>NW_027611728.1:0-600000 GCF_964261635.1 Lissotriton helveticus | reverse complement strand
GCTGCTTCGGCTGCACCAGTGCTGCTTCGGCTGCACTGGTGCAGCTTCTCAGACTTGAGGCGTTGCACCAGTGCAGCATAGAAAAGAAACTTTTTAATAAAAGGATTTAAAACTAATTCAAGATATACATTATCTAAGGAATGTTATAAAAACTCAGATATGGAGAATATTTTTCATTTTCGTCCATTTTTGACCGTTTTGGAGCACTTTGAAGCACTGATGCAGCTTTGGGATTTTTATGGTTATTTTGATCAGAGATGCTCCTAATGTGTTTAAAATTCATGTGGGATGTATCCAAGACACTGCCATCACACCTATATAGTTTTTAAATGATTTTGATGTATTAACATTTTGACCTCCATAAGGGGGGAAAGGTTGAACTTTTACCGCGCTCGGAGTTCCATGACTTTCGTGACCTTGTCCCCCTGAAATTTAAAATTGCATTTTCAAAGTAATGTGTACAACTATTCATTCTGTGTCATTCATTGTGTGTTTAGCATGCTATTGGGCCACTGTAGCACTTGTTTTTTTTTCGTTTTTATGCATTTTTGACCGTTTTTGAACACTTTGATGCTCCAAATGGTCTTTGGACTTAGTCACTTTTTGCTTCATGGAGATTTCAAAAGTGTTAGAAAGTCACTTTGGAGGCACACAGGACAGTGCAAATGCACCTATATAGCAATCAGGACACTCCAATCACACCTATATAGTTTTTAAATGATTTTGATGAATTAAAAATTTTGACCTCCATGAGGGGTGGAAAGTTTGAACTTTTACCCCGCTCGGAGTTCCATGACTTCTGTGACCTCGTCCCCCTGAAATTTAAAATAGCATTTTCCAAGTAATTTGTAAATATATTCATTCTGGGTCATTCATTGTGTGTTTAGCTTGCTATTGGGCCAGTGTAGCACTTTGTTTTTCATTTTTATGCATTTGTGACCGTTTTTAAACACTTTCATGCACCAATGATGTCTTTGTACTTCGTCATTTTTCACTTCATGGGGACTTCAAAAGTGTTAGAAATTCATTTTGGAGGCACACAGAACAGTGCAAATGCAGTTACATAGCATTCAGGACACTGCAATTACACCTATATAGTTTTTAAAAGATTTTGATGTAATAACATTTTTGACCTCCATGGGGAGGGCCCTTAAGCTGAACTTTTACCCAGCTCGGAGTTCCATGACCTTGTCCCCCTGAAATTGAAAATCGAATTTTCAAAGTGTTTAGTAAAACTGTTCATTCTGTGTCATTCATTATGTCTTTAGCCTGCTATTGGACCACTGCAGCACTATGTTTTGTTAATTTTAACCCAATGTTGACCTTTTTTGACCACTTTGATGCACCAGTGAAGTTTTTGGACTTAGTCATTTTTCACTTCATGGAGACTTCAAAAGTGTTAGAAATTCATTTTGTAAATACCTAGAACGGTGCAAATGCAGCCATATAGCATTCAGGGCACTACAATTACACCTATATAGTTTTTAAATGATTTTGATGCAATAACATTTTTGACCTCCATGGGGAGGACACTCAAGCTAAACTTTTACCCAGCTCCGAGTTCCACGACCTCGGGTGGAAAAAGTGACTTTGCCCCCTTAAACCCAAAAACTTCAAAAAGTCACCCCTGGAGGCCAGAAATGGGTCTTAGACACTCTTGGTATGTCATCTGAGGTATACTATGGTGTTCTTGGGTCCAGAACTAGAAATGTGATGTGACTCTGAGCTCAATGTGATGTGACTCTGAGCTCTATGGCCTATATTGGGAAAAATGAGTTTGATCCCAAACACCTCGAAATGTCACAAATAGGAGTCAGACATGTACCTGGAGGCTGGAAATGAGCCCTAGCCACTCTTGTTATATCATCTGAGATATATTATGGGGTCCTGGTGGCTACAGGGACCTGAAAACAGTCATACAAAGCAATTTGAATCCATACGAGGCAATTTTTAATTTGCGGCCATCTGGTCACCCTTTGAAATGGATAGGATATACTACAGAGGATGTAGTGCACTCTATTTCTTGAAGCATATGATGTACTGACCTAATTTCAATTGCAGTATGTAGCTAAGACATTTACAATTCATAGTGGTAACTCTCATGGTTGTGGCTTATAGGGACAAGGTACAAATCAAGTGTAACCTTCAGGTAAGTTTTTATTTTTCACTTTCATGTGTGTTGTAGAACACTTTATACTTTTGGCTATAATTCATAGTCTGTACATTATAGAGACATAATTTAAACAGCACTTTGTTCCTAGTGATGTGCATCTTACCCATGTGAATTATTATGTGTGTGGCGTATTGTAAAGTTGTCAAAATTTGAATGACCCAGCCCTCAGACTTGCATCTGCGGCAAGGGTCCCAGCGCCTCGGACTGGAGAATACATGAATGACCCAAGCCCTCAGACTTGCGTGTGCGGCAAGGGTCCCAACGCCTCACACTGGAGAATACATGAATGACCCAGCCCTCAGACTTGCCTGTGCGTCAAGGGTCCCAGCGCCTGAGACTGGAGAATACACAAATGACCCAGCCCTCAGACTTGCGTGTGCGGCAAGGGTCACAGCGCCTCAGACTGGAGAATACATGAATGACCCAGCCCTCAGACTTGCGTGTGCGGCAAGGGTCCCAGCGCCTCAGACTGTAGAATACATGAATGACCCAACCCTCAGACTTGCGTGTGCGGCAAGGGTCCCAGCGCCTCAGACTGTAGAATACATGAATGACCCAGCCCTCAGACTTGCGTGTGCGGCAAGGGTCCCAGCGCCTCAGACTGGAGAATACATGAATGACCCAGCACTCAGACTTGCGTGACCGGCAAGGGTCACAGCGCCTCAGACTGGAGAATACATGAATGACCCAGCCCTCAGACTTGCGTGTGCGGCAAGGGTCACAGCGCCTCAGACTGGAGAACACATGAATGACCCAGCCCTCAGACTTGCGTGTGCGGCAAGGGTCACAGCGCCTCAGACTGGAGAACACATGAATGACCCAGCCCTCAGACTTGCGTGTGCGGCAAGGGTCACAGCGCCTCAGACTGGAGAACACATGAATGACCCAGCCCTCAGACTTGCGTGTGCGGCAAGGGTCACAGCGCCTCAGGCTGGAGAACACATGAATGAGCCAGCCCTCAGACTTGCATGTGCTGCAAGGGTCTCAGCGCCTCGGACTGGAGAACACATGAATGACCCAGCCCTCAGACTTGCGTGACGGCAAGGGTCACAGTGCCTCAGACTGGAGAATACATGAATGACCCAACCCTCAGACTTGCGTTTGCGGCAAGGGTCCCAGCGCCTCAGACTGGAGAATACATGAAAGACCCAGTCCTCAGACTTGCGTGTGCGGCTAGGGTCCCAGCGCCTCAGACTGGAGAATACATGAATGACCCAGCACTCAGACTTGCGTGAGCGGCAAGGGTCACAGCGCCTCAGACTGGAGAATACATGAATGACCCAGCCCTCAGACTTGCGTGTGCGGCAAGGGTCACAGCGCCTCAGACTGGAGAATACATGAATGACCCAGCCCTCAGACTTGCGTGTGCGGCAAGGGTCACAGCGCCTCAGACTGGAGAACACATGAATGACCCAGCCCTCAGACTTGCTTGTGCGGCAAGGGTCACAGCGCCTCAGGCTGGAGAACAACAGAATGACCCAGCCCTCAGACTTGCGTGTGCGGCAAGGGCCCCAGCGCCTCAGACTGGAGAACACAGAATGACCCAGCCCTCAGACTTGCGTGTGCGGCAAGGGTCCCAGCGCCTCGGGCTGGAGAACACATGAATGACCCAGCCCTCAGACTTGCGTGTGCGGCAAGGGTCACAGCGCCTCGGACTGGAGAATACATGAATGACCCAAGCCCTCAGACTTGCGTGTGCGGCAAGGGTCACAGCGCCTCGGACTGGAGAATACATGAATGACCCAAGCCCTCAGACTTGCATGTGGGGCAAGGGTCACAGCGCCTCGGACAGGAGAATACATGAATGACCCAAGCCCTCAGACTTGCGTGTGCGGCAAGGGTCACAGCGCCTCAGACTGGAGAACACATGAATGACCCAAGCCCTCAGACTTGCGTGTGCGGCAAGGGTCACAGCGCCTCGGACTGGAGAATACATGAATGACCCAAGAGGAGGGCACTATTTTACTCAGGTTTCTAGTATCAAAACCCCTTTCTCTATCCCTAGGGATATTGCTGCCACCAGTGGGGACTACCCCACTCAACTGTTGCTCTCTAGCAAAGGCAAGCTTCTCCTTGGCAAGGGCAAGTTCTTCCCTTTGGATCCTCAGATTAGCCTCCCTCATCTTTGCTTCATGCTCTCTCCTCTGAGGGGAAGTCATTCTCCTCTGAGCAGATGCATGAGAGTGCACATATCTGTTGGAGTCCCTAGAATGAGATCTATCTCTTCTAACTCCAAAGTTAGGCCTGCTTAGGGTCACCAGTCCCTTCCCTATGCATGTCTAAGTTGGCCCTGGTTGGTCTGCTGACTACTACAGGACCTTTGTATGCCTCATCCCCAGAGGGTTCCTCATCCTCCTCCTCCTCATCTACATTCTCTGTTTCAGGGAGGTCTGTATCACCACGAGTACCTTCTAAGGCTGGCATGCTCCTATCTGGATTAGAGGGGTCTGTATCAGCAGCCCTTCTGGCATCATATGTCTCTAAAAGACCTAACAGAAAAGGAGTGGTAGGGTTAGAACCCTGTTTCAATTTCTTGAAGGTACACAATTGTCTCATCTCCTGGAAACTGAGAGCTGCATATCTGGAATGGAAAGGACCTGTGGAGGGTCACTAACCACTAGGGGAGTCTCTGAAGTCTCTCAATGGGTGGACATGCTTCTAGTGTGGTGTAAGTGATGCACCTACCTACACTATGGGTTTTCCTACTGATCCCTTGCTAAGAGTTGTAGTCAGGGTGTGCTAGGCCCTTTCTACTACAACAGCTGGTTCAGTAGAACTCAGAGTATTTCTAAGCTTGTTATATGTACCTATGGTACCTTATGTGATCTTTCAAATGATATTTCAAGATTATATGTGGTAAAAACAACAGCAAGCTCAAATCCCAACCGCTGCACACCAATGTGAGAAGTTGGCCTGATATATGATGCTCACTAGTTCTAGTGATCACCTTGTATCAGTCCAAACAACCCTTATGGTGATTGGTTGTAAATCAACTTTATAGACCAGCTATCCTAATGGTAGCATGGACAAAGCAGTCTTAGGCTAAACTCTTTTGGCATGTGAAGCCAGCTGTTTTACCACAATATAACCCCTTGAATACCAGATGAAAGGACACCACACAGGTTGTTATGAAAATAAACAGTATATTTATTAATAACACCACCTCTGAACTCTTTATGAGGTCAGAGGGCTAAGCACATGACAATATCTTAAGAAAAATACGACAAGTTGCACAAAATTACAATGGTGCCCTAGAGGCACGACAAACCATATACTAAGTAAGTGGAATGTGAAAGTCGATAGAAATAATAGAGCTGTCCAGAGGCTGTAGGATCGATGGGACCACGCTACACTAACTCTAGGTAAGTAATAGAAGGCCCACAGAACGCGTGTGCAGAGTGTGAACTCACACGCGAGATGCGAAACAACGTCTATGGACAGTACAGTTCAAGTTAAAGGTGAGTACGGACAATCCTGACTAGGTAGGACTAAAACGACTGTGGAACTGGGCACTAGGACAGTTAAACTACCCTTGAGCACCGAAATGCTCTTGTTACCTCACCCACGGACTGCGGGTGCATAGGTGCCAAAGTGTGTCGGGTTCTCGCGTTGAAGTCAATGGAGCCTGAAAGAAAAGATGCTGCAGGCGACCAGGAGGAAGATGTCCGGGGCGATCAAAGGGTGAATCGGTGAAGAAGAGGACCTGAAAGCAGAGGGGACAATGTTCACAGTCACTAGCCAGTGACTGGAGTGGAACCAGGAAGGAACCAGATGTCATCATCGCGATCAGGTGAAGAGTGGATGCTTGACCCTGCAGCCACGTAGACCAGGAGGTGTCTTCGATGACCAGGATGGAAGCACGAGCTGTCCCACGCAGGCTCTTGCTGTCGGCGGTGTTGGATCCGGAATCGGCGTCAACAGGCCTTGGCAAATGCAACGCACGAGTTGAGTGGTGAAGGCGTCTGGTGCGGACTAGGAGAGTCCGGGGTGCCCCTCTTTTGGAAGGGAGCAAGGGCCAGTCTGGAGCAACCAGACCAGCAGCAAAGATTCAAAGGTTCGTCATCTAGGAGGCCACTAGCCAGCCGGCAAGTGTCCAGACAACGCGTCGAGCAGCAAACAAGCAGAAGGGCCCCACGCAGATCTCGTGGATGCTGGAGGGCTGATCTTTGGTGCAGGGGCTGCCCGGGGCTGGGGCTTCTCAGTCCCCAAAGCACTTGGTCGAGTTTACCTCGGGAGTCGTGCTGGAAGCGAAGTGCAGGTTCGTTCAAGATGGCCGGTCCCACGAGTCTCGTCGCACCCACGGGTCTCAGCTGTGCTGCAGATGTAGGTAGAGGTCGGAGAGGTCTGGGAATCCATGTCTCATTGGGCTCTGAAGTCTGGATCCTCGAGGGAAGACGACAAAGTGAAGCCGCTGGATGCTTGATGGTGCCTGCAGTTGCAGGGTGGACACTTCTTGCCCACAAGGGAGATTTTCTTCAGTCTTCTGTGGAGCAGAACGTCGAAGTCCAGAGTTTTCTCTCGTAGAGTATGTAAGAAATGGGGTTATAAATGGGGTGGGGTCGCACACTACTCACACACCGGCGGTGTCGCCCCTATGGACTCTGGTCAATGTAGTAAAGTGTTCGTGATGCATCATCTTTCGATCTTCTGCTATCTTCGCTGTCTTCGCGATCCCTGGACACGTGTTTCGGGGTATTACCCCTCATCAGCAGGGATAGGCCGTGTACTGGGGTTGCCGATGGCTGCCAATATCTGCCAGGTATAGTACCACTCAGGCGCGTATGTGCGGGATCCCAGGCTCGTCAGCCCGCTGCTCAAGGGAGCTTTAAAGTTACAAATGGGGGTGGGGTCGCACACTACTCACACACCGGCGGTGTCGCCCCTAAGGACTCTGGTCAATGTAGTAAAGTGTTCGCGATACATCATCTTTTGATCTTCTGCTATCTTCGCTGTCTTCGCCATCCCTGGACACGTGTTTAGGGGTATTACCCCTTATCAGCAGGGATAGGCCGTGTACTGGGGTTGCCGATGGCTGCCAATATCTGCCAGGTATAGTACCACTCAGGCGCGTAGGTGCGGGATCCCAGGCTCGTCAGCCTGCTGCTCAAGGGAGCTTTAAAGTTACAAATGGGGGTGGGGTCGCACACTACTCACACACCGGCGGTGTCGCCCCTAAGGACTCTGGTCAATGTAGTAAAGTGTTCGCGATGCATCATCTTTCGATCTTCTGCTATCTTCGCTGTCTTCGCCATCCCTGGACACGTGTTTCGGGGTATTACCCCTCATCAGCAGGGATAGGCCGTGTACTGGGGTTGCCATCGCGGAACACATAACTACATTAACCAGAGTCCTTAGGGGCGATACAGCCGGTGTGTGAGTAGTGTGCGACCCCACCCCCTTTTTGTAACTTTAAGCTCCCTTGAGCCGCCGGCTGACGAGCCTGGGATCCCGCACCTACGCGCCTGAGTGGTACTATACCTGGCAGATATTTGGCAGCCATCGGCAACCCCTGTACACGGCCTATCCCTGCTGACGAGGGGTAATACCCCGAAACACGTGTCCAGGGATGGCGAAGACAGCAGAAGATCGAAAGATGATGCATCGCGGAACACATAACTACATTAACCAGAGTCCTTAGGGGCGATACCGCCAGTGTGTGAGTAGTGTGCGACCCCACCCCCTTTTTGTAACTTTGAGCTCCCTTGAGCCGCCGGCTGACGAGCCTGGGATCCCGCACCTACGCGCCTGAGTGGTACTATACCTGGCAGATATTTGGCAGCCATCGGCAACCCCAGTACACGGCCTATCCCTGCTGACGAGGGGTAATACCCCGAAACACGTGTCCAGGGATGGCGAAGACAGCAGAAGATCGAAAGATGATGCATCGCGGAACACATAACTACATTAACCAGAGTCCTTAGGGGCGATACCGCCGGTGTGTGAGTAGTGTGCGACCCCACCCCCTTTTTGTAAGAAATGGGGTTACCCAAATCTCCAAGGGGGTAGCATGGAACCAAGCGGGCAGGCCAAACTTCGAAGGACATGTGAAGCACTCACACAGTACCCACAGTCAACACACCAGGCACACCACAAAAGAGGCAGGACACCAGTTTGAGTTGGAAAATTAAGAAGTTTAGTATCTCCAACCTGCAAAGCAAAAATGCATAACAGTGGCATCGTAACACGGCGCCAACTGGCACCAGAGCCAAGTGTATCAAGGGGGATTATTTACGGGCGTGTCCCGACCTCCTTCGCTCTTGGTAGGGGAACGCGCCAGGGCTGCCCTTTGTCCCCTCTCTTGTTTGCCCTTGCTTTGGAGCCGCTGGCGGCCTGGCTGAGATGGGAGCCATCTCTGAAGGGCATTAGATGGTCTCCGGAGTTTGAAGATCGTATATCACTATACGCAGACGATCAGCTCTTGTACCTTACGTCGCCTCGGAAGTCGTTGATCATCCTTTTCGACGTTTTGACTTCTTTCCGTAAAAACTCCGGTCTTGTCATCAACTGGTCGAACTCTTGCGTCTATGTCCTCTCCGGCGAGGCTCCTCTCCTGCCTCGTGACTGTCCTATCTCGGTGGAGCTGGAGGGATTCAACTACCTGGGAATCTTTATCACATTGGACCCTGTGCTTTGTTATGAACGCAATTTGCTGCTCCCTCTTCAGCGCCTCCGTGCTGATGTGACTGCGTGGGGTAGGCTCCCTCACTCGCCTCTGGGAAGAGCAGCGCTATTTAAGATGATGTCGCTCCCACGGTTTCTTTATGCGCTTCAAAACACACTTGACATTATACCAGCCAGTTACTTTCGGGAGATTGAAAGTCTACAGAGACAATTGATATGGGGGGGCCGTTCTCGTATTGCCCTTTCGAAGCTGACGCTCCCTTGGTACGACGGGGGCATCGCCCTCCCGGACATTCGTCGCTACTATTGGGCCTCTCAGCTGGGGGCTATCAACCACGGCACTTACGCTCCTCCGCCGAACCCGGCCTTTGAGATGGATAAATGGCTACTGCCCGGTAGAGATTACAACAGGGCTCTATACGCAAAATCTGCCGGCCGATCTCTCACGGGCCCCACTAAGACAGCGGTGCAGGTGTGGTATTGTGCTACAGCGGCTATGGGATGGGCTGACAAGCTGACCCGTGCTACTCCGCTTTATGCGTCGGAAAAACTTGGCTCCCTCTGGATGTCGAAGGGTTTTGATAGGTGGGACGAGATCGGTATCAGCAGGGTTAATGATGTATGGATCAAGGGTAGAGTCAAGACATTTGAGGAGCTAAAAGTTGAGTACGACCTGAATGATAGAGAATCCTTTCGGTATGCGCAAATCCGAAATGCGGTTCTGTCTGTTTTTCCCCTGGGCTCGGATATTCCGGAGGCGTCCCCGCTTGAAGATCGGATACTGGATGGGCACGTCCCTGATAGCACGATCTCGCTCATATATAAAAAGTTAATTAATACCAGACTTGACCTATTGGATAACCTTCGAGAGTTATGGACTAGTGATGGTCTGGAACTCTATGACGAAGACTGGCAGGCTGCGATCTTTTCCCCGAAGGAGGTGGCTATCCCGGCACGCCTCCGGTTTGTCCAGCTCAAAATTCTTCATAGGGTATACGTGACTGGTCCTCGTCTGGTACGCATGGGATTCTCAGCGGATGGATTGTGCAGGCGTGGCTGTGGTATGGTGGGCACGTTTCTCCATATTATTTGGGAATGTCCTGCTGTGTTACGCTATTGGACTCGCGTGCATGAAGTTATGAGTGAGGTCACGGGTGTGCAATCAATGCCTGAGGAGCGGAGGTGTCTGTTGAATGTCTGGGAGCCGAATGATTATGACCAGGCGCAGCTTCGATGGGTGACCTTGGGTAATATGATTGCCAAGAGAGACATTGCCCAGTTATGGGGCGCCCAGAGGCCTCCGACAGTTCTGGTGTGGCAACAAAACATGGACTGGTGCATGTTTAGAGAAAAGACTGTTTATGTTTCCCGTGGCACGCCCCGCAAATGGGGGAAAACTTGGACTCAATGGAACACATATTGTGGTAATATATGTACTCCCCCCCTTCCGGACCTGAATACTGACCTGTCATCCTCCCAACCTGATGTTTCCTCCGCAGGTGTTTAGATATTTTGTTTGCTTCTGGTCTCCTCCCCCCCCCCAATCTCATCGAATACTTCTGACATTTGATTTGTGTATGTACCCCCCCCCCAGCAACGAAGTGACATATTTGTATTGTACTGCCTTGCTTTTGTTTTATTTCTATGTTTCTTGTTATTTGAATTCAATAAAAAGATTTTTTTTTAAAAAGGGGGATTATTTACATGGAAAGTAGGGGCTGAGTCTGTAAGTCCATCTGAAATAAAGAAGAATCAAGTAACATTGAACCTGGGGCCAATATGGCGGGGCCAACTCAGGCTCTCATCCTTAGTAATAGACTGTAATGCAAAATACCATTAGTATGAGTACACATAACCTGCATTATCACTCCACCACAACCCCTGTAAGGGAAACTTCAGGGCATCACAGTAAATCCCAACATACAGGAACACCTGCAATAAATCAGCATGGGGATATCAAACATCAGGCGGGAAGCATTAATATGCATTGGCATCAGTAACCTCATATAACTGTAGGCCGTAAGTCAGCAGGTTCCTTTAGGCAGGCCTAAACACTTTAGTGAAAATCAGATAACCTCGTGCCATCCTAATCCTTTAGCATTCCTGTAACATCTCATTAGGAGAACAAACGCTGCATTAACATCAGGCAGGGGCCTGGTATTCAATCAAACCTTAGATATGCGCGCTAGGCATCAAAGGTAACCTGGGGAACATGACTCCTTAGCCCCCCAACCTGCAACACAAATATCAGGCAGTACATTGACATCAATAACATATGCACCAGGCCTGTATCACATTTTCCATGAGCACCCCTGAATATCTCCTCGGGAAAGCAACACTTCCTTAGAGGGGGGCAGTCAGCCTCATCAGCATAGCGCCTGGGGATGCCCACCACTAACAGGGGCATTAACTTCCAGGCCTAAGAACCTCAACCTAGGGCAAACCCTCCTCTGGCATACACATATAACTGGGATGTCAGGCCTAAGTCCTTCCAGGAAAATCAGGCAGCAGGCAAAAATGTGCATGTCAATGAGCATCCCACTTGGCTATGCATATCAAACCGTTCCTCTGTGACTTCTAGGATGAGCAGGGGCTTCTGTAGGCAGTTCAGTAGGCCTTACTGGTATCCTGGGATTCTGAGGCAGCAGTCGCTAGGAGCCTTTACCCGGTTTCTGGGCACTTGGGCCCCACTCAGTCAACAGAGGGGATGGGGCGGACACCGACCCTGTGTCCCGTGGCCCTCTCCACCCTCCACACCGTATATTGTCGCCCGCACTCACCGGGCTGTCCAGGGGCTCCTTGGCAGTAGGGGCAGGCACCGACAATGTGCCTCGGGGCCCCTGCTGCACCGCGCTTCACTCGCGCCCCTCCCAGCGGGTTCTTCCTGCTTCTCCCAGGCCCCTCTGCCTCACGGGGACCCGGGGCTTCAATGCGGCGGGGGGAGGCACCAGCAATATGCCTCGAGGCCGGCCCCGCCGCGCAGCACTCTCCACACGGAGCTCTCCTCACAACCGAGGGCTCCCTCCAGATGGCCAGCCGCGCTTCTCTTGGGGCACAGACCGGCGGGGTCGGCTCCCACTCCGGTCGTTCTCTCGGCGGGGCTCCCCCTCGACCACGGGGGCCCGCACTGGTGCTTCACCCGGGTCCCCCCTTCCTCACGGGGACCCGGGGCTTAGGGTCGGCCTGTCCCTCACTGGCTGCCCGGCCGGCAGCCAATCCCTGTGCTCCCTTTCCGGGGGCACGGCCGCGCGGGCCAATCAGTGTGCGGCGTTGGCGGGGGGGCGGGCCGATGACGTGGCCGGTCGCCCCCGTCACGTGACGCGGGCCCTGACGGCCTCAGGGCCTAGCGCGGCCCTCTCTTCATCTCGGTGGCCCTCTCCTGGCACCGGGGGCCGCCGCAACGAGGCTCACCACAGCGGGGGTCCCTCCCTTACAGCGCCGGCCCGCGGCAGTGATTTTCGGCGATATCCCACCGGCGCAAGGCAGCGCCAAAACTCCTCGGGCTGCGGCGGTGAGGACGGCCACAATAAGGGGTAGGCTCCCTTTTATTAATTATTAATAATGCAGCAAGCGCGCCGCAACAAGGGTAGGCTCCTCCAACGCTCTTTCCCTTCACAGTTCCTTCAGGCCACCCAGCCCCAGCGCTTAGTAGGCAGTCCAGGGGCAATTTTCTGAGGCAGGTCAGCAAGACACAGTTCCTCTGGGGCACAATTCTCCCCGGGCAGCTCCTCCCAGTCCAGCGCTTCCACAGGGACCACAACTTACTAAGGGGGGTAGACAGTCCCACTCCTCACCTCCTGGGCGCTTCTTCCTCGCAGCGCTGGCGTAATTCCCGGTCCCCACAGTGTCAGGGACCTGGGTGGGCCCTCCTAATTCAGGGGCCCAAGGGACAGCAGAGTAGGGGTGTTTTAGGGGTACAGGGCCCAGCTCACAGGCCCATGTGGCGTTAGCACCTCGCAGCAGGTCCCCTCTCTTTCTTGTCCCAGCTCTGCCTGACTCTCTGGTGGCACATCCCCCTTACTTATACCCTCCTCCCAGACAGTGCCAGAACCTTCTAGAATGTTGGCAAACCTGGCCTAAACTGGCTCAAGGGGAGGGGGTGAGCACCCTGGGTGCCAGGCTTTCCCTCCAAAAGCTAGGGGTAGCTGGGTAATAATAACTAGACCGCTGACCTATGGCAGTACAGTGGCAAAACAACCCATGGCCATGGCATCCATCTTACATACAGTACAGTTAGTCAGGTGCATTTCTAAAATGGGGAAATTTACAAGTGCTCACACCATTACTTGACGTTACATTTTTAACAAGGGGTCTCACACCACTCATGGCATATACAGGTTTAATCCCATGGGGGAGACATTTCAAATTAGGGGGGGAAAAGCGAAAAATTTGGGGGGAAAAGGCCAAGTCCAACACTTAGCTCTCTCAGTGGTTGCCCAGGGAGCATCCCCTGTCTGGATTTTAGAAATATGGGTCTTGGCTTGTTGATGGTATAGTTTGCGGGCTAGAAATGAGCAAACCTTGCTCTTCCCCTAATAATACTTCTGTTTTAAGGCCAGTGGAGAGCGTTCAGCCTTGTTGGTCCTATGCACTCTCAACTGTCCCCACAGGATTGCAAGTTGTCCTTTGATGTGTCTGGTGAGGGTGATTTGCTCAAGCATCTCAAGGGCCTTAACGTCTGCTGATATGTCCATTTCTACCAGTCCGGCCTCCCTCACTCTGGCTTTGGTAATAGAAGAAATAACCCTCCTAATGGGAGCCTTGTACATGCTCCAAAGCATCTGATGCAGTGTGTCCAGGAGGGCATTGAGATCAAAAGACTTTATAATCCCTTTTTGGATCTTTTCTGTGTCTACCGGGTCAGTAAGTAGATGCGGGGGAAGCTCCATTATGACGGTCACCTATGGGAGCTCGAGCCACTAGTCCATACCAGCTCCACTTGACCATAATCTGAGATTGAGATGTATGAGATGGTTGCGGTATCGAGATCCCGGAGTAAGGAGTATGTATGAAAGACATAATCAATAGGGGAGTAGGGGGCATGTACATGAGAGTAAAATGAGTAATCTTGCAAGACAGGATATCTATAACACCAAGCGTCTACTAACACCAGATCTGCTATGCCACGCTTCAGCTTAGCTGACTTTGTGACGGTGCCATGATATGAAGCCATGCTACAGACCAAGCTACAGACCAAGATAAGTCTCCTTCCACTATACCATCACCCACCACATCTGCTTGTTGATCCCAAACGATGCTCCTAATGTAAATGTTAAACATTTGATTGGGGGAGTAAATGTTAGGCAGGGTGAGAGGGCGTGTGCCCCTTAAGATACTCAACTTTAAAAGGCGTCCTTCCTTATCCTTGACACCCTTGAAGGTTGTGGAGCTGGATCACCCCTTGCACAGTGTGTCCACTCACCACTCCCAGCGTTTCAGTAGGGGCATGTGCCCAGTAACAAAGGAGATATTTTGGGTGTGACATTTGGTGATTGTCTTCCCTCAGGAGATGTGTCTCTTGGAGAAGGATGATGTCCAGATCATGTCTCAGGAGGTATCGCCAAACCTGCTTACATTTGTTAGGCGACTTTAAGGCGCAAATGTTTCGGGAGAGCAGTTTATTGTGTGGGACTGTCCCCAAGGCAGGGGTCAGTGCCCACAGCCACTAGAACAGAAGGTGGGCCCCTGTTATGGCTTGACAGGGGTAGGGCAAGGTGGCACAGGCAAGGGAATGCCATATTCCAAGGGTTTAATAACCAAGATGCTGCTGGTCTCGTGAACATTGTGTCTGTGGGCGGAGGGAGCGGGACAGGGAATCAAGGAGTGAATCACGAGCCGAAGTGTGGTTGTGTATAATTCAGACCATTAGAGAACTGAACATAGGCTCAGCAGTGCGCATGTGACCTAAGAAAGTAGGAAACAAACAGAGAAAACAAATAACAGAGGTCCAACAGTCCCCAACATCTCCAGCAAAGATCGGCGTGTAAGCGCACAGATCCCACTAGAGGTGTCAGGGATGTCTTATTATAAGGGCAAACTCAGGTGATTTTCTACAACCTGCTCCTTCAAGAGTGTTTCTCAATGGTCACAAGAGCAGACGCCAGGTGTCTCCCAGGTGCACGCGGGTGTTGAAGGTGGTTTGGGTGGAAGGACGGAGGGAATTGCAGTTCAAGCAACAGTCCAGGTATTGCGCCGGCTCCTCAACCTCAAGGTGCGACTCTACACACACTGAAGGAGTCTTGTTACCAGCAGTCCTCCCAGCATCGGAGGCAGGTGAGGACCAGTTCAAGGCTGGAAGAGGCGACCTCCAGGGGCCCTAACGTGGGAGGTCCCGTGCAGGTGGGGCTGGTGATGCTGATTCTTGGCACTAGGTCAGATGCTTTCCAGTTGCTACAGGGGGCCAATGCAAAACGTGACACAGACCACAAGAATTAAGAGGGGGGCCTCAGAAGTTTACAGGTCCCAGAGTTGCCCACAGGCCTGTCACAGTTTCACGGGCCAGCAAGCACTGTTGTTGCAACATGCGGGTGGGCAGCAACTGCTTCTCTCCTCTCAGGGCTTGCAGACGTAACCCTATGTCAGGGCCTTGATGTTGGCATTTACCAGCACCCTCTGTGTCGGCACAGCTACTCACTGTTGGGGTGGTCAGCAATTGATGCCTCACACTTTCCACTGGGTTTTATGCTGCAGGTCCAAGCCACCCACAGGCACGCCCCCGGGATCAAACAGAGACCAGGGGCACCCAATTCCATGCAGGTCTGTATCCGCCCATCCCCCACATGGCGTAGCCATGTCGGATGAGCCCTGATGATCAGGCAATCACTCCCAGCAGGGCCTGAGGTGTCTCGCACAGCCCAGTCGCTCCCGCAAGATGGCAGACCTTGATAAACCCACCAGCTTCCAGGATCCGCGATCACCCACGGGGGATCCCCTCTCGTCTGGCCCACAGAGCTGCCCCGCCTATGGAGGTGTCCAGGAAGATGCCCATGGGGAACTGCACAAACAAGCAGGTCCCGGTGCTTCAATACTGCATGAAAGGCCCACGGGGATCCAGAGCAGAGACAAAACATGTCACACTCCATTTCCGTCTTCGCCACGGCCCCTGGGAGGCTTCTTTTAGTGGTTGTCTCAGGACTCGGGTGTGAATTGTTACCACCACCAATGCCGCTATCATTTGTACTACACCCACAACCATTACTTCTCCTGTTACCATCTCCACCAACATCACCGTTACCAACCACGATTACAATCATCAAAATATTAACCACTTGAAAGCCAGGCCTATTCTCTTTGCATTGATCGTTTGGTTTCTATTCAAAATATTTGGTAACTGTATTGATTGTTCTTCTTTATTGTTGCCCTTTTTCAACATGTTCTCTCTGGTTTTGCTCCTGCCTGCCCCTATGCATCTTTTCAGTCTTTGTGCTTTTGTCTTCGCCCCCAGGAAGATCCCCATTTTTTGTTGATTTCTACAGTTTTTCTCAGAGTTCCTTCATGTAAGTTTCCATTCTATACTCCTGCAAATCTTCTTATTAGCAGGATTATTGCCCTCTGTGAGAACCTATCATGGGCATATGGATTTTCGTCTAAAAATCCTTAGGGTTTCAACAAATAGAGGAGCAGGGATTCAGATTACACCCTACTGCACAGGGTAATTGGGGTGTTTGACGACTCTGTACCTCTTTCCAAAGTTGTGCCTCAGGGGGGCAAACTGATTGTACCTCACCTAATGTGTGTTGTCCTATCACTGCACCTACCAATGGCTTATCTGTCCTTGCTCCCACCTTTGTAATATCCCTTGGAGTACATGCAATAGGTTCCTTCAATTTCATGGGTCACATGCAGTTCAAATGAGGGGATACCTGCTAGTGACTGCACCAGCAGAAGACACGCACCAGCACAATTCATATTAAAGGGGCTACACAAGTGTCTCTGGCTCCTTCTGTAATACCATATTTCGCTCCGCACAAAGGCGTGCAGCATCATAAAGCACTATCTAAAACAAGACCACTGGATGAATAAAAAATGCTAGGAAAGGACTAGTCATTCTACAGAGACAGATTTCTCTTTTATCATTGTAAATGTAAATGTAGTTGAGCTTATATAGCGCACAGCTACCCGCAGTGGGTTTCCCGGCGCTTGCTTAGGGAACCCTTCCTGATATTCCCCTGTGAGATAGCAGGGTATCCACAAGGTGAAAGTCAGGCATCCCGCCGCGAGGGGCCGTTGTGGAGATTAAGCAAGCTGTTGCCCAGAGTCGCAGAGTGTGAACCCGTGAGTCGAGGAGGCACCGGGGCGAGAATTGTCGAGTCCGTGGAATTTTTAGCCCAAGACCCGCCGAGGCGGGGAATTGAACCCTGGTCCAGGACCGATCTCAGCTTCCGGGTCTGCCGCCTCTAACACCTGAGCCACACTTCTCCACGTTCACATTACTTTGCCAGTTATACCCCTTCTCTAGAAATGACATTTCCATTTTGATAAATGCCAATTCTCCAAACCTAAAGCCTGAACCAACTTACTTGCACTTTGGAAAAAATCTGATAATTGTGGGAAATGTTGCAATTTTTCTCAAGTGAAGAGCGCTCTGCGATGGTTGCTGTGATGAATAAGAGAATTGGGTCTGCCCGAAGATTACTCTAACTTGCGCCTCCATCATGTGTTGGTTTTCTGGTCCAGCCTTCTACAACTCTAATTTCTACTCTGATAATTAGCAAACGTTCATTTCCTTTACGTTCTTTTCTCAAATACTTCAGTCTGAAACAACAGTTCTTAACCTGTTGTCTACAACCCCTACTCATGGGAATTGTGACTATTTTGAAAATTAAATTAAAATACCAGATTAATAAAGTGCATTAACATAAAAAAGAAACATGTAAAATCGTTTTCTTTAAATGGTATATACATGTGAAGAAATTTGAAAAAGAGGGCTAATATTTGAGATGGTACCCACAGTCCCTATATCATTCTGTCCCCCAGGTAGCATCCCATTCTCCCTTGCCCCTCCTATGGATCAGTTAATGGCCCTGGATCTGTCCATCCTCTTCTTGGGTGGAGCAGTTGACTGGGAGAACATTGTGATTGTGTGCTGGTTCATTGACTGGCTAATGCTATAATGTGCACGAACACTCATGTGACAGCGGTGCTCTCGCACCATGTCGCTGATCTCATAATGACCAGTGCTGTGCCGATACCGCATCAGAAATTTCATAACTTCAATCGACGATACTGTAGTGTTTAAACATTCTACGATGCAGAATATTGCACTGCTAGGCACTTTCCTCTCAGCACGGGAGAATTATAGCTGATGTCCACCTTTCTGCCCAGATTTTGTTGGGTTTTTCCCAAGCACAGAGCTGTTTTCCATGGACAAGTTCCATAAAGTTTTACCTGACCAAATGTGTCCATGAGAAACCCACAAAGTGCAGTACTGTTACTCTTTTTGCAACACCCCTTAGATCAGAAACTCCAGTTTCTGCGCAAAATCGAATTTACAAACTTGTAATGAAGGTGTTTTTGGTGTCACAATGAAGGCATGATGTAATGTCAAGGCTTTCTGCTCAAATAACATTTGAGTTCTAAGATTGACAGTTCTATTTTGTAAAGGATGTTCTAAGTTTGGAATGAGAGTTCTAATTTGGAATTGAAAGAATTCCTTTAGAATGTAGATTGGAACAACGCTTCTAATTTGGAACGTTCGAACTATGTATGGAATGCAAATTCTACATTTGGAATGCCTCTTGCACAAAACATACATGTTTTTTTAAGGTTGAAGCAGCCAGCAGCTATGTGTGATATCTTGATTTTGGGAGTAGAAAACAGTACATCCCAAGACTACATATTCCTTGTGCACCTTGACCCCCAGGGTATCCAGAACTACCTTCTATTGAATGCATGTGTGTGTGCAATGCTCTTGAAGCCGTGCATAGTTACACAAGAAGGAGTCTATGGGAGGCCAGGCCAGCAGACAGGCTAACACAGACGAAGACTCAGAGCCCAGCCATAAGACCGCTGCCAGGCTCTGCTAGTCAGTGCAGAAGACTGATGTAAGGTGTCTTCTAACCCTTAGATGCCACCCTGCCATTTGAATACCTGAATCACACCTGTGAAATGGGCAGAGCAGATAGGAAGAAACAGAATGACAAGCTGTGCATTCCTGTGCAGTACACTAGGCCCATCTCACCATCGATTTTACAGATTCTGTTAACATGTATGCAATAAAGAGAAAACAGGAAACCTTAATAATAAGATTATTGTAACTGACTTCCTTCGCTCAATCTTCTGCTTCCGTGATGTTATGCGAAAGATGGACCTATATCTACAAACATAATGTATCACTGGTCCCCAAAGGCAGCCTTGAGTGTTATCAGCATTTCCCATCAATCGGTTGTGATGTCATCTCCTACACCACACCCCTGACCCTGGCAGGTTTGTGACATCATGTACTACATCACACCCCTGGGTCTCGCAGGCTTTATGACATCATTCACCTCTTTGCTATATATAGAGGCATAGTCGGGGATGCCTGCAGTGTGTGTGCAGTCTGTGGACTGGGCTATGAATGGTGTGAAAGAGGGGTGAATGGGGGACTTGGGGGCACCGAGCTAACATCAGACTCACAGGATGGCCGCGGCAGTTTTGCTTCTCGTGGCCTCTGCCATGTGTTGTTTGGTCGTTCAGTGGGAGAAAACAGGCAGCACCTCGCAGACCGCCAGAGAGATGCACTTTGAGGTGGGGGCGGAGCCTTCCATAAGGTGTGGTAAGGGCTTATGAGGTTCCTTGTCGTTGCAGTAAACAGCTTTTAATAGCAATTCCTGGGGTTCTCTTTGCAGGTGAATTGAATTTTGCCTTGAGCGCCAGGAACTTTGGCACCGCCCCTATCTGGAGCTGGGTGCGGAATGTCTGTGGGTCTAATGGGAAGCACGGTAGTATGAATGAAGGTGTGAATGGGGGACTTGGGGGCACTGAGCTAACATCAGACTCACAGGATGGCCGCGGCAGTTCTGCCTCTCAAGGCCTCTGCCATGTGTTGTTTGGTTGTTCAGTGGGAGAAAACAGGCAGCACCTCGCAGACCACCAGAGAGATGCACTTTGAGGTGGGGGGGACGGAGCTTTCCATAAGGTGTGGGAAGGCCTTATGAGGTTCCGTGTAGTTGCAGTAAACAACTTTTAATAGCAATTCCTGGGGTTCTCTTTGCAGGCAAATTGAATTTTGCCTTTCGCTCCAAGAACTCTGGCACCGCCCCTATCTGGAGCGGGGTGCGGAATGTCTGTGAGTCTAATGGGAAGCACGGTAGTATGAATGAAGGTGTGAATGGGGGACTTGACCAGATCAGATGCAATTTGTTTCCCTGACATAATTTTAGATTGAGTACAAAGAAATCAAATATTTCCCAAAAAACAATCATCCATGTTGTGTTTCATTATTTCATGATCACCAGGACCTCCCAGGGGCAAGGCGACGGCGACAGAGACTCCGGTGGCAGAAGGTGAACAGGAGCAGTCCCTTGCAGGCTCTTCTGCTGGCCCCAGTAAGTTGTTCTATTGTTATATTAATACTTATACTTCCCTAACTTTTACAGCTCCTATTCATTACAAACTGGTTCCTAATAATTCTATGTTTGACAAAATAGTCTTTGATCTTCTTCTAATGTGGACTACTTTCTACATTCTTATCCTGCCTCTACCATCACTCTCTGTGCTACTACTATTTACAATTATGAGTCGGTCTGTGTAGGTAGCTAAGCTTGTCCATTCGGCAAACGGTGTGAAACAAAACTCTGATACAGCAATAGCTCTAGGCACTGAGTGCAGTCCTCTGGGTTGCCCTTGCTGTCTATTCCAGTCTTCTTAATGTAAGTGCTTTGACAATTTCCAACAACAAAATGTCATTGTTTACACCAAGTAAAAGGTAGCAGTTGCCTTTTTGATTTGAGAGGAGCACATCCCATACCGCTACTGTTTCAGGGACTATTCTTCACACAAAGAAGTATGAACAAGATAAATAGGACATTGTTGATGATAGGTGCAGTTCGACTTTCGACATACCTCAGTCCGAACAGAAGTTGAACCCCCATTCCCCTGACCGACTATCTAGAATGTCTGACCAATGATTTTACGACCCAGAAGAACAGAAGAAGAGAGACTACCTCCGAGTCCTGGCTTATCTGAGTTACTGAAACATGACTGCCAAGTGCAGTAGTTCAAACCATTCTGCTCACTCACTCGTGAACAAAAACCACACAGTGTTTGTTAGTTTTTAATTTTTATTTTCAATTGAGAAATGAAAACATTATTTCTTTATTTTTAATAGCGTAGTATTCTTATGGATGAAGATGACGTTAAAGTTTACTTTAAACAACATTCCCATGAATGAAATTAGTATGACTCAAACTTAAAAATAGTTAACACTAACAGACACAGGAAATTAGTAGAATAACTGTGTGTGAGCCCCCACCTTCTTTAAAGTACTTAAGTACTGCTGGTGGTGACTCAGTAGTAGTTGGTGAATCGTCTGGCTGAAGGGCAATGGAATCTTCTTTCTGTAATGAGAAAAATGGTGCACGTTAAGCAAGCATTAATCAGTTGTCAAAAGAAGAAGTGTAGCATTTAATGGAATAAGCATCTAAAAGGTTAACACCCTCCCAAAACCGTAACATTTTTTCAATCCCAGTAATACAAAATGTGTTATGTAACATTTCCTTCCATTACGAGACAAAATAGGGGGTTGTGTATGGCATCTGAAAATATGACATGTTTTTCCTAGACGTCACAACATCTGATGCGGCACAGATGACCATCCGTGCTGGGGCCAGCAGTGCGGAGGGGTCCACTCTGGATGCGGCGGTGCCAACAGGAGTAGCTGGGGGGGAAGGCTCAGCGGCGGCGGATGGTGGTAAGTTATTATACTACTTACTTATTATATTTTTTTTGAGTAGGCTCGTAAAGGAGTGTATGATGTACTGTACAGTAGTACACAGTACACTAGTATAAGTACACTGTACTGTCAAGAACATTTACTAATTTATAACTACTTTTTGGGCTATCACGGAGAAGACAGTCAACCTTGACTTGTAATAGCATTAGTGGCTGTACTTCTCTGGTAACCAATGGTCCCCTCTATTTCACTTGAACTCAGCTGGCCAATTTTTATTTTAAAGCCAAGTCATATCAGATCAGATGTAGTTTAGGGATGTGAAGAACGAAAAGCTAAAGAAGAGTGAAACGAAGGACGAGCGAGTCTTAATATTTATTTATGACTGTAAAAAATGGTTTTGTTGAATGCAATTCAACATAAGAAAGAATACAGCGGTTTCCAAAATATAATGAAAAGGGTGTAAGTTGGTTGTTAACAAAAATAAATTTTGGTACATTTGAGACATTAAGAAGAATCATAGACGTACTTTGTAAGCCTGGATGTTATCTTCTTTATCATCCTCGTCGATAGCAGAGGTGTATGATGTAGTAGCGCAGACGCTGAGTGGATGAAGTATGGCCAGTGGCAGTGCCACCCCTATAGAAAAGTAAGACATTCCTATTCCCACCTGCATGTACTGCTTAAAGTACTGCGAGTCTGCATCATCATGGCCTGTGTCTGTATTTCTTGGGTTAAAGCTGAGTGAGCTGCCATTATGGCGGCTACCACAAGTTCACGTACCAGTAATTTCTTTTGCAAAACAAGAGAAAAAAGTAAAAAGGCATTTTTTAGTACTATCTGACTATGTATGTACTAGTAGTGAGTCCACCTATAGTGCTGCTTGTGGAATTCCTGAAACTCACAGTGTCACAGGCTTACAAAGACGGCGGAAAGATACAGGCCAAAATGTTTTACTGTGTTTGCTACTTGCTGGTGTTACTGAGTGTCACAGGCTCTGTAGAAATGACTGTCCCCTTTTTGGAGCCTCGCTGGGCTCTGAATAAACAAATGGCCCCTGAGAATCTCTGGGCTCTCAAAGATAGTTGTGGCGCCTGAGCCCCTCGTGGGCTCTCAGTAAATCAAAATGCCCCCTTGAGCCTTTCAGGCTCATACACAAAATACGGCCGTTGGAGTCCCTCCGGGACTCAAGAGAACAAATGGCTCTGGGCGTTGGAGTCCCTCTTCGGGGGACTCGAAAGGAAATGATGCCACCCAGAGCCTCTCGCGGCCCTGAAGAAATGCCCCAGTAACGTAGGAGCCCGCCCGGGGCTCAAATCTGCAGGGAGGCCCCCCCGGGGCCTCTCAGGCTCTTTGACAACAAAGCCCTGGTACTGGAGGGGAGGGCGGGCGCCGGCAATGTGCCCCGACGCCCTCCTCCCTAGTCGGGAACACCGAGCCCCACTTACCCGGTTTCTGGTGGGCGCTCCCAGGGTCTCCAGGCTCCTTCTCTTCCTCGGCAGCTGCGGGGCTCTCCCCACACCACGGTTGCCCCGCTGCTGGACAGAAGGCTTCTCTCTCTCCTGGGTGAGTGCACCGGATCCCAGGGTCGGCTCCCGGTAGCTTCCGGCTCCCTCCTTCCTGTCCCGGGCTGGCAGCCAATCAGAGCGCGGCCTGGGGAATGAGGTCACGGCCTGCCTGACTTCCTGTACGGCCGGGCGGCGACGGGGAAAACTTCACAGGGCAATGCCGGGTGGGCACCGGCCTTAAGCTCAATAAAGCGCTCCCAAAGCGCTCGTGACAGGGTAAAGCACAAGGTCCTTGGCAGGGTGGACACCTGCCAGGGGACTGTCAAATCGGCAAAAAGTGGCGTGGGCAGCCACGAAAAGGGAAAGTAAAGCGCTCCCAGCGCTCAAAGACGATTCGCAGCGCTCTCAGCGCTAGGGGTGCAGGCACAGCGCTCCCAAGCGCTAGGGGCACAGCATAGTTCCTTAAAGCAGGCAGGGGGCAAGGCTGGGCCCAGAGCCAGCTCACTGGGTCTCCAGGCAGGGAGATAATCCAAGTGGCGGTCTTCCTGGCCCCAGCAACAGCAGCAGCCCCCTCAGGCAGGATCCTGGCAGAGAACAGTTTGTGTGGCGACACAGCCCCATTTTTATGCACCACATTCCTTTGTCTGTAGGGGGAGAAAACAGTCACAGCTGGTTTTGGAGCACCCTTGATGTGCTCATCACCTCACTCTATTCACTGGCAGGGCTAGGGTCGTTAGACGCACCACAGGGGGCGGGGCCAGCAATGTGTGGGGAAAGCCCAGCCCCATCAGGAACCAGGTGCAGCCCTCCCCTCACATCAGCATGCTGATCTGAGCACTCACCACTGGGCAGACCCATCCAGACATCCTGGATCCTGGTATCCCAGCCAACTCCAGCCAATCACACACCAGCACCCTCACAGCCATCTACCACTTCGCCGCGCTGGCGCTGCTACTAGCGCTGCTACTAGCGCCGAGTACTTTTTAAAACTTCCTGTTTTGCATTTGGGTTCGTTTTTCTGTTTCATTCTTCCCTGATTTTAGCCTGCCTGCTTGCTGCCAGCGCCCCCTTCTCCCCTTACCTGCACCTTAAAAACGGCATTTTCTGCCTGCCAAGCACCACCACTTTGGTGGGTCCGGGTCCTGGGGGTCATTTTGGGCGCCATCTTTGTTTGGGCTACTTCAGCCAGCGGCGGCCGCCATCTTGGAGCGGACTCGCACGCTCAGGCTTGATTGGAGCGCCTACTGAAGGCGGGCTCTAGCATGGTGCTGGTTAGACCATCTACCACTTCGCCGCGCTCGCGCTGCTACTAGCGCCGAGTACTTTTTAAAACTTCCTGTTTTGCATTTGGGTTCGTTTTTCTGTTTCATTCTTCCCTGATTTTAGCCTGCCTGCTTGCTGCCAGCGCCCCCTTCTCCCCTTACCTGCACCTTAAAAACGGCATTTTCTGCCTGCCAAGCACCACCACTTTGGTGGGTCCGGGTCCTGGGGGTCATTTTGGGCGCCATATTTGTTTGGGCTACTTCAGCCAGCGGCGGCCGCCATCTTGGAGCGGACTCGCACGCTCAGGCTTGATTGGAGCGCCTACTTAAGGCGGGCTCTAGCGTGGTGCTGGTTAGACCATCTACCACTTCGCCGCGCTCGCGCTGCTACTAGCGCCGAGTACTTTTTAAAACTTCCTGTTTTGCTTTTGGGTTCGTTTTTCTGTTTCATTCTTCCCTGATTTTAGCCTGCCTGCTTGCTGCCAGCGCCCCCTTCTCCCCTTACCTGCACCTTAAAAACGGCATTTTCTGCCTGTTAAGCACCACCACTTTGGTGGGTCCGGGTCCTGGGGGTCATTTTGGGCGCCATCTTTGTTTGGGCTACTTCAGCCAGCGGCGGCCGCCATCTTGGAGCGGACTCGCACGCTCAGGCTTGATTGGAGCGCCTACTTAAGGCAGGCTCTAGCATGGTGCTGGTTAGACCATCTACCACTTCGCCGCGCTCGCGCTGCTACTAGCGCCGAGTACTTTTTAAAACATCCTGTTTTGCATTTGGGTTCGTTTTTCTGTTTCATTCTTCCCTGATTTTAGCCTGCCTGCTTGCTGCCAGCGCCCCCTTCTCCCCTTACCTGCACCTTAAAAACGGCATTTTCTGCCTGCCAAGCACCACCACTTTGGTGGGTCCGGGTCCTGGGGGTCATTTTGGGCGCCATCTTTGTTTGGGCTACTTCAGCCAGCGGCGGCCGCCATCTTGGAGCGGACTCGCACGCTCAGGCTTGATTGGAGCGCCTACTTAAAGTCGCTCCCTCACGCGCAGCGTGACGCGCAGGTGGACGCCCTCGCTTAGCCTGAGTCGTGCCGGAGTCCTGCCCGTCTGCGCCCGTCAGCGTCCCGGAGGCGTCGGGGCGGCGGGGGACCCCGGTCCGGCAATACTCTGGCTGAGATGATTTGCTATTCCTCTGCGTCATTGCGGGACATGCGGGGCCATTCTAGCTCTTGCCGCTCCATTTTCCCGGGGCGGTTTAGGGGCAAACGACGCTGTCCGGGCTGTGGTTGGACGCCTTCCTGGATTTGTGCTACGGTTCCTCACCCGGCAACAGCTGGCGTGAAGCATCTTTGCCTGCTGCTGAACACGAGGTCGGTAGGGCGCCACGCCCTGCACATTTACGATCTTCTGGTCAGGGAAAATCCCCTGTGCTTGCTACTGACCGAAACTTGGCTGGGAGAGGCTTCCAATCCGGATGTCTTCTCAGCCATTCCTCCTGCGTACAATATCTTCCGGCAGGACAGAGTTAAGGGCAGGGGAGGGGGAGTGGCGGTTGTGGTGAAAAAGAGCGTCTCCTGCTCGGTGCTTCCCCTGAACTCCATTGGGAATGCCGAGTCGCTCGCCTTCACGCTCAGACTGTCCCCAGGTCAGGCCTTGAAGGGGTTGTTGGTTTATAGACCACCAGGCCCGGTGGGTTCCTTTTTGGAGGATCTGCAGACAGCCGTCTCTGAGCTGGCGCTGACCACACAGCATTGTGTTGTGGCCGGTGATTTCAACTTCCACCTTGACACGGCGGACGACCCTGTTGCGGCCAAATTGCTGGATGTAGCCGTACGCTATATAAAAGCTACTTAACATAACAACATAACATAACATAACAGCACACGTACAGCCATGTCTAGAAGTGGTACTTCCCCACTAGACACTGTAGGAAGGTGGCTACCTGACTATGGTTACCCCAGATTTGTTGCCTGTGTTTAGCTGGTTTTTTGACTTAGTTGACCTGGTTCCCTGCTAATCAGGGCCCCAGGCCATCTGCTCTCTCTGTAAAATGGATTCCATGTACCCTAGGTACATACCACAATTGAAAATGGACTCCTTGTCAGCCCCTGTATAATGCACTATAGGTGCCCAGGGCATAGGAGCCACCAAGGCCTACCAGGGGCTGCAGCATATCTTTTGCCACCCCTGGCTGGTTCTTAAATTTACACAACTGGCTGATCACTCAGCTGGGGTAAGGTGGTGTAATCACCCCTTACTTAGATATAGTATACCTATATCTAAACCTATATCTGGACACATATAAACCTGTGAGCCACTCCTATGGAAGGCCTCATCAATCCTGGAGGCAGAGTGCATGGTTTAATGTGAGATGGAGCTCTAGCATGAGCTGAGCCTGTCTGCAGCTGTCGGGAACAACTCCCTAAGCTGTTTCAGGATAATGCCATACCATATACTCTTAAGTGCCTTATAATCCTCGCGGTTATATAGCAACTCTGGTTTGGCTTTATCAAAACATGTTGTGTAAGGTGTTCTGGCGACGGGGATAGCATTCCACCCCTCTAGAGGGGTAAGACATGTTACTTTACTTAAATGCGGTTAATTTCTAAAAGGACCTTAGATCCACAAAATGGATGCCTCTGCCACAGACAAGAGTCTGACCCCCTGCAGCTGACCGAAACTCAGCCAAATGGGGCCTGGACAAAGGGTTTCCTGTCGCAGGGGGGTGTTACCACCCTCCAGACAGGAGATAGTGGATTGTAGCAGGGAGGTTTGAAAGAAACCAGACACTGCTTGGGGCGCACAAGGCTGCCCCTTGCATAATCTGGTCAAACCAGTTCTGGGGCACTCCAGCCCTCGTGCCAGGGCGGCCTGGATCAAAGGAAGGGGGTGTATCCACCCACTTCCTGGGTCCCACCCATAGGAGGGGACCTAGCAGGTAATCCAGCCCCCCAAATTAGTATAAGACTGGGAGCAGTGCCAATGCACTTTAGATTTCCTGATGAAACATAAGAAACGAAACTCTGGACCCTTCGACATCCTACTCAACGTAGAAGACTGAAGAATCTCCCTTATGGTCAAGGAGTGACCACCCTGTGCAAACAGGCACCATCCAGCCATCAACATCTGCTTTGTCGCAGTTCCCGCCGGAACCCGAGCGACAGAGATCGACGAGATCAAGCTTGCCTGCCTTCCAACAGCCCGATCCACAGTCCCTGCAGAGCAGAGACCCGTGGAGGCGACCGGAAGCGTGGGGCACGCCATCTTTAATTGACCACGAGACGCTGACCGTGCAGCCCGTGAGTGACCCTCGAAGCTGTACACCGGGGTTTGAGAAGCCCCAACCCTGAGCCACTCTTGCACTGAAGTTCAGCCCTCCACACTCGACGAGTGCTGCGTGGGGCCCTTCTGCTCCATTTGGCTCAACGCGTTGGCCCGGTCACTTGCCAGCCGGCTAGTGGCCCCTGTACCGACGAACTTTGAAATTCGACCTGCAAATCTGGTTGCTCCAGATCTGCACCAGCTCCCCTGAAAAGGAGCCCTCACTCTGACCCTCCTGGTTCGAGTGAGAAGCAATCTCCCGGTTCTGCATGGATTGCTCTTGCCAAGTGTTGTTTGCTCCAAACTTGAAACCGACTGCGCCGACGGTGAGAGCCCTTGTGGGACAGATCGTGACCCGCTCCTGGACGTCGCAGATGCCCCAGAGCCCACGTGACAGCGGAGAGAAGCTCCTCGACGACCACCTGATTGCGCCCGACATTGCCTGGTTCCGTCCTGGTTCCACCCTGGTCACTGCTGAGTGACCCAGACTCTGTCCCCTCTGCTTTCAGGTACTTTTCGACTCGAGTCCACCCTTGGACTCCACCGGACACTTCTCTTTCACCCCGCCTGCAGCCCTTTCAGCTCCAAGCACCAAGAGCCTGCGTGACGAAACCCGACTCAACTTCGACCCTGTGCACCCGCTTCCTGTGGGTGAGGTAACTTTGCTCCGCCGGTGTTCCCACACTGGTACACATCTCTAGGGTCTGTGTCTTCAGTTTTGTTCCTCTAGGTTCAGCGGAAGTGTCCTTAAACTTTAACTTTACAACTTTTACGCACCATTGGTTAACATTGGTGCACGCGTGCGCTTTCCGCACTGCTCCCGAATCCCGTGGGCCTCTCCCGACTTCAGCATTGCTTGTCTCGACTGCTCCCAGCGATTCCCTAGGCCCTAGGCCTAACCACTGTTCGATTGGTATCTCTTATACCACTTGTTTAGTATATGGTTAGAGTGGCCCCCCGCCCTCATCCATAATTGTGCAACTTTGTATGTTTAAACTGTGCTTTTGATTTAACGCTTGTGCCCCTTTATTCATAAAGAATACTGGGGATTGTTTTTAGTAATAAATACATATATTTTTATAATATATACTTGTGTGGTGTCCTTTCATTTGATATTACAGGATTGTATGTGGAAAACAGCTCGCTTAACACGACCTCTTAAGTTAAGCCTTTAGGCTGCTTAGTCCATGCTACCCCTAGGATAGCTTGTCTAACAAGGTTGACTTACAACCAGACACCATAAGGGATTGTTTGGTCTGATAACCGGTGGTTCCAGAATTGGAAACATCACCTATCAGGCCAACTTCTCACATTGGTGGCAGCGGTGGGATTTGAGCTTGCTGTTGTTTTACCATTGCAATCTTTTATCAAATTGAAAGATCACATCAAGTACCTCAAGGTACATATAAATCAAAAGCTTAGCATATTTAAGTTCTACTGAACTTAGTAGTTGTAGATTAAAGGGATTAGCACACCCTGACTACAACTCACTAGCAAGGTACAGTAGGAAAACACTTAGTGTAGGTAAGTGCACCACTTACACCTCACTAGTAGTCATGTCTGACACAGGAAAAGCCTCAGGGTCTGCTCCTGTGACAGTTGACCTTACCAAGGCAACTTCCAGCTATGACAAATTAACCCGAAAGGACTTGATTGCCTTGTGCATATCAAGAGGGTTAAAAAGGGGCAGAAGTCCCACATGTCCTATCCTGATAGCCATTCTAGAACAGGATGACTTAGAGAAGGCGAATGAAGTTCCCTTAGAGTCAGGAGATGGAGTGAACCCCCCTGTAACTGATACCCCTCCAGAGGAAGGAGAAGAGGAGGAAGAAGAGGAGGAGGAGGACTCAGATGTAGAGGACCCAGAAGATCAGGATCAGAGGGGTAGCCAGGTCCTAGTTGCCAGGCTTAACCAGGCCAACTTAGACCTACTGGGAAATGGAGAGGGCCAGCACCTCCCCAGATCCCACCATATCATTCTCCCAGGCAACAGAAGAGTGAGATCTCCCTCAGGGGACTCTCATATTTCTAGTGCCTCAAGAGAATCTCAGAGAGGTATGACTGCCTCTCAGAAGATAGAGCATAGGTCCAGAATGAGGGCTGTCAAACTCCAAATAGAGAGGGAGGAGGTAGCCTTGGCTCAAGCTAGACTTGCCTTGGCAAGAGAGCAAAAATTGTGTGGCTTAGATGCCACTGGTGGCAGCAATATTCCTAAAGAGAAACCCAGGTCCTATGATAGTAGAAACCTGACAAAGATTGTGCCCCCCTACAAGGAAGGGGATGACATCCACAAGTGGATAACTGCTCTTGAGAGAGCCTGCATGGTACAGCAGGTTCCTGAGGAACAGTGGGCAGCAATCTTATGGTACTCCTTTTCAGAGAAAGGGAGAGATAAGCTCCTCACTGTTAGACATGAGGATGCAAACAATTACAAAGTCCTTGTAGGAAGGTGGCTACCTGACTATGGTTACCCCAGATTTTTTGCCTGTGTTTAGCTGGTTTTTTGACTTAGTTGACCTGGTTCCCTGCTAATCAGGGCCCCAGGCCATCTGCTCTCTCTGTAAAATGGATTCCATGTACCCTAGGTACATACCACAATTGGAAATGGACTCCTTGTCAGCCCCTGTATAATGCACTATAGGTGCCCAGGGCATAGGGGCCACCAAGGCCTACCAGGGGCTGCAGCATATATTTTGCCACCCCTGGCTGGTTCTTAAATTGACACAACTGGCTGATCACTCAGCTGGGGTAAGGTGGTGTAATCACCCCTTACTTAGATATAGTATACCTATATCTAAACCTATATCTGGACACATATAAACCTGTGAGCCACTCCTATGGAAGGCCTCATCAATCCTGGAGGCAGAGTGCGTGGTTTAATGTGAGATGGAGCTCTAGCATGAGCTGAGCCTGTCTGCAGCTGTCGGGAACAACTCCCTAAGCTGTTTCAGGATAATGCCATACCATATACTCTTAAGTGCATTATAATCCTTGCGGTTATATAGCAACTCTGGTTTGGCTTTATCAAAACATGTCGTGTAAGGTGTAATACGATTTGGAATACTATCCCCTCGCCAGTTCTGGCGATGGGGATAGCATTCCACCCCTCTAGAGGGGTAAGACATGTTACTTTACTTAAATGCGGTTAATTTCTAAAAGGACCTTAGATCCACAAAATGGATGCCTCTGCCACAGACAAGAGTCTGACCCCCTGAAGCTGACCGAAACTCAGCCAAATGGGGCCTGGACAAAGGGTTTCCTGTCGCAGGGGGGTGTTACCACCCTCCAGACAGGAGATAGTGGATTGTAGCAGGGAGGTCTGAAAGAAACCAGACACTGCCTGGGGCGCACAAGGCTGCCCCTTGTATAATCAGGCCAAACCGGTTCTGGGGCACTCCAGCCCTCATGCCAGGGCGGCCTGGATCAAAGGAAGGGGGTGTATCCACCCACTTCCTGGGTCCCACCCATAGGAGGGGACCTAGCAGGTAATCCAGCCCCCAAAATTAGTATAAGACTGGGAGCAGTGCCAATGCACTTCAGATTTCCTGATGAAACATAAGAAACGAAACTCTGGACCCTTCGACATCCTACTCAACGTAGAAGACTAAAGAATCTCCCTTGTGGTCAAGGAGTGACCACCCTGTGCAAACAGGCACCATCCAGCCATCGACGTCTGCTTTGTCGCAGTTGCTGCCGGAACTCAAGCGACAGAGATCGACGAGATCAAGCTTGCCTGCCTTCCAACAGCCCGATCCACAGTCCCTGCAGAGCTGAGACCCGTGGAGGCGACCAGAAGCGTGGGGCATGCCATCTTGAATTGACCACAAGACGCTGACCGTGCAGCCCACGAGTGACCCTCGAAGCTGTACACCGGGGTTTGAGAAGCCCCAACCCTGAGCCACTCTTGCACCGAAGTTCAGCCCTCCACACTCGACGAGTGCTGCGTGGGGCCCTTCTGCTCCATTTGGCTCAACACGTTGGCCCGGTCACTTGCCAGCCGGCTAGTGGCCCCTGTACCGACGAACTTTGAAATTCGACCTGCAACTCTGGTTGCTCCAGATCTGCACCAGCTCCCCTGAAAAGGAGCCCCCACTCTGACCCTCCTGGTTCGAGTGAGAAGCAATCTCCCGGTTCCGCGTGGATTGCTCTTGCCAAGTGTTGTTTGCTCCAAACTTGAAGCTGACTGCGCCGACGGTGAGAGCCCTCGTGGGACAGATCGTGACCCGCTCCTGGACGTCGCAGATGCCCCAGAGCCCACGTGACAGCGGAGAGAAGCTCCTCGACGACCACCTGATTGCGCCCAACATTGCCTGGTTCCGTCCTGGTTCCACCCTGGTCACTGCTGAGTGACCCAGACTCTGTCCCCTCTGCTTTCAGGTACTTTTCGACTCGAGTCCACCCTTGGACTCCACCGGACACTTCTCTTTCACCCCGCCTGCAGCCCTTTCAGCTTCAAGCACCAAGAGCCTGCGTGACGAAACCCGACTCAACTTCGACCCTGTGCACCCGCTTCCTGTGGGTGAGGTAACTTTGCTCCGCCGGTGTTCCCACACTGGTACACATCTCTAGGGTCTGTGTCTTAAGTTTTGTTCCTCTAGGTTCAGCGGAAGTGTCCTTAAACTTTAACTCTACAACTTTTACGCACCATTGGTTAACATTGGTGCATGCGTGCGCTTTCCGCACTGCACCCGAATCCCGCGGGCTTTTCCCGACTTCAGCACTGCTTGTCCCGACTGCTCCCAGCGATTCCCTAGGCCCTAGGCCTAACCACTGTTCGATTGGTATCTCTTATACCACTTGTTTAGTATATGGTTTGAGTGGCCCCCCGCCCTCATCCATAATTGTCAACTTTGTATGTTTAAACTGTGCTTTTGATTTAACGCTTGTGCCCCTTTATTCATAAAGAATACTGGGGATTGTTTTTAGTAATAAATACATATATTTTTATAATATATACTTGTGTGGTGTCTTTTCATTTGATATTACAGGATTGTATGTGGTAAAACAGCTCACTTAACACGACCTCTTAAGTTAAGCCTTTAGGCTGCTTAGTCCATGCTACCCCTAGGATAGCTTGTCTAATAAGGTTGACTTGCAACCAGACACCATAAGGGATTGTTTGGTCTGATAACCGGTGGTTCCAGAATTGGAAACATCACCTATCAGGCAAACTTCTCACAGTCCTGAAGAGTGTCCTAATAGATGGGTTTGGCTTAACCACTGAACAGTACAGGTTGAAGTTCAGAGACACCCAGAAGACACAGACTCAGGACTGGACTGATTTTGTTGATTGTGCAACTAAGGCTCTGGAGGGTTGGCTACATGGCAGCAAAGAACATGACTTTACAGGATTGTATAATTTGATTATGAGGGAGCAGATCCTAAGTAATTGTCAGAACCAGCTCTTACACCAGCACCTGGTGGACTCTGATCTGACCTCTCCCCAAGAATTGGGAAAGAAGGCAGACAAGTGGGTCAGAACCAGGATTAGGCATAAGAATCAGGACAGTAACCAGAAGAAGGAGTCTACCAAGCCTCAAGATAAGGGTGGGGATAAAAATAAAGAAAAGACTTCCACAGGGCCCCAAAACTCCAAGAATGGGGGTGGGTCCCAAGACACTTCTTCAACAGAGAAAAAGCCTTATTGTCATGTCTGTAAACAGGTTCAACAAGTTCAAAAGGGCTGTAGCCAACCCCCTTCTGTGGGACCTCTCTGTAAGCAAAGAGCAGGCAGGGTAAAAGAATGTCCCATTTCCGCCTGAGCTTCTCTGGTAATCCTTTTATCATGCCTTTTAGGGTCTTGTTAAATCTCTCCACAAGCCCATTGCATTGTGGATGATATGGGGTGGTAAACTTATAGTTTACTCCACATTCCTTCCACATTGCTTTCAGATAGCTAGACATAAAATTCGTGCCTCTATCTGATAGTACCTCCTTAGGAAAGCCCACTCTTGAGAAAACTGCAATGAGGGCCTTTGCCACCACAGGGGCTGTGGTGGTCCTTAGGGGAATAGCCTCTGGATACCTGGTGGCATGATCCACTACCACCAGTATGAATCTGTTCCCAGATGCTGTTTGGGGGTCCATTGGACCCACAATATCAATTCCAACTCTTTCAAAGGGAACTCCCACCACAGGTAGTGGTATTAGGGGGGCCTTTGTTGTGCCACCTGACTTACCACTGGCTTGGCAAGTGACACAGGAGCGACAAAACTCCTTGACATCCTCTGACATGTGAGGCCCGTGAAAGTGTGAAACAAGCCTGTCCCACGTCTTGTTCTGGCCTAAGTGTCCTGCAAGGGGAATATCATGGGCCAAGGTAAGGAGGAACCCCCTAAACTGCAGAGGTATAACCAACCTCCTGGTCATGCCAGGCTTGGGGGCTCTAGCCTCTGAGTAAAGGAGTCCATCATCCCAATACACAGTATGGGTACCTTGGGCATCCCCAGCAGCCTCAGCAGCAGCCTGCTGTCTGAGGGGTTCAAGGGAAGGGCAATCTAATTGAGCCTGCCTCAGGTCTGCCCTTGAGGGTCCCCCTGTCCCCAGAAACTCAACCTGGTCAGGTTCAAGCTCCTCAGAGACAGTCTCCTCTTGGACTGCAGAATCAGTTTCCTCTGAAACCTGATCCTCAACCTGGGGCAAGGTGGAAGGCTGAGCCTTTCCTCTCTTGCTCCTTCTCTTGGGTTGTGGCTGGTCTATTGTTTCAAGATCCACCACGGGTTCAGGAAGGCACTTCTTAGCCTGAGCCCTTGTCATGGCAAGGACATGCTCTGAAAACCCTAGCATTTCTGCATGAGTCCTGTACTCCACTTCTGACCATGCTGAGCTTTCAAGGTCATTTCCTAACAGACAGTCTACTGGTAGGTCTGCACTCACCACAACCTTCTTTAGGCCATCAACCCCTCCCCAGGAGAAGTTCACAACTGCCACACTATGGGAAGTAGTGGAGTTGCTTGCATTGGTTACTAGGTAGCTCTCACCTAGTACAATCTGTCCAGGGTCCACAAAGTCAGGTGTCACCATTGTGACACTGGCACATGTGTCCCTGTAAGCTTGAGCCAGTTTCTCATTAATTAAGAGAGTCTGTCTGTATTTGCCCAGGTTACTGGGGCTTACTGCAGTGGGCAACTCAATGTCCACATCATACAGGAGAACTGCCTGTGTAGGGATTCTGACTAGGCCAGATCCTACTTCAATACCCAGGGTCAACCCAGCTACACCCTTGGACTGTGTTCCACCACTGCTTACTGTACTTGGGGTTGCAGTTGCTTTAGGAGCTGGAGTGGTGGGGACTGGATTTGCCTTGGTGCATTCACTGCCCCAGTGTGAAACTGATTTGCAGGTATTACACCAAGGTGTCTTTGGACCTTTGTTCTTCTTCTTCTTGTTTCCATTTTGGGAACCACCCTCCTTACTATTAGTTTGGGGGCCTGAAGACTTCTGGTCTTTTTCTTTATCTTTCTGATTACCACCCTTCTGGTCTGTTTTCTTCTGGTCACCACCTTGGTTCTGGGGTTTCTGCTTAATCCTTGTTCTGACCCATTTGTCCGCCTTCTTTCCCAATTCTTGGGGAGAGGTCAGATCAGAGTCAATAAGGTATTGATGCAACAGCTGGTTTGTACAGTTATTAAGGATCTGTTCTCTCATTATAAGATTGTACAATCCTGTATAGTCTGAAACTTTACTTCCCTGCAACCAACCCTCCAAAGCCTTAGTGGCACACTCAACGAAATCAGTCCAGTCTTGAGTCTGTGCTTTTTGGGTGTCTCTGAACAACAACCTGTATTGCTCAGTGGTTAGGCCAAACCCTTCAATAAGAGCACTCTTCAAAACAGAGTCGTTTTTGTCATCCTCAGGTCTAACTGTGAGGAGCCTGTCCCTCCCTTTCTCAGAAAAGGAGTACCATAAAATTGCAGCCCACTGATCTTGAGGAACCTGCTGTACCATGCAGGCTCTCTCCAGAGCAGTCATCCATTTGTGGATGTCATCCCCTTCTTTAAAGGGGGGCACAATTTTTGTCAGGTTTCTATTGTCATAGCCCCTGTCTTTTTCTCTTGGAAAATTGCTGCCACCAGTGGCATCTAAGCCACTTAATTTCTGCTCTCTTGCCAAGGTAAATCTAGCTTGAGCCAAGGTAAGTTTAGCTTGAGCCAGGGCTACCTCCTCCCTCTCTATTTGGAGTCTGACAGCCCTCATTCTGGCCCTATGCTCAGTCTTTTGAGAGGCAGTCATACCTCTCTCAGATTCTCTGGAGGCACTAGAAATATGAGAGTCCCCTGAGGGAGATCTCACTCTTCTGTTGCCTGGGAGAATAAGACTGTGGGATCTGGGGAGGTGCTGGCCCTCTCCATTTCCCAGTAGGTCTAAGTTGGCCTGGTTAAGCCTGGCAACTAGGACCTGGCTACCCCTCTGATCCTGATCTTCGGTGTCCTCAACATCTGAGTCCTCCTCCCCCTCCTCTCCATCTTCCTCCTGAGGGGTGTCAGTTACAGGGGGTTTCTCTCCACTTCCTGACTGTAAGGGAATTCCATTCACCTTCTCTAAGTCATCCTGTTCTAGGATGTCTATCAGGATTTGGCAGGTGGGACTTCTGCTCCTTTTTAACCCTCTTGATTTGCACAAGGCAATCAAGTCCCTTCGGGTTAGTTTGTCATAGCTGGAAGTTGCCTGGGTAAGGTCAGCTGTCACAGGAGCAGACCCTGAGGCTTTTCCTGTGTCAGACATGACTCTAGTGTGGTGTAAGTGATGCACCTACCTACACTAAGTGTTTTCCTACTGTACCTTACTAGTGAGTTGTAGTCAGGGTGTGCTAATCCCTTCAACCTACAACTACTAAGTTCAGTAGAACTTAATATGCTAAGCTTTTGATTTTATATGTACCTAGAGGTACTTGATGTGATCTTTCAATTTGATACAAAGATTGCAATGGTAAAACAACAGCAAGCTCAAATCCGCACCGCTGCTCACCAATGTGAGAAGTTGGCCTGGTAGGGGATGTTTCCAATTCTGGAACCACCTACTACCTGACCAAACAATCCCTTATGGTGTCTGGTTGTAAGTCAACCTTATTAGACAAGCTATCCTAGGGGTAGCATGGACTAAGCAGCCTAAAGGCTTAACTTAAGAGGTTGTGTTAAGCGAGCTGTTTTACCACATACAATCCTGTAATATCAAATGAAAGGACACCACACAAGTATATATTATAAAAATATATGTGTTTATTACTAAAAACAATCCCCAGTATTCTTTATGAATAAAGGGGCACAAGCGTTAAATCAAAAGCACTGTTTAAACATACAAAGTTGCACAATTATGGATGAGGGCAGGGGGCCACTCAAACCATATACTAAACAAGTGGTATAAGAGAGGCCACTCGAGCAGTGGTTAGGCCTAGGGCCTAGGGAATCGCTGGGAGCAGTCAGGACAAGCAATGCTGAAGTCGGGAATGGCCCTCGGGATTCGGGAGAGGTGCGGGAAGCGCACGCACGCACCAATGTTAACCAATGGTGCGTAAAAGTTGTAAAGTTAAAGTTAAAGGACACTTCCGCTGAACCTAGAGGAACAAAACTTAACACACAGACCCTAGAGGTGTGCACCAGTGTGGGAACACCGGCGGAGCAAAGTTACCTCACCCACAGGAAGTGGGTGCACAGGGTCGAAGTGGCGTCGGGTTCTGACACGCAGGCTCTTGGTGCTTGGAGCTGAAAGGGCTGCAGGCGGGTTAAAGATGAAGTGTCCGGTGGAGTCCAAGGGTGGACTCAAGTCGAAGAGTACCTGAAAGCAGAGGGGACAGAGTCTGGGTCACTCAGCAGTGACCAGGGTGGAACCAGGACGGAACCAGGCAATGTCGGGCGCAATCAGGTGGTCGTCGAGGAGCTTCTCTCCGCTGTCACGTGGGCTTTGGGGCATCTGCGACGTCCAGGAGCAGGTCACGATCTGTCCCACGCAGGCTCTCACCGTCGGTGCAGTCAGCTTCAAGTTTGGAGCAAACAAGCCTTGGCAAGAGCGATCCACGCGGGATCAGAAGATTGCTTCTCACTCGGACCAGGAAGGTCAGAGTCGGGGCTCCTTTTCAGGGGAGCTGGTGTGGATCTGGAGCAACCAGATTCACGAGTCTTCTTAGTCGTTTCGTCGGCACAGGGACCACTAGCCAGCTGGCAAGTGACCGGGCCAACGCGTTGAGCCAAATAGAGCCAAAGGGCCCCACGCACCACTCGTCGAGTGTGGAGGGCTGAACTTCGGCTCAGGAGCAGCTCAGGGTGCGGGCTTCTCAAACCCCGGTGCACAGCTTCGAGGATCACTCGTGGGCTGCACGGTCAGCGTCTCGTGGTCAATTCAAGATGGCGTGCCCCACGCTTCCGGTCGCCTCCACGGGTCTCAGCTTTGCAGGGACTGTGGATCGGGCTGTTAGAAGGCAGGCAGGCTTGATCTCGTCAATCTCAGTCGCTCGAGTTCCGGCGGGAACTGCAACTAAGTAGACGTCGAGGGCTGGATGGTGCCTGCTGCTGCAGGGTGGTCACTCCTTGACCACAAGGGAGATTCTTCGGGCTTCCACGTTGAGATGGAGGGCGAAGGGTCCAGAATTTCGTTTCAAATGTTTCTTCCAGGAAATCTGATGTGCATTGGCACTGCTCCCACTCTTATTCGAATCTGGGGGGCGTGATTACCTGCTAGGTCCCCTCCTATGGGTGGGACCCAGGAAGTGGGTGGATACACCCCCTTCCTTTGATCCAGGCCGCCCTGGCACGAGGGCTGGAGTGCCCCAGAACCGGTTTGGCCGGATTATGCAAGGGGCAGCCTTGTGCGCCCCAAGCAGTGTCTGGTTTCTTTCAAACCTCCCTGCTACAATCCACTATCTCCTGTCTGGAGGGTGGTGACACCCTCCTGTGACAGGAAACCCTTTGTCCAGGACCCATTTGGTTGAGTTTCGGTCAACTGCAGGGGTCCAGACATTTGTCTGTGGCAGAGGCATCCATTTTGTGGATCTTAAGGTCTTTGGAGAAATTAACCGCATTTAAGTGAAGTAACATGTCTTACCCCTCTAGAGGGGTGGAATGCCATCCCCGTCGCCAGAACTGGCGAGGGGATGGTATTCCAAATCGTATGACACCTTACACGACATGTTTTGATAAAGCCAAACCAAAGTTGCTATTTAACCGCGAGGATTATAAGGCACTTAAGAGTATATGGTATGGCATTATCCTGAAACAGCTTAGGGAGTTGTTCCCGACAGCTGCAGACAGGCTCAGCTCATGCTAGAGCTCCATCTCACATAAAACCACGCACTCTGCCTCCAGGATTGATGAGGCCTTCCATAGGAGTGGCTCACAGGTTTACATGTGTCCAGATATAGGTTTAGACATAGGTATACTATATCTAAGCAAGGGGTGTGTACACCACCTTACCCCAGCTGAGTGATCAGCCAGTTGTGTCAATTTAAGAACCAGCCAAGGGTGGCAAAAGATAGGCTGCAGCCCCTGGTAGGCCTTGGTGGCCCCTATGCCCTGGGCACCTATAGTGCATTATACAGGGGCTGACAAGGAGTCCATTTCCAATTGGTATGTGCCTATAGCACATGTGTCAGTAATTTAGTGAGAGAACAGCAGGCTGGGGGTCTGATCAGCAGGCCCACAGCCTCAGTAGTCGAAAACCAGTGAAGCAAAAAGCAAAAATTTGGGGTGACCATAGGATAGCAGACCCTACTCTCCTACACCTGCCTTCTGCAGGGCCTCCAAAACTTTCTTCAGGTGGATCAGGTGATCCTCCCAGGTGGAGCTAAAGACAGCAATATCATCTAGATATGCTGCGCAAAAGTCATCCAACCCAGTAAGGACTTGGTTCACCAACCTTTGGAAAGTGGCAGGTGCATTCTTCAAACCAAAGGGCATTACCACAAACTGATAATGACCACTAGGGGTAGAGAATGCTGTTTTGGCTTTTGACTCCTCAGCTAGTCTGATTTGCCAGTAGCCAGCTGTCAGATCGAATGTGCTCAGAAACTTGGCAGAAGCCAATCTGTCAATGAGCTTATCTGCTCTTGGAATGGTGGAATGGAATAGTGACAGCATTGAGACCCCTGTAATCCACGCAAAACCTCATTTCTCTCTTTCCATCTTGGGTATGAGGTTTTGGCACCAGGACTACTGGGCTGGTGTAGGAGAGTAGGGTCTGCTATCCTATGGTCACCCCAAATTTTTGCTTTTTGCTTCACTGGTTTTCGACTACTGAGGCTGTGGGCCTGCTGATCAGACCCCCAGCCTGCTGTTCTCTCACTAAATTAATGACACATGTGCTATAGGCACATACCAATTGGAAATGGACTCCTTGTCAGCCCCTGTAGAATGCACTATAGGTGCACAGGGCACAGGAGCCACTAAGGCCTACCAGGGGCTGCAGCATATCTTTTGCCACCCCTGGCTGGTTCTTAAATTGACACAACTGGCTGATCACTCAGCTGGGGTAAGGTGGTGTACACACCCCTTGCTTAGATATAGTATACCTATGTCTAAACCTATATCTGGACACATGTAAACCTGTGAGCCACTCCTATAGACAGGCCTCACCAATCCTGGAGGCTGGGTGCTTGGTTTTTATGTGAGATGGAGCTCTAGCATGAGCTGAGCCTGTCTGCAGCCGTCGGGAACAAATCCCTAAGCTGTTTCAGGATAATGCCATACCATATACTATTAAGTGCCTTATAATCCTCGCGGTTATTTAGCAACTCTGGTTTGGCTTTATCAAAACATGTCGTGTAAGGTGTCATACGCTTTGGAATACCATCCCCTCGCCAGTTCTGGCGACGGGGATGGCATTCCACCCCTCTAGAGGGGTAAGACATGTTACTTCACTTTAATGCGGTTGATTTCTCCAAAGGCCTTAAGATCCACAAAATGGATGCCTCTGCCACAGACAAATGTCTGGACCCCTGGAGCTGACCGAAACCCAGTCAAGGGGGTCCTGGACAAAGGGTTTCCTGTCACAGGAGGGTGTCACCGCCCTCCAGACAGGAGATAGTGTATTGTAGCAGGGAGGTTTGAAAGAAACCAGACACTGCCTGGGGCGCACAAGGCTGCCCCTTGCATAATCCGGCCAAACCGGTTCTGGGGCACTCCAGCCCTCGTGCCAGGGCGGCCTGGATCAAAGGAAGGGGGTGTATCCACCCACTTCCTGGGTCCCACCCATAGGAGGGGACCTAGCAGGTAATCCCGCCCACCAGATTCGAATAAGAGTGGGAGCAGTGCCAATGCACATCAGATTTCCTGGAAGAAACATTTGAAACGATATTCTGGACCCTTCGCCCTCCATCTCAACGTGGAAGCCCGAAGAATCTCCCTTGTGGTCAAGGAGTGACCACCCTGCAGCAGCAGGCACCATCCAGCCCTCGACGTCTACTTAGTTGCAGTTCCCGCCGGAACTCGAGCGACTGAGATCGACGAGATCAAGCCTGCCCAGCTTCTAACAGCCCGATCCACAGTCCCTGCAAAGCTGAGACCCGTGGAGGCGACCGGAAGCGTGGGGCACGCCATCTTGAAGTGACCACGAGACGCTGACCGTGCAGCCCACGAGTGACCCTCGAAGCTGTACACCGGGGTTTGAGAAGCCCCCACCCTGAGCTACTCCTGAGCCGAAGTTCAGCCCTCCACACTCGACGAGTGCTGCGTGGGGCCCTTTGGCACGATTTGGCTCAACGCGTTGGCCCGGTCACTTGCCAGCTGGCTTGTGGTCCCTGTGCCGACGAACTACAAAAGAAGACTCGTGATTCTGGTTGCTCCAGATTCACACCAGCTCCCCTGAAAGGGAGCCCCGACTCTGACCTTCCTGGTCCGAGTAAGACGCCATCTTCCAATCCCGCGTGGATTGCTCTTACCAAGGCTTGTTTGCTCCAAACCGGAAGCCGACTGCACCGACGGTGAGAGCCTGCGTGGGACAGATCGTGACCTGCTCCTGGACGTCGCAGATGCCCCAGAGCCCACGTGACAGCGAAGAGAAGCGCCTCGACGACCACCTGATTGCGCCCGACATTGCCTGGTTCCGTCCTGGTTCCACCCTGGTCACTGCTGAGTGACCCAGACTCTGTCCCCTCTGCTTTCAGGTACTCTACAACTTGAGTCCACCCTTGGACTCCACCGGACACTTCGTCTTCACCCTGCCTGCAGCCCTTTCAGCTTCAAGCACCAAGAGCCTGCGTGTCAAAACCCGACGCCACTTCGACCCTGTGCACCCACTTCCTGTGGGTGAGGTAACTTTGCTCCGCCGGTGTTCCCACACTGGTGCACACCTCTAGGGTCTGTGTGTTAAGTTTTGTTCCTCTAGGTTCAGCGGAAGTGTCCTTAAACTTTAACTATTTGACTTTTACGCACCATTGGTTAACATTGGTGCATGCGTGCGCTTTCCGCACATCTCCCGAATCCCGAGGGCCATTCCCGACTTCAGCATTGCTTGTCCTGACTGCTCCCAGCGATTCCCTAGGCCCTAGGCCTAACCACTGTTCGAGTGGCCTCTCTTATACCACTTGTTTAGTATATGGTTTGAGTGGCCCCCTGCCCTCATCCATAATTGTGCAACTTTGTATGTTTAAACAGTGCTTTTGATTTAACGCTTGTGCCCCTTTATTCATAAAGAATACTGGGGATTGTTTTTAGTAATAAACACATATATTTTTATAATATATACTTGTGTGGTGTCCTTTCATTTGGTATTACAGGATTGTATGTGGTAAAACAGCTCGCTTAACACGACCTCTTAAGTTAAGCCTTTAGGCTGCTTAGTCCATGCTACCACTAGGATAGCTTGTCTAATAAGGTTGACTTACAACCAGACACCATAAGGGGATTGTTTGGTCAGGTAGTAGGTGGTTCCAGAATTGGAAACATCCCCTACCAGGCCAACTTCTCACATTGGTGAGCAGCGGTGCGGATTTGAGCTTGCTGTTGTTTTACCATTGCAATCTTTATATCAAATTGAAAGATCACATCAAGTACCTCTAGGTACATATAAAATCAAAAGCTTAGCATATTAAGTTCTACTGAACTTAGTAGTTGTAGGTTGAAGGGAGTAGCACACCCCTGACTACAACTCACTAGCAAGGTCCAGTAGGAAAACACTTAGTGTAGGTAAGTGCACCACTTACACCTCACTAGTAACCATGTCCGACACAGGAAAGGCCTCAGGGTCTAGTCCTGTGACAGTTGACCCTACCCAGGCAACTTCTGGATATGACAAACTAACCCGCAGAGACTTGATTGTCTTGTGCAAAGCAAGAGGGTTAAAAAGGGGCAGAAGCCCCACCTGCCTAATCCTGATAGGACTCCTAGAACAGGATGACTTAGAGAGGGCAAAAGCAGCTTCCCTAGATACAGGAACTGAAGGGAACCCCCCTGCAGTTGATCCCCCTGAAGAGGAGGATGATGATGACTTGGATGAGGACTCAGAGGTTGAGGACTTAGAAGTACAGGATCAGGGTAGCCAGGTTCCAGTTGGTAGGCTTAGCCAGGCCAACTTGGACCTACTGGGGAATGGAGAGGGCCAGCACCTCCCCAGAACCCAACATGTGATTCTCCCAGGCAACAGAAGAGTGAGATCTCCCTCAGGGGACTCTCATCTTTCTAGTGCCTCCAGAGAATCAGAGAGAGGCATGAGTGCTTCTCAGAAAGCTGAGCATAGGGCTAGAATGAGGGCTGTCAGACTCCAGATAGAGAGAGAGGAGGTAGCCCTGAGTCAAGCTAAGCTTACCTTAGCTCAAGCTAAACTTGCCTTGGCAAGAGAGCAGAAATTAAGTGGCTTAGATGTCACTGGTGGCAGCAATTTTCCAAGAGAAAAAGACAGGGCCTATGATAATAGAAACCTGACCAAAATTGTGCCCCCCTTTAAAGAAGGGGATGACATCCACAAATGGATGACTGCTCTTGAGAGAGCCTGCATGGTACAGCAGGTTCCTGAGAACCAGTGGGCTGCAATTTTGTGGTACTCCTTTTCTGAGAAAGGGAGGGACAGGCTCCTCACAGTTAGACCTGAGGATGCCAAAAACTACTCTGTTTTGAAGAGTGCTCTCATTGAAGGGTATGGCCTAACCACTGAGCAATACAGGTTGTTGTTCAGAGACACCCAGAAAGCACAGACTCAAGACTGGACTGATTTTGTGGAGTGTGCCACTAAGGCTTTGGAGGGTTGGTTACAGGGAAGTAAAGTTTCAGACTATACAGGATTGTACAATCTTATGATGAGAGAACAGATCCTTAATAACTGTACAAACCAGCTGTTGCATCAATACCTTATTGACTCTGATCTGACCTCTCCCCAAGAATTGGGAAAGAAGGCAGACAAATGGGTCAGAACAAGGATTAAGCAGAAACCCCAGAACCAAGGTGGTGACCAGAAGAAAACAGACCAGAAGGGTGGTAATCAGAATCAGAAAGATAAAGAAAAAGACCAGAAGTCTTCAGGCCCCCAAACTAATAGTAAGGAGGGTGGTTCCCAAAATGGTAACAAGAAGAAGAAGAACAAAGGTCCAAAGACACCTTGGTGTAATACCTGCAAATCAGTTTCACACTGGGGCAGTGAGTGCACCAAGGCAAATCCAGTTCCCACCACTACAGCTCCTAAAGCAACTGCAACCCCAAGTACAGTAAGCAGTGGTGGAACACAGTCCAAGGGTGTAGCTGGGTTGACCCTGGGTATTGAAGTAGGATCTGGCCTAGTCAGAGTCCCTACACAGGCAGTTCTCCTGTATGATGTGGACATTGAGTTGCCCACTGCAGTAAGCCCCACTAACCTGGGCAAATACAGGCAGACTCCCTTAATAAATGAGAAACTGGCTCAAGCTTACAGGGACACCTGTGCTAGTGTCACCATGGTGACCCCTGGCTTTGTGGACCCTGGACAGATTGTACTAGGAGAGAGCTACCTAGTAACCAATGCAAGCAACTCCACTACCTCCCATAGTGTGGCAGTTGTGAACTTCTCCTGGGGAGGGGTTGATGGCCTAAAGAAAGTTGTGGTGAGTGCAGACCTACCAGTAGACTGTCTGTTAGGCAATGACCTTGAAAGCTCAGCATGGTCAGAAGTGGAGTACAGGACTCATGCAGAAATGCTAGGGATTTCAGAGCATGTCCTTGCCATGACAAGGGCTCAGGCTAAGAAGTGCCTTCCTGAACCAGTGGTGGATCTTGAGACAATAGACCAGCCACAACCCAAGAGAAGGAGCAAGAGAGGAAAGGCCTCGCCTTCCACCTTGCCCCAGGTTGAGGATCAGGTTTCAGAGGAAACTGATTCTGCAGTCCAAGAGGAGACTGTCTCTGAGGAGCTTGAACCTGACCAGGTTGAGTTTCTGGGGACAGGGGGACCCTCAAGGGCAGACCTGAGGCAGGCTCAATTAGATTGCCCTTCCCTTGAACCCCTCAGACAGCAGGCTGCTGCTGAGGCTGCTGGGGATGCCCAAGGTACCCATACAGTGTATTGGGATGAGGGACTCCTTTACTCAGAGGCTAGAACCCCCAAGCCTGGCATGACCAGGAGGTTGGTGATACCTCTGCAGTTTAGGGGATTCCTCCTTACCTTGGCCCATGATATTCCCCTTGCAGGACACTTAGGCCAGAACAAGACGTGGGACAGGCTTGTTCCACACTTTCACTGGCCTCACATGTCAGAGGATGTCAAGGAGTTTTGTCGCTCCTGTGTCACTTGCCAAGCCAGTGGTAAGTCAGGTGGCACAACAAAGGCCCCCCTAATACCACTACCTGTGGTGGGGGTCCCCTTTGAGAGAGTTGGAATTGATATTGTGGGTCCAATGGACCCCCAAACAGCATCTGGGAACAGATTCATACTGGTGGTAGTGGATCATGCCACCAGGTACCCAGAGGCTATTCCCCTAAGGACCACCACAGCACCTGTGGTGGCAAAAGCCCTCATTGCAGTTTTCTCAAGAGTGGGCTTTCCTAAGGAGGTACTATCAGATAGAGGGACAAATTTTATGTCCAGCTATCTAAAAGCAATGTGGAAGGAATGTGGGGTAAACTATAAGTTTACCACCCCATATCATCCACAATGCAATGGGCTTGTGGAGAGATTTAACAAGACCCTTAAAGGCATGATAAAAGGATTACCAGAGAAGCTCAGGCGGAAATGGGACATTCTTTTACCCTGCCTGCTCTTTGCTTACAGAGAGGTCCCACAGAAGGGGGTTGGCTACAGCCCTTTTGAACTTTTGTTTGGCCACCCTGTGAGAGGTCCATTGTGTTTGGTGAAGGAAGGATGGGAGTTACCTCTCAAAAAGCCCAAACTAGACATAGTGGACTATGTACTTGGTCTCCGCTCCAGGATGGCTGAGTACATGGAAAGAGCATCCAAAAACCTGGAGGCCAGCCAAGAATTGCAGAAAGCTTGGCATGACCAAAAGGCTGTACTGGTAGAGTTCCAACCAGGACAGAAGGTATGGGTACTGGAGCCAGTGGCTCCAGCAGCACTCCAAGACAAATGGAGTGGACCCTATCCTATTATTGAGAAGAAAGGGGAAGTCACCTACTTGGTAGACTTTGGAACACCCAGGAGCCCTCACAGGGTAATCCATGTGAATCGCTTGAAAGCATTTGTAGACAGGGAGGACATGAGCTTGCTCATGGCCACAGATGGGGAACAGGAGGAAGAGAGTGACCCTCTCCCAGACCTGCTTTCCCAGAACCCTGATGATGGTTCAGTTGATGGAGTAGCCTTGGCAGGCAGCCTCACTGACCAGCAACAGAGGGACTGCAGACAAGTTTTGCAGGCTCACAGGCAAATGTTTTCACTCACACCCAGCCAAACTGACTGGTGTACCCATGTTGTGGACACTGGTGACAGTCTGCCTGTCAAGAATAAGATCTACAGGCAACCTGATCATGTCAGGGATTGCATCAAGGCTGAGGTGCAAAAGATGTTGGAGCTTGGAGTGATTGAGCCATCAGAGAGCCCATGGGCCAGCCCAGTAGTCCTGGTGCCAAAACCTCATACCCAAGATGGTAAGAGAGAAATGAGGTTTTGCGTGGATTACAGGGGTCTCAATGCTGTCACTAGGACAGATGCTCACCCCATTCCAAGAGCAGATGAGCTCATTGACAGATTGGCTTCTGCCAAGTTTCTGAGCACATTTGATCTGACAGCTGGCTACTGGCAAATCAGACTAGCTGAGGAGTCAAAAGCCAAAACAGCATTCTCTACCCCTAGTGGACATTATCAGTTTGTGGTAATGCCCTTTGGTTTGAAGAATGCACCTGCCACTTTTCAAAGGTTGGTGAACCAAGTCCTTACTGGGTTGGATGACTTTTGTGCAGCTTATCTGGATGATATTGCTGTCTTTAGCTCCACCTGGGAGGATCACCTGATCCACCTGAAGAAAGTTTTGGAGGCCCTGCAAAAGGCAGGCCTAACTATCAAGGCCACAAAGTGCCAGATAGGGCAGAGTAAGGTTGTATACCTGGGCCACCTAGTAGGTGGAGGCCAGGTTCAGCCACTGGAAAGCAAAATCCAGGCCATACAGGACTGGGCTCCTCCAGTTACCCAGACACAAGTCAGAGCCTTCTTGGGCCTGACTGGGTATTACAGAAAGTTTGTGAAAAACTATGGGTCTATAGTGACACCATTAAATGACTTGACATCCAAGAAGATGCCAAAAAAGGTTCAGTGGACAGTTAGCTGTCAGAAGGCATTTGAAGACCTGAAGAAGGCCATGTGCTCTGCACCTATCCTAAAGAGTCCTGACTACTCCAAACAGTTCATTGTTCAGACAGATGCTTCTGAGTTGGGGGTGGGAGCTGTACTCTCACAACTTAATCAAGATGGTCAAGACCAGCCAATTGCTTTCATTAGCAGGAGGCTAACCCCAAGAGAAAAACGTTGGTCAGCCATTGAGAGGGAGGCCTTTGCTGTGGTTTGGGCATTAAAGAAGTTGAGGTCCTACTTGTTTGGAACTCACTTCCTGGTGCAAACAGACCATAAGCCCCTCTTATGGCTTAATCAGATGAAGGGTGAAAATCCCAAACTGCTCAGGTGGTCCATTTCCCTACAGGGGATGGACTTTACAGTGGAGCACCGCCCAGGGACTGACCATGGTAATGCAGATGGTCTCTCCAGGTACTTCCACTTAGAACATGAAGACTTATCTGGTCAAGGTTAGTTTAATGTCCCTGCGTTTGGGGGGGGGTTGTGTAGGAGAGTAGGGTCTGCTATCCTATGGTCACCCCAAATTTTTGCTTTTTGCTTCACTGGTTTTCGACTACTGAGGCTGTGGGCCTGCTGATCAGACCCCCAGCCTGCTGTTCTCTCACTAAATTAATGACACATGTGCTATAGGCACATACCAATTGGAAATGGACTCCTTGTCAGCCCCTGTAGAATGCACTATAGGTGCACAGGGCACAGGAGCCACTAAGGCCTACCAGGGGCTGCAGCATATCTTTTGCCACCCCTGGCTGGTTCTTAAATTGACACAACTGGCTGATCACTCAGCTGGGGTAAGGTGGTGTACACACCCCTTGCTTAGATATAGTATACCTATGTCTAAACCTATATCTGGACACATGTAAACCTGTGAGCCACTCCTATAGACAGGCCTCACCAATCCTGGAGGCTGGGTGCTTGGTTTTTATGTGAGATGGAGCTCTAGCATGAGCTGAGCCTGTCTGCAGCCGTCGGGAACAAATCCCTAAGCTGTTTCAGGATAATGCCATACCATATACTATTAAGTGCCTTATAATCCTCGCGGTTATTTAGCAACTCTGGTTTGGCTTTATCAAAACATGTCGTGTAAGGTGTCATACGCTTTGGAATACCATCCCCTCGCCAGTTCTGGCGACGGGGATGGCATTCCACCCCTCTAGAGGGGTAAGACATGTTACTTCACTTTAATGCGGTTGATTTCTCCAAAGGCCTTAAGATCCACAAAATGGATGCCTCTGCCACAGACAAATGTCTGGACCCCTGGAGCTGACCGAAACCCAGTCAAGGGGGTCCTGGACAAAGGGTTTCCTGTCACAGGAGGGTGTCACCGCCCTCCAGACAGGAGATAGTGTATTGTAGCAGGGAGGTTTGAAAGAAACCAGACACTGCCTGGGGCGCACAAGGCTGCCCCTTGCATAATCCGGCCAAACCGGTTCTGGGGCACTCCAGCCCTCGTGCCAGGGCGGCCTGGATCAAAGGAAGGGGGTGTATCCACCCACTTCCTGGGTCCCACCCATAGGAGGGGACCTAGCAGGTAATCCCGCCCACCAGATTCGAATAAGAGTGGGAGCAGTGCCAATGCACATCAGATTTCCTGGAAGAAACATTTGAAACGATATTCTGGACCCTTCGCCCTCCATCTCAACGTGGAAGCCCGAAGAATCTCCCTTGTGGTCAAGGAGTGACCACCCTGCAGCAGCAGGCACCATCCAGCCCTCGACGTCTACTTAGTTGCAGTTCCCGCCGGAACTCGAGCGACTGAGATCGACGAGATCAAGCCTGCCCAGCTTTTAACAGCCCGATCCACAGTCCCTGCAAAGCTGAGACCCGTGGAGGCGACCGGAAGCGTGGGGCACGCCATCTTGAAGTGACCACGAGACGCTGACCGTGCAGCCCACGAGTGACCCTCGAAGCTGTACACCGGGGTTTGAGAAGCCCCCACCCTGAGCTACTCCTGAGCCGAAGTTCAGCCCTCCACACTCGACGAGTGCTGCGTGGGGCCCTTTGGCACGATTTGGCTCAACGCGTTGGCCTGGTCACTTGCCAGCTGGCTTGTGGTCCCTGTGCCGACGAACTACAAAAGAAGACTCGTGATTCTGGTTGCTCCAGATTCACACCAGCTCCCCTGAAAGGGAGCCCCGACTCTGACCTTCCTGGTCCGAGTAAGACGCCATCTTCCAATCCCGCGTGGATTGCTCTTACCAAGGCTTGTTTGCTCCAAACCGGAAGCCGACTGCACCGACGGTGAGAGCCTGCGTGGGACAGATCGTGACCTGCTCCTGGACGTCGCAGATGCCCCAGAGCCCACGTGACAGCGAAGAGAAGCGCCTCGACGACCACCTGATTGCGCCCGACATTGCCTGGTTCCGTCCTGGTTCCACCCTGGTCACTGCTGAGTGACCCAGACTCTGTCCCCTCTGCTTTCAGGTACTCTACAACTTGAGTCCACCCTTGGACTCCACCGGACACTTCGTCTTCACCCTGCCTGCAGCCCTTTCAGCTTCAAGCACCAAGAGCCTGCGTGTCAAAACCCGACGCCACTTCGACCCTGTGCACCCACTTCCTGTGGGTGAGGTAACTTTGCTCCGCCGGTGTTCCCACACTGGTGCACACCTCTAGGGTCTGTGTGTTAAGTTTTGTTCCTCTAGGTTCAGCGGAAGTGTCCTTAAACTTTAACTATTTGACTTTTACGCACCATTGGTTAACATTGGTGCATGCGTGCGCTTTCCGCACATCTCCCGAATCCCGAGGGCCATTCCCGACTTCAGCATTGCTTGTCCTGACTGCTCCCAGCGATTCCCTAGGCCCTAGGCCTAACCACTGTTCGAGTGGCCTCTCTTATACCACTTGTTTAGTATATGGTTTGAGTGGCCCCCTGCCCTCATCCATAATTGTGCAACTTTGTATGTTTAAACAGTGCTTTTGATTTAACGCTTGTGCCCCTTTATTCATAAAGAATACTGGGGATTGTTTTTAGTAATAAACACATATATTTTTATAATATATACTTGTGTGGTGTCCTTTCATTTGGTATTACAGGATTGTATGTGGTAAAACAGCTCGCTTAACACGACCTCTTAAGTTAAGCCTTTAGGCTGCTTAGTCCATGCTACCACTAGGATAGCTTGTCTAATAAGGTTGACTTACAACCAGACACCATAAGGGGATTGTTTGGTCAGGTAGTAGGTGGTTCCAGAATTGGAAACATCCCCTACCAGGCCAACTTCTCACATTGGTGAGCAGCGGTGCGGATTTGAGCTTGCTGTTGTTTTACCATTGCAATCTTTATATCAAATTGAAAGATCACATCAAGTACCTCTAGGTACATATAAAATCAAAAGCTTAGCATATTAAGTTCTACTGAACTTAGTAGTTGTAGGTTGAAGGGAGTAGCACACCCCTGACTACAACTCACTAGCAAGGTCCAGTAGGAAAACACTTAGTGTAGGTAAGTGCACCACTTACACCTCACTAGTAACCATGTCCGACACAGGAAAGGCCTCAGGGTCTAGTCCTGTGACAGTTGACCCTACCCAGGCAACTTCTGGATATGACAAACTAACCCGCAGAGACTTGATTGTCTTGTGCAAAGCAAGAGGGTTAAAAAGGGGCAGAAGCCCCACCTGCCTAATCCTGATAGGACTCCTAGAACAGGATGACTTAGAGAGGGCAAAAGCAGCTTCCCTAGATACAGGAACTGAAGGGAACCCCCCTGCAGTTGATCCCCCTGAAGAGGAGGATGATGATGACTTGGATGAGGACTCAGAGGTTGAGGACTTAGAAGTACAGGATCAGGGTAGCCAGGTTCCAGTTGGTAGGCTTAGCCAGGCCAACTTGGACCTACTGGGGAATGGAGAGGGCCAGCACCTCCCCAGAACCCAACATGTGATTCTCCCAGGCAACAGAAGAGTGAGATCTCCCTCAGGGGACTCTCATCTTTCTAGTGCCTCCAGAGAATCAGAGAGAGGCATGAGTGCTTCTCAGAAAGCTGAGCATAGGGCTAGAATGAGGGCTGTCAGACTCCAGATAGAGAGAGAGGAGGTAGCCCTGAGTCAAGCTAAGCTTACCTTAGCTCAAGCTAAACTTGCCTTGGCAAGAGAGCAGAAATTAAGTGGCTTAGATGTCACTGGTGGCAGCAATTTTCCAAGAGAAAAAGACAGGGCCTATGATAATAGAAACCTGACCAAAATTGTGCCCCCCTTTAAAGAAGGGGATGACATCCACAAATGGATGACTGCTCTTGAGAGAGCCTGCATGGTACAGCAGGTTCCTGAGAACCAGTGGGCTGCAATTTTGTGGTACTCCTTTTCTGAGAAAGGGAGGGACAGGCTCCTCACAGTTAGACCTGAGGATGCCAAAAACTACTCTGTTTTGAAGAGTGCTCTCATTGAAGGGTATGGCCTAACCACTGAGCAATACAGGTTGTTGTTCAGAGACACCCAGAAAGCACAGACTCAAGACTGGACTGATTTTGTGGAGTGTGCCACTAAGGCTTTGGAGGGTTGGTTACAGGGAAGTAAAGTTTCAGACTATACAGGATTGTACAATCTTATGATGAGAGAACAGATCCTTAATAACTGTACAAACCAGCTGTTGCATCAATACCTTATTGACTCTGATCTGACCTCTCCCCAAGAATTGGGAAAGAAGGCAGACAAATGGGTCAGAACAAGGATTAAGCAGAAACCCCAGAACCAAGGTGGTGACCAGAAGAAAACAGACCAGAAGGGTGGTAATCAGAATCAGAAAGATAAAGAAAAAGACCAGAAGTCTTCAGGCCCCCAAACTAATAGTAAGGAGGGTGGTTCCCAAAATGGTAACAAGAAGAAGAAGAACAAAGGTCCAAAGACACCTTGGTGTAATACCTGCAAATCAGTTTCACACTGGGGCAGTGAGTGCACCAAGGCAAATCCAGTTCCCACCACTACAGCTCCTAAAGCAACTGCAACCCCAAGTACAGTAAGCAGTGGTGGAACACAGTCCAAGGGTGTAGCTGGGTTGACCCTGGGTATTGAAGTAGGATCTGGCCTAGTCAGAGTCCCTACACAGGCAGTTCTCCTGTATGATGTGGACATTGAGTTGCCCACTGCAGTAAGCCCCACTAACCTGGGCAAATACAGGCAGACTCCCTTAATAAATGAGAAACTGGCTCAAGCTTACAGGGACACCTGTGCTAGTGTCACCATGGTGACCCCTGGCTTTGTGGACCCTGGACAGATTGTACTAGGAGAGAGCTACCTAGTAACCAATGCAAGCAACTCCACTACCTCCCATAGTGTGGCAGTTGTGAACTTCTCCTGGGGAGGGGTTGATGGCCTAAAGAAAGTTGTGGTGAGTGCAGACCTACCAGTAGACTGTCTGTTAGGCAATGACCTTGAAAGCTCAGCATGGTCAGAAGTGGAGTACAGGACTCATGCAGAAATGCTAGGGATTTCAGAGCATGTCCTTGCCATGACAAGGGCTCAGGCTAAGAAGTGCCTTCCTGAACCAGTGGTGGATCTTGAGACAATAGACCAGCCACAACCCAAGAGAAGGAGCAAGAGAGGAAAGGCCTCGCCTTCCACCTTGCCCCAGGTTGAGGATCAGGTTTCAGAGGAAACTGATTCTGCAGTCCAAGAGGAGACTGTCTCTGAGGAGCTTGAACCTGACCAGGTTGAGTTTCTGGGGACAGGGGGACCCTCAAGGGCAGACCTGAGGCAGGCTCAATTAGATTGCCCTTCCCTTGAACCCCTCAGACAGCAGGCTGCTGCTGAGGCTGCTGGGGATGCCCAAGGTACCCATACAGTGTATTGGGATGAGGGACTCCTTTACTCAGAGGCTAGAACCCCCAAGCCTGGCATGACCAGGAGGTTGGTGATACCTCTGCAGTTTAGGGGATTCCTCCTTACCTTGGCCCATGATATTCCCCTTGCAGGACACTTAGGCCAGAACAAGACGTGGGACAGGCTTGTTCCACACTTTCACTGGCCTCACATGTCAGAGGATGTCAAGGAGTTTTGTCGCTCCTGTGTCACTTGCCAAGCCAGTGGTAAGTCAGGTGGCACAACAAAGGCCCCCCTAATACCACTACCTGTGGTGGGGGTCCCCTTTGAGAGAGTTGGAATTGATATTGTGGGTCCAATGGACCCCCAAACAGCATCTGGGAACAGATTCATACTGGTGGTAGTGGATCATGCCACCAGGTACCCAGAGGCTATTCCCCTAAGGACCACCACAGCACCTGTGGTGGCAAAAGCCCTCATTGCAGTTTTCTCAAGAGTGGGCTTTCCTAAGGAGGTACTATCAGATAGAGGGACAAATTTTATGTCCAGCTATCTAAAAGCAATGTGGAAGGAATGTGGGGTAAACTATAAGTTTACCACCCCATATCATCCACAATGCAATGGGCTTGTGGAGAGATTTAACAAGACCCTTAAAGGCATGATAAAAGGATTACCAGAGAAGCTCAGGCGGAAATGGGACATTCTTTTACCCTGCCTGCTCTTTGCTTACAGAGAGGTCCCACAGAAGGGGGTTGGCTACAGCCCTTTTGAACTTTTGTTTGGCCACCCTGTGAGAGGTCCATTGTGTTTGGTGAAGGAAGGATGGGAGTTACCTCTCAAAAAGCCCAAACTAGACATAGTGGACTATGTACTTGGTCTCCGCTCCAGGATGGCTGAGTACATGGAAAGAGCATCCAAAAACCTGGAGGCCAGCCAAGAATTGCAGAAAGCTTGGCATGACCAAAAGGCTGTACTGGTAGAGTTCCAACCAGGACAGAAGGTATGGGTACTGGAGCCAGTGGCTCCAGCAGCACTCCAAGACAAATGGAGTGGACCCTATCCTATTATTGAGAAGAAAGGGGAAGTCACCTACTTGGTAGACTTTGGAACACCCAGGAGCCCTCACAGGGTAATCCATGTGAATCGCTTGAAAGCATTTGTAGACAGGGAGGACATGAGCTTGCTCATGGCCACAGATGGGGAACAGGAGGAAGAGAGTGACCCTCTCCCAGACCTGCTTTCCCAGAACCCTGATGATGGTTCAGTTGATGGAGTAGCCTTGGCAGGCAGCCTCACTGACCAGCAACAGAGGGACTGCAGACAAGTTTTGCAGGCTCACAGGCAAATGTTTTCACTCACACCCAGCCAAACTGACTGGTGTACCCATGTTGTGGACACTGGTGACAGTCTGCCTGTCAAGAATAAGATCTACAGGCAACCTGATCATGTCAGGGATTGCATCAAGGCTGAGGTGCAAAAGATGTTGGAGCTTGGAGTGATTGAGCCATCAGAGAGCCCATGGGCCAGCCCAGTAGTCCTGGTGCCAAAACCTCATACCCAAGATGGTAAGAGAGAAATGAGGTTTTGCGTGGATTACAGGGGTCTCAATGCTGTCACTAGGACAGATGCTCACCCCATTCCAAGAGCAGATGAGCTCATTGACAGATTGGCTTCTGCCAAGTTTCTGAGCACATTTGATCTGACAGCTGGCTACTGGCAAATCAGACTAGCTGAGGAGTCAAAAGCCAAAACAGCATTCTCTACCCCTAGTGGACATTATCAGTTTGTGGTAATGCCCTTTGGTTTGAAGAATGCACCTGCCACTTTTCAAAGGTTGGTGAACCAAGTCCTTACTGGGTTGGATGACTTTTGTGCAGCTTATCTGGATGATATTGCTGTCTTTAGCTCCACCTGGGAGGATCACCTGATCCACCTGAAGAAAGTTTTGGAGGCCCTGCAAAAGGCAGGCCTAACTATCAAGGCCACAAAGTGCCAGATAGGGCAGAGTAAGGTTGTATACCTGGGCCACCTAGTAGGTGGAGGCCAGGTTCAGCCACTGGAAAGCAAAATCCAGGCCATACAGGACTGGGCTCCTCCAGTTACCCAGACACAAGTCAGAGCCTTCTTGGGCCTGACTGGGTATTACAGAAAGTTTGTGAAAAACTATGGGTCTATAGTGACACCATTAAATGACTTGACATCCAAGAAGATGCCAAAAAAGGTTCAGTGGACAGTTAGCTGTCAGAAGGCATTTGAAGACCTGAAGAAGGCCATGTGCTCTGCACCTATCCTAAAGAGTCCTGACTACTCCAAACAGTTCATTGTTCAGACAGATGCTTCTGAGTTGGGGGTGGGAGCTGTACTCTCACAACTTAATCAAGATGGTCAAGACCAGCCAATTGCTTTCATTAGCAGGAGGCTAACCCCAAGAGAAAAACGTTGGTCAGCCATTGAGAGGGAGGCCTTTGCTGTGGTTTGGGCATTAAAGAAGTTGAGGTCCTACTTGTTTGGAACTCACTTCCTGGTGCAAACAGACCATAAGCCCCTCTTATGGCTTAATCAGATGAAGGGTGAAAATCCCAAACTGCTCAGGTGGTCCATTTCCCTACAGGGGATGGACTTTACAGTGGAGCACCGCCCAGGGACTGACCATGGTAATGCAGATGGTCTCTCCAGGTACTTCCACTTAGAACATGAAGACTTATCTGGTCAAGGTTAGTTTAATGTCCCTGCGTTTGGGGGGGGGTTGTGTAGGAGAGTAGGGTCTGCTATCCTATGGTCACCCCAAATTTTTGCTTTTTGCTTCACTGGTTTTCGACTACTGAGGCTGTGGGCCTGCTGATCAGACCCCCAGCCTGCTGTTCTCTCACTAAATTAATGACACATGTGCTATAGGCACATACCAATTGGAAATGGACTCCTTGTCAGCCCCTGTAGAATGCACTATAGGTGCACAGGGCACAGGAGCCACTAAGGCCTACCAGGGGCTGCAGCATATCTTTTGCCACCCCTGGCTGGTTCTTAAATTGACACAACTGGCTGATCACTCAGCTGGGGTAAGGTGGTGTACACACCCCTTGCTTAGATATAGTATACCTATGTCTAAACCTATATCTGGACACATGTAAACCTGTGAGCCACTCCTATAGACAGGCCTCACCAATCCTGGAGGCTGGGTGCTTGGTTTTTATGTGAGATGGAGCTCTAGCATGAGCTGAGCCTGTCTGCAGCCGTCGGGAACAAATCCCTAAGCTGTTTCAGGATAATGCCATACCATATACTATTAAGTGCCTTATAATCCTCGCGGTTATTTAGCAACTCTGGTTTGGCTTTATCAAAACATGTCGTGTAAGGTGTCATACGCTTTGGAATACCATCCCCTCGCCAGTTCTGGCGACGGGGATGGCATTCCACCCCTCTAGAGGGGTAAGACATGTTACTTCACTTTAATGCGGTTGATTTCTCCAAAGGCCTTAAGATCCACAAAATGGATGCCTCTGCCACAGACAAATGTCTGGACCCCTGGAGCTGACCGAAACCCAGTCAAGGGGGTCCTGGACAAAGGGTTTCCTGTCACAGGAGGGTGTCACCGCCCTCCAGACAGGAGATAGTGTATTGTAGCAGGGAGGTTTGAAAGAAACCAGACACTGCCTGGGGCGCACAAGGCTGCCCCTTGCATAATCCGGCCAAACCGGTTCTGGGGCACTCCAGCCCTCGTGCCAGGGCGGCCTGGATCAAAGGAAGGGGGTGTATCCACCCACTTCCTGGGTCCCACCCATAGGAGGGGACCTAGCAGGTAATCCCGCCCACCAGATTCGAATAAGAGTGGGAGCAGTGCCAATGCACATCAGATTTCCTGGAAGAAACATTTGAAACGATATTCTGGACCCTTCGCCCTCCATCTCAACGTGGAAGCCCGAAGAATCTCCCTTGTGGTCAAGGAGTGACCACCCTGCAGCAGCAGGCACCATCCAGCCCTCGACGTCTACTTAGTTGCAGTTCCCGCCGGAACTCGAGCGACTGAGATCGACGAGATCAAGCCTGCCCAGCTTTTAACAGCCCGATCCACAGTCCCTGCAAAGCTGAGACCCGTGGAGGCGACCGGAAGCGTGGGGCACGCCATCTTGAAGTGACCACGAGACGCTGACCGTGCAGCCCACGAGTGACCCTCGAAGCTGTACACCGGGGTTTGAGAAGCCCCCACCCTGAGCTACTCCTGAGCCGAAGTTCAGCCCTCCACACTCGACGAGTGCTGCGTGGGGCCCTTTGGCACGATTTGGCTCAACGCGTTGGCCTGGTCACTTGCCAGCTGGCTTGTGGTCCCTGTGCCGACGAACTACAAAAGAAGACTCGTGATTCTGGTTGCTCCAGATTCACACCAGCTCCCCTGAAAGGGAGCCCCGACTCTGACCTTCCTGGTCCGAGTAAGACGCCATCTTCCAATCCCGCGTGGATTGCTCTTACCAAGGCTTGTTTGCTCCAAACCGGAAGCCGACTGCACCGACGGTGAGAGCCTGCGTGGGACAGATCGTGACCTGCTCCTGGACGTCGCAGATGCCCCAGAGCCCACGTGACAGCGAAGAGAAGCGCCTCGACGACCACCTGATTGCGCCCGACATTGCCTGGTTCCGTCCTGGTTCCACCCTGGTCACTGCTGAGTGACCCAGACTCTGTCCCCTCTGCTTTCAGGTACTCTACAACTTGAGTCCACCCTTGGACTCCACCGGACACTTCGTCTTCACCCTGCCTGCAGCCCTTTCAGCTTCAAGCACCAAGAGCCTGCGTGTCAAAACCCGACGCCACTTCGACCCTGTGCACCCACTTCCTGTGGGTGAGGTAACTTTGCTCCGCCGGTGTTCCCACACTGGTGCACACCTCTAGGGTCTGTGTGTTAAGTTTTGTTCCTCTAGGTTCAGCGGAAGTGTCCTTAAACTTTAACTATTTGACTTTTACGCACCATTGGTTAACATTGGTGCATGCGTGCGCTTTCCGCACATCTCCCGAATCCCGAGGGCCATTCCCGACTTCAGCATTGCTTGTCCTGACTGCTCCCAGCGATTCCCTAGGCCCTAGGCCTAACCACTGTTCGAGTGGCCTCTCTTATACCACTTGTTTAGTATATGGTTTGAGTGGCCCCCTGCCCTCATCCATAATTGTGCAACTTTGTATGTTTAAACAGTGCTTTTGATTTAACGCTTGTGCCCCTTTATTCATAAAGAATACTGGGGATTGTTTTTAGTAATAAACACATATATTTTTATAATATATACTTGTGTGGTGTCCTTTCATTTGGTATTACAGGATTGTATGTGGTAAAACAGCTCGCTTAACACGACCTCTTAAGTTAAGCCTTTAGGCTGCTTAGTCCATGCTACCACTAGGATAGCTTGTCTAATAAGGTTGACTTACAACCAGACACCATAAGGGGATTGTTTGGTCAGGTAGTAGGTGGTTCCAGAATTGGAAACATCCCCTACCAGGCCAACTTCTCACAGCTGGCCCATGGGCTCTCTGATGGCTCAATCACTCCAAGCTCCAACATCTTTTGCACCTCAGCCTTGATGCAATCCCTGACATGGTCAGGTTGCCTGTAGATCTTATTCTTGACAGGCAGACTGTCACCAGTGTCCGCTACATGGGTACACCAGTCAGTCTGGCTGGGTGTGAGTGAGTGAAAACAAATGCCTGTGGGCCTGCAAAACTTGTCTGCAGTCCATCTGTTGCTGGTCAGTGAGGCTGCCTGCCAAGGCTACTCCATCCACTGAACCATCATCAGGGTTCTGAGAAAGCAGGTCTGGGAGAGGGTCACTCTCTTCCTCCTGTTCCCCATCTGTGGCCATGAGCAAGCTCATGTCCTCCCTGTCCACAAATGCTTTCAAGCGATTCACATGGATTACCCTGTGAGGGCTCCTGGGTGTTCCAAAGTCCACCAAGTAGGTGACTTCCCCCTTCTTCTCAATAATAGGATAGGGTCCACTCCATTTGTCTTGGAGTGCTGCTGGAGCCACTGGCTCCAGTACCCACACCTTCTGTCCTGGTTGGAACTCTACCAGCACAGCCTTTTGGTCATGCCAAGCTTTCTGTAATTCTTGGCTGGCCTTCAGGTTTTTGGATGCTCTTTCCATGTACTCAGCCATCCTGGAGCGGAGACCAAGTACATAGTCCACTATGTCTAGTTTGGGCTTTTTGAGAGGTAACTCCCATCCTTCCTTCACCAAACACAATGGACCCCTCACAGGGTGGCCAAACAAAAGTTCAAAAGGGCTGTAGCCAACCCCCTTCTGTGGGACCTCTCTGTAAGCAAAGAGCAGGCAGGGTAAAAGAATGTCCCATTTCCGCCTGAGCTTCTCTGGTAATCCTTTTATCATGCCTTTTAGGGTCTTGTTAAATCTCTCCACAAGCCCATTGCATTGGGGATGATATGGGGTGGTAAACTTATAGTTTACTCCACATTCCTTCCACATTGCTTTCAGATAGCTAGACATAAAATTCGTGCCTCTATCTGATAGTACCTCCTTAGGAAAGCCCACTCTTGAGAAAACTGCAATGAGGGCCTTTGCCACCACAGGGGCTGTGGTGGTCCTTAGGGGAATAGCCTCTGGATACCTGGTGGCATGATCCACTACCACCAGTATGAATCTGTTCCCAGATGCTGTTTGGGGGTCCATTGGACCCACAATATCAATTCCAACTCTTTCAAAGGGAACTCCCACCACAGGTAGTGGTATTAGGGGGGCCTTTGTTGTGCCACCTGACTTACCACTGGCTTGGCAAGTGACACAGGAGCGACAAAACTCCTTGACATCCTCTGACATGTGAGGCCAGTGAAAGTGTGAAACAAGCCTGTCCCACGTCTTGTTCTGGCCTAAGTGTCCTGCAAGGGGAATATCATGGGCCAAGGTAAGGAGGAACGCCCTAAACTGCAGAGGTATAACCAACCTCCTGGTCATGCCAGGCTTGGGGGCTCTAGCCTCTGAGTAAAGGAGTCCATCATCCCAATACACAGTATGGGTACCTTGGGCATCCCCAGCAGCCTCAGCAGCAGCCTGCTGTCTGAGGGGTTCAAGGGAAGGGCAATCTAATTGAGCCTGCCTCAGGTCTGCCCTTGAGGGTCCCTCTGTCCCCAGAAACTCAACCTGGTCAGGTTCAAGCTCCTCAGAGACAGTCTCCTCTTGGACTGCAGAATCAGTTTCCTCTGAAACCTGATCCTCAACCTGGGGCAAGGTGGAAGGCTGAGCCTTTCCTCTCTTGCTCCTTCTCTTGGGTTGTGGCTGGTCTATTGTTTCAAGATCCACCACTGGTTCAGGAAGGCACTTCTTAGCCTGAGCCCTTGTCATGGCAAGGACATGCTCTGAAATCCCTAGCATTTCTGCATGAGTCCTGTACTCCACTTCTGACCATGCTGAGCTTTCAAGGTCATTGCCTAACAGACAGTCTACTGGTAGGTCTGCACTCACCACAACCTTCTTTAGGCCATCAACCCCTCCCCAGGAGAAGTTCACAACTGCCACACTATGGGAAGTAGTGGAGTTGCTTGCATTGGTTACTAGGTAGCTCTCACCTAGTACAATCTGTCCAGGGTCCACAAAGTCAGGTGTCACCATTGTGACACTGGCACATGTGTCCCTGTAAGCTTGAGCCAGTTTCTCATTAATTAAGGGAGTCTGTCTGTATTTGCCCAGGTTACTGGGGCTTACTGCAGTGGGCAACTCAATGTCCACATCATACAGGAGAACTGCCTGTGTAGCATTGCTTGTCCTGACTGCTCCCAGCGATTCCCTAGGCCCTAGGCCTAACCACTGCTCGAGTGGCATCTCTTATACCACTTGTTTAGTATATGGTTTGAGTGGCCACCCGCCCTCATCCATAATTGTGCAACTTGTATGTTTAAACAGTGCTTTTGATTTAACGCTTGTGCCCCTTTATTCATAAAGAATACTGGGGATTGTTTTTAGTAATAAACACATATATTTTTATAATATATACTTGTGTGGTGTCCTTTCATTTGATATTACAGGATTGTATGTGGTAAAACAGCTCGCTTAACACGACCTCTTAAGTTAAGCCTTTAGGCTGCTTAGTCCATGCTACCCCTAGGATAGCTTGTCTAATAAGGTTGACTTACAACCAGACACCATAAGGGATTGTTTGGTCTGATAATAGGTGGTTCCAGAATTGGAAACATCACCTATCAGGCCAACTTCTCACACACAGCCTGGGGGACCAAGAGCAACCAGGGGGACCAAGCACAGCCTGGGGGACCAAGCACAGCCTGGTGGACCAAGAGCAACCAGGGGGACCAAGCACAGCCAGGGGTACCATGCACAGCCAGGGGGACCAAGAGCAACCAGGGGGACCAAGCACAGCCTGGGGGACCAAGCACAGCCCGGGGGACCAAGCACAGCCTGGGGGACCAAGCACAGCCTGAGGGACCAAGAGCAACCAGGGGGACCAAGCAGAGCCTGGGGGACCAAGCAGAGCCTGGGGGACCAAGCACAGCCTGGGGTACCAAGCACAGCCTGGGGGACCAAGAGCAACCAGGGGGACCAAGCACAGCCTGGGGGACCAAGCACAGCCGGGGGTACCAAGAGCAACCAGGGGGACCAAGCACAGCCAGGGGTACCAAGCACAGCCAGGGGGACCAAGAGCAACCAGGGGGACCAAGCACAGCCTGGGGGACCAAGAGCAACCAGGGGGACCAAGCACAGCCTGGGGGACCAAGCACAGCCTGGGGGACCAAGCACAGCCTGGGGGACCAAGCACAGCCTGGGGGACCAAGAGCAACTGGAGGGACCAAGCACAGCCTGGGGGACCAAGCACAGCCTGGGGGACCAAGCACAGCCTGGGGGACCAAGAACAGCCTGGGGGACCAAGCACAGCCTGGGGGACCAAGAGCAACCAGGAGGACCAAGCACAGCCTGGGGTACCAAGCACAGCCTGGGGGACCAAGCACAGCCTGGGGGGCCAAGAGCAACCAGGGGGACCAAGCACAGCCTGGGGGACCAAGCACAGCCTGGGGGACCAAGCACAGCATGGGGGACCAAGCACAGCCTGGGGGACCAAAAGCAACCAGGGGGACCAAGCACAGCCTGGGGGACCAAGCACAGCCAGGGGGACCAAGCACAGCCTGGGGGACCAAGAGCAACCAGGGGGACCAAGCACAGCCTGGGGGACCAAGCACAGCCTGGGGGACCAAGAGCAACCAGGGGGACCAAGCACAGCCTGGGGGACCAAGCACAGCCTGAAGGACCAAGAGCAACCAGGGGGACCAAGCAGAGCCTGGTGGACCAAGCAGAGCCTGGGGGTCCAAGCACAGCCTGGGGGACCTAGCACAGCCTGGGGGACCAAGAGCAACCAGGGGGACCAAGCACAGCCTGGGGGACCAAGCACAGCCTGGGGGACCAAGAGCAACCAGGGGGACCAAGCACAGCCAGGGGGACCAAGAGCAACCAGGGGGACCAAACACAGCCTGGGGGACCAAGCACAGGCTGGGGGACCAAGAGCAACCAGGGGGACCAAGCACTGCCGGGGTACCAAGCACAGCCTGGGGGACCAAGAGCAACCAGTGGGACCAAGCACAGCCTGGGGGACCAAGCACAGCCTGGGGGACCAAGCACAGCCTGGGGGACCAAGAGCAACCAGGGGGACCAAGCACAGCCTGGGGGACCAAGCACAGCCTGGGGGACCAAGAGCAACCAGGGGGACCAAGCACAGCCAGGGGTATCACGCACAGCCAGGGGGACCAAGATCAACCAGGGGGACCAAGCACAGCCTGGGGGACCAAGCACAGCCTGGGGGACCAAGAGCAACAAGGGGGACCAAGCACAGCCTGGGGGACCAAGCACAGTCTGGGGGACCAAGCACAGCCTGGGGGACCAAGAGCAACCAGGGGGACCAAGCAGAGCCTGGGGGACCAAGCACAGCCTGGGGTACCAAGCACAGCCTGGGGGACTAAGAGCAACTAGGGGGACCAAGCACAGCCTGGGGGACCAAGCACAGCCTGGGGGACCAAGAGCAACCAGGGGGACCAAGCACAGCCAGGGGTACCAAGCACAGCCTGGGGGACCAAGAGCAACCAGGTGGACCAAGCACAGCCTGGGGACCAAGCACAGCCTGGGGGACCAAGCACAGCCTGGGGGACAAAGCACAGCCTGGGGGACCAAGAGCAACCAGGGGGACCAAGCACAGCCTGAGGGACCAAGCACAAGCCTGGGGGACCAAGAGCAACCAGGGGGACCAAGCACAGCCTGGGGGACCAAGCACAAGCCTGGGGGACCAAGAGCAACCAGGGGGACCAAGCACAGCCTGGGGGACCAAGCACAGCCTGGGGGACCAAGCACAGCCTGGGGGACCATGAGCAACCAGGGGGACCAAGCACAGCTGGGGGACCAAGCACAGCCTGGGGGACCAAGCACAGCCTGGGGGACCAGGAGCAACCATGGGGACCCAAGCACAGCCTGGGGGACCAAGAGCAACCAGGGGGGCCAAGCACAGCCAGGGGTACCAAGCACAGCCTGGGGGACCAAAAGCAACCAGGGGGACCAAGCACAGCCTGGGTGTAGGAGAGTAGGGTCTGCTATCCTATGGTCACCCCAAATTTTTGCTTTTTGCTTCACTGGTTTTCGACTACTGAGGCTGTGGGCCTGCTGATCAGACCCCCAGCCTGCTGTTCTCTCACTAAATTAATGACACATGTGCTATAGGCACATACCAATTGGAAATGGACTCCTTGTCAGCCCCTGTAGAATGCACTATAGGTGCACAGGGCACAGGAGCCACTAAGGCCTACCAGGGGCTGCAGCATAACTTTTGCCACCCCTGGCTGGTTCTTAAATTGACACAACTGGCTGATCACTCAGCTGGGGTAAGGTGGTGTACACACCCCTTGCTTAGATATAGTATACCTATGTCTAAACCTATATCTGGACACATGTAAACCTGTGAGCCACTCCTATAGACAGGCCTCACCAATCCTGGAGGCTGGGTGCATGGTTTTTATGTGAGATGGAGCTCTAGCATGAGCTGAGCCTGTCTGCAGCCGTCGGGAACAAATCCCTAAGCTGTTTCAGGATAATGCCATACCATATACTATTAAGTGCCTTATAATCCTCGCGGTTATTTAGCAACTCTGGTTTGGCTTTATCAAAACATGTCGTGTAAGGTGTCATACGCTTTGGAATACCATCCCCTCGCCAGTTCTGGCGACGGGGATGGCATTCCACCCCTCTAGAGGGGTAAGACATGTTACTTCACTTTAATGCGGTTGATTTCTCCAAAGGCCTTAAGATCCACAAAATGGATGCCTCTGCCACAGACAAATGTCTGGACCCCTGGAGCTGACCGAAACCCAGTCAAGGGGGTCCTGGACAAAGGGTTTCCTGTCACAGGAGGGTGTCACCGCCCTCCAGACAGGAGATAGTGTATTGTAGCAGGGAGGTTTGAAAGAAACCAGACACTGCCTGGGGCGCACAAGGCTGCCCCTTGCATAATCCGGCCAAACCGGTTCTGGGGCACTCCAGCCCTCGTGCCAGGGCGGCCTGGATCAAAGGAAGGGGGTGTATCCACCCACTTCCTGGGTCCCACCCATAGGAGGGGACCTAGCAGGTAATCACGCCCACCAGATTCGAATAAGAGTGGGAGCAGTGCCAATGCACATCAGATTTCCTGGAAGAAACATTTGAAACGATATTCTGGACCCTTCGCCCTCCATCTCAACGTGGAAGCCCGAAGAATCTCCCTTGTGGTCAAGGAGTGACCACCCTGCAGCAGCAGGCACCATCCAGCCCTCGACGTCTACTTAGTTGCAGTTCCCGCCGGAACTCAAGCGACTGAGATCGACGAGATCAAGCCTGCCCAGCTTCTAACAGCCCGATCCACAGTCCCTGCAAAGTTGAGACCCGTGGAGGCGACCGGAAGCGTGGGGCACGCCATCTTGAAGTGACCACGAGACGCTGACCGTGCAGCCCACGAGTGACCCTCGAAGCTGTACACCGGGGTTTGAGAAGCCCCCACCCTGAGCTACTCCTGAGCCGAAGTTCAGCCCTCCACACTCGACGAGTGCTGCGTGGGGCCCTTTGGCACCATTTGGCTCAACGCGTTGGCCCGGTCACTTGCCAGCTGGCTTGTGGTCCCTGTGCCGACGAACTACCTAAGAAGACTTGTGATTCTGGTTGCTCCAGATCCACACCAGCTCCCCTGAAAAGGAGCCCCGACTCTGACCTTCCTGGTCCGAGTGAGAAGCAATCTTCCGATCCTGCGTGGATTGCTCTTACCAAGGCTTGTTTGCTCCAAACCTGAAGCCGACTGCACCGACGGTGAGAGCCTGCGTGGGACAGATCGTGACCTGCTCCTGGACGTCGCAGATGCCCCAGAGCCCACGTGACAGCGGAGAGAAGCTCCTCGACGACCACCTGATTGCGCCCGACATTGCCTGGTTCTGTCCTGGTTCCACCCTGGTCACTGCTGAGTGACCCAGACTCTGTCCCCTCTGCTTTCAGGTACTCTACAACTTGAGTCCACCCTTGGACTCCACCGGACACTTCGTCTTCACCCTGCCTGCAGCCCTTTCAGCTTCAAGCACCAAGAGCCTGCGTGTCAAAACCCGACGCCACTTCGACCCTGTGCACCCACTTCCTGTGGGTGAGGTAACTTTGCTCCGCCGGTGTTCCCACACTGGTGCACACCTCTAGGGTCTGTGTGTTAAGTTTTGTTCCTCTAGGTTCAGCGGAAGTGTCCTTAAACTTTAACTCTTTGACTTTTACGCACCATTGGTTAACATTGGTGCATGCGTGCGCTTTCCGCACATCTCCCGAATCCCGAGGGCCATTCCCGACTTCAGCATTGCTTGTCCTGACTGCTCCCAGCGATTCCCTAGGCCCTAGGCCTAACCACTGTTCGAGTGGCCTCTCTTATACCACTTGTTTAGTATATGGTTTGAGTGGCCACCCGCCCTCATCCATAATTGTGCAACTTGTATGTTTAAACAGTGCTTTTGATTTAACGCTTGTGCCCCTTTATTCATAAAGAATACTGGGGATTGTTTTTAGTAATAAACACATATATTTTTATAATATATACTTGTGTGGTGTCCTTTCATTTGGTATTACAGGATTGTATGTGGTAAAACAGCTCGCTTAACACGACCTCTTAAGTTAAGCCTTTAGGCTGCTTAGTCCATGCTACCCCTAGGATAGCTTGTCTAATAAGGTTGACTTACAACCAGACACCATAAGGGATTGTTTGGTCAGGTAGTAGGTGGTTCCAGAATTGGAAACATCCCCTACCAGGCCAACTTCTCACATTGGTGAGCAGCGGTGCGGATTTGAGCTTGCTGTTGTTTTACCATTGCAATCTTTATATCAAATTGAAAGATCACATCAAGTACCTCTAGGTACATATAAAATCAAAAGCTTAGCATATTAAGTTCTACTGAACTTAGTAGTTGTAGGTTGAAGGGAGTAGCACACCTCTGACTACAACTCACTAGCAAGGTCCAGTAGGAAAACACTTAGTGTAGGTAAGTGCACCACTTACACCTCACTAGTAACCATGTCTGACACAGGAAAGGCCTCAGGGTCTAGTCCTGTGACAGTTGACCCTACCCAGGCAACTTTTGGATATGACAAACTAACCCGCAGAGACTTGATTGCCTTGTGCAAAGCAAGAGGGTTAAAAAGGGGCAGAAGCCCCACCTGCCTAATCCTGGTAGAAATCCTAGAACAGGATGACTTAGAGAAGGCAAAAGCAGCTTCCCTAGATACAGGAACTGGAGGGAACCCCCCTGCAGTTGATCCCCTTGAAGAGGAGGATGATGATGACTTGGATGAGGACTCAGATGTTGAGGACTTAGGAGTACAGGATCAGGGTAGCCAGGTTCCAGTTGGTAGGCTTAGCCAGGCCAACTTGGACCTACTGGGGAATGGAGAGGGCCAGCACCTCCCCAGAACCCAACATATGATTCCCCCAGGCAACAGAAGAGTGAGATCTCCCTCAGGAGACTCTCATCTTTCTAGTGCCTCCAGGGAATCACAGAGAGGCATGAATGCTTCTCAAAAGTTAGAGCATAGGGCCAGAATGAGGGCTGTCAAACTCCAGATAGAGAGGGAGGAGGTAGCCTTGGCTCAAGCTAGACTTGCCTTGGCAAGAGAGCAGAAATTAAGTGGCTTAGATGTCACTGGTGGCAGCAATTTTCCAAGAGAAAAAGACAGGGCCTATGATAATAGAAACCTGACCAAAATTGTGCCCCCCTTTAAAGAAGGGGATGACATCCACAAATGGATGACTGCTCTTGAGAGAGCCTGCATGGTACAGCAGGTTCCTGAGAATCAGTGGGCTGCAATTTTGTGGTACTCCTTTTCTGAGAAAGGGAGGGACAGGCTCCTCACAGTTAGACCTGAGGATGCCAAAAACTACTCTGTTTTGAAGAGTGCTCTCATTGAAGGGTATGGCTTAACCACTGAGCAATACAGGTTGTTGTTCAGAGACACCCAGAAAGCACAGACTCAAGACTGGACTGATTTTGTGGAGTGTGCCACTAAGGCTTTGGAGGGTTGGTTACAGGGAAGTAAAGTTTCAGACTATACAGGATTGTACAATCTTATGATGAGAGAACAGATCCTTAATAACTGTACAAACCAGCTGTTGCATCAATACCTTATTGACTCTGATCTGACCTCTCCCCAAGAATTGGGAAAGAAGGCAGACAAATGGGTCAGAACAAGGATTAAGCAGAAACCCCAGAACCAAGGTGGTGACCAGAAGAAAACAGACCAGAAGGGTGGTAATCAGAATCAGAAAGATAAAGAAAAAGACCAGAAGTCTTCAGGCCCCCAAACTAATAGTAAGGAGGGTGGTTCCCAAACTGGTAACAAGAAGAAGAAGAACAAAGGTCCAAAGACACCTTGGTGCAATACCTGCAAATCAGTTTCACACTGGGGCAGTGAGTGCACCAAGGCAAATCCAGTTCCCACCACTACAGCTCCTAAAGCAACTGCAACCCCAAGTACAGTAAGCAGTGGTGGAACACAGTCCAAGGGTGTAGCTGGGTTGACCCTGGGTATTGAAGTAGGATCTGGCCTAGTCAGAGTCCCTACACAGGCAGTTCTCCTGTATGATGTGGACATTGAGTTGCCCACTGCAGTAAGCCCCACTAACCTGGGCAAATACAGGCAGACTCCCTTAATAAATGAGAAACTGGCTCAAGCTTACAGGGACACATGTGCTAGTGTCACCATGGTGACCCCTGGCTTTGTGGACCCTGGACAGATTGTACTAGGAGAGAGCTACCTAGTAACCAATGCAAGCAACTCCACTACCTCCCATAGTGTGGCAGTTGTGAACTTCTCCTGGGGAGGGGTTGATGGCCTAAAGAAAGTTGTGGTGAGTGCAGACCTACCAGTAGACTGTCTGTTAGGCAATGACCTTGAAAGCTCAGCATGGTCAGAAGTGGAGTACAGGACTCATGCAGAAATGCTAGGGATTTCAGAGCATGTCCTTGCCATGACAAGGGCTCAGGCTAAGAAGTGCCTTCCTGAACCAGTGGTGGATCTTGAGACAATAGACCAGCCACAGCCCAAGAGAAGGAGCAAGAGAGGAAAGGCCTCGCCTTCCACCTTGCCCCAGGTTGAGGATCAGGTTTCAGAGGAAACTGATTCTGCAGTCCAAGAGGAGACTGTCTCTGAGGAGCTTGAACCTGACCAGGTTGAGTTTCTGGGGACAGGGGGACCCTCAAGGGCAGACCTGAGGCAGGCTCAATTAGATTGCCCTTCCCTTGAACCCCTCAGACAGCAGGCTGCTGCTGAGGCTGCTGGGGATGCCCAAGGTACCCATACTGTGTATTGGGATGAGGGACTCCTTTACTCAGAGGCTAGAGCCCCCAAGCCTGGCATGACCAGGAGGTTGGTGATACCTCTGCAGTTTAGGGGATTCCTCCTTACCTTGGCCCATGATATTCCCCTTGCAGGACACTTAGGCCAGAACAAGACGTGGGACAGGCTTGTTCCACACTTTCACTGGCCTCACATGTCAGAGGATGTCAAGGAGTTTTGTCGCTCCTGTGTCACTTGCCAAGCCAGTGGTAAGTCAGGTGGCACAACAAAGGCCCCCCTAATACCACTACCTGTGGTGGGGGTCCCCTTTGAGAGAGTTGGAATTGATATTGTGGGTCCAATGGACCCCCAAACAGCATCTGGGAACAGATTCATACTGGTGGTAGTGGATCATGCCACCAGGTACCCAGAGGCTATTCCCCTAAGGACCACCACAGCACCTGTGGTGGCAAAAGCCCTCATTGCAGTTTTCTCAAGAGTGGGCTTTCCTAAGGAGGTACTATCAGATAGAGGGACAAATTTTATGTCCAGCTATCTAAAAGCAATGTGGAAGGAATGTGGAGTAAACTATAAGTTTACCACCCCATATCATCCACAATGCAATGGGCTTGTGGAGAGATTTAACAAGACCCTTAAAGGCATGATAAAAGGATTACCAGAGAAGCTCAGGCGGAAATGGGACATTCTTTTACCCTGCCTGCTCTTTGCTTACAGAGAGGTCCCACAGAAGGGGGTTGGCTACAGCCCTTTTGAACTTTTGTTTGGCCACCCTGTGAGAGGTCCATTGTGTTTGGTGAAGGAAGGATGGGAGTTACCTCTCAAAAAGCCCAAACTAGACATAGTGGACTATGTACTTGGTCTCCGCTCCAGGATGGCTGAGTACATGGAAAGAGCATCCAAAAACCTGGAGGCCAGCCAAGAATTGCAGAAAGCTTGGCATGACCAAAAGGCTGTGCTGGTAGAGTTCCAACCAGGACAGAAGGTATGGGTACTGGAGCCAGTGGCTCCAGCAGCACTCCAAGACAAATGGAGTGGACCCTATCCTATTATTGAGAAGAAAGGGGAAGTCACCTACTTGGTAGACTTTGGAACACCCAGGAGCCCTCACAGGGTAATCCATGTGAATCGCTTGAAAGCATTTGTAGACAGGGAGGACATGAGCTTGCTCATGGCCACAGATGGGGAACAGGAGGAAGAGAGTGACCCTCTCCCAGACCTGCTTTCTCAGAACCCTGATGATGGTTCAGTTGATGGAGTAGCCTTGGCAGGCAGCCTCACTGACCAGCAACAGAGGGACTGCAGACAAGTTTTGCAGGCTCACAGGCAAATGTTTTCACTCACACCCAGCCAAACTGACTGGTGTACCCATGTTGTGGACACTGGTGACAGTCTGCCTGTCAAGAATAAGATCTACAGGCAACCTGATCATGTCAGGGATTGCATCAAGGCTGAGGTGCAAAAGATGTTGGAGCTTGGAGTGATTGAGCCATCAGAGAGCCCATGGGCCAGCCCAGTAGTCCTGGTGCCAAAACCTCATACCCAAGATGGTAAGAGAGAAATGAGGTTTTGCGTGGATTACAGGGGCCTCAATGCTGTCACTAGGACAGATGCTCACCCCATTCCAAGAGCAGATGAGCTCATTGACAGATTGGCTTCTGCCAAGTTTCTGAGCACATTTGATCTGACAGCTGGCTACTGGCAAATCAGACTAGCTGAGGAGTCAAAAGCCAAAACAGCATTCTCTACCCCTAGTGGACATTATCAGTTTGTGGTAATGCCCTTTGGTTTGAAGAATGCACCTGCCACTTTCCAAAGGTTGGTGAACCAAGTCCTTACTGGGTTGGATGACTTTTGTGCAGCTTATCTGGATGATATTGCTGTCTTTAGCTCCACCTGGGAGGATCACCTGATCCACCTGAAGAAAGTTTTGGAGGCCCTGCAAAAGGCAGGCCTAACTATCAAGGCCACAAAGTGCCAGATAGGGCAGAGTAAGGTTGTATACCTGGGCCACCTAGTAGGTGGAGGCCAGGTTCAGCCACTGGAAAGCAAAATCCAGGCCATACAGGACTGGGCTCCTCCAGTTACCCAGACACAAGTCAGAGCCTTCTTGGGCCTGACTGGGTATTACAGAAAGTTTGTGAAAAACTATGGGTCTATAGTGACACCATTAAATGACTTGACATCCAAGAAGATGCCAAAAAAGGTTCAGTGGACAGTTAGCTGTCAGAAGGCATTTGAAGACCTGAAGAAGGCCATGTGCTCTGCACCTATCCTAAAGAGTCCTGACTACTCCAAACAGTTCATTGTTCAGACAGATGCTTCTGAGTTGGGGGTGGGAGCTGTACTCTCACAACTTAATCAAGATGGTCAAGACCAGCCAATTGCTTTCATTAGCAGGAGGCTAACCCCAAGAGAAAAACGTTGGTCAGCCATTGAGAGGGAGGCCTTTGCTGTGGTTTGGGCATTAAAGAAGTTGAGGTCCTACTTGTTTGGAACTCACTTCCTGGTGCAAACAGACCATAAGCCCCTCTTATGGCTTAATCAGATGAAGGGTGAAAATCCCAAACTGCTCAGGTGGTCCATTTCTGTAGGAAGGTGGCTACCTGACTATGGTTACCCCAGATTTTTTGCCTGTGTTTAGCTGGTTTTTTGACTTAGTTGACCTGGTTCCCTGCTAATCAGGGCCCCAGGCCATCTGCTCTCTCTGTAAAATGGATTCCATGTACCCTAGGTACATACCAATTGGAAATGGACTCCTTGTCAGCCCCTGTAGAATGCACTATAGGTGCACAGGGCACAGGAGCCACTAAGGCCTACCAGGGGCTGCAGCATATCTTTTGCCACCCCTGGCTGGTTCTTAAATTGACACAACTGGCTGATCACTCAGCTGGGGTAAGGTGGTGTACACACCCCTTGCTTAGATATAGTATACCTATGTCTAAACCTATATCTGGACACATGTAAACCTGTGAGCCACTCCTATAGACAGGCCTCACCAATCCTGGAGGCTGGGTGCTTGGTTTTTATGTGAGATGGAGCTCTAGCATGAGCTGAGCCTGTCTGCAGCCGTCGGGAACAAATCCCTAAGCTGTTTCAGGATAATGCCATACCATATACTATTAAGTGCCTTATAATCCTCGCGGTTATTTAGCAACTCTGGTTTGGCTTTATCAAAACATGTCGTGTAAGGTGTCATACGCTTTGGAATACCATCCCCTCGCCAGTTCTGGCGACGGGGATGGCATTCCACCCCTCTAGAGGGGTAAGACATGTTACTTCACTTTAATGCGGTTGATTTCTCCAAAGGCCTTAAGATCCACAAAATGGATGCCTCTGCCACAGACAAATGTCTGGACCCCTGGAGCTGACCGAAACCCAGTCAAGGGGGTCCTGGACAAAGGGTTTCCTGTCACAGGAGGGTGTCACCGCCCTCCAGACAGGAGATAGTGTATTGTAGCAGGGAGGTTTGAAAGAAACCAGACACTGCCTGGGGCGCACAAGGCTGCCCCTTGCATAATCCGGCCAAACCGGTTCTGGGGCACTCCAGCCCTCGTGCCAGGGCGGCCTGGATCAAAGGAAGGGGGTGTATCCACCCACTTCCTGGGTCCCACCCATAGGAGGGGACCTAGCAGGTAATCACGCCCACCAGATTCGAATAAGAGTGGGAGCAGTGCCAATGCACATCAGATTTCCTGGAAGAAACATTTGAAACGATATTCTGGACCCTTCGCCCTCCATCTCAACGTGGAAGCCCGAAGAATCTCCCTTGTGGTCAAGGAGTGACCACCCTGCAGCAGCAGGCACCATCCAGCCCTCGACGTCTACTTAGTTGCAGTTCCCGCCGGAACTCGAGCGACTGAGATCGACGAGATCAAGCCTGCCCGGCTTCTAACAGCCCGATCCACAGTCCCTGCAAAGCTGAGACCCGTGGAGGCGACCGGAAGCGTGGGGCACGCCATCTTGAAGTGACCACGAGACGCTGACCGTGCAGCCCACGAGTGACCCTCGAAGCTGTACACCGGGGTTTGAGAAGCCCCCACCCTGAGCTACTCCTGAGCCGAAGTTCAGCCCTCCACACTCGACGAGTGCTGCGTGGGGCCCTTTGGCACGATTTGGCTCAACGCGTTGGCCCGGTCACTTGCCAGCTGGCTTGTGGTCCTTGTGCCGACGAACTACAAAAGAAGACTCGTGATTCTGGTTGCTCCAGATCCACACCAGCTCCCCTGAAAGGGAGCTCCGACTCTGACCTTCCTGGTCCGAGTGAGACGCCATCTTCCAATCCCGCGTGGATTGCTCTTACCAAGGCTTGTTTGCTCCAAACCGGAAGCCGACTGCACCGACGGTGAGAGCCTGCGTGGGACAGATCGTGACCTGCTCCTGGACGTCGCAGATGCCCCAGAGCCCACGTGACAGCGAAGAGAAGCGCCTCGACGACCACCTGATTGCGCCCGACATTGCCTGGTTCCGTCCTGGTTCCACCCTGGTCACTGCTGAGTGACCCAGACTCTGTCCCCTCTGCTTTCAGGTACTCTACAACTTGAGTCCACCCTTGGACTCCACCGGACACTTCGTCTTCACCCTGCCTGCAGCCATTTCAGCTTCAAGCACCAAGAGCCTGCGTGTCAAAACCCGACGCCACTTCGACCCTGTGCACCCACTTCCTGTGGGTGAGGTAACTTTGCTCCGCCGGTGTTCCCACACTGGTGCACACCTCTAGGGTCTGTGTGTTAAGTTTTGTTCCTCTAGGTTCAGCGGAAGTGTCCTTAAACTTTAACTATTTGACTTTTACGCACCATTGGTTAACATTGGTGCATGCGTGCGCTTTCCGCACATCTCCCGAATCCCGAGGGCCATTCCCGACTTCAGCATTGCTTGTCCTGACTGCTCCCAGCGATTCCCTAGGCCCTAGGCCTAACCACTGTTCGAGTGGCCTCTCTTATACCACTTGTTTAGTATATGGTTTGAGTGGCCCCCCGCCCTCATCCATAATTGTGCAACTTTGTATGTTTAAACAGTGCTTTTGATTTAACGCTTGTGCCCCTTTATTCATAAAGAATACTGGGGATTGTTTTTAGTAATAAACACATATATTTTTATAATATATACTTGTGTGGTGTCCTTTCATTTGGTATTACAGGATTGTATGTGGTAAAACAGCTCGCTTAACACGACCTCTTAAGTTAAGCCTTTAGGCTGCTTAGTCCATGCTACCACTAGGATAGCTTGTCTAATAAGGTTGACTTACAACCAGACACCATAAGGGGATTGTTTGGTCAGGTAGTAGGTGGTTCCAGAATTGGAAACATCCCCTACCAGGCCAACTTCTCACATTGGTGAGCAGCGGTGCGGATTTGAGCTTGCTGTTGTTTTACCATTGCAATCTTTATATCAAATTGAAAGATCACATCAAGTACCTCTAGGTACATATAAAATCAAAAGCTTAGCATATTAAGTTCTACTGAACTTAGTAGTTGTAGGTTGAAGGGAGTAGCACACCCCTGACTACAACTCACTAGCAAGGTCCAGTAGGAAAACACTTAGTGTAGGTAAGTGCACCACTTACACCTCACTAGTAACCATGTCCGACACAGGAAAGGCCTCAGGGTCTAGTCCTGTGACAGTTGACCCTACCCAGGCAACTTCTGGATATGACAAACTAACCCGCAGAGACTTGATTGTCTTGTGCAAAGCAAGAGGGTTAAAAAGGGGCAGAAGCCCCACCTGCCTAATCCTGATAGGACTCCTAGAACAGGATGACTTAGAGAGGGCAAAAGCAGCTTCCCTAGATACAGGAACTGAAGGGAACCCCCCTGCAGTTGATCCCCCTGAAGAGGAGGATGATGATGACTTGGATGAGGACTCAGAAGTTGAGGACTTAGAAGTACAGGATCAGGGTAGCCAGGTTCCAGTTGGTAGGCTTAGCCAGGCCAACTTGGACCTACTGGGGACTGGAGAGGGCCAGCACCTCCCCAGAACCCAACATATGATTCCCCCAGGCAACAGAAGAGTGAGATCTCCCTCAGGGGACTCTCATATTTCTAGTGCCTCCAGAGAATCACAGAGAAGCATGGGTGCTTCTCAAAAGCTAGAACATAGGGCCAGAATGAGGGCTGTCAAACTCCAGATAGAGAGGGAGGAGGTAGCCTTGGCTCAAGCTAGACTTGCCTTGGCAAGAGAGCAGAAATTGTGTGGCTTAGATGCCACTGGTGGCAGCAATATTCCTAAAGAGAAACCCAGGTCCTATGATAGTAGAAACCTGACAAAGATTGTGCCCCCCTACAAGGAAGGGGATGACATCCACAAGTGGATGACTGCTCTTGAGAGAGCCTGCATGGTACAGCAGGTTCCTGAGGAACAGTGGGCAGCAATCTTATGGTACTCCTTTTCAGAGAAAGGGAGAGACAAGCTCCTCACTGTTAGACATGAGGATGCAAACAATTACAAAGTCCTGAAGAGTGTTCTGATAGATGGGTTTGGCTTAACCACTGAACAGTACAGGTTGAAGTTCAGAGATACCCAGAAGACACAGACTCAGGATTGGACTGATTTTGTAGATTGTGCTACTAAGGCTCTGGAGGGTTGGCTACATGGCAGCAAAGTACATGACTTTACAGGATTGTATAATTTGATTATGAGGGAGCAGATCCTAAGTAATTGTCAGAACCAGCTCTTACACCAGCACCTGGTAGACTCTGATCTGACCTCTCCCCAAGAATTGGGAAAGAAGGCAGACAAATGGGTCAGAACCAGGATTAGGCCTAAGAATCAGGACAGTAACCAGAAGAAGGAGTCTACCAAGCCTCAAGATAAGGGTGGGGATAAAAGTAAAGAAAAGACTTCCCCAGGGCCCCAAAACTCCAAGGAGGGGGGTGGTCCCAAGACACTTCTTCAACTGAGAAAAAACCCTATTGTTATCCCTGTAAACAGGTGGGGCATTACAAAACAGACAGCTGTTGTCCCAAGAATAACAATAAAGAAAATATACCTCCAAAGCCAGCTTCAACACCTCCTGTTACTGTCAGCAGTAATCCCCCAGGAAGTGGAAGCACACCCAGGAATCTGGGTGGGTTTACTTTTGGAAATCAGGTGGACCCTGGCCTATCCAGGTCCCCATCACCCAATGATCTTGTTTATGAGGCTGGCATGGGGTTTGCCAACTTCTCTGCTTGCCCAAATACTTTGAGCAAGTATAGACAAGAACCCATCATCAATGGTTTAAGAGTTGAAGCTTTTAGAGACACAGGGGCTAGCATCACCATGGTGGCTGATGGCATAGTCCCCTCTAAGCAACTTTTACCTGGTGCCACATACCAGGTAATAAACATTGATGGCATCCAAACAAATCATCCCATGGCAGTAGTAAGTCTCAGCTGGGGAGGTGTCACTGGCCCAAAGAGAGTGGCAGTGTCCCCAAACTTGCCTGTAGACTGTCTACTGGGTAATGATTTAGAAATCTCAGCCTGGGCTGGGGTTGAACAGGAAATCCATTCTAGAATGGTAAATTCCAATGGAAAGGTTAGTGGGGCTGTAATGGCTACAGCCCCAATTCAAGATGTCCTTCCTGAAAAGGTTGGTAGGGCGGAGATACTCCCTGCCCCATCTTTAGCAAAAGCTCTTCCTGAACAGAATAGCAAAGCTGTTATGATAACAGCAGAAACCCAAACTGAGTCTCCTCCTGAAAAGGTTGGTGGGGCTGTGATGGCCACAGCCCAAACTCAAACTGACACGTGTGTTGTGAAACCTGAAATGATGGATAACTCCACACAAACTGAGAGCATGGAGGAGGAAGAGAAATCTCCCCCTCACCAGACTTTAGGACAGGATCAGCCTCCTCAGGGAACTGATCTTACCCCTGATGAAGGAACTGCCCCAGAGGTGGTTGGGCCTAGCCTGACAGAACCTCTGATGTCAGTGGACCCTTCTCAGGTGGGACCCAGTCTGGAGCAGGTAACCTGCCCCTCTCTCCCTTGCCTTAGCCAGCCCAGGGCTGCAGAGGACAAGAAGGACAGTGAGACCCAGAGGGCCCCCTGTCAAATAAAGCACCCCCATCAAAAGATTAGGTGCACCAAAACTAGTAGCCCTAGTAAGGTGAAAACTTTAAAAACTCCTGAGGGAGCCCCCTTAAAAACAGTTAGGGACCTCCCCCAGATGGATTCTGTTGGGCACAGCCAAACCTGGGACCCAAAGGGCCCAAACCTGAACTGTCCCTCCAGCAAGCCAAACAGAGGGACCCAGCCTCCAGCTTTAGGTAGCCAGAGGTTGACCCTGAGAGCACAGTGCAACTCAGTTAAAGAAAGAAAGGCACACCTGGTGGAAGATAATTGGAGGAAGCCAAGCCCTAACTTAGTAGAGCCTAACTTCAATACTCCATATCCAAACCAGCCTTTAACTTTGCATAAACACACCCAAGGTAGTGATTCCCTATGGTGGAGACCCTCTAATACCCAAAGGGTGAGGGACTGCTTAGTGGACCATGAGACAGGGGGTACCCATGCTAGTGCAGGTACTTCCTTATATGGCCACTCAGGCAATATAGGCTTACCTGGCCAAGGATAGCCTTATCTCCTTTCGTTTGGGGGGGGGTTATGTAGGAAGGTGGCTACCTGACTATGGTTACCCCAGATTTTTTGCCTGTGTTTAGCTGGTTTTTTGACTTAGTTGACCTGGTTCCCTGCTAATCAGGGCCCCAGGCCATCTGCTCTCTCTGTAAAATGGATTCCATGTACCCTAGGTACATACCAATTGGAAATGGACTCCTTGTCAGCCCCTGTAGAATGCACTATAGGTGCACAGGGCACAGGAGCCACTAAGGCCTACCAGGGGCTGCAGCATATCTTTTGCCACCCCTGGCTGGTTCTTAAATTGACACAACTGGCTGATCACTCAGCTGGGGTAAGGTGGTGTACACACCCCTTGCTTAGATATAGTATACCTATGTCTAAACCTATATCTGGACACATGTAAACCTGTGAGCCACTCCTATAGACAGGCCTCACCAATCCTGGAGGCTGGGTGCTTGGTTTTTATGTGAGATGGAGCTCTAGCATGAGCTGAGCCTGTCTGCAGCCGTCGGGAACAAATCCCTAAGCTGTTTCAGGATAATGCCATACCATATACTATTAAGTGCCTTATAATCCTCGCGGTTATTTAGCAACTCTGGTTTGGCTTTATCAAAACATGTCGTGTAAGGTGTCATACGCTTTGGAATACCATCCCCTCGCCAGTTCTGGCGACGGGGATGGCATTCCACCCCTCTAGAGGGGTAAGACATGTTACTTCACTTTAATGCGGTTGATTTCTCCAAAGGCCTTAAGATCCACAAAATGGATGCCTCTGCCACAGACAAATGTCTGGACCCCTGGAGCTGACCGAAACCCAGTCAAGGGGGTCCTGGACAAAGGGTTTCCTGTCACAGGAGGGTGTCACCGCCCTCCAGACAGGAGATAGTGTATTGTAGCAGGGAGGTTTGAAAGAAACCAGACACTGCCTGGGGCGCACAAGGCTGCCCCTTGCATAATCCGGCCAAACCGGTTCTGGGGCACTCCAGCCCTCGTGCCAGGGCGGCCTGGATCAAAGGAAGGGGGTGTATCCACCCACTTCCTGGGTCCCACCCATAGGAGGGGACCTAGCAGGTAATCACGCCCACCAGATTCGAATAAGAGTGGGAGCAGTGCCAATGCACATCAGATTTCCTGGAAGAAACATTTGAAACGATATTCTGGACCCTTCGCCCTCCATCTCAACGTGGAAGCCCGAAGAATCTCCCTTGTGGTCAAGGAGTGACCACCCTGCAGCAGCAGGCACCATCCAGCCCTCGACGTCTACTTAGTTGCAGTTCCCGCCGGAACTCGAGCGACTGAGATCGACGAGATCAAGCCTGCCCAGCTTCTAACAGCCCGATCCACAGTCCCTGCAAAGCTGAGACCCGTGGAGGCGACCGGAAGCGTGGGGCACGCCATCTTGAAGTGACCACGAGACGCTGACCGTGCAGCCCACGAGTGACCCTCGAAGCTGTACACCGGGGTTTGAGAAGCCCCCACCCTGAGCTACTCCTGAGCCGAAGTTCAGCCCTCCACACTCGACGAGTGCTGCGTGGGGCCCTTTGGCACGATTTGGCTCAACGCGTTGGCCCGGTCACTTGCCAGCTGGCTTGTGGTCCTTGTGCCGACGAACTACAAAAGAAGACTCGTGATTCTGGTTGCTCCAGATCCACACCAGCTCCCCTGAAAGGGAGCTCCGACTCTGACCTTCCTGGTCCGAGTGAGACGCCATCTTCCAATCCCGCGTGGATTGCTCTTACCAAGGCTTGTTTGCTCCAAACCGGAAGCCGACTGCACCGACGGTGAGAGCCTGCGTGGGACAGATCGTGACCTGCTACTGGACGTCGCAGATGCCCCAGAGCCCACGTGACAGCGAAGAGAAGCGCCTCGACGACCACCTGATTGCGCCCGACATTGCCTGGTTCCGTCCTGGTTCCACCCTGGTCACTGCTGAGTGACCCAGACTCTGTCCCCTCTGCTTTCAGGTACTCTACAACTTGAGTCCACCCTTGGACTCCACCGGACACTTCGTCTTCACCCTGCCTGCAGCCATTTCAGCTTCAAGCACCAAGAGCCTGCGTGTCAAAACCCGACGCCACTTCGACCCTGTGCACCCACTTCCTGTGGGTGAGGTAACTTTGCTCCGCCGGTGTTCCCACACTGGTGCACACCTCTAGGGTCTGTGTGTTAAGTTTTGTTCCTCTAGGTTCAGCGGAAGTGTCCTTAAACTTTAACTATTTGACTTTTACGCACCATTGGTTAACATTGGTGCATGCGTGCGCTTTCCGCACATCTCCCGAATCCCGAGGGCCATTCCCGACTTCAGCATTGCTTGTCCTGACTGCTCCCAGCGATTCCCTAGGCCCTAGGCCTAACCACTGTTCGAGTGGCCTCTCTTATACCACTTGTTTAGTATATGGTTTGAGTGGCCCCCCGCCCTCATCCATAATTGTGCAACTTTGTATGTTTAAACAGTGCTTTTGATTTAACGCTTGTGCCCCTTTATTCATAAAGAATACTGGGGATTGTTTTTAGTAATAAACACATATATTTTTATAATATATACTTGTGTGGTGTCCTTTCATTTGGTATTACAGGATTGTATGTGGTAAAACAGCTCGCTTAACACGACCTCTTAAGTTAAGCCTTTAGGCTGCTTAGTCCATGCTACCACTAGGATAGCTTGTCTAATAAGGTTGACTTACAACCAGACACCATAAGGGGATTGTTTGGTCAGGTAGTAGGTGGTTCCAGAATTGGAAACATCCCCTACCAGGCCAACTTCTCACAATTTCCCTACAGGGGATGGACTTTACAGTGGAGCACCGCCCAGGGACTGACCATGGTAATGCAGATGGTCTCTCCAGGTACTTCCACTTAGAACATGAAGACTTATCTGGTCAAGGTTAGTTTAATGTCCCTGCGTTTGGGGGGGGGTTGTGTAGGAGAGTAGGGTCTGCTATCCTATGGTCACCCCAAATTTTTGCTTTTTGCTTCACTGGTTTTCGACTACTGAGGCTGTGGGCCTGCTGATCAGACCCCCAGCCTGCTGTTCTCTCACTAAATTAATGACACATGTGCTATAGGCACATACCAATTGGAAATGGACTCCTTGTCAGCCCCTGTAGAATGCACTATAGGTGCACAGGGCACAGGAGCCACTAAGGCCTACCAGGGGCTGCAGCATAACTTTTGCCACCCCTGGCTGGTTCTTAAATTGACACAACTGGCTGATCACTCAGCTGGGGTAAGGTGGTGTACACACCCCTTGCTTAGATATAGTATACCTATGTCTAAACCTATATCTGGACACATGTAAACCTGTGAGCCACTCCTATAGACAGGCCTCACCAATCCTGGAGGCTGGGTGCATGGTTTTTATGTGAGATGGAGCTCTAGCATGAGCTGAGCCTGTCTGCAGCCGTCGGGAACAAATCCCTAAGCTGTTTCAGGATAATGCCATACCATATACTATTAAGTGACTTATAATCCTCGCGGTTATTTAGCAACTCTGGTTTGGCTTTATCAAAACATGTCGTGTAAGGTGTCATACGCTTTGGAATACCATCCCCTCGCCAGTTCTGGTGACGGGGATGGCATTCCACCCCTCTAGAGGGGTAAGACATGTTACTTCACTTTAATGCGGTTGATTTCTCCAAAGGCCTTAAGATCCACAAAATGGATGCCTCTGCCACAGACAAATGTCTGGACCCCTGGAGCTGACCGAAACCCAGTCAAGGGGGTCCTGGACAAAGGGTTTCCTGTCACAGGAGGGTGTCACCGCCCTCCAGACAGGAGATAGTGTATTGTAGCAGGGAGGTTTGAAAGAAACCAGACACTGCCTGGGGCGCACAAGGCTGCCCCTTGCATAATCCGGCCAAACCGGTTCTGGGGCACTCCAGCCCTCGTGCCAGGGTGGCCTGGATCAAAGGAAGGGGGTGTATCCACCCACTTCCTGGGTCCCACCCATAGGAGGGGACCTAGCAGGTAATCACGCCCACCAGATTCGAATAAGAGTGGGAGCAGTGCCAATGCACATCAGATTTCCTGGAAGAAACATTTGAAACGATATTCTGGACCCTTCGCCCTCCATCTCAACGTGGAAGCCCGAAGAATCTCCCTTGTGGTCAAGGAGTGACCACCCTGCAGCAGCAGGCACCATCCAGCCCTCGATGTCTACTTAGTTGCAGTTCCCGCCGGAACTTGAGCGACTGAGATCGACGAGATCAAGCCTGCCCAGCTTCTAACAGCCCGATCCACAGTCCCTGCAAAGCTGAGACCCGTGGAGGCGACCGGAAGCGTGGGGCACGCCATCTTGAAGTGACCACGAGATGCTGACCGTGCAGCCCACGAGTGACCCTCGAAGCTGTACACTGGGGTTTGAGAAGCCCCCACCCTGAGCTACTCCTGAGCCGAAGTTCAGCCCTCCACACTCGACGAGTGCTGCGTGGGGCCCTTTGGCACGATTTGGCTCAACGCGTTGGCCCGGTCACTTGCCAGCTGGCTTGTGGTCCCTGTGCCGACGAACTACCTAAGAAGACTCGTGAATCTGGTTGCTCCAGATCCACACCAGCTCCCCTGAAAAGGAGCCCCGACTCTGACCTTCCTGGTCCGAGTGAGAAGCAATCTTCCGATCCTGCGTGGATTGCTCTTACCAAGGCTTGTTTGCTCCAAACCTGAAGCCGACTGCACCGACGGTGAGAGCCTGCGTGGGACAGATCGTGACCTGCTCCTGGACGTCGCAGATGCCCCAGAGCCCACGTGACAGTGGAGAGAAGCTCCTCGACGACCACCTGATTGCGCCCGACATTGCCTGGTTCCGTCCTGGTTCCACCCTGGTCACTGCTGAGTGACCCAGACTCTGTCCCCTCTGCTTTCAGGTACTCTACAACTTGAGTCCACCCTTGGACTTCACCGGACACTTCTCTTTCACCCCGCCTGCAGCCCTTTCAGCTCCAAGCACCAAGAGCCTGCGTGACGAAACCCGACTCAACTTCGACCCTGTGCACCCACTTCCTGTGGGTGAGGTAACTTTGCTCCGCCGGTGTTCCCACACTGGTGCACACCTCTAGGGTCTGTGTGTTAAGTTTTGTTCCTCTAGGTTCAGCGGAAGTGTCCTTAAACTTTAACCCTTTGACTTTTACGCACCATTGGTTAACATTGGTGCATGCGTGCGCTTTCCGCACATCTCCCGAGTCCCGAGGGCCATTCCCGACTTCAGCATTGCTTGTCCTGACTGCTCCCAGCGATTCCCTAGGCCCTAGGCCTAACCACTGTTCGAGTGGCCTCTCTTATACCACTTGTTTAGTATATGGTTTGAGTGGCCCCCCGCCCTCATCCATAATTGTGCAACTTGTATGTTTAAACAGTGCTTTTGATTTAACGCTTGTGCCCCTTTATTCATAAAGAATACTGGGGATTGTTTTAGTAATAAACACATATATTTTTATAATATATACTTGTGTGGTGTCCTTTCATTTGGTATTACAGGATTGTATGTGGTAAAACAGCTCGCTTAACACGACCTCTTAAGTTAAGCCTTTAGGCTGCTTAGTCCATGCTACCCCTAGGATAGCTTGTCTAATAAGGTTGACTTACAACCAGACACCATAAGGGATTGTTTGGTCAGGTAGTAGGTGGTTCCAGAATTGGAAACATCCCCTACCAGGCCAACTTCTCACATTGGTGAGCAGCGGTGCGGATTTGAGCTTGCTGTTGTTTTACCATTGCAATCTTTATATCAAATTGAAAGATCACATCAAGTACCTCTAGGTACATATAAAATCAAAAGCTTAGCATATTAAGTTCTACTGAACTTAGTAGTTGTAGGTTGAAGGGAGTAGCACACCCCTGACTACAACTCACTAGCAAGGTCCAGTAGGAAAACACTTAGTGTAGGTAAGTGCACCACTTACACCTCACTAGTAACCATGTCTGACACAGGAAAGGCCTCAGGGTCTAGTCCTGTGACAGTTGACCCTACCCAGGCAACTTTTGGATATGACAAACTAACCCGCAGAGACTTGATTGCCTTGTGCAAAGCAAGAGGGTTAAAAAGGGGCAGAAGCCCCACCTGCCTAATCCTGGTAGAAATCCTAGAACAGGATGACTTAGAGAAGGCAAAAGCAGCTTCCCTAGATACAGGAACTGGAGGGAACCCCCCTGCAGTTGATCCCCTTGAAGAAGAGGATGATGATGACTTGGATGAGGACTCAGATGCTGAGGACTTAGGAGTACAGGATCAGGGTAGCCAGGTTCCAGTTGGTAGGCTTAGCCAGGCCAACTTGGACCTACTGGGGAATGGAGAGGGCCAGCACCTCCCCAGAACCCAACATATGATTCCCCCAGGCAACAGAAGAGTGAGATCTCCCTCAGGGGACTCTCATCTTTCTAGTGCCTCCAGGGAATCACAGAGAGGCATGAATGCTTCTCAAAAGTTAGAGCATAGGGCCAGAATGAGGGCTGTCAAACTCCAGATAGAGAGGGAGGAGGTAGCCTTGGCTCAAGCTAGACTTGCCTTGGCAAGAGAGCAGAAATTAAGTGGCTTAGATGTCACTGGTGGCAGCAATTTTCCAAGAGAAAAAGACAGGGCCTATGATAATAGAAACCTGACCAAAATTGTGCCCCCCTTTAAAGAAGGGGATGACATCCACAAATGGATGACTGCTCTTGAGAGAGCCTGCATGGTACAGCAGGTTCCTGAGAATCAGTGGGCTGCAATTTTGTGGTACTCCTTTTCTGAGAAAGGGAGGGACAGGCTCCTCACAGTTAGACCTGAGGATGCCAAAAACTACTCTGTTTTGAAGAGTGCTCTCATTGAAGGGTATGGCCTAACCACTGAGCAATACAGGTTGTTGTTCAGAGACACCCAGAAAGCACAGACTCAAGACTGGACTGATTTTGTGGAGTGTGCCACTAATGCTTTGGAGGGTTGGTTACAGGGAAGTAAAGTTTCAGACTATACAGGATTGTACAATCTTATGATGAGAGAACAGATCCTTAATAACTGTACAAACCAGCTGTTGCATCAATACCTTATTGACTCTGATCTGACCTCTCCCCAAGAATTGGGAAAGAAGGCAGACAAATGGGTCAGAACAAGGATTAAGCAGAAACCCCAGAACCAAGGTGGTGACCAGAAGAAAACAGACCAGAAGGGTGGTAATCAGAATCAGAAAGATAAAGAAAAAGACCAAATGTCTTCAGGCCCCCAAACTAATAGTAAGGAGGGTGGTTCCCAAACTGGTAACAAGAAGAAGAAGAATAAAGGTCCAAAGACACCTTGGTGCAATACCTGCAAATCAGTTTCACACTGGGGCAGTGAGTGCACCAAGGCAAATCCAGTTCCCACCACTACAGCTCCTAAAGCAACTGCAACCCCAAGTACAGTAAGCAGTGGTGGAACACAGTCCAAGGGTGTAGCTGGGTTGACCCTGGGTATTGAAGTAGGTTCTGGCCTAGTCAGAGTCCCTACACAGGCAGTTCTCCTGTATGATGTGGACATTGAGTTGCCCACTGCAGTAAGCCCCACTAACCTGGGCAAATACAGGCAGACTCCCTTAATAAATGAGAAACTGGCTCAAGCTTACAGGGACACATGTGCTAGTGTCACCATGGTGACCCCTGGCTTTGTGGACCCTGGACAGATTGTACTAGGAGAGAGCTACCTAGTAACCAATGCAAGCAACTCCACTACCTCCCATAGTGTGGCAGTTGTGAACTTCTCCTGGGGAGGGGTTGATGGCCTAAAGAAGGTTGTGGTGAGTGCAGACCTACCAGTAGACTGTCCGTTAGGCAATGACCTTGAAAGCTCAGCATGGTCAGAAGTGGAGTACAGGACTCATGCAGAAATGCTAGGGATTTCAGAGCATGTCCTTGCCATGACAAGGGCTCAGGCTAAGAAGTGCCTTCCTGAACCAGTGGTGGATCTTGAGACAATAGACCAGCCACAACCCAAGAGAAGGAGCAAGAGAGGAAAGGCCTCGCCTTCCACCTTGCCCCAGGTTGAGGATCAGGTTTCAGAGGAAACTGATTCTGCAGTCCAAGAGGAGACTGTCTCTGAGGAGCTTGAACCTGACCAGGTTGAGTTTCTGGGGACAGGGGGACCCTCAAGGGCAGACCTGAGGCAGGCTCAATTAGATTGCCCTTCCCTTGAACCCCTCAGACAGCAGGCTGCTGCTGAGGCTGCTGGGGATGCCCAAGGTACCCATACTGTGTATTGGGATGAGGGACTCCTTTACTCAGAGGCTAGAGCCCCCAAGCCTGGCATGACCAGGAGGTTGGTGATACCTCTGCAGTTTAGGGGATTCCTCCTTACCTTGGCCCATGATATTCCCCTTGCAGGACACTTAGGCCAGAACAAGACGTGGGACAGGCTTGTTCCACACTTTCACTGGCCTCACATGTCAGAGGATGTCAAGGAGTTTTGTCGCTCCTGTGTCACTTGCCAAGCCAGTGGTAAGTCAGGTGGCACAACAAAGGCCCCCCTAATACCACTACCTGTGGTGGGGGTCCCCTTTGAGAGAGTTGGAATTGATATTGTGGGTCCAATGGACCCCCAAACAGCATCTGGGAACAGATTCATACTGGTGGTAGTGGATCATGCCACCAGGTACCCAGAGGCTATTCCCCTAAGGACCACCACAGCACCTGTGGTGGCAAAAGCCCTCATTGCAGTTTTCTCAAGAGTGGGCTTTCCTAAGGAGGTACTATCAGATAGAGGGACAAATTTTATGTCCAGCTATCTAAAAGCAATGTGGAAGGAATGTGGAGTAAACTATAAGTTTACCACCCCATATCATCCACAATGCAATGGGCTTGTGGAGAGATTTAACAAGACCCTTAAAGGCATGATAAGAGGATTACCAGAGAAGCTCAGGCGGAAATGGGACATTCTTTTACCCTGCCTGCTCTTTGCTTACAGAGAGGTCCCACAGAAGGGGGTTGGCTACAGCCCTTTTGAACTTTTGTTTGGCCACCCTGTGAGAGGTCCATTGTGTTTGGTGAAGGAAGGATGGGAGTTACCTCTCAAAAAGCCCAAACTAGACATAGTGGACTATGTACTTGGTCTCCGCTCCAGGATGGCTGAGTACATGGAAAGAGCATCCAAAAACCTGGAGGCCAGCCAAGAATTGCAGAAAGCTTGGCATGACCAAAAGGCTGTACTGGTAGAGTTCCAACCAGGACAGAAGGTATGGGTACTGGAGCCAGTGGCTCCAGCAGCACTCCAAGACAAATGGAGTGGACCCTATCCTATTATTGAAAAGAAAGGGGAAGTCACCTACTTGGTAGACTTTGGAACACCCAGGAGCCCTCACAGGGTAATCCATGTGAATCGCTTGAAAGCATTTGTAGACAGGGAGGACATGAGCTTGCTCATGGCCACAGATGGGGAACAGGAGGAAGAGAGTGACCCTCTCCCAGACCTGCTTTCTCAGAACCCTGATGATGGTTCAGTTGATGGAGTAGCCTTGGCAGGCAGCCTCACTGACCAGCAACAGAGGGACTGCAGACAAGTTTTGCAGGCTCACAGGCAAATGTTTTCACTCACACCCAGCCAAACTGACTGGTGTACCCATGTTGTGGACACTGGTGACAGTCTGCCTGTCAAGAATAAGATCTACAGGCAACCTGATCATGTCAGGGATTGCATCAAGGCTGAGGTGCAAAAGATGTTGGAGCTTGGAGTGATTGAGCCATCAGAGAGCCCATGGGCCAGCCCAGTAGTCCTGGTGCCAAAACCTCATACCCAAGATGGTAAGAGAGAAATGAGGTTTTGCGTGGATTACAGGGGTCTCAATGCTGTCACTAGGACAGATGCTCACCCCATTCCAAGAGCAGATGAGCTCATTGACAGATTGGCTTCTGCCAAGTTTCTGAGCACATTTGATCTGACAGCTGGCTACTGGCAAATCAGACTAGCTGAGGAGTCAAAAGCCAAAACAGCATTCTCTACCCCTAGTGGACATTATCAGTTTGTGGTAATGCCCTTTGGTTTGAAGAATGCACCTGCCACTTTCCAAAGGTTGGTGAACCAAGTCCTTACTGGGTTGGATGACTTTTGTGCAGCTTATCTGGATGATATTGCTGTCTTTAGCTCCACCTGGGAGGATCACCTGATCCACCTGAAGAAAGTTTTGGAGGCCCTGCAAAAGGCAGGCCTAACTATCAAGGCCACAAAGTGCCAGATAGGGCAGAGTAAGGTTGTATACCTGGGCCACCTAGTAGGTGGAGGCCAGGTTCAGCCACTGGAAAGCAAAATCCAGGCCATACAGGACTGGGCTCCTCCAGTTACCCAGACACAAGTCAGAGCCTTCTTGGGCCTGACTGGGTATTACAGAAAGTTTGTGAAAAACTATGGGTCTATAGTGACACCATTAAATGACTTGACATCCAAGAAGATGCCAAAAAAGGTTCAGTGGACAGTTAGCTGTCAGAAGGCATTTGAAGACCTGAAGAAGGCCATGTGCTCTGCACCTATCCTTAAAGAGTCCTGACTACTCCAAACAGTTCATTGTTCAGACAGATGCTTCTGAGTTGGGGGTGGGAGCTGTACTCTCACAACTTAATCAAGATGGTCAAGACCAGCCAATTGCTTTCATTAGCAGGAGGCTAACCCCAAGAGAAAAACGTTGGTCAGCCATTGAGAGGGAGGCCTTTGCTGTGGTTTGGGCATTAAAGAAGTTGAGGTCCTACTTGTTTGGAACTCACTTCCTGGTGCAGACAGACCATAAGCCCCTCTTATGGCTTAATCAGATGAAGGGTGAAAATCCCAAACTGCTCAGGTGGTCCATTTCCCTACAGGGGATGGACTTTACAGTGGAGCACCGCCCAGGGACTGACCATGGTAATGCAGATGGTCTCTCCAGGTACTTCCACTTAGAACATGAAGACTTATCTGGTCAAGGTTAGTTTAATGTCCCTGCGTTTGGGGGGGGGTTGTGTAGGAGAGTAGGGTCTGCTATCCTATGGTCACCCCAAATTTTTGCTTTTTGCTTCACTGGTTTTCGACTACTGAGGCTGTGGGCCTGCTGATCAGACCCCCAGCCTGCTGTTCTCTCACTAAATTAATGACACATGTGCTATAGGCACATACCAATTGGAAATGGACTCCTTGTCAGCCCCTGTAGAATGCACTATAGGTGCACAGGGCACAGGAGCCACTAAGGCCTACCAGGGGCTGCAGCATATCTTTTGCCACCCCTGGCTGGTTCTTAAATTGACACAACTGGCTGATCACTCAGCTGGGGTAAGGTGGTGTACACACCCCTTGCTTAGATATAGTATACCTATGTCTAAACCTATATCTGGACACATGTAAACCTGTGAGCCACTCCTATAGACAGGCCTCACCAATCCTGGAGGCTGGGTGCATGGTTTTTATGTGAGATGGAGCTCTAGCATGAGCTGAGCCTGTCTGCAGCCGTCGGGAACAAATCCCTAAGCTGTTTCAGGATAATGCCATACCATATACTATTAAGTGCCTTATAATCCTCGCGGTTATTTAGCAACTCTGGTTTGGCTTTATCAAAACATGTCGTGTAAGGTGTCATACGCTTTGGAATACCATCCCCTCGCCAGTTCTGGCGACGGGGATGGCATTCCACCCCTCTAGAGGGGTAAGACATGTTACTTCACTTTAATGCGGTTGATTTCTCCAAAGTCCTTAAGATCCACAAAATGGATGCCTCTGCCACAGACAAATGTCTGGACCCCTGGAGCTGACCGAAACCCAGTCAAGGGGGTCCTGGACAAAGGGTTTCCTGTCACAGGAGGGTGTCACCGCCCTCCAGACAGGAGATAGTGTATTGTAGCAGGGAGGTTTGAAAGAAACCAGACACTGCCTGGGGCGCACAAGGCTGCCCCTTGCATAATCCGGCCAAACCGGTTCTGGGGCACTCCAGCCCTCGTGCCAGGGCGGCCTGGATCAAAGGAAGGGGGTGTATCCACCCACTTCCTGGGTCCCACCCATAGGAGGGGACCTAGCAGGTAATCACGCCCACCAGATTCGAATAAGAGTGGGAGCAGTGCCAATGCACATCAGATTTCCTGGAAGAAACATTTGAAACGATATTCTGGACCCTTCGCCCTCCATCTCAACGTGGAAGCCCGAAGAATCTCCCTTGTGGTCAAGGAGTGACCACCCTGCAGCAGCAGGCACCATCCAGCCCTCGACGTCTACTTAGTTGCAGTTCCCGCCGGAACTCGAGCGACTGAGATCGACGAGATCAAGCCTGCCCAGCTTCTAACAGCCCGATCCACAGTCCCTGCAAAGCTGAGACCCGTGGAGGCGACCGGAAGCGTGGGGCACGCCATCTTGAAGTGACCACGAGACGCTGACCGTGCAGCCCACGAGTGACCCTCGAAGCTGTACACCGGGGTTTGAGAAGCCCCCACCCTGAGCTACTCCTGAGCCGAAGTTCAGCCCTCCACACTCGACGAGTGCTGCGTGGGGCCCTTTGGCACGATTTGGCTCAATGCGTTGGCCCGGTCACTTGCCAGCTGGCTTGTGGTCCCTGTGCCGACGAACTACCTAAGAAGACTCGTGAATCTGGTTGCTCCAGATCCACACCAGCTCCCCTGAAAAGGAGCCCCGACTCTGACCTTCCTGGTCCGAGTGAGAAGCAATCTTCCGATCCTGCGTGGATTGCTCTTACCAAGGCTTGTTTGCTCCAAACCTGAAGCCGACTGCACCGACGGTGAGAGCCTGCGTGGGACAGATCGTGACCTGCTCCTGGACGTCGCAGATGCCCCAGAGCCCACGTGACAGCGGAGAGAAGCTCCTCGACGACCACCTGATTGCGCCCGACATTGCCTGGTTCCGTCCTGGTTCCACCCTGGTCACTGCTGAGTGACCCAGACTCTGTCCCCTCTGCTTTCAGGTACTCTACAACTTGAGTCCACCCTTGGACTCCACCGGACACTTCGTCTTCACCCTGCCTGCAGCCCTTTCAGCTTCAAGCACCAAGAGCCTGCGTGTCAAAACCCGACGCCACTTCGACCCTGTGCACCCACTTCCTGTGGGTGAGGTAACTTTGCTCCGCCGGTGTTCCCACACTGGTGCACACCTCTAGGGTCTGTGTGTTAAGTTTTGTTCCTCTAGGTTCAGCGGAAGTGTCCTTAAACTTTAACTCTTTGACTTTTACGCACCATTGGTTAACATTGGTGCATGCGTGCGCTTTCCGCACATCTCCCGAGTCCCGAGGGCCATTCCCGACTTCAGCATTGCTTGTCCTGACTGCTCCCAGCGATTCCCTAGGCCCTAGGCCTAACCACTGTTCGAGTGGCCTCTCTTATACCACTTGTTTAGTATATGGTTTGAGTGGCCCCCCGCCCTCATCCATAATTGTGCAACTTGTATGTTTAAACAGTGCTTTTGATTTAACGCTTGTGCCCCTTTATTCATAAAGAATACTGGGGATTGTTTTTAGTAATAAACACATGTATTTTTATAATATATACTTGTGTGGTGTCCTTTCATTTGGTATTACAGGATTGTATGTGGTAAAACAGCTCGCTTAACACGACCTCTTAAGTTAAGCCTTTAGGCTGCTTAGTCCATGCTACCCCTAGGATAGCTTGTCTAATAAGGTTGACTTACAACCAGACACCATAAGGGATTGTTTGGTCAGGTAGTAGGTGGTTCCAGAATTGGAAACATCCCCTACCAGGCCAACTTCTCACAGGGACTCAATCTCCCGTCTATTTCTGACGTGTACTAGATGTGTGTTTCTGTGATAATCAGATGGGGCTAGAAAAACTGGTGGCAGTAGGAAGGCAATATAACATGTTCCATCCCAATCGAGGGGCAGACGAACATATGCGGTCTGACCACAAACAAAATAAGAATGACGTGAAGCTTTGAAAATAGATTTCCCACTGTCACTATACTCGACAGTAGTAGTACAATCACTATGTCCTACATGTGCGGAACCATTCTTTCGGACACATAATTCGCCTTTGACTGGTAGTACTGAAATAGCAGGTAAGTCTGGAGTAGTATCAGACTGAACATTCAGGACCATAAAATTCGAAGAATAATTACCTAAATTGTAAACTTCATTTTCTAGATCTAACCCTGTTCTATGGGGGAGACCTTGCTTGTCTGGAAAACATGTTCTATTCAGAAGGGACACATCATTTGAAGATGACGTTAACATGGACCATGCTCCACACGAACCATTATGTGAAAACGGATAAGGAAAGAGTGGCAGAACTCCCTTCGGTGTCTGGAAAGGGGGGAGTCGACCACACACCCAACAATTAGTAGCATTGCTGGTCTGGTGTGAATAGTGCAACATTCTTACAAATGTGTTATTTCTCATAGCAAGACGATAGGATAACTCGTGAGGAGGCAGATCACTAAATGTGTGCTCTACTGTAGCATTAGAAAACTTATTTACATGAGAAATTGGAAAACATAAATGCAATGCATAACTTGTGCAGGTAACCATCAAACTTAGAAACAATAGAAAACTTAGAAAAACGATACATCGGATAGAGTTTTGACTAACTCTCTCACTATGGGGGTCTATCTCATACATGTCAGATACCTGTCTAACCGTTTCACCCGAGAGGGACTTAGACAATTAAACTGGCTGACTTATTTTACTAGACCGGAGCTTTAACTTATACTCCTGTTGCGGAGTTTTCTCTAACAGAGGAACTTTCAGTTCAGGATTCAGATCAATGTCTGGTTTCAGGCAGTCTTTCAGACAGTCTTTAGAAATGTCCTTTAAAAATGTCTTTTTCCGGACTCCATGGAACTTCTTGATATGGGACAGATGGACCCAACCCTTGCGGCCCTCCAACTTCACGGCCGTACGGGTGGTCAGAAGGACAAGTCGTGGCTCCTTCCAACGAGGCTCCAGCGGACTTGAACGATCAAAATTCCTTACAAGGACGAGGTCGCCTGGAATGACCTCATGCGGTTTCACTTCAGTATTGTCTGGGAATGTAGCGGCAACCTGTGAACGACAAGAGTGTAGGGCAGACATCAAGGAAGCTAGGTAATCTGTCAACATATTACTGGAAACATCTGTAATACTGCGGGGTCTAGGTGTACCCCACATGTTTGGGGGGCGGCCGAATACGACCTCATAAGGGGACAGACCTGATCTGGAGTGTGCGACCATTCGCATAAAGAATAAAGCAACTGGCAGGGCAACTAGCCAGTCTACACCTTTCTCTTTACATGTCTTGGCAATACGGATTTTCAGGGTCTGATTATGTCTCTCTACGAGACCGGCTGCTTCAGGATGGCGCACACAATGGAACTTCCACTGGTACCCTAACAAGAGGGAAACATGTTTCATTAACTCGGATGAGAATGGCTGGCCGTTATCAGAATACACGACCCTAGGGAGTCCATAACGGGGGAAGAATTCACGAACCAACTGCTTGGCAGTGGTCGCTGCTGTGTAATCTGGAACTGGATATGCTTCTGTCCACCTGGACAAAGCGCATACAACTACAAGGACATACTTGAAACCTCGACATCGCTCCATCTGAATATAATCCATCTGGAGGACTTCGAAAGGGTGGTCAGGAGGTTGGAATCCACCTTGTTCCACCGGGACACTTTTACCTGGATTGAATTGACAACATATCATACAAGTACGGACTTTCTGCTTGGCTGCAGCTCGTAAGTGCTTGTTAAACCAAAGGTTCTGAATACTGTCTAACATGGCTTTTTCTCCTAGGTGTGCTGGACTATGTGCGGTATTGATAATGACTTGAACCATAGAGTCGGGGAGAAACCATGTGGCTTTTCCCTTCGTCAACCATCCCTGATCTGTCTGGACCCCTCCTTGTTCGGACCATTTCTTGATTTCTTCAGGAGTAGCATGTAACTGTATGTCTATGACATCTTGTGTAGGGTCCTTAACTGTCATACAAGTAATCTGTTCTGGAGTGGATGTCTGTGTCTTGTTAACTGGAATGTCTGGTGTCTGAGCTGTAAGCTTGGCTGTTCGGTCTGCTAGATCATTACCTTGGGAAATGATGTCAGTAACTTTCGTATGTGCCTTGCACTTCATGATAGCGATAGCTGTCGGTAAATGTATTGCATCTAACAGAGCTTGAATGAGGAGACCATGCTGAATCTTGGTTCCATGAGAAGTCATGAAACCTCTCTCCTGCCAGAGCACTCCGAAGTCGTGTACAACTCCGAATGCGTAACGTGAATCTGTATATATGTTTACTTTCAGGTTCTTGGCACGTATGCAGGCTTGGGTCAGAGCAACTAGCTCTGCTGCTTGAGCAGACAGTGTGTCAATACGGTGTGTTTCAATAACTTCAGTGTCAGTAGTCACTGCATACGCGGCTACTAGTTCTCCTGTACTCGTTCTCATACATGAACCATCCACATAAAGTGTCAGGTCGGGATCAGGTAATGCAATGTCTGTCAGGTCTTGTCTTGGCTTAGTCATAGTGTTAATGACTTCCACACAGTCATGTGTGGCAGGATTTTAAGTAACTGACGGTAACAGAGTAGCAGGATTTAGAACGTTGCAGCGTCTGATTTCTATGTGTGGCTGGAACAGTGTCAGTTCATAACCTGTTAAACGTGCAATGGTCAAGTGCTGAGTCTGTGTTCGGTTTAAAAGAACTTCCACGGAGTGTGGAACTTGTACTGTCAGGGAGTGTCCTAATACTATGGAATCACTTTGTCTGATTGCTAGAGCTGTGGCTGCAACTGACTTGAGGCACGCAGGCAAAGTCTGGGCTACTGGATCTAATGTGCTCCAAAAAAAAGCACAAGGCTTGTACTGTCCGGCTTGATCTTGTGTGAGAACAGATAATGCAGTACCATCACGTTCTGTGACAAAAAGTGTAAAAGGCTTACTGTAGTTCGGTGTAGCTAGAACAGGTGCTTGGCATAAAGCTTTCTTTAACTCATTAAAACTAAGTGTATGTTCAGATGTCCAAGGGAGGACAGTCGATATGGCTGCCTCCTGTGTCGTTAACTGTATCAGTGGCTTTGCTAGAAATGCATACTGAGGAATCCATTGTCTGCAATAAGAAGTGAGGCCAATAAAAGCACGTACCTCCTTCTGTGTCTTGGGCTGTGGAAGACTCGCTATTAACTGGATACGGTCTGGTGTCAACTGCCTACCCCACTTGGACAGTAAGTGGCCTAAGTAGATCACTTGCTGGACACAGAATTGAAGCTTCGAAGGGGACACCTTGTGCCCCATCTCGGCTAGGAAATACAGAACTGTAAGTGACGCTCGCTCGCAGTCACGTTCAGAACGGGCTGTGATCAGTAGATCATCTACATACTGGAGCAGGGCAGTGTCAGTTGGCATGTGAATATTGTCTAGTTGTCTTTTAAGTGCTTGACTGTAAATACTAGGGCTTTCTGTGAAACCTTGAGGAGCTCGTGTGAATTTATAGCTCCTTCCATTTAAACAAAAACCGAAAAGGTACTGGCTGTCTGGATGAATCGGGACACTGAAAAATGCATTCTTGAGGTCTATAACAGTAAAAAATGTAGCTTCAGAATCAATAGCTGTCAATAGAGATGAAATATCTGGGACTACTGGATACTGGGGTATGATACATTTATTAAGTTCTCGAAGGTCAATCACTAATCGATATACTGGAGGTGCATTTGGATCAGTACGTTTCATGACTGGAATGATAGGATAATTACATACATTGGAGTCAGTTTCTACGACTACTCCTTGAGCAAGAGCTCGTCAATAATTTTGGATAAGGCTGCTACAGCCTCAGGTGGCAATCTGTACTGTCTGATCCGTGGCAAGACTATACCTTGCTTGAGGGTCACACGATGGGGTGTGATTCGCATAAAACCTACATCAGTTGGACCTTGCGCCCATAAATGCTGTGGAACATTGGACAATCTTGGATCAAAATCACGTAATACATAATGACCTTTAAAGTCTCTTAAAAACAATCATATTCCTTCTGGAGAGCAGCAAATAACTGCACCTAATTCTTTTAATGTTTTAATGCCTAACAAATTTTCTGGACATGACTTCGTAAGTAACAAATCAGTAGTTCGGGACAATGGACCAACTTCTAGAGTAACTGGCTTTGAAATCTCGTTAACAATAGGCTTTCCTGAAAATCCAAGGGAAACATTTCTAGAGCCTGAGAGCGGAGCCCCTGGAACCTCGTCATGACTGATAGTAGTCCTACTTGCCCCTGTATCAATCAAAAACTTTCTGTCTTTCCCCAATACTTGACTATGTACATAGGGACCCTCTTGATCTATGTGAGAAGTTGGCCTGGTAGGGGATGTTTCCAATTCTGGAACCACCTACTACCTGACCAAACAATCCCCTTATGGTGTCTGGTTGTAAGTCAACCTTATTAGACAAGCTATCCTAGTGGTAGCATGGACTAAGCAGCCTAAAGGCTTAACTTAAGAGGTCGTGTTAAGCGAGCTGTTTTACCACATACAATCCTGTAATACCAAATGAAAGGACACCACACAAGTATATATTATAAAAATATATGTGTTTATTACTAAAAACAATCCCCAGTATTCTTTATGAATAAAGGGGCACAAGCGTTAAATCAAAAGCACTGTTTAAACATACAAAGTTGCACAATTATGGATGAGGGCAGGGGGCCACTCAAACCATATACTAAACAAGTGGTATAAGAGAGGCCACTCGAACAGTGGTTAGGCCTAGGGCCTAGGGAATCGCTGGGAGCAGTCAGGACAAGCAATGCTGAAGTCGGGAATGGCCCTCGGGATTCGGGAGATGTGCGGAAAGCGCACGCATGCACCAATGTTAACCAATGGTGCGTAAAAGTCAAATAGTTAAAGTTTAAGGACACTTCCGCTGAACCTAGAGGAACAAAACTTAACACACAGACCCTAGAGGTGTGCACCAGTGTGGGAACACCGGCGGAGCAAAGTTACCTCACCCACAGGAAGTGGGTGCACAGGGTCGAAGTGGCGTCGGGTTTTGACACGCAGGCTCTTGGTGCTTGAAGCTGAAAGGGCTGCAGGCAGGGTGAAGACGAAGTGTCCGGTGGAGTCCAAGGGTGGACTCAAGTTGTAGAGTACCTGAAAGCAGAGGGGACAGAGTCTGGGTCACTCAGCAGTGACCAGGGTGGAACCAGGACGGAACCAGGCAATGTCGGGCGCAATCAGGTGGTCGTCGAGGCGCTTCTCTTCGCTGTCACGTGGGCTCTGGGGCATCTGCGACGTCCAGGAGCAGGTCACGATCTGTCCCACGCAGGCTCTCACCGTCGGTGCAGTCGGCTTCCGGTTTGGAGCAAACAAGCCTTGGTAAGAGCAATCCACGCGGGATTGGAAGATGGCGTCTCACTCGGACCAGGAAGGTCAGAGTCGGGGCTCCCTTTCAGGGGAGCTGGTGTGGATCTGGAGCAACCAGAATCACGAGTCTTCTTTTGTAGTTCGTCGGCACAGGGACCACAAGCCAGCTGGCAAGTGACCGGGCCAACGCGTTGAGCCAAATCGTGCCAAAGGGCCCCACGCAGCACTCGTCGAGTGTGGAGGGCTGAACTTCGGCTCAGGAGTAGCTCAGGGTGGGGGCTTCTCAAACCCCGGTGTACAGCTTCGAGGGTCACTCGTGGGCTGCACGGTCAGCGTCTCGTGGTCACTTCAAGATGGCGTGCCCCACGCTTCCGGTCGCCTCCACGGGTCTCAGCTTTGCAGGGACTGTGGATCGGGCTGTTAGAAGCTGGGCAGGCTTGATCTCGTCGATCTCAGTCGCTCGAGTTCCGGCGGGAACTGCAACTAAGTAGACGTCGAGGGCTGGATGGTGCCTGCTGCTGCAGGGTGGTCACTCCTTGACCACAAGGGAGATTCTTCGGGCTTCCACGTTGAGATGGAGGGCGAAGGGTCCAGAATATCGTTTCAAATGTTTCTTCCAGGAAATCTGATGTGCATTGGCACTGCTCCCACTCTTATTCGAATCTGGTGGGCGTGATTACCTGCTAGGTCCCCTCCTATGGGTGGGACCCAGGAAGTGGGTGGATACACCCCCTTCCTTTGATCCAGGCCGCCCTGGCACGAGGGCTGGAGTGCCCCAGAACCGGTTTGGCCGGATTATGCAAGGGGCAGCCTTGTGCGCCCCAGGCAGTGTCTGGTTTCTTTCAAACCTCCCTGCTACAATACACTATCTCCTGTCTGGAGGGCGGTGACACCCTCCTGTGACAGGAAACCCTTTGTCGAGGACCCCCTTGACTGGGTTTCGGTCAGCTCCAGGGGTCCAGACATTTGTCTGTGGCAGAGGCATCCATTTTGGGGATCTTAAGGTCTTTGGAGAAATCAACCGCATTAAAGTAAAGTAACATGTCTTACCCCTCTAGAGGGGTGGAATGCCATCCCCGTCGCCAGAACTGGCGAGGGGATGGTATTCCAAAGCGTATGACACCTTACACGACATGTTTTGATAAAGCCAAACCAGAGTTGCTAAATAACCGCGAGGATTATAAGGCACTTAATAGTATATGGTATGGCATTATCCTGAAACAGCTTAGGGATTTGTTCCCGACGGCTGCAGACAGGCTCAGCTCATGCTAGAGCTCCATCTCACATAAAAACCAAGCACCCAGCCTCCAGGATTGGTGAGGCCTGTCTATAGGAGTGGCTCACAGGTTTACATGTGTCCAGATATAGGTTTAGACATAGGTATACTATATCTAAGCAAGGGGTGTGTACACCACCTTACCCCAGCTGAGTGATCAGCCAGTTGTGTCAATTTAAGAACCAGCCAGGGGTGGCAAAAGATATGCTGCAGCCCCTGGTAGGCCTTAGTGGCTCCTGTGCCCTGTGCACCTATAGTGCATTCTACAGGGGCTGACAAGGAGTCCATTTCCAATTGGTATGTGCCTATAGCACATGTGTCATTAATTTAGTGAGAGAACAGCAGGCTGGGGGTCTGATCAGCAGGCCCACAGCCTCAGTAGTCGAAAACCAGTGAAGCAAAAAGTAAAAATTTGGGGTGACCATAGGATAGCAGACCCTACTCTCCTACACAACCCCCCCCCAAACGCAGGGACATTAAACTAACCTTGACCAGATAAGTCTTCATGTTCTAAGTGGAAGTACCTGGAGAGACCATCTGCATTACCATGGTCAGTCCCTGGGCGGTGCTCCACTGTAAAGTCCATCCCCTGTAGGGAAATGGACCACCTGAGCAGTTTGGGATTTTCACCCTTCATCTGATTAAGCCATAAGAGGGGCTTATGGTCTGTTTGCACTAGGAAGTGAGTTCCAAACAAGTAGGACCTCAACTTCTTTAATGCCCAAACCACAGCAAAGGCCTCCCTCTCAATGGCTGACCAACGTTTTTCTCTTGGGGTTAGCCTCCTGCTAATGAAAGCAATTGGCTGGTCTTGACCATCTTGATTAAGTTGTGAGAGTACAGCTCCCACCCCCAACTCAGAAGCATCTGTCTGAACAATGAACTGTTTGGAGTAGTCAGGACTCTTTAGGATAGGTGCAGAGCACATGGCCTTCTTCAGGTCTTCAAATGCCTTCTGACAGCTAACTGTCCACTGAACCTTTTTTGGCATCTTCTTGGATGTCAAGTCATTTAATGGTGTCACTATAGACCCATAGTTTTTCACAAACTTTCTGTAATACCCAGTCAGGCCCAAGAAGGCTCTGACTTGTGTCTGGGTAACTGGAGGAGCCCAGTCCTGTATGGCCTGGATTTTGCTTTCCAGTGGCTGAACCTGGCCTCCACCTACTAGGTGGCCCAGGTATACAACCTTACTCTGCCCTATCTGGCACTTTGTGGCCTTGATAGTTAGGCCTGCCTTTTGCAGGGCCTCCAAAACTTTCTTCAGGTGGATCAGGTGATCCTCCCAGGTGGAGCTAAAGACAGCAATATCATCCAGATAAGCTGCACAAAAGTCATCCAACCCAGTAAGGACTTGGTTCACCAACCTTTGAAAAGTGGCAGGTGCATTCTTCAAACCAAAGGGCATTACCACAAACTGATAATGTCCACTAGGGGTAGAGAATGCTGTTTTGGCTTTTGACTCCTCAGCTAGTCTGATTTGCCAGTAGCCAGCTGTCAGATCAAATGTGCTCAGAAACTTGGCAGAAGCCAATCTGTCAATGAGCTCATCTGCTCTTGGAATGGGGTGAGCGTCTGTCCTAGTGACAGCATTGAGACCCCTGTAATCCACGCAAAACCTCATTTCTCTCTTACCATCTTGGGTATGAGGTTTTGGCACCAGGACTACTGGGCTGGCCCATGGGCTCTCTGATGGCTCAATCACTCCAAGCTCCAACATCTTTTGCACCTCAGCCTTGATGCAATCCCTGACATGATCAGGTTGCCTGTAGATCTTATTCTTGACAGGCAGACTGTCACCAGTGTCCACAACATGGGTACACCAGTCAGTTTGGCTGGGTGTGAGTGAAAACATTTGCCTGTGAGCCTGCAAAACTTGTCTGCAGTCCCTCTGTTGCTGGTCAGTGAGGCTGCCTGCCAAGGCTACTCCATCAACTGAACCATCATCAGGGTTCTGGGAAAGCAGGTCTGGGAGAGGGTCACTCTCTTCCTCCTGTTCCCCATCTGTGGCCATGAGCAAGCTCATGTCCTCCCTGTCTACAAATGCCTTCAAGCGATTCACATGGATTACCCTGTGAGGGCTCCTGGGTGTTCCAAAGTCTACCAAGTAGGTGACTTCCCCTTTCTTCTCAATAATAGGATAGGGTCCACTCCATTTGTCTTGGAGTGCTGCTGGAGCCACTGGCTCCAGTACCCATACCTTCTGTCCTGGTTGGAACTCTACCAGTACAGCCTTTTGGTCATGCCAAGCTTTCTGCAATTCTTGGCTGGCCTCCAGGTTTTTGGATGCTCTTTCCATGTACTCAGCCATCCTGGAGCGGAGACCAAGTACATAGTCCACTATGTCTAGTTTGGGCTTTTTGAGAGGTAACTCCCATCCTTCCTTCACCAAACACAATGGACCTCTCACAGGGTGGCCAAACAAAAGTTCAAAAGGGCTGTAGCCAACCCCCTTCTGTGGGACCTCTCTGTAAGCAAAGAGCAGGCAGGGTAAAAGAATGTCCCATTTCCGCCTGAGCTTCTCTGGTAATCCTTTTATCATGCCTTTAAGGGTCTTGTTAAATCTCTCCACAAGCCCATTGCATTGTGGATGATATGGGGTGGTAAACTTGTAGTTTACTCCACATTCCTTCCACATTGCTTTTAGATAGCTGGACATAAAATTTGTCCCCCTATCTGATAGTACCTCCTTAGGGAAGCCCACTCTTGAGAAAACTGCAATGAGGGCTTTTGCCACCACAGGTGCTGTGGTGGTCCTTAGGGGAATAGCCTCTGGGTACCTGGTGGCATGATCCACTACCACCAGTATGAATCTGTTCCCAGATGCTGTTTGGGGGTCCATTGGACCCACAATATCAATTCCAACTCTCTCAAAGGGGACCCCCACCACAGGTAGTGGTATTAGGGGGGCCTTTGTTGTGCCACCTGACTTACCACTGGCTTGGCAAGTGACACAGGAGCGACAAAACTCCTTGACATCCTCTGACATGTGAGGCCAGTGAAAGTGTGGAACAAGCCTGTCCCACGTCTTGTTCTGGCCTAAGTGTCCTGCAAGGGGAATATCATGGGCCAAGGTAAGGAGGAATCCCCTAAACTGCAGAGGTATCACCAACCTCCTGGTCATGCCAGGCTTGGGGGCTCTAGCCTCTGAGTAAAGGAGTCCCTCATCCCAATACACAGTATGGGTACCTTGGGCATCCCCAGCAGCCTCAGCAGCAGCCTGCTGTCTGAGGGGTTCAAGGGAAGGGCAATCTAATTGAGCCTGCCTCAGGTCTGCCCTTGAGGGTCCCCCTGTCCCCAGAAACTCAACCTGGTCAGGTTCAAGCTCCTCAGAGACAGTCTCCTCTTGGACTGCAGAATCAGTTTCCTCTGAAACCTGATCCTCAACCTGGGGCAAGGTGGAAGGCGAGGCCTTTCCTCTCTTGCTCCTTCTCTTGGGTTGTGGCTGGTCTATTGTCTCAAGATCCACCACTGGTTCAGGAAGGCACTTCTTAGCCTGAGCCCTTGTCATGGCAAGGACATGCTCTGAAATCCCTAGCATTTCTGCATGAGTCCTGTACTCCACTTCTGACCATGCTGAGCTTTCAAGGTCATTGCCTAACAGACAGTCTACTGGTAGGTCTGCACTCACCACAACTTTCTTTAGGCCATCAACCCCTCCCCAGGAGAAGTTCACAACTGCCACACTATGGGAGGTAGTGGAGTTGCTTGCATTGGTTACTAGGTAGCTCTCTCCTAGTACAATCTGTCCAGGGTCCACAAAGCCAGGGGTCACCATGGTGACACTAGCACATGTGTCCCTGTAAGCTTGAGCCAGTTTCTCATTTATTAAGGGAGTCTGCCTGTATTTGCCCAGGTTAGTGGGGCTTACTGCAGTGGGCAACTCAATGTCCACATCATACAGGAGAACTGCCTGTGTAGGGACTCTGACTAGGCCAGATCCTACTTCAATACCCAGGGTCAACCCAGCTACACCCTTGGACTGTGTTCCACCACTGCTTACTGTACTTGGGGTTGCAGTTGCTTTAGGAGCTGTAGTGGTGGGAACTGGATTTGCCTTGGTGCACTCACTGCCCCAGTGTGAAACTGATTTGCAGGTATTACACCAAGGTGTCTTTGGACCTTTGTTCTTCTTCTTCTTGTTACCATTTTGGGAACCACCCTCCTTACTATTAGTTTGGGGGCCTGAAGACTTCTGGTCTTTTTCTTTATCTTTCTGATTCTGATTACCACCCTTCTGGTCTGTTTTCTTCTGGTCACCACCTTGGTTCTGGGGTTTCTGCTTAATCCTTGTTCTGACCCATTTGTCTGCCTTCTTTCCCAATTCTTGGGGAGAGGTCAGATCAGAGTCAATAAGGTATTGATGCAACAGCTGGTTTGTACAGTTATTAAGGATCTGTTCTCTCATCATAAGATTGTACAATCCTGTATAGTCTGAAACTTTACTTCCCTGTAACCAACCCTCCAAAGCCTTAGTGGCACACTCCACAAAATCAGTCCAGTCTTGAGTCTGTGCTTTCTGGGTGTCTCTGAACAACAACCTGTATTGCTCAGTGGTTAGGCCATACCCTTCAATGAGAGCACTCTTCAAAACAGAGTAGTTTTTGGCATCCTCAGGTCTAACTGTGAGGAGCCTGTCTCTCCCTTTCTCAGAAAAGGAGTACCACAAAATTGCAGCCCACTGGTTCTCAGGAACCTGCTGTACCATGCAGGCTCTCTCAAGAGCAGTCATCCATTTGTGGATGTCATCCCCTTCTTTAAAGGGGGGCACAATCTTGGTCAGGTTTCTATTGTCATAGGCCCTGTCTTTTTCTCTTGGAAAATTGCTGCCACCAGTGACATCTAAGCCACTTAATTTCTGCTCTCTTGCCAAGGCAAGTCTAGCTTGAGCCAAGGCTACCTCCTCCCTCTCTATCTGGAGTTTGACAGCCCTCATTCTGGCCCTATGCTCTAACTTTTGAGAAGCATTCATGCCTCTCTGTGATTCCCTGGAGGCACTAGAAAGATGAGAGTCTCCTGAGGGAGATCTCACTCTTCTGTTGCCTGGGAGAATCATTTGTTGGGATCTGGGGAGGTGCTGGCCCTCTCCATTTCCCAGTAGGTCCAAGTTGGCCTGGCTAAGCCTACCAACTGGAACCTGGCTACCCTGATCCTGTACTTCTAAGTCCTCAACTTCTGAGTCCTCATCCAAGTCATCATCATCCTCCTCTTCAGGGGGATCAACTGCAGGGGGGTTCCCTCCAGTTCCTGTATCTAGGGAAGCTGCTTTTGCCCTCTCTAAGTCATCCTGTTCTAGGAGTCCTATCAGGATTAGGCAGGTGGGGCTTCTGCCCCTTTTTAACCCTCTTGCTTTGCACAAGACAATCAAGTCTCTGCGGGTTAGTTTGTCATATCCAGAAGTTGCCTGGGTAGGGTCAACTGTCACAGGACTAGACCCTGAGGCCTTTCCTGTGTCGGACATGGTTACTAGTGAGGTGTAAGTGGTGCACTTACCTACACTAAGTGTTTTCCTACTGGACCTTGCTAGTGAGTTGTAGTCAGGGGTGTGCTACTCCCTTCAACCTACAACTACTAAGTTCAGTAGAACTTAATATGCTAAGCTTTTGATTTTATATGTACCTAGAGGTACTTGATGTGATCTTTCAATTTGATATAAAGATTGCAATGGTAAAACAACAGCAAGCTCAAATCCCACCGCTGCTCACCAATGTGAGAAGTTGGCCTGGTAGGGGATGTTTCCAATTCTGGAACCACCTACTACCTGACCAAACAATCCCCTTATGGTGTCTGGTTGTAAGTCAACCTTATTAGACAAGCTATCCTAGTGGTAGCATGGACTAAGCAGCCTAAAGGCTTAACTTAAGAGGTCGTGTTAAGCGAGCTGTTTTACCACATACAATCCTGTAATACCAAATGAAAGGACACCACACAAGTATATATTATAAAAATATATGTGTTTATTACTAAAAACAATCCCCAGTATTCTTTATGAATAAAGGGGCACAAGCGTTAAATCAAAAGCACTGTTTAAACATACAAAGTTGCACAATTATGGATGAGGGCAGGGGGCCACTCAAACCATATACTAAACAAGTGGTATAAGAGAGGCCACTCGAACAGTGGTTAGGCCTAGGGCCTAGGGAATCGCTGGGAGCAGTCAGGACAAGCAATGCTGAAGTCGGGAATGGCCCTCGGGATTCGGGAGATGTGCGGAAAGCGCACGCATGCACCAATGTTAACCAATGGTGCGTAAAAGTCAAATAGTTAAAGTTTAAGGACACTTCCGCTGAACCTAGAGGAACAAAACTTAACACACAGACCCTAGAGGTGTGCACCAGTGTGGGAACACCGGCGGAGCAAAGTTACCTCACCCACAGGAAGTGGGTGCACAGGGTCGAAGTGGCGTCGGGTTTTGACACGCAGGCTCTTGGTGCTTGAAGCTGAAAGGGCTGCAGGCAGGGTGAAGACGAAGTGTCCGGTGGAGTCCAAGGGTGGACTCAAGTTGTAGAGTACCTGAAAGCAGAGGGGACAGAGTCTGGGTCACTCAGCAGTGACCAGGGTGGAACCAGGACGGAACCAGGCAATGTCGGGCGCAATCAGGTGGTCGTTGAGGCGCTTCTCTTCGCTGTCACGTGGGCTCTGGGGCATCTGCGACGTCCAGGAGCAGGTCACGATCTGTCCCACGCAGGCTCTCACCGTCGGTGCAGTCGGCTTCCGGTTTGGAGCAAACAAGCCTTGGTAAGAGCAATCCACGCGGGATTGGAAGATGGCGTCTCACTCGGACCAGGAAGGTCAGAGTCGGGGCTCCCTTTCAGGGGAGCTGGTGTGGATCTGGAGCAACCAGAATCACGAGTCTTCTTTTGTAGTTCGTCGGCACAGGGACCACAAGCCAGCTGGCAAGTGACCGGGCCAACGCGTTGAGCCAAATCGTGCCAAAGGGCCCCACGCAGCACTCGTCGAGTGTGGAGGGCTGAACTTCGGCTCAGGAGTAGCTCAGGGTGGGGGCTTCTCAAACCCCGGTGTACAGCTTCGAGGGTCACTCGTGGGCTGCACGGTCAGCGTCTCGTGGTCACTTCAAGATGGCGTGCCCCACGCTTCCGGTCGCCTCCACGGGTCTCAGCTTTGCAGGGACTGTGGATCGGGCTGTTAGAAGCTGGGCAGGCTTGATCTCGTCGATCTCAGTCGCTCGAGTTCCGGCGGGAACTGCAACTAAGTAGACGTCGAGGGCTGGATGGTGCCTGCTGCTGCAGGGTGGTCACTCCTTGACCACAAGGGAGATTCTTCGGGCTTCCACGTTGAGATGGAGGGCGAAGGGTCCAGAATATCGTTTCAAATGTTTCTTCCAGGAAATCTGATGTGCATTGGCACTGCTCCCACTCTTATTCGAATCTGGTGGGCGTGATTACCTGCTAGGTCCCCTCCTATGGGTGGGACCCAGGAAGTGGGTGGATACACCCCCTTCCTTTGATCCAGGCCGCCCTGGCACGAGGGCTGGAGTGCCCCAGAACCGGTTTGGCCGGATTATGCAAGGGGCAGCCTTGTGCGCCCCAGGCAGTGTCTGGTTTCTTTCAAACCTCCCTGCTACAATACACTATCTCCTGTCTGGAGGGCGGTGACACCCTCCTGTGACAGGAAACCCTTTGTCGAGGACCCCCTTGACTGGGTTTCGGTCAGCTCCAGGGGTCCAGACATTTGTCTGTGGCAGAGGCATCCATTTTGGGGATCTTAAGGTCTTTGGAGAAATCAACCGCATTAAAGTAAAGTAACATGTCTTACCCCTCTAGAGGGGTGGAATGCCATCCCCGTCGCCAGAACTGGCGAGGGGATGGTATTCCAAAGCGTATGACACCTTACACGACATGTTTTGATAAAGCCAAACCAGAGTTGCTAAATAACCGCGAGGATTATAAGGCACTTAATAGTATATGGTATGGCATTATCCTGAAACAGCTTAGGGATTTGTTCCCGACGGCTGCAGACAGGCTCAGCTCATGCTAGAGCTCCATCTCACATAAAAACCAAGCACCCAGCCTCCAGGATTGGTGAGGCCTGTCTATAGGAGTGGCTCACAGGTTTACATGTGTCCAGATATAGGTTTAGACATAGGTATACTATATCTAAGCAAGGGGTGTGTACACCACCTTACCCCAGCTGAGTGATCAGCCAGTTGTGTCAATTTAAGAACCAGCCAGGGGTGGCAAAAGATATGCTGCAGCCCCTGGTAGGCCTTAGTGGCTCCTGTGCCCTGTGCACCTATAGTGCATTCTACAGGGGCTGACAAGGAGTCCATTTCCAATTGGTATGTGCCTATAGCACATGTGTCATTAATTTAGTGAGAGAACAGCAGGCTGGGGGTCTGATCAGCAGGCCCACAGCCTCAGTAGTCGAAAACCAGTGAAGCAAAAAGTAAAAATTTGGGGTGACCATAGGATAGCAGACCCTACTCTCCTACAATCTACAGGTATCTCGATGAGAGGCAAGCCTACCTCCCTCTCTAGGCTGTTTCATGAATACGGTTGATATTCTGGATACTCTGTCTGGGCATACTGGTACATCTGCTGTGTAACATGCTGTGTTGCAGCAATAGGCTGCGGTGCTGGAACTGTCTGTTGTGCATTCTGTGGTGTCTGGGAAGTCTGTGAAACTTGTTCTTGTCTAGGCGGACGTGGTCTTTCTTTAGTCTTACCAGTTGCTATGTTGTGTTTCAGAACTGCACACTCGTTTATAAAATGACCTGGTTGTTTACAATAATTGCATGTCCCTTTAACGGGAGCTGCAGGATGACTGGCTTGATTCGGACCCCTCTTCTGACTGTCTTGTGGAACAGATTGTGCAACTAGTACTTTCATTTTCGTGTCTTTCATACGTCTCCTTTCGTGTTCTTGCTCTTCCCTGATTCTATTCTGGTGATACTGGAGCATCTGTAACATTTGTGACGGGGTACTAGCTTGCCAGGTACTTTCGACTTTCAAAACTCGATTTTTAACTTGTGGGCTTGAATTCTCGACTAGTTTAGTAACAAAAAGATGAGGGTATGACTCGCTACCTGTCTTCAAACCACTGTTAATAATAAAACATTTTTCAAATCTAGAATAAAAATCACTAGTATCTTCATCCTGTTTCTGTTTACATGCTGAGATTGCATCCCAATCTTCCTTTTTCGTGGCTAATAACCTTGGCAAAACTTGTATCAATAACTCGGGCAATTCTTTACATTTGTCCCCAAGACCGGTACCTGGTACTCGTATTTTATCTTCAGCTTCTAGAGCTGTCCAATCAATCTTTTTCTCTCCCACCTCCCATTCCTTTTCCTTGAGTTTTTCATATACCCCTGCGGGCAACAGGACCTTTAACATTTTAATGATATCTGGATACGTGTATTCTCCCATACGGAGCATGTCTTTTAATTCTCGATGGAACCCTGCTGGATCTTTGTCGTGACAGGGAATTAATTTCTTCATCTCTAAGAGTTCCATCTATGTGATAGGGGTGTAAACAAATACTCGTTGCATTTCACCACCCGGTGTCCTAACTGGGTGTACTTCTCGTAACGGATGTTGTCTATCTATGTAAAATGGTTTACTTTCTGGAGGTGAGACGTGAACAAAATGCGGGTTCAGAAACGTTCTATATTTGTGGCGCTGTTCTAGAATGACACTACTTAAATCGGTACCTAAACCTTTCCATTTATACTGGAGTAACTCGTTCAGAATATCATGTAACGGATCTGGATCAGAATGTTGTCCTTCATATAGTGTAATGAGGTGCTGGATCATATACATACCCACCAGTCGTTGCTCGGCTGGGGGCAGTTTCAGAAACATTTGTGCCACTATTTCGTCTGGAAAAGTGGTAGAATCAGTAATCCATCGGACTGCTGATCGGGCTAGTTCTTGTTCATGCATGGTACTAAGTTCACTATAACCGATTCGTGATTTCAGAATGTGATCGGTAGCTTGAAATACTTGTTCTAGAGAATATTGTTCTGGTGCTGGAAGATGAAAGACTTTCTTGTGTTCTAGGCGTGAATGTCGGTCTGGAAATCTAGATTTACCTACATACGCTATTCTGGCGGTATTCTCGTCTTCTACTTCTTCAGTATCAGAGTTATCTTCTTTCTCGCTTATTTGTGCTGTTTTGCGTTTCTCGTGTAACCTTATTATTTCCTTACGAATTTTCTTGTACATACTGTCTATACTACTGAGTGTCTTGTGTCTTCCCTCGGCTATATGATCACTCCACTTTGTCAGGACTTTCATTTCGATTGGATCTTTGTCTGGATAATCTTGTTCCCTTATTAAACAATTGATTAGAAACTTTAATAGCATGAGCTGAGTCTCAGCTTTCCTTAGAGACATGATTTCGCCAATACTTTCTGGATCTTCTCCTGTACGGATGAAACGATATATTCTGTCTAGATCTTCTTTCATATTCGGTAGGGTGTCCAAATACTCGGTCACCCGTCTTGCGCGCAATGAATATATAACCATATTATCATCGCCTGGGACTGGATCATAACGGCATTCGGTGAGAGCTCGCCTGATATCTGCAACGGACTGATGTTTGGGCGTACGCTGTAACGCACGTTCATGTAACTCGACTAACGTTATACGTTTGTGTGGCGGCGGGGTACCCGGAGGACCTCCTCCCGCGGCCCCTAAACTGGAATCGTCGACTGATACTCTTCGTGCTGGCAGAGTGACCGATGTAGCGGGAACTTGTACTATGGACTGGACCGGGGGTACCGTAACAGGTGCTGTAACAGGTGCCCCGGTGGCTGGAGGAACAGGAATTACATTATTTACCGGAGCTGGCGGAGCAGGATTCGCATATTCTGGGACTGTGTCGTCCAAATAGGACGAGAGAAAAATATCAGCTGCGGTCGGTTTGTGACGTAGCTTAATCGGAACTAATGGCGGCGGAAAATTACATGGTGCTTCCGGGGTTGCTTTTGGCAAACCCTCGGCAAGAAGAGGATACATACCCTTAATGAGGGCATTTCTCTGTCTGTCTGACTGTTCGGCTTTAACTCGTTCACCTACTTCAATTAATTCCCTTTCTTGGGCTCTTTCTGAGGATTCTCTACTTAATTCAGACTTTATGATTTCTTTTTCTGTTCTTTTATGAGATTCTTTGCGCCATAACTCGATGGCGTCTCTCTGGGACTGTCTGGCTTTCTTTTTCCATAATGCTTCTTCTACTCGCATGATGCACTCGGCATCCCACGTACCTGATACGGGCCATCTATACTTTTCCTCTAATTCCTTGGTGTACTCCACCCATAAATCTAGATATAATATGGCACTTATGCCATGCTTTTGATACATAAAATGACCTGGACTGTCCCTAGGCGGGACAGGAACTGCTTCCTCGAGCAGACCTTTTCTAGTTTTTAACTGACGTAACTTTGAGAACAGAGGCATAACTAGGCTGGAGTCTGGACACAATACAATACACGATAAACACAATAATAACTGAAAAACTAATCATTCATACCACGACATTGAAAACACATGAAATAACATTTTGGACAGAATATTACCTGAAATACTGAAAACAGAATACATGAATTTCTCAAAAACAGAACTTACTGGAACAGAAACTTACTAGAATGACTAGATGCACTGCTAAAACAGTACGAAACTTACCGGTCCCATAAAGAGACACGTCAGGACCCGCATCCACCTAAGTGGACACTTCGTGTTGGATCTGTGTACCCAAACCCACGGACCAGAGGCAAATCAATTGACCCTGTCTAGATACTACCCCAGCAATGGTACTCACCGGGCAGCAAGAACGGAAGGCCTCGGACTGGACTGGACTGCTACGACGACGGACGGACGAACCTCGGACATTAGTTACAGGTGGGCCTCCGGATACCTCGGACCTTGGACTCTCGGCTTGGGCTCTGGTCGGGACTCGCCGCGTTCCTCCACCACCTCGTCTGGACGCTGGACCGCAACCTCCGTCTCCTCCGTGGGCCTGAGGGATACTTGAAGCAGAAATATCTGCACGTGCACGGTATGGTTCCGTCACGGCTGCAGAGGATCAGGGGGCCTGCGTGGCTTCTCCGGCGCGTGGGGAAAGGGCAAGTCCCTATTCGGGCGCCATTATGTGGTAAATAAATAATTAATTACCGGTTCTATTTTTCGGGATACTCATACAAACAGATAGCTCAATAAATAAGAGTCAAGATTCGAGGTAGCTAGAGTGTACAGGCTTTAATCAGGCATAAAAGGACAGGAACAGGACAGCCTGCATGGGAATGGGATGGCAGGGCCCGACAGCTGCCGGGGGCAGGATCTGGGAATGATGCGCATAACTTTTAATAACAGAACATTAGTATATATAGTTAAACAAAATACATTGCATTCAATACAGTAGGCGTAGCAGTAGGCGGAGTTTGTAGCAGTCGCGAAAGATAAGGGCAAAATGAGGTAACAAGAAGGCGTGTACAGGGCGTATACACAGACATGTGATGTAAACGTAACAGAATATGTCATAAACGGGGCGGAAACATGGAGGGGGCTACCTGAGCAGCTGGGACCTCTAACCTAGTGGTGCGCGCAAACTGACAATGACGTGTTACCAGGGAGAACTGGGGGGCTATGACTTCTGCGCTAGAAGAGGAGACTAAAGTCTGGAGTGTCAGAGCGACATGTACCCAGGCATATCTAGTATCTGGTGTTTAGAGTACATGTTGATAGAATCCAAAAGTTATCAGAGTAAAGGCTAACAGACATTAAGACTGGTGCATGCATAATTCTACATGTAGTGCGTGTGCGGGGAATATTCTATAAATATTAATACAGTATTTCTCTTACATGGAGACATAAAGGCTAGACCATGACGGAAACTATTGATGCGATTCAGTAGCTTAGGAATGCAGAGAAGGAGGGCTGGACTGATAACTAGAAACATAACATATTCTTGGCAGACTGGGAGGCAGAGCCAGGCCGAGCCGGGCACTGCGAGGCATGAAAGTAAGCTAAGAGTCAGGGATACAGGTGGGGGCTGTATCGCTCCTTGGAGAGGGTTCAGAAAACAGGCGCTGAATCTAAGTCCGGGCCCTTTTGAGGCCTAGAAACGGGGATAATTCAATGAATTAACGTGCACACTGTAAAACGTGGCAACGTAGCTTTACATAGGCCCGATATTCGTTGTATTCACGAAAACTGGAAACTGGCATACTAGAGATGGACACAACTATAATTGCGTCTTTAATCGATCATAGGGGAATACATGCATATCGATCATGCACATATAACATAACATAGGGAACACGTAGGCACATACAACATGGCAAAATTTACTTTTCCACAAAGGGGTGGGTATAAATAACAGGAGAGTGAAGGTTACTTACTTTGTTATTGAGAGTGATAGATTTAGTGAGTTAATTAGTGGGAGATAGTTAGTGAGAGATTGAGAGAGTTAGTAAGAGTGATGAAATTAGTGAGAGAGTTAGTGAGAGTGAGAGAGTTAGCGAGTGAGTTAGTTAGTGAGAGAGAGTTATTGAGTTAGTGAGAGTGAGTGAGATTTAGTTAGTGAGAGTGAGAGAGTTAGCGAGTGAGTTATTGAGAGTGAGTTAGTTATGATCACCAATTATAAGTGAAATGGGAATGTCAGAATTTCATTGCTCCGGTTTACTCCACCCAGGAGTAAAGAAAAAACAACAACTCCACTAACCCATGTCATACACTAACTACAGACAGCCAGTAAAGTTGTACCGGGGCCACACCGGCGTGACGGTGAAGCACCCTCTACAGGGACAGGCTACAGACGGTAAATTCTCTACTCTGTCCACCCAACGGCAAGGACAGGATACAGCATCCAAGGCCGAGTCTACTCAGGACAGAGGTGAGGGACCCGAAGGCATGCACAAAATACAGCAATTTGTTAACATGCTTTGTAAGGTCCACCCCGGAGCAACAGGAGCTCCCCTAGCAGGGGTGGGTAGCAGACCCTGCTCTGGGAGGAGTAAAGTTTAATAGATGACTGACTTGGAAGAGGGGTGCAGAGAAGGATCTGCTTTATTCCAAGCCCCATCCAGCGAAGATGTAATGGCAAGAAGAGGAATTTGCCTTTCTGCCATTCAACAGACACCAGAGCTCAACGCCCTGGCAGTGGCGGGCAGGTTGGGGCAGTGCAAGGATTTCAGTGGTGCAGGCGCGTAGTGCAAACAGTATGCATGGGAGGGGGTGGGCCAGGTGGATAGAAGGGACACCAGCAGGTAGCTACAAGGCCTTCAACACCCACTCCACTCAAAAACAGCCGGTGTGGAAGGAAAAAGCAGGATGCACCGCACAGCACACACGGACTACAACTCCCACTCCACTCAAAAGCAGCCGGTGTGAAGGAAAAAGCAGGATGCACCGCACAGCACACACGGACTACAACTCCCACTCCACTCAAAAGCAGCCGGTGTGGAAGGAAAAAGCAGGATGCACTGCACAGTACACACGGACTACAACTCCCCCTCTACTCAAAAGCAGCCGGTGTGGAAGGAAAAAGCAGGATGCACTGCACAGCACACACGGACTACAACTCCCACTCCACTCAAAAACAGCCGGTGTGGAAGGAAAAAGCAGGATGCACTGCACAGCACACACGGACTACAACTCCCACTCCACTGAAAAGCAGCGGGTGTGGAAGGACAAAGCAGGATGCACCGTACAATACACACAGACTACAACTCCCAATCCACTCAAAAAGAGCCGGTGTGGAAGGAAAAAGCAGGATGCACTGCACAGCACACACGGCCTACAACTCCCACTCCACTCAAAACAGCCAGTGGGGAAGGAAAAAGCAGGATGCACCGCACAGCACACACGGCCTACAACTCCCACTCCACTCAAAAACAGCCGGTGGGGAAGGAAAAAGCAGGATGCACCGTACAGCACGCACGGCCTACAACTCCCACTCCTTTCAAAAACAGCCAGTGTGAAAGGAAAAAGCAGGATGCACCGCACAGCACACATGGACTACAACTCCCACTCCACTCAAAAACAGCCGGTGTGGAAGGAAAAAGCAGGATGCACCGCACAGCAAACACGGACTACAACTCCAACTCCACTCAAAAACAGCCGGTGTGGAAGGAAAAAGCAGGATGCACCGCACAGCACACACGGACTACAACTCCACTGTACATGTCGAAGTGACCGGTCACCTGTGGACTGCGGCAGCGCAAGCAAGCAGCATCTCGCCAACCTCTTAAGACACAGCAGAAGCCTTTCATGATCGTGGCCTCCACATAGCATGCACCTCACCCGATGAACAGCGCCTAGACGCCGGCGTAGCACTTCATAAAGGTTATTATTGTAGCAGACGAGACAGCTCTCGTGGTCTCACTTCACCAGATGGTGAATAGTGAGACTAGTACAATATAAGGCAAGGGAGACACTTCTAGGCATGGCTGGTCCCAAACAGATACTCTTGATGTTGAGGTTCAGTCTGCTGCCGGTGCTCACCAGGTAGAGAGCGAGAGGTGCAGGACGAGACATTCGTGTCACAGGTTCATGCAATCGTGGTCAAGTGGGGAAGCCAAGGTTACGATCACACCCTTCAGACATCATCTCATCAACATCGCCTTTTACTGATCACCTTGAATGATGTACATTTAGGGGTCACCTGGGGTGGGGATTACCATCCACAGTGCCCCCTGAGAGCCCCCCCATGCAGGCCGAAGCAACAAACTCTGAGTTCCAGAAACAAAGTGGGGACTATAGGAAAAGCGCCACCTCGAGTCTGCATAAACATGCCACAGGCTGGCCAGCACAGACTTCATTGCACGTCTACAAATAACAAATCCCTCGATTCATGCCGCCCTTCGAGGCTCTAGCTTGCTGCAGGAGTTCTTACCAACAGTAGCTAATAACAAGATCAAGCAAGCATTTGCAAAACCAATGGTGCTAGTGTAGAAACTAAGGTCGGGGACAATCGGTATTTGCCCGGCGGTATCGCCTCTTTAACCCACGAAACATTAATCAATGAAGAGGCAGGCGCTGGAGACTGGAAGGCAGGAAACAAGGTTTATTCTCTCCGGAGGAGAACACGACAAATCAGACAGCAGGTATCGTCATGAGGTGCTCTAACTTATTTCTGAGGCCTGGCCCCTTATATACAGGTTTTTGTGGCTTTATTACAGTTTACATATTCATGGCAATGCTTTGATGTACGGAAAGACATTCCCGGAATCTCCCCTTCGGGCCCGTTCCCACACACATTTACAGTAGAAGTCCCCACCCCGGTCACAACAGGTGATGGTTATCGCGCAGCTGGATATTCCGCCGATTCATGGAGTGTGGGGGGTTCGATCGGATCTCGTGGGGTGGGGGCTCTGATCAACTCGGGGGTCCTTTGATGAGGGAAGCTTTCAACTGTACGGGGAGGGGCAAGGAATAGTATCGGCAGAGCTAGGTGTCGGCCTGGGAACAAGGAAGACAAACGGGCACAGGAAAAGGGGTTTTTTTTGTATCAAAGGGCCGGGGACTATGAAAAGAATGAAGGGAGGGGTCGCGCTGGGAACAGGATGGGGCTTTGAGGCAGAACTGCGCTGAAGAGGGGTTTATGACTCAAAGCATGTGCGAGCGAGGGGGGGTTGGTCAGCGTGCAGGCTTGGCGAGGGCGAAGGGCTATGTTGGGGGCCAGTGGCGTGCAAAAGGGATGGTCCTGATCGAGGCACCTAAAAAAATGGCGGGCGCGCACGACAAAAGTGTGGCATCAGGGGAAAAGGCAAGATGGCGCAGATAATGTTTACCAAACCGTACTAATTTTCCACAGTCCTCCCTTTAACATATTCAAGACATCTTGCTGATCTATTTCCTATTCAAGTCTATTATGGTGGGCATAAGAAAAAGCAGTAGGACCCCAGGTGAAGGAGTCGTAAACACTACATTTAAGATCTCTAGTTTTAGGAGGCGGGCCTATTGATAAACTTTGATAAACTTGTTAGCAGGAAAGTCATAGTAAGGTAATACAAAAAATGATTCTGTAGCGAGCAGTCAGTACATTGCATACAGGTTATTATATACAGGCTCCGTATATATTTGGTTGGAGCATAATCAATACAATGGTGGCTGGGAGAGAAACGAGACGTAGCAGAAACGATGATTGAGGGTGTCAATGTTCGAAGTTACTGAGTTCTCAGTCCTTTGTTGGCGCTGTGGAGCACCGGCGGTGGAGCTAAGGGTCCAGCTCTATTCTAGGTCCCGTGTTGCAGGGCACGACCTTTTCCTCGCGTTTCTGGTCGAAAAGGTATTTTTCGCCCTGTGTCTTTCGGAGTCGATAGTCAAAAAGTTCAGGTGGAAGAAGAGTGTACAAATAGTCCATAGGGTAGGTCGGAGAAAAAGGGGGGTGGAGCAATGGCCAGGTCGGGAACAAACTAGGGGAACGAGAGATTTCAGGTAGGCGGGCTTATGACCGAGTTTAGGGAGCGGGGACCTTTCGGCACACATTTGAACATTGGACAGGGGCATCAGGTCAGCCCTCTCCTCTTGTTTTGTCGGAAATAGTGCCTCGTCCTGCAGCTCCGTTCTGTCGCGGTCTCGCCTTGGCCCATGCCGCAGACGTTCCATAGTCTGTAGTCAGGCCACGTGCTCCCACATCCGGTCCTTCTTTCCTCCGACAGCTGTACCCTTGAAGGAGTTTGAAAAGACAGTCTTTAGAGAATGGGCAGAGGAAGGTAATCACACAAGTCTATTTCTCTCCCAGCTCCAGGTAAATGACAATAGAAACGTCCGTTATATTAGGGTTCACAACTGACATATAAATGATCGATGGTGGGCCTGCTGGATTTACTATGACTTTCCTTCACAACTGTTTACTATAGTCACGACAGTTCATCTGATGGAGACCCACCTTCGTAATACAAGCCTGACAAAGCTATACCGTTCTCTAGGGGTTTATATTTACAAAAGGGTGTTGTGAGCTATCAACATGGTACTAATAGGTATCTCGCTGAGGGACGAACATAGGCTAAACATCTTTCATTTTATCAATGCATCCTGCCTTTTAACTAAACATTTTCGCTTTCGACAAGGTTCATTGTAATGGTTTTCTTCGCTTCGGTCTAATCTTTAACTTTGTAAAACATCATTCTGGTTCCTATGCAGCCTCTCGCGGCCTGATTACTAAATTAGAAAAGACAGGGGTCTCATGGGAAAATAACTAGGGACATAGAAAACTGTGATGGGGGGGCATCATCTTACTTTGGGTTATAAGGGTACTATCGGCAGAAGGCCACAGTTCAGTTGGTGAGCGTTCAGTGGCATTTCTCGAATTCCAAACTCTGAAATTTGCCTATCGAAAAAATCATTTCTAGGGACCACAGCTGGCCTGCGTTAGTCGCAAGTCGACCCATCTCTTACGATCGGGGGGTGAAGGAAAGTTAAAAACTCTTATCGGGGGCAACTGAACGCAATACTGGGTGCGTCCTGGGAAGATGGGGAGGTTTCGATTACCTTTACGGTTTGGGTATTGCGACAATTCGGAACGGGGAAGGTCGCGTCATCTGAGGCATTTTATCTCATAATAGGAGCCGCTGACATGTAGTTCCCTCATTACGGGTCAGATTAGGGAACCTCAGTCGTCTTACCTGTCCTTTCCCTTATGGCCAATTCTCGGTTTCGTCAATTTAGCAGAAAGGAGAGGTAGTGACACGGTCTCATGGTGATTTTATTAAAGACAAGTTTTGTGCAAATACTGGCGGTATTCGGAGCCAATTGGGTGGTGCGCTAGGGGTGGCAGTCTGCCAATTTCGGAGCTAATCGCTCGGAAGAGTGGGAGTGTGAAGGAGAGAGAGAGAGAGAGAGAGAGAGAGAGAGAGAGAGAGAGAGAGAGAGAGAGAGAGAGTGCAACAGCAGGCTAAATAGTACACGTGCGACATGGAGAGTGGCAGTGTATTTAAGAAAGGCTATTTAGTGCATTACACAGCAAAGGACATTTACGGGTCTGCGTTAGAATCTTGAAAGCATGCAGTTTGAGGTGGACGAGCATTAGACAGGGTAGAGGGGACATGCTTTGAGAAAAAGGAAAACGGGTACCACTGTGTCGCACTTTCTTGCATTCTTGGTCCTTCGACCAGTTGAGTCAACGCTTCAGTCACACACACACATTCTCTCATAGTTTCGAATCATACGTGACATGGGTTCATTCGTGCAGCATGGGTTAAGGGTGATCATTTTTCATCAGATCATACTAAATTTATGGGCTCGTTTGCTACGTGAGTAGTTTGTGGGCGTGCTTAGGCGCCACCTTGCAGCGTTGGTCCGCTTCGCGTATCAGACGGGGCAAGGCTTCAGATCTTCGCCATACCTCGGTTGCGGCCCCTGATGTAACCTGTAGAGGGAGGGAAAAGAGGGGAAGGGAGGGGGACAACATTCGCGCATATCAAATACATGGATTCGAGAGTCCTTTACTTACCTCATACTCGTCTTTCCTCCTCGGGGTAGAATCCCTGGGGTATGGTTTCTGGAGTCGGGGGGGGCAGTGTGTCCTTATAGGTCGTGTGCAGGGAAACGTAAAAAGGAAACCAGAGGTACCTAGTGCGAGGTATCTAGTTAGTAGATGTATCTCACTATCGGGATCCTTAAATCTCCTTCAATGCTGTGACGTTCTAAGGTTCTTCAGTTCTTTGGTCAGCTCTGTTCCCTAATACCTTTGAGCGTCGTACTTTATAACATTTACATCGTTTTATTTTACCCTTCTTTTACATTCCATTATTTATACCGTTTCGTTTTACCCATCCTCAGAAGTCGAGGTCTTTTCTCCACGCGAGAGTTCATGAGTCAGTCGCGTACCTTGAAGGCAGAGTATCGTGTCGTAGATCCGATCCTTCCTCCGGGGCTGGGCAACCATCTTCTAATAACCTTAAAGAGAGAGCAGGGTAGGGTGCACAGAAAAGAACTCTCCCGCCGATCCCATATTTCAAATAAAGCATGCAATACCCGTTCATAATTTCGAAAACCTTTATTTTTGCAAAATCATAGTACGTGGATTTATGAGGGTGCAGTCGTATTTGGCCGGACACGGCAATGGCTAAAGTGCGTACAGTGGGGGGTGTTGTTTTGCAGCAATAAAAAACATTAGAAAGTTTTATCAATTCATTTGTAGCAAACTAAAACGTCTATCAACTGGCTGGGGGGGTTCGGGGGCATTTATTTCATAATTTAGAAGCATAGTCAGACTAGTTGCAATCAGATTTCCTATATGCATACCGTGTGCGTGCGTCATAAGCGAGGTTATACATCAGCTATATATATATAAAAAATATAATACATTGTACATTTGTAATCATCATTTTTAACGGGATCCTTTTTACATGTTCATCGAGTGAGCTCTCCTTTCTTCTTGTCAAGTGTACAAAGGATCATATACATGTCTCAGAACATCAAGTTTTTTTTATTTAGCAAAAAGAAACACCACGAGGTGTTCGTAAGTTCCTATTGATACCGGCGCCATTTTGGGCGGGGCCGGGTCAGTCCGGAAGTAGCATCAGGAAAAAGTTTCCTACAACCGGCAGTTGGACCAGAGTCCTTTTCGGCAGTTCAAGAATTCATGCTAACAGAAGGAGTGGCAATGTCATGTTTATTTTGTTGGCGATCAAGGCAGTTGTCCCTTACCGGAAGCCTGCAGGGGCCGAGGGCTCCGCCGGGTACCTTTGCAGACTCTTCAAGGCTGTGGAGATGTTGTCGGAGGTGGGGGCTCGTGTCCCGGTGGGCAAGCGACCGAGTTACATTGCTGTTCAAAGTTACTCTAGCGGCCGAGACCCGCCTTCCAGCGGACCCAGACGCCATTTTGAGGCCCTGCAGCAGTCCCCTCTCATCGAGTCTGCAAGAGTGGAAGAGACCTTTCTGAGGACAAAATAGGGAGTGGAACTCTGTGTTGTGGAAGCGGGACATTCGGCTGGGGTGCGGCTGTGATGCCCCCGCCTGGGGGGGGCAAGGGAGACTCGTTCGCGCCGTCTCCTTCTCCCGGTGCACTCTAGGCCGTTCTCTTTCATGGGCATGCACGATGGTCTCTCCACACCCTGTGCTCCACAAGGCCCATGCCCAGTGCTACGGAGGTATGGCCACCTGCGGCGCACGTTCGGTGCTGCGCAAGTATCGGTGCAGTCATTGCATATTCGGTGCTCCGAAAATATGGGCACCGTTGCACGTTCGGTGCTGCGCAAGTACTGGGGCACCACCATGGTATGTTCGGTGCTACGAAAATATGGCACCACCGCCTGGCTGGGGGAGTTCGGCGTTGGGCCGGGGGCTGGGAGACCTCCTATCCGTGGAGGTGGGAGAGGCTCGTCCGCGTCGCCTCTCCCTCCCAGCCCAACTTGGACAAATTTCTGCAGAGGTATGGACAGGACATCCCGCCGCCCAGAGCTGCTGCGGCTGTCACGGAGGGGAAAAGGAAGAGGTGTCTCGTTCTTCTCTGGACCGGGCTTCCTTAGGTTATCGGCTGCAGCCGGCCTCAGTTGGCCCCCCGTCGGTCCCTGGCCATGGGTGGTCGGACCGGGTGGACATGTGGCGGGACTACCTGCAACTACCCAGGGCCGCTGCGGCTGGACTCCGCTGGCCCCTGCCTCTCCTCCGGCTCCCCCATATGTTAAGATTTCCTGACCAAGTGTTGGCAGCAGGGCCCGCCTTATATGGGTTGCCGCCAGTTGGGCGTAGCCGTAACCCTGCCCTACTTTGGAAGGTTCCAGAATGTGGGGGGGGTGGGGGGGGGGGGGGGGGAGGAATGTTCTGTTGACTTTCATTTTCTACAGTTTACCGTTCTTGTTTCTAGCGTTATTGTTCCTTGCTTGTTATGTTAATTAAAAGTTTGTGTTCATCAGTGGCTTACTGATTTCGTTTCCCATTCCTTTCTTTCCAGGTTGTTTCAAGCTAAATTTTCTTTCCATACGACGCGATTTTCAATTTGCGGCCATCTGGTCGTCCCATTGAAATGGATAGGATATTATACATAGCAGAATGTGCCCTATAATTCTTGAAGCATATAAGTTAAAGACTTAATTTCAATTGCAGATTCTAGCTAAGATTCGTATGCATTATTGTACCAATTCTTATGCATGTGGCCCACATAGAAAGTGCACGAAATGGAAGTTGAATCCATACGAGGCGATTTTCGATTTCCGGCCATCTGGTCACCCGAATCTCAAAGATTATTGTTAATAATTCAGTGTGTTTTTATGCTATTTAGCTAATAATGCATGAACCTGTTTATTAACATGTGCATAATGAGATACCAAAGAGAAAATAATGAAAATGTATTGGTAAACCGTATTTTGGTAGACTTTAAAAAACCCCATTGAAAAACACATGCATCACCAATGCTGCTTTTTGCTTGTGCCTAAAACGAAAATGTGTTATTAAAAAGTGAATATAACACATAGAGATGTTTTTTTTTTGTTTATGAAGCCTAATGTGAAGGCAGGTCACACCTATGTTTTACTTTGAAAAAATCTCTTTTCTAAAATTTACGGCGTTACCTTGTTTTTTAATATAGCTAAAAAACAATTGTTAAAGTCGCTTATAAAAAAGTGATCGTAAATGCTATTTTGTTTTTTTTTTCAGCTTGAGGTTCAGTTTAATATGAGTCTTAATTTGATGTATCACTTGCCCTAGTAAACAATCCCCAAAGTCTATTTTTTTTTCAATTTTCCCAAGCTCAATGTTAAACACATGCATCACCAATGATGCAAAAAGTCAAGTCAGAAATTTCAAACAGCAATAAAAAAGTGAGAAAAACAGATATTTGAAAAATTCCTTTTGTTTATGCGGCCTTATGTCCAAAGCCATCCAACAAGAGCATTTTTTTTTAATTCGGTCGATTTAAAAAAAATCTGCGAACTATTTTATTTCTCTCAAAAAAGTGCCAAAAAGTGACTTTTTGTGCAAAAAAGTGCCTGTACAATATTTTTTCATCTAATAAACTTTTTATGACTCAGAATACACTTAGGCTTCAGGTCAATGTGTTTTCGTTTGGGGGAGGGGCCCAGGGAAAAAAACACCTTTTTTTTTCTCGGATTGGTCAAAGGTCAGGCTACCAGCTTGACTCTTGTTGCACCAGTGCTGCTTCGGCTGCACCAGTGCTGCTTCGGCTGCACTGGTGCAGCTTCTCAGACTTGAGGCGTTGCACCAGTGCAGCATAGAAAAGAAACTTTTTAATAAAAGGATTTAAAACTAATTCAAGATATACATTATCTAAGGAATGTTATAAAAACTCAGATATGGAGAATATTTTTCATTTTCGTCCATTTTTGACCGTTTTGGAGCACTTTGAAGCACTGATGCAGCTTTGGGATTTTTATGGTTATTTTGATCAGAGATGCTCCTAATGTGTTTAAAATTCATGTGGGATGTATCCAAGACACTGCAATCACACCTATATAGTTTTTAAATGATTTTGATGTATTAAAATTTTGACCTCCTTAAGGGGGGAAAGGTTGAACTTTTACCCCGCTCGGAGTTCCATGACTTTCGTGTCCTTGTCCCCCTGAAATTTAAAATTGCATTTTCAAAGTAATGTGTACAACTATTCATTCTGTGTCATTCATTGTGTGTTCAGCATGCTATTGGGCCACTGTAGCACTTGTTTTTTTTCGTTTTTATGCATTTTTGACCGTTTTTGAACACTTTGATGCTCCAAATGGTCTTTGGACTTAGTCACTTTTTGCTTCATGGAGACTTCAAAAGTGTTAGAAAGTCACTTTGGAGGCACACAGGACAGTGCAAATGCACCTATATAGCAATCAGGACACTCCAATCACACCTATATAGTTTTTAAATGATTTTGATGGATTAAAAATTTTGACCTCCATGAGGGGTGGAAAGTTTGAACTTTTACACCGCTCGGAGTTCCATGACTTCTGTGACCTCGTCCCCCTGAAATTTAAAATAGCATTTTCCAAGTAATTTGTAAATATATTCATTCTGGGTCATTCATTGTGTGTTTAGCTTGCTATTGGGCCAGTGTAGCACTTTGTTTTTTTCATTTTTATGCATTTGTGACCGTTTTTAAACACTTTCATGCACCAATGATGTCTTTGTACTTCGTCATTTTTCACTTCATGGAGACTTCAAAAGTGTTAGAAATTCATTTTGGAGGCACACAGAACAGTGCAAATGCAGTTACATAGCATTCAGGACACTGCAATTACACCTATATAGTTTTTAAAAGATTTTGATGTAATAACATTTTTGACCTCCATGGGGAGGGCCCTTAAGCTGAACTTTTACCCAGCTCGGAGTTCCATGACTTCCATGACCTTGTCCCCCTGAAATTGAAAATCGAATTTTCAAAGTGTTTAGTAAAACTGTTCATTCTGTGTCATTCGTTATGTCTTTAGCCTGCTATTGGACCACTGCAGCACTATGTATTGTTAATTTTAACCCAATGTTGACCTTTTTTGACCACTTTGATGCACCAGTGAAGTTTTAGGACTTGGTCATTTTTCACTTCATGGAGACTTCAAAAGTGTTAGAAATTCATTTTGTAAATACCTAGAACGGTGCAAATGCAGCCATATAGAATTCAGGGCACTACAATTACACCTATATAGTTTTTAAATGATTTTGATGCAATAACATTTTTGACCTCCATGGGGAGGGCACTCAAGCTAAACTTTTACCCAGCTCCGAGTTCCACGACCTCGGGTGGAAAAAGTGACTTTGCCCCCTTAAACCCAAAAACTTCAAAAAGTCACCCCTGGAGGCCAGAAATGGGTCTTAGACACTCTTGGTATGTCATCTGAGGTATACTATGGTGTTCTTGGGTCCAGAACTAGAAATGTGATGTGACTCTGATATCTAAGGCCTATAATGGAAAAAATGAATTTGACACCAAACACCTCAAAATGTCTGAAATAGGACTCAGACATGTACCTGGAGGCTGGAAATGAGCCCTAGACACTCTTGCTATATCACCTGAGATATAATATAGGGTCCTGGTGGCCACAGGGACCCAAAAACAGTCAGGTGGGTTGATACTGAAAATTAGCAAAAATCGTCCAAAACATTTTTTTGACAAGATTTGCTAATTTTCCAAATAGCTCAGAATGGATATCAGAGACACTGTTTGAGTGCGCAAGATACGAATACACTTGTTAGAAAGGTCAGCTCTGATGCTTTCATGTGATATATATAACTTTGATATTATATAAAGTTTTTTTTCCGCTACCAGCCAAGGGAAACACCTGATATCGTACCCGATTTTGAGAACATTGGGCTGGGTGGAAAAAGTCACTTTGCCCCCTTAAACCCAAAAACTTCAAAAAGTCACCCCTGGAGGCCAGAAATGGGTCTTAGACACTCTTGGTATGTCATCTGAGGTATACTATGGTCTTCTTGGGTCCAGAACTAGAAATCTGATGTGACTCTGATATCTAGAAGCTATAATGGAAAAAAAAGAATTTGACACCAAACACCTCAAAATGTCACAAATAGGAGTCAGACATGTACCTGGAGGCTGGAAATGAGCCCTAGCCACTCTTCTTATATAATCTGAGATATATTATGGGGTCCATTATTGAGCATGGAGGCTGTCAAGGTTAAATATGATGTTGGTGCTCATGCCTGGCTCTAGACCAGTCTTGCCCAGACAGCACGCAGGAAGGCCCAGCTCATCAGAAATGTCATAACTTCAATCGACGATACTGTATTGTTTAAACATTCAACGTTGCAGAATATTGCACTGCTAGGCAATTACCTCTCAGCACGGGAGAATTATAGCTGATGTCCACCTTTCTGCCCAGATTTTGTTGGGTTTTTCCCAAGCACAGAGCTGTTTTCCATGGACAAGTTTCATAAGGTTTTACCTGACCAAATGTGTCCATGAGAAACCCACAAAGTGCAGTACTGTTACTCTTTTTGCAACACCCCTTAGATCAGAAACTCCAGTTTCTGCGCAAAATCGAATTTACAAACTTGTAATGAAGGTGTTTTTGGTGTCACAATGAAGGCATGATGTAATGTCAAGGCTTTTTGCTCAAATAACATTTGAGTTCTAAGATTGACAGTTCTATTTTGTAAAGGATGTTCTAAGTTTGGAATGAGAGTTCTAATTTAGAATTGAAAGAATTCCTTTAGAATGTAGATTGGAACACCGCTTCTAATTTGGAACGTTCGAACTATGTATGGAATGCAAATTCTTCATTTGGAATGCCTCTTGCACAAAACATACATTTTTTTTAAGGTTGAAGCAGCCAGCAGCTATGTGTGATATCTTAATTTTGGGAGTAGAAAACAGTACATCCCAAGACTACATATTCCTTGGGCACCATGACCCCCCAGGGTACCCAGAACTACCTTCTATTGAATGGATGTGTGTGTGCAATGCTCTTGAAGCCGTGTGTAGTTACACAAGAAGGAGTCTATGGGAGGCCAGGCCAGCAGAAAGGCTAACACAGACGAAGACTCAGAGCCCAGCCATAAGAACGTTGCCAGGCTCTGCTAGTCTGTGCAGAAGACTGATGTAAGGTGTCTTCTAACCCTTAGATCCCACCCTGCCATTTGAATACCTGAATCACACCTGTGAAATGGGCAGAGCAGATAGGAAGAAACAGAATGACAAGCTGTGCATTCCTATGCAGTACACTAGGCCCATCTCACCATCGCCTTTACAGATTCTGTTAACATGTATGCAATAAAGAGAAAACAGGAAACCTTAATAATACGATTATTGTAACTGACTTCCTTCGCTCAATCTTCTGCTTCCGTGATGTTATGCGAAAGATGGACCTATATCTACCAACATAATGTATCACTGGTCCCCAAAGGCAGCCTTGAGTGTTATCAGCATTTCCCATCAATCGGTTGTGATGTCATCTCCTACACCACACCCCTGACCCTGGCAGGTTTGTGACATCATGTACTACATCACACCCCTGGGTCTGGCAGGCTTTATGACATCATTCACCTCTTTGCTATATATAGAGTTAATGAAGGTGTTTTTGGTGTCACAATGAAGGCATGATGTAATGTCAAGGCTTTTTGCTCAAATAACATTTGAGTTCTAAGATTGACAGTTCTATTTTGTAAAGGATGTTCTAAGTTTGGAATGAGAGTTCTAATTTGGAATTGAAAGAATTCCTTTAGAATGTAGATTGGAACAGCGCTTCTAATTTGGAACGTTCGAACTATGTATGGAATGCAAATTCTACATTTGGAATGCCTCTTGCACAAAACATTCATTTTTTTAAGGTTGAAGCAGCCAGCAGCTTTGTGTGGTATCTTGATTTTGGGAGTAGAAAACAGTACATCCCAAGACTACATATTCCTTGGGCACCTTGACCCCCAGGGTATCCAGAACTACCTTCTATTGAATGCATGTGTGTGTGCAATGCTCTTGAAGCCGTGCATAGTTACACAAGAAGGAGTCTATGGGAGCCCAGGCCAGCAGACAGGCTAACACAGACGAAGACTCAGAGCCCGGCCATAAGACCGCTGCCAGGCTCTGCTAGTCAGTGCAGAAGACTGATGTAAGGTGTCTTCTAACCCTTAGATGCCACCCTGCCATTTGAATACCTGAATCCCACCTGTGAAATGGGCAGAGCAGATAGGAAGAAACAGAATGACAAGCTGTGCATTCCTATGCAGTACACTAGGCCCATCTCACCATCGCCTTTACAGATTCTGTTAACATGTATGCAATAAAGAGAAAACAGGAAACCTTAATAATACGATTATTGTAACTGACTTCCTTCGCTCAATCTTCTGCTTCCGTGATGTTATGCGAAAGATGGACCTATATCTACCAACATAATGTATCACTGGTCCCCAAAGGCAGCCTTGAGTGTTATCAGCATTTCCCATCAATCGGTTGTGATGTCATCTCCTACACCACACCCCTGACCCTGGCAGGTTTGTGACATCATGTACTACATCACACCCCTGGGTCTCGCAGGCTTTATGACATCATTCACCTCTTTGCTATATATAGAGGCATAGTCGGGGATGCCTGCAGTGTGTGTGCAGTCTGTGGACTGGGCTATGAATGGTGTGAAAGAGGTGTGAATGGGGGACTTGGGGGCACCGAGCTAACATCAGACTCACAGGATGGCCGCGGCAGTTCTGCTTCTCGTGGCCTCTGCCATGTGTTGTTTGGTTGTTCAGTGGGAGAAAACAGGCAGCACCTCGCAGACCGCCAGAGAGATGCACTTTGAGGTGGGGGCGGAGCCTTCCATAAGGTGTGGTAAGGGCTTATGAGGTTCCGTGTAGTTGCAGTAAACAACTTTTAATAGCAATTCCTGGGGTTCTCTTTGCAGGCGAATTGAATTTTGCCTTTCGCTCCAAGAACTCTGGCACCGCCCCTATCTGGAGCGGGGTGCGGAATGTCTGTGAGTTTAATGGGAAGCACGGTAGTATGAATGAAGGTGTGAATGGGGGACTTGACCAGATCAGATGCAATTTGTTTCCCTGACATAATTTTAGATTGAGTACAAAGAAATCAAATATTTCCCAAAAAACAATCATCCATGTTGAGTTTCATTATTTCATGATCACCAGGACCTCTCAGGGGCAAGGCGACGGCGGCAGAGACTCCGGTGGCAGAAGGTGAACAGGAGCAGTCCCTTGCAGGCTCTTCTGCTGGCCCCAGTAAGTTGTTCTATTGTTATATTAATACTTATACTTCCCTAACTTTTACAGCTCCTATTCATTACAAACTGGTTCCTAATAATTCTATGTTTGACAAAATAGTCTTTGATCTTCTTCTAATGTGGACTACTTTCTACATTCTTATCCTGCCTCTACCATCACTCTCTGTGCTACTACTATTTACAATTATGAGTCGGTCTGTGTAGGTAGCTAAGCTTGTCCATTCGGCAAACGGTGTGAAACAAAACTCTGATACAGCAATAGCTCTAGGCACTGAGTGCAGTCCTCTGGGTTGCCCTTGCTGTCTATTCCAGTCTTCTTAATGTAAGTGCTTTGACATTTTCCAACAACAAAATGTCATTGTTTACACCAAGTAAAAGGTAGCAGTTGCCTTTTTGATTTGAGAGGAGCACATCCCATACCGCTAGTGTTTCAGGGACTATTCTTCACACAAAGAAGTATGAACAAGATAAATAGGACATTGTTGATGATAGGTTCAAAGTTCGGCGTAGGGTTTTTGTTCAGAAATAGCACGGCGCTCAACAGCTGGTAGGTTCGAGGTAGTTGTTATGATTGTAAATTGTTGGTGCAGCTTGATCAGAGATGACCCTATTCTCTGCGAGAGAAGGGAGAGAGGAGCTCTGCCTTCTATAAGTCTATATACAGTGTCAAGCGCACACAACCTAAGTTTATTCGATAGTTTGTGATGTGTTCTTTGATGGAAGGACAAGACCAGACTTTTCTTTTTTTATTTGTTCCTTTCCTTATTTATTGTATCACAAAATGGTATTTGTATAAATGCAAACCAGCCGACACGTAATTCGTCAAAAATGGGGTTGACCCGTGACTCTTCAGGGCTGTTGAAGTTAGGCTGAGATCAGTATCGTCGGATCGGTGATAATTCCAACCCGGTCCTAATCAGGCATCGGTGAGTAATGTTCCCGTGTGCGCAGAGGAGGTGCTCCTTCGAACAGGGAATGTGAGTTGTGCCGCCGTTCAGTATACGGTCGGTCACTGACGGGCAAGCAAATCCGCTTGACCCATCGTTGAGGCTTGTCAGTAAGCCGGTTACGGTGAGGGACTTCTGTCAGTTCTCGAAAGTATTGGAATTATCACCGGTCCGACGATACTGATCTCAGCCTAACTTCAACAGCCCTGAAGAGTCACGGGTCAACCCCGTTTTTGACGAAACACGTGTCGGCTGGTTTGCATTTATACAAATACCATTTTGTGATACAATAAACAAGGAAAGGAACAAATAAAAAAAGAAAAGTCTGGTCTTGTCCTTCCATCAAAGAACACATCACAAACTATCGAATAAACTTAGGTTGTGTGCGCTTGACACTGTATATTGTTGATGATAGGTGCAGTTCGACTTTCGACATACCTCAGTCCGAACAGAAGTTGAACCCCCATTCCCCTGACCGACTATCTAGAATGTCTGACCAATGATTTTACGACCCAGAAGAACAGAAGAAGAGAGACTACCTCCGAGTCCCGGCCTATCTGAGTCACTGAAACATGACTGCCAAGTGCAGTAGTTCAAACCTTTCCGCTCACTCACTCGTGAACAAAAACCACACAGTGTTTGTTAGTTTAACATTTTTATTTTCAATTGAGAAATGAAAACATTATTTCTTTATTTTTAATAGCGTAGTATTCTTATGGATGAAGATGACGTTAAAGTTTACTTTAAACAACATTCCCATGAATGAAATTAGTATGACTCAAACGTAAAAATATTTAACACTAACAGACACAGGAAATTAGTAGAATAACTGTGCGTGAGCCCCCACCTTCTTTAAAGTACTTAAGTACTGCTGGTGGTGACTCAGTAGTAGTTGGTGAATCGTCTGGCAGAAGGGCAATGGAATCTTCTTTCTGTAATGAGAAAAATGGTGCACGTTAAGCAAGCATTAATCAGTTGTCAAAAGAAGAAGTGTAGCATTTAATGGAATAAGCATCTAAAAGGTTAACACCCTCCCCAAAACCGTAACATTTTTTCAATCCCAGTAATACAAAATGTGTTATGTAACATTTCCTTCCATTACGAGACAAAATAGGGGGTTGTGTATGGCATCTGAAAATATGACATGTTTTTCCTAGACGTCACAACATCTGATGCGGCACAGATGACCATCAGTGCTGGGGCCAGCAGTGCGGAGGGGTCCACTCTGGATGCGGCGGTGCCAACAGGAGGAGCTGGGGGGGAAGGCTCAGCGGCGGCGGATGGTGGTAAGTTATTATACTCCTTACTTATTGAATTTTTTTTGAGTAGGCTCGTAAAGGAGTGTATGATGTACTGTACAGTAGTACACAGTACACTAGTATAAGTACACTGTACTGTCAAGAACATTTACTAATTTATAACTACTTTTTGGGCTATCACGGAGAAGACAGTCAACCTTGACTTGTAATAGCATTAGTGGCTGTACTTCTCTGGTAACCAATGGTCCCCTCTATTTCACTTGAACTCAGCTGGCCAATTTTTATTTTAAAGCCAAGTCATATCAGATCAGATGTAGTTTAGGGATGTGAAGAACGAAAAGCTAAAGAAGAGTGAAACGAAGGACGAGCGAGTCTTAATATTTATTTATGACTGTAAAAAATGGTTTTGTTGAATGCAATTCAACATAAGAAAGAAGACAGCGGTTTCCAAAATATAATGAAAAGGGTCTTAGTTGGTTGTTAACAAAAAGAAATTTTGGTACATTTGAGACATTAAGAAGAATCATAGACGTACTTTGTAAGCCTGGATGTTATCTTCTTTATCCTCCTCGTCGATAGCAGAAGTGTATGATGTAGTAGAGCAGACGCTGAGTGGATGAAGTATGGCCAGTGGCAGTGCCACCCCTATAGAAAAGTAAGACATTCCTATTCTGTGAGAAGTTGGCCTGATAGGTGATGTTTCCAATTCTGGAACCACCTATTATAAGACCAAACAATCCCTTATGGTGTCAGGTTGTAAGTCAACCTTGTTAGACAAGCTATCCTAGGGGTAGCATGGACTAAGCAGCCTAAAGGCTTAACTTAAGAGGTCGTGTTAAGCGAGCTGTTTTACCACATACAATCCTGTAGTACCAAATGAAAGGACACCACACAAGTATATATTATAAAAATATATGTATTTATTACTAAAAACAATCCCCAATATTCTTTATGAATAAAGGGGCACAAGCGTTAAATCAAAAGCACTGTTTAAACATACAAGTTGCACAATTATGGATGAGGGCGGGTGGCCACTCAAACCATATACTAAACAAGTGGTATAAGAGATGCCACTCGAGCAGTGGTTAGGCCTAGGGCCTAGGGAATCGCTGGGAGCAGTCAGGACAAGCAATGCTGAAGTCGGGAATGGCCCTCGGGATTCGGGAGATGTGCGGTGTGAGAAGTTGGCCTGGTAGGGGATGTTTCCAATTCTGGAACCACCTACTACCTGACCAAACAATCCCCTTATGGTGTCTGGTTGTAAGTCAACCTTATTAGACAAGCTATCCTAGTGGTAGCATGGACTAAGCAGCCTAAAGGCTTAACTTAAGAGGTCGTGTTAAGCGAGCTGTTTTACCACATACAATCCTGTAATACCAAATGAAAGGACACCACACAAGTATATATTATAAAAATATATGTGTTTATTACTAAAAACAATCCCCAGTATTCTTTATGAATAAAGGGGCACAAGCGTTAAATCAAAAGCACTGTTTAAACATACAAAGTTGCACAATTATGGATGAGGGCAGGGGGCCACTCGAACCATATACTAAACAAGTGGTATAAGAGAGGCCACTCGAACAGTGGTTAGGCCTAGGGCCTAGGGAATCGCTGGGAGCAGTCAGGACAAGCAATGCTGAAGTCGGGAATGGCCCTCGGGATTCGGGAGATGTGCGGAAAGCGCACGCATGCACCAATGTTAACCAATGGTGCGTAAAAGTCAAATAGTTAAAGTTTAAGGACACTTCCGCTGAACCTAGAGGAACAAAACTTAACACACAGACCCTAGAGGTGTGCACCAGTGTGGGAACACCGGCGGAGCAAAGTTACCTCACCCACAGGAAGTGGGTGCACAGGGTCGAAGTGGCGTCGGGTTTTGACACGCAGGCTCTTGGTGCTTGAAGCTGAAAGGGCTGCAGGCAGGGTGAAGACGAAGTGTCCGGTGGAGTCCAAGGGTGGACTCAAGTTGTAGAGTACCTGAAAGCAGAGGGGACAGAGTCTGGGTCACTCAGCAGTGACCAGGGTGGAACCAGGACGGAACCAGGCAATGTCGGGCGCAATCAGGTGGTCGTCGAGGCGCTTCTCTTCGCTGTCACGTGGGCTCTGGGGCATCTGCGACGTCCAGGAGCAGGTCACGATCTGTCCCACGCAGGCTCTCACCGTCGGTGCAGTCGGCTTCCGGTTTGGAGCAAACAAGCCTTGGTAAGAGCAATCCACGCGGGATTGGAAGATGGCGTCTCACTCGGACCAGGAAGGTCAGAGTCGGGGCTCCCTTTCAGGGGAGCTGGTGTGGATCTGGAGCAACCAGAATCACGAGTCTTCTTTTGTAGTTCGTCGGCACAGGGACCACAAGCCAGCTGGCAAGTGACCGGGCCAACGCGTTGAGCCAAATCGTGCCAAAGGGCCCCACGCAGCACTCGTCGAGTGTGGAGGGCTGAACTTCGGCTCAGGAGTAGCTCAGGGTGGGGGCTTCTCAAACCCCGGTGTACAGCTTCGAGGGTCACTCGTGGACTGCACGGTCAGCGTCTCGTGGTCACTTCAAGATGGCGTGCCCCACGCTTCCGGTCGCCTCCACGGGTCTCAGCTTTGCAGGGACTGTGGATCGGGCTGTTAGAAGCTGGGCAGGCTTGATCTCGTCGATCTCAGTCGCTCGAGTTCCGGCGGGAACTGCAACCAAGTAGACGTCGAGGGCTGGATGGTGCCTGCTGCTGCAGGGTGGTCACTCCTTGACCACAAGGGAGATTCTTCGGGCTTCCACGTTGAGATGGAGGGCGAAGGGTCCAGAATATCGTTTCAAATGTTTCTTCCAGGAAATCTGATGTGCATTGGCACTGCTCCCACTCTTATTCGAATCTGGTGGGCGTGATTACCTGCTAGGTCCCCTCCTATGGGTGGGACCCAGGAAGTGGGTGGATACACCCCCTTCCTTTGATCCAGGCCGCCCTGGCACGAGGGCTGGAGTGCCCCAGAACCGGTTTGGCCGGATTATGCAAGGGGCAGCCTTGTGCGCCCCAGGCAGTGTCTGGTTTCTTTCAAACCTCCCTGCTACAATACACTATCTCCTGTCTGGAGGGCGGTGACACCCTCCTGTGACAGGAAACCCTTTGTCCAGGACCCCCTTGACTGGGTTTCGGTCAGCTCCAGGGGTCCAGACATTTGTCTGTGGCAGAGGCATCCATTTTGGGGATCTTAAGGCCTTTGGAGAAATCAACCGCATTAAAGTGAAGTAACATGTCTTACCCCTCTAGAGGGGTGGAATGCCATCCCCGTCGCCAGAACTGGCGAGGGGATGGTATTCCAAAGCGTATGACACCTTACACGACATGTTTTGATAAAGCCAAACCAGAGTTGCTAAATAACCGCGAGGATTATAAGGCACTTAATAGTATATGGTATGGCATTATCCTGAAACAGCTTAGGGATTTGTTCCCGACGGCTGCAGACAGGCTCAGCTCATGCTAGAGCTCCATCTCACATAAAAACCAAGCACCCAGCCTCCAGGATTGGTGAGGCCTGTCTATAGGAGTGGCTCACAGGTTTACATGTGTCCAGATATAGGTTTAGACATAGGTATACTATATCTAAGCAAGGGGTGTGTACACCACCTTACCCCAGCTGAGTGATCAGCCAGTTGTGTCAATTTAAGAACCAGCCAGGGGTGGCAAAAGATATGCTGCAGCCCCTGGTAGGCCTTAGTGGCTCCTGTGCCCTGTGCACCTATAGTGCATTCTACAGGGGCTGACAAGGAGTCCATTTCCAATTGGTATGTGCCTAGGGTACATGGAATCCATTTTACAGAGAGAGCAGATGGCCTGGGGCCCTGATTAGCAGGGAACCAGGTCAACTAAGTCAAAAAACCAGCTAAACACAGGCAAAAAATCTGGGGTAACCATAGTCAGGTAGCCACCTTCCTACATAACCCCCCCCCAAACGAAAGGAGATAAGGCTATCCTTGGCCAGGTAAGCCTATATTGCCTGAGTGGCCATATAAGGAAGTACCTGCACTAGCATGGGTACCCCCTGTCTCATGGTCCACTAAGCAGTCCCTCACCCTTTGGGTATTAGAGGGTCTCCACCATAGGGAATCACTACCTTGGGTGTGTTTATGCAAAGTTAAAGGCTGGTTTGGATATGGAGTATTGAAGTTAGGCTCTACTAAGTTAGGGCTTGGCTTCCTCCAATTATCTTCCACCAGGTGTGCCTTTCTTTCTTTAACTGAGTTGCACTGTGCTCTCAGGGTCAGCCTCTGGCTACCTAAAGCTGGAGGCTGGGTCCCTCTGTTTGGCTTGCTGGAGGGACAGTTCAGGTTTGGGCCCCTTGGGTCCCAGGTTTGGCTGTGCCCAACAGAATCCATCTGTGGGAGGTCCCTAACTACTTTTAAGGGGGCTCCTTCAGGAGTTTTTAAAGTTTTCACCTTACTAGGGCTACTAGTTTTGGTGCACCTAATCTTTTGATGGGGGTGCTGTATTTGACAGGGGGCCCTCTGGGTCTCACTGTCCTTCTTGTCCTCTGCAGCCCTGGGCTGGCTAAGGCAAGGGAGAGAGGGGCAGGTTACCTGCTCCAGACTGGGTCCCACCTGAGAAGGGTCCACTGACATCAGAGGTTCTGTCAGGCTAGGCCCAACCACCTCTGGGGCAGTTCCTTCATCAGGGGTAAGATCAGTTCCCTGAGGAGGCTGATCCTGTCCTAAAGTCTGGTGAGGGGGAGATTTCTCTTCCTCCTCCATGCTCTCAGTTTGTGTGGAGTTATCCATCATTTCAGGTTTCACAACACACGTGTCAGTTTGAGTTTGGGCTGTGGCCATCACAGCCCCACCAACCTTTTCAGGAGGAGACTCAGTTTGGGTTTCTGCTGTTATCATAACAGCTTTGCTATTCTGTTCAGGAAGAGCTTTTGCTAGAGATGGGGCAGGGAGTATCTCCGCCCTACCAACCTTTTCAGGAAGGACATCTTGAATTGGGGCTGTAGCCATTACAGCCCCACTAACCTTTCCATTGGAATTTACCATTCTAGAATGGATTTCCTGTTCAACCCCAGCCCAGGCTGAGATTTCTAAATCATTACCCAGTAGACAGTCTACAGGCAAGTTTGGGGACACTGCCACTCTCTTTGGGCCAGTGACACCTCCCCAGCTGAGACTTACTACTGCCATGGGATGATTTGTTTGGATGCCATCAATGTTTATTACCTGGTATGTGGCACCAGGTAAAAGTTGCTTAGAGGGGACTATGCCATCAGCCACCATGGTGATGCTAGCCCCTGTGTCTCTAAAAGCTTCAACTCTTAAACCATTGATGATGGGTTCTTGTCTATACTTGCTCAAAGTATTTGGGCAAGCAGAGAAGTTGGCAAACCCCATGCCAGCCTCATAAACAAGATCATTGGGTGATGGGGACCTGGATAGGCCAGGGTCCACCTGATTTCCAAAAGTAAACCCACCCAGATTCCTGGGTGTGCTTCCACTTCCTGGGGGATTACTGCTGACAGTAACAGGAGGTGTTGAAGCTGGCTTTGGAGGTATATTTTCTTTATTGTTATTCTTGGGACAACAGCTGTCTGTTTTGTAATGCCCCACCTGTTTACAGGGATAACAATAGGGTTTTTTCTCAGTTGAAGAAGTGTCTTGGGACCCACCCCCATCCTTGGAGTTTTGGGGCCCTGGGGAAGTCTTTTCTTTACTTTTATCCCCACCCTTATCTTGAGGCTTGGTAGACTCCTTCTTCTGGTTACTGTCCTGATTCTTAGGCCTAATCCTGGTTCTGACCCATTTGTCTGCCTTCTTTCCCAATTCTTGGGGAGAGGTCAGATCAGAGTCTACCAGGTGCTGGTGTAAGAGCTGGTTCTGACAATTACTTAGGATCTGCTCCCTCATAATCAAATTATACAACCCTGTAAAGTCATGTACTTTGCTGCCATGTAGCCAACCCTCCAGAGCCTTAGTAGCACAATCTACAAAATCAGTCCAGTCCTGAGTCTGTGTCTTCTGGGTGTCTCTGAACTTGAACCTGTACTGTTCAGTGGTTAAGCCAAACCCATCTATCAGAACACTCTTCAGGACTTTGTAATTGTTTGCATCCTCATGTCTGACAGTGAGGAGCTTGTCCCTCCCTTTCTCTGAAAAGGAGTACCATAAGATTGCTGCCCACTGTTCCTCAGGAACCTGCTGTACCATGCAGGCTCTCTCAAGAGCAGTCATCCATTTGTGGATGTCATCCCCTTCTTTGAAGGGGGGCACAATCTTTGTCAGGTTTCTACTATCATAGGACCTGGGTTTCTCTTTAGGAATATTGCTGCCACCAGTGGCACCTAAGCCACACAATTTTTGCTCTCTTGCCAAGGCAAGTCTAGCTTGAGCCAAGGCTACCTCCTCCCTCTCTATCTGGAGTTTGACAGCCCTCATTCTGGCCCTATGCTCTAACTTTTGAGAAGCATTCATGCCTCTCTGTGATTCCCTGGAGGCACTAGAAAGATGAGAGTCTCCTGAGGGAGATCTCACTCTTCTGTTGCCTGGGAGAATCATTTGTTGGGATCTGGGGAGGTGCTGGCCCTCTCCATTTCCCAGTAGGTCCAAGTTGGCCTGGCTAAGCCTACCAACTGGAACCTGGCTACCCTGATCCTGTACTTCTAAGTCCTCAACATCTGAGTCCTCATCCAAGTCATCATCATCCTCCTCTTCAGGGGGATCAACTGCAGGGGGGTTCCCTCCAGTTCCTGTATCTAGGGAAGCTGCTTTTGCCCTCTCTAAGTCATCCTGTTCTAGGAGTCCTATCAGGGTTAGGCAGGTGGGGCTTCTGCCCCTTTTTAACCCTCTTGCTTTGCACAAGACAATCAAGTCTCTTCGGGTTAGTTTGTCATATCCAGAAGTTGCCTGGGTAGGGTCAACTGTCACAGGACTAGACCCTGAGGCCTTTCCTGTGTCGGACATGGTTACTAGTGAGGTGTAAGTGGTGCACTTACCTACACTAAGTGTTTTCCTACTGGACCTTGCTAGTGAGTTGTAGTCAGGGGTGTGCTACTCCCTTCAACCTACAACTACTAAGTTCAGTAGAACTTAATATGCTAAGCTTTTGATTTTATATGTACCTAGAGGTACTTGATGTGATCTTTCAATTTGATATAAAGATTGCAATGGTAAAACAACAGCAAGCTCAAATCCGCACCGCTGCTCACCAATGTGAGAAGTTGGCCTGGTAGGGGATGTTTCCAATTCTGGAACCACCTACTACCTGACCAAACAATCCCCTTATGGTGTCTGGTTGTAAGTCAACCTTATTAGACAAGCTATCCTAGTGGTAGCATGGACTAAGCAGCCTAAAGGCTTAACTTAAGAGGTCGTGTTAAGCGAGCTGTTTTACCACATACAATCCTGTAATACCAAATGAAAGGACACCACACAAGTATATATTATAAAAATATATGTGTTTATTACTAAAAACAATCCCCAGTATTCTTTATGAATAAAGGGGCACAAGCGTTAAATCAAAAGCACTGTTTAAACATACAAAGTTGCACAATTATGGATGAGGGCAGGGGGCCACTCGAACCATATACTAAACAAGTGGTATAAGAGAGGCCACTCGAACAGTGGTTAGGCCTAGGGCCTAGGGAATCGCTGGGAGCAGTCAGGACAAGCAATGCTGAAGTCGGGAATGGCCCTCGGGATTCGGGAGATGTGCGGAAAGCGCACGCATGCACCAATGTTAACCAATGGTGCGTAAAAGTCAAATAGTTAAAGTTTAAGGACACTTCCGCTGAACCTAGAGGAACAAAACTTAACACACAGACCCTAGAGGTGTGCACCAGTGTGGGAACACCGGCGGAGCAAAGTTACCTCACCCACAGGAAGTGGGTGCACAGGGTCGAAGTGGCGTCGGGTTTTGACACGCAGGCTCTTGGTGCTTGAAGCTGAAAGGGCTGCAGGCAGGGTGAAGACGAAGTGTCCGGTGGAGTCCAAGGGTGGACTCAAGTTGTAGAGTACCTGAAAGCAGAGGGGACAGAGTCTGGGTCACTCAGCAGTGACCAGGGTGGAACCAGGACGGAACCAGGCAATGTCGGGCGCAATCAGGTGGTCGTCGAGGCGCTTCTCTTCGCTGTCACGTGGGCTCTGGGGCATCTGCGACGTCCAGGAGCAGGTCACGATCTGTCCCACGCAGGCTCTCACCGTCGGTGCAGTCGGCTTCCGGTTTGGAGCAAACAAGCCTTGGTAAGAGCAATCCACGCGGGATTGGAAGATGGCGTCTCACTCGGACCAGGAAGGTCAGAGTCGGGGCTCCCTTTCAGGGGAGCTGGTGTGGATCTGGAGCAACCAGAATCACGAGTCTTCTTTTGTAGTTCGTCGGCACAGGGACCACAAGCCAGCTGGCAAGTGACCGGGCCAACGCGTTGAGCCAAATCGTGCCAAAGGGCCCCACGCAGCACTCGTCGAGTGTGGAGGGCTGAACTTCGGCTCAGGAGTAGCTCAGGGTGGGGGCTTCTCAAACCCCGGTGTACAGCTTCGAGGGTCACTCGTGGACTGCACGGTCAGCGTCTCGTGGTCACTTCAAGATGGCGTGCCCCACGCTTCCGGTCGCCTCCACGGGTCTCAGCTTTGCAGGGACTGTGGATCGGGCTGTTAGAAGCTGGGCAGGCTTGATCTCGTCGATCTCAGTCGCTCGAGTTCCGGCGGGAACTGCAACCAAGTAGACGTCGAGGGCTGGATGGTGCCTGCTGCTGCAGGGTGGTCACTCCTTGACCACAAGGGAGATTCTTCGGGCTTCCACGTTGAGATGGAGGGCGAAGGGTCCAGAATATCGTTTCAAATGTTTCTTCCAGGAAATCTGATGTGCATTGGCACTGCTCCCACTCTTATTCGAATCTGGTGGGCGTGATTACCTGCTAGGTCCCCTCCTATGGGTGGGACCCAGGAAGTGGGTGGATACACCCCCTTCCTTTGATCCAGGCCGCCCTGGCACGAGGGCTGGAGTGCCCCAGAACCGGTTTGGCCGGATTATGCAAGGGGCAGCCTTGTGCGCCCCAGGCAGTGTCTGGTTTCTTTCAAACCTCCCTGCTACAATACACTATCTCCTGTCTGGAGGGCGGTGACACCCTCCTGTGACAGGAAACCCTTTGTCCAGGACCCCCTTGACTGGGTTTCGGTCAGCTCCAGGGGTCCAGACATTTGTCTGTGGCAGAGGCATCCATTTTGGGGATCTTAAGGCCTTTGGAGAAATCAACCGCATTAAAGTGAAGTAACATGTCTTACCCCTCTAGAGGGGTGGAATGCCATCCCCGTCGCCAGAACTGGCGAGGGGATGGTATTCCAAAGCGTATGACACCTTACACGACATGTTTTGATAAAGCCAAACCAGAGTTGCTAAATAACCGCGAGGATTATAAGGCACTTAATAGTATATGGTATGGCATTATCCTGAAACAGCTTAGGGATTTGTTCCCGACGGCTGCAGACAGGCTCAGCTCATGCTAGAGCTCCATCTCACATAAAAACCAAGCACCCAGCCTCCAGGATTGGTGAGGCCTGTCTATAGGAGTGGCTCACAGGTTTACATGTGTCCAGATATAGGTTTAGACATAGGTATACTATATCTAAGCAAGGGGTGTGTACACCACCTTACCCCAGCTGAGTGATCAGCCAGTTGTGTCAATTTAAGAACCAGCCAGGGGTGGCAAAAGATATGCTGCAGCCCCTGGTAGGCCTTAGTGGCTCCTGTGCCCTGTGCACCTATAGTGCATTCTACAGGGGCTGACAAGGAGTCCATTTCCAATTGGTATGTGCCTAGGGTACATGGAATCCATTTTACAGAGAGAGCAGATGGCCTGGGGCCCTGATTAGCAGGGAACCAGGTCAACTAAGTCAAAAAACCAGCTAAACACAGGCAAAAAATCTGGGGTAACCATAGTCAGGTAGCCACCTTCCTACATGCGGAAAGCGCACGCATGCACCAATGTTAACCAATGGTGCGTAAAAGTCATAAAGTTAAAGTTTAAGGACACTTCCGCTGGACCTAGAGGAACAAAACTTAACACACAGACCCTAGAGATCTGCACCAGTGTGGGAACACCGGCGGAGCAAAGTTACCTCACCCACAGGAAGTGGGTGCACAGGGTCGAAGTGGCGTCGGGTTTTGACACGCAGGCTCTTGGTGCTTGAAGCTGAAAGGGCTGCAGGCGGGTTGAAGATGAAGTGTCCGGTGGAGTCCAAGGGTGGACTCAAGTCGAAGGGTACCTGAAAGCAGAGGGGATAGAGTCTGGGTCACTCAGCAGTGACCAGGGTGGAACCAGGACGGAACCAGGCAATGTCGGGCGCAATCAGGTGGTCGTCGAGGAGCTTCTCTCCACTGTCACGTGGGCTCTGGGGCATCTGCGACGTCCAGGAGCAGGTCACGATCTGTCCCACGCAGGCTCTCACCGTCGGTGCAGTCGGCTTCAAGTTTGGAGCAAACAACACTTGGCAAGAGCAATCCACGCGGGATTGGAAGATTGCTTCTCACTCGGACCAGGAAGGTCAGAGTCGGGGCTCCTTTTCAGGGGAGCTGGTGTGGATCTGGAGCAACCAGATTCACGAGTCTTCTTTGTAGTTTCGTCGGCACAGGGACCACTAGCCAGCGGGCAAGTGACCGGGCCAACGCGTTGAGCCAAATGGAGCAGAAGGGCCCCACGCAGCACTCGTCGAGTGTGGAGGGCTGAACTTCGGCTCAGGAGTAGCTCAGGGTGGGGGCTTCTTAAACCCCGGTGCACAGCTTCGAGGGTCACTCGTGGGCTGCACGGTCAGCGTCTCGTGGTCAATTCAAGATGGCGTGCCCCACGCTTCCGGTTGCCTCCACGGGTCTCAGCTCTGCAGGAACTGTGGATCGGGCTGTTGGAAGGCAGGCAAGCTTGATCTCGTCGATCTCAGTCGCTCGAGTTCCGGCGGGAACTGCAACTAAGTAGACGTCGAGGGCTGGATGGTGCCTGCTGCTGCAGGGTGGTCACTCCTTGACCACAAGGGAGATTCTTCGGGCTTCCACGTTGAGATGGAGGTCCAAGGGTCCAGAGTTTCATTTCTAATGTTTCTTCCAGGAAATCTGATGTGCATTGGCACTGCTCCCACTCTAATTCCAATCTGGGGGGCGTGATTACCTGCTAGGTCCCTCCCTATGGGTGGGACCCAGGAAGGGGGTGGATACACCCCTTTCCTTTGATCCAGGCCGCCCTGGCATGAGGGCTGGAGTGCCCCAGAACCGGTTTGGCCGGATTATGCAAGGGGCAGCCTTGTGCGCCCCAGGCAGTGTCTGGTTTCTTTCAGACCTCCCTGCTACAATCCACTATCTCCTGTCTGGAGGGCGGTGACACCCTCCTGTGACAGGAAACCCTTTGTCCAGGACCCATTTGGCCGAGTTTCGGTCAGCTGCAGGGGTCCAGACATTTGTCTGTGGCAGAGGCATCCATTTTGTGGATCTAAGGTCTTTGGAGAAATTAACCGCATTACAGTAAAGGAACATGTCTTACCCCTCTAGAGGGGTGGAATGCTATCCCCGTCGCCAGAACTGGCGAGGGGATAGTATTCCAAATCGTATGACACCTTACACGACATGTTTTGATAAAGCCAAACCAAAGTTGCTATTTAACCGCGAGGATTATAAGGCACTTAAGAGTATATGGTATGGCATTATCCTGAAACAGCTTAGGGAGTTGTTCCCGACAGCTGCAGACAGGCTCAGCTCATGCTAGAGCTCCATCTCACATAAAACCACGCACTCTGCCTCCAGGATTGATGAGGCCTTCCATAGGAGTGGCTCACAGGTTTACATGTGTCCAGATATAGGTTTAGATATAGGTATACTATATCTAAGCAAGGGGTGCTTACACCACCTTACCCCAGCTGAGTGATCAGCCAGTTGTGTCAATTTAAGAACCAGCCAGGGGTGGCAAAAGATATGCTGCAGCCCCTGGTAGGCCTTGGTGGCCCCTATGCCCTGGGCACCTATAGTGCATTATACAGGGGCTGACAAGGAGTCCATTTCCAATTGTGGTATGTACCTAGGGTACATGGAATCCATTTTACAGAGAGAGCAGATGGCCTGGGGCCCTGATTAGCAGGGAACCAGGTCAACTAAGTAAAAAACCCAGCTAAACACAGGCAAAAAATCTGGGGTAACCATAGTCAGGTAGCCACCTTCCTACACAGACCCTAGAGATGTGTACCAGTGTGGGAACACCGGCGGAGCAAAGTTACCTCACCCACAGGAAGCGGGTGCACAGGGTCGAAGTTGAGTCGGGTTTCGTCACGCAGGCTCTTGGTGCTTGAAGCTGAAAGGGCTGCAGGCGGGGTGAAAGAGAAGTGTCCGGTGGAGTCCAAGGGTGGACTCGGGTCGAAAAGTACCTGAAAGCAGAGGGGACAGAGTCTGGGTCACTCAGCAGTGACCAGGGTGGAACCAGGACGGAACCAGGCAATGTCGGGTGCAATCAGGTCGCTGTCGAGGAGCTTCTCTCCGCTGTCACGTGGGCTCTGGGGCATCTACGACGTCCAGGAGCAGGTCACGATCTGTCCCACGCAGGCTCTCGCCGTCGGCGCTGTCGGCTTCAAGATTGGAGCAAACAACACTTGGCAAAAGCAATCCACGTGGAACCGGGAGATTGCTTCTCACTCGAACCAGGAGGGTCAGAGTGGGGGCTCCTTTTCAGGGGAGCTGGTGCAGATCTGGAGCAACCAGATTCACAAGTCGATTTCAAGTTTTCCTCGGCACAGGGGCCACTAGCCGGCTGGCAAGTGACCGGGCCAACGCGTTGAGCCAACAGAAGCAGAAGGGCCCCACGCAGCACTCGTCGAGTGTGGAGGGCTGAACTTCGGTGCAAGTGTGGCTCAGGGTTGGGGCTTCTCAAACCCCGGTGTACAGCTTCAAGGGTCACTCGTGGGCTGCACGGTCAGCGTCTCATGGTCAATTCAAGATGGCGTGCCCCACGCTTCCAGTCGCCTCCACGGGTCTCAGCTCTGCAGGGACTGTGGATCGGGCTGTTGGAAAGCAGGCAAGCTTGATCTCGTCGAACTCTGTCGCTCGAGTTCCGGCGGGAACCGCAACAAAGTAGACGTCGATAGCTGGATGGTGCCTGTTTGCACAGGGTGGTCACTCCTTGACCACAAGGGAGATTCTTCGGGCTTCTACGTCGAGTAGGATGTCGAAGGGTCCAGAATTTCATTTCTTATGTTTCTTCAGGATAATCTGAAGTGCATTGGCACTGCTCCCAGTCTTATACTAATTTTGGGGGCTGGATTACCTGCTAGGTCCCCTCCCATGGGTGGGACCCAGGAAGTGGGTGGATACACCCCCTTCCTTTGATCCAGGCCGCCCTGGCACGAGGGCTGGATTGCCCCAGAACCGGTTTGGCCGGATTATGCAAGGGGCAGCCTTGTGCGCCCCAGGCAGTGTCTGGTTTCTTTCAAACCTCCCTGCTACAATCTACTATCTCCTGTCTGGAGGGTGGTAACACCCCCCTGCGACAGGAAACCCTTTGTCCAGGCCCCATTTGGCTGAGTTTCGGTCAGCTTCAGGGGGTCAGACTCGTGTCTGTGGCAGAGGCATCCATTTTGTGGATCCAAGGTCCTTTTAGAAATTAACCGCATTTAAGTAAAGTAACATGTCTTACCCCTCTAGAGGGGTGGAATGCTATCCCCGTCGCCAGAACTGGCGAGGGGATAGTATTCCAAATCGTATGACACCTTACACGACATGTTTTGATAAAGCCAAACCAAAGTTGCTATATAACCGCGAGGATTATAAGGCACTTAAGAGTATATGGTATGGCATTATCCTGAAACAGCTTAGGGAGTGGTTCCCGGCAGCTGCAGACAGGCTCAGCTCATGCTAGAGCTCCATCTCACATTAAACCACGCACTCTGCCTCCAGGATTGATGAGGCCTTCCATAGGAGTGGCTCACAGGTTAATATGTGTCCAGATATAGGTTTAGATATAGGTATACTATATCTAAGCAAGGGGTGATTACACCACCTTACCCCAGCTGAGTGATCAGCCAGTTGTGTCAATTTAAGAACCAGCCAGGGGTGGCAAAAGATATGCTGCAGCCCCTGGTAGGCCTTGGTGGCTCCTATGCCCTGGGCACCTATAGTGCATTATACAGGGGCTGACAAGGAGTCCATTTCCAATTGTGGTATGTACCTAGGGTACATGGAATCCATTTTACAGAGAGAGCAGATGGCCTGGGGCCCTGATTAGCAGGGAAACCAGGTCAACTAAGTCAAAAACCAGCTAAACACAGGCAAAAAATCTGGGGTAACCATAGTCAGGTAGCCACCTTCCTACAGGCGCACTATCATCTCTGGCAAGGTTCTGTTCTCGAGCCCCTTTCCAAATTTGTGGATTGGTTTTCATGGCCACTTGTCTCAGAAATGAGGTGCTACGTTAAAGACACAAAAAAACCTGTTGAATATCATCTCAGATCAAGAGTTTGATGTAACTTTCAAACTTATGATGTGCCTTGATGTGGAAGCCTTATACACAAGCATTCACCGAGAAGAAAGCCTATGAGTCATTGAAGACATCCTAAATGAAAGGGAGTGGCCTTTGAAGCACCAGTAAGTGGACTATACAACTAGCGTGCATCGCCCTAACAAGGTACTTCTTTCAATTTAAAGATACCATCTACTCACAATTACATGGAACTTCCATGGGAAGCACTTTCACGCCTAGCATAGCCTGTCTCTATGTACATCGATTCGAACAACAAGACAAATGGAATAATAACCTCCTTTACATAGGAGCTACGTCTGTGGTACAAATACAAAGATGATGTCTTCATTATCTGGCATGGCATCTTGGAAAATGCAACCCGCTTCTTAGATTAGCTTAACAGCCGAAACAAATTTGTTTGGGTTTGCTCAAGTGGCAGCAGAGCTAGCTGTGCCATTGATATAAAATTGCGCCGTAGGGTGGCTTTTGAGGAAGGACTGATGAGTAATGGAGGTTGCGGTTAATAATCGCGCTCCTCACTTTGAAGGGATATCCTTCCCTGTAGGGGATGGCCTGTGTGCCCTGGGCATGATAGCCCCTTCGTGCTATACCTGCCTGTAGGAGAGTAGGGTCTGCTATCCTATGGTCACCCCAAATTTTTGCTTTTTGCTTCACTGGTTTTCGACTACTGAGGCTGTGGGCCTGCTGATCAGACCCCCAGCCTGCTGTTCTCTCACTAAATTAATGACACATGTGCTATAGGCACATACCAATTGGAAATGGACTCCTTGTCAGCCCCTGTAGAATGCACTATAGGTGCACAGGGCACAGGAGCCACTAAGGCCTACCAGGGGCTGCAGCATATCTTTTGCCACCCCTGGCTGGTTCTTAAATTGACACAACTGGCTGATCACTCAGCTGGGGTAAGGTGGTGTACACACCCCTTGCTTAGATATAGTATACCTATGTCTAAACCTATATCTGGACACATGTAAACCTGTGAGCCACTCCTATAGACAGGCCTCACCAATCCTGGAGGCTGGGTGCATGGTTTTTATGTGAGATGGAGCTCTAGCATGAGCTGAGCCTGTCTGCAGCCGTCGGGAACAAATCCCTAAGCTGTTTCAGGATAATGCCATACCATATACTATTAAGTGCCTTATAATCCTCGCGGTTATTTAGCAACTCTGGTTTGGCTTTATCAAAACATGTCGTGTAAGGTGTCATACGCTTTGGAATACCATCCCCTCGCCAGTTCTGGCGACGGGGATGGCATTCCACCCCTCTAGAGGGGTAAGACATGTTACTTCACTTTAATGCGGTTGATTTCTCCAAAGGCCTTAAGATCCACAAAATGGATGCCTCTGCCACAGACAAATGTCTGGACCCCTGGAGCTGACCGAAACCCAGTCAAGGGGGTCCTGGACAAAGGGTTTCCTGTCACAGGAGGGTGTCACCGCCCTCCAGACAGGAGATAGTGTATTGTAGCAGGGAGGTTTGAAAGAAACCAGACACTGCCTGGGGCGCACAAGGCTGCCCCTTGCATAATCCGGCCAAACCGGTTCTGGGGCACTCCAGCCCTCGTGCCAGGGCGGCCTGGATCAAAGGAAGGGGGTGTATCCACCCACTTCCTGGGTCCCACCCATAGGAGGGGACCTAGCAGGTAATCACGCCCACCAGATTCGAATAAGAGTGGGAGCAGTGCCAATGCACATCAGATTTCCTGGAAGAAACATTTGAAACGATATTCTGGACCCTTCGCCCTCCATCTCAACGTGGAAGCCCGAAGAATCTCCCTTGTGGTCAAGGAGTGACCACCCTGCAGCAGCAGGCACCATCCAGCCCTCGACGTCTACTTGGTTGCAGTTCCCGCCGGAACTCGAGTGACTGAGATCGACGAGATCAAGCCTGCCCAGCTTCTAACAGCCCGATCCACAGTCCCTGCAAAGCTGAGACCCGTGGAGGCGACCGGAAGCGTGGGGCACGCCATCTTGAAGTGACCACGAGACGCTGACCGTGCAGCCCACGAGTGACCCTCGAAGCTGTACACCGGGGTTTGAGAAGCCCCCACCCTGAGCTACTCCTGAGCCGAAGTTCAGCCCTCCACACTCGACGAGTGCTGCGTGGGGCCCTTTGGCACGATTTGGCTCAACGCGTTGGCCCGGTCACTTGCCAGCTGGCTTGTGGTCCCTGTGCCGACGAACTACAAAAGAAGACTCGTGATTCTGGTTGCTCCAGATCCACACCAGCTCCCCTGAAAGGGAGCCCCGACTCTGACCTTCCTGGTCCGAGTGAGACGCCATCTTCCAATCCCGCGTGGATTGCTCTTACCAAGGCTTGTTTGCTCCAAACCGGAAGCCGACTGCACCGACGGTGAGAGCCTGCGTGGGACAGATCGTGACCTGCTCCTGGACGTCGCAGATGCCCCAGAGCCCACGTGACAGCGAAGAGAAGCGCCTCGACGACCACCTGATTGCGCCCGACATTGCCTGGTTCCGTCCTGGTTCCACCCTGGTCACTGCTGAGTGACCCAGACTCTGTCCCCTCTGCTTTCAGGTACTCTACAACTTGAGTCCACCCTTGGACTCCACCGGACACTTCGTCTTCACCCTGCCTGCAGCCCTTTCAGCTTCAAGCACCAAGAGCCTGCGTGTCAAAACCCGACGCCACTTCGACCCTGTGCACCCACTTCCTGTGGGTGAGGTAACTTTGCTCCGCCGGTGTTCCCACACTGGTGCACACCTCTAGGGTCTGTGTGTTAAGTTTTGTTCCTCTAGGTTCAGCGGAAGTGTCCTTAAACTTTAACTATTTGACTTTTACGCACCATTGGTTAACATTGGTGCATGCGTGCGCTTTCCGCACATCTCCCGAATCCCGAGGGCCATTCCCGACTTCAGCATTGCTTGTCCTGACTGCTCCCAGCGATTCCCTAGGCCCTAGGCCTAACCACTGTTCGAGTGGCCTCTCTTATACCACTTGTTTAGTATATGGTTTGAGTGGCCCCCTGCCCTCATCCATAATTGTGCAACTTTGTATGTTTAAACAGTGCTTTTGATTTAACGCTTGTGCCCCTTTATTCATAAAGAATACTGGGGATTGTTTTTAGTAATAAACACATATATTTTTATAATATATACTTGTGTGGTGTCCTTTCATTTGGTATTACAGGATTGTATGTGGTAAAACAGCTCGCTTAACACGACCTCTTAAGTTAAGCCTTTAGGCTGCTTAGTCCATGCTACCCCTAGGATAGCTTGTCTAATAAGGTTGACTTACAACCAGACACCATAAGGGGATTGTTTGGTCAGGTAGTAGGTGGTTCCAGAATTGGAAACATCCCCTACCAGGCCAACTTCTCACATTGGTGAGCAGCGGTGCGGATTTGAGCTTGCTGTTGTTTTACCATTGCAATCTTTATATCAAATTGAAAGATCACATCAAGTACCCCTAGGTACATATAAAATCAAAAGCTTAGCATATTAAGTTCTACTGAACTTAGTAGTTGTAGGTTGAAGGGAGTAGCACACCCCTGACTACAACTCACTAGCAAGGTCCAGTAGGAAAACACTTAGTGTAGGTAAGTGCACCACTTACACCTCACTAGTAACCATGTCTGACACAGGAAAGGCCTCAGGGTCTAGTCCTGTGACAGTTGACCCTACCCAGGCAACTTTTGGATATGACAAACTAACCCGCAGAGACTTGATTGCCTTGTGCAAAGCAAGAGGGTTAAAAAGGGGCAGAAGCCCCACCTGCCTAACCCTGGTAGAAATCCTAGAACAGGATGACTTAGAGAAGGCTAAAACAGCTTCCCTAGACACAGGAAATGGAGAGAACCCCCCTGTAGTTGATCCCCCTGAAGAGGAGGATGATGATGACTTGGATGAGGACTCAGATGTTGAGGACTTAGAAGTACAGGATCAGGGTAGCCAGGTTCCAGTTGGTAGGCTTAGCCAGGCCAACTTGGACCTACTGGGGAATGGGGAGGGCCAGCACCTCCCCAGAACCCAACATGTGATTCTCCCAGGCAACAGAAGAGTGAGATCTCCCTCAGGGGACTCTCATCTTTCTAGTGCCTCCAGAGAATCAGAGAGAGGCATGAGTGCTTCTCAGAAAGCTGAGCATAGGGCTAGAATGAGGGCTGTCAGACTCCAGATAGAGAGAGAGGAGGTAGCCCTGAGTCAAGCTAAGCTTACCTTAGCTCAAGCTAAACTTGCCTTGGCAAGAGAGCAGAAATTAAGTGGCTTAGATGTCACTGGTGGCAGCAATTTTCCAAGAGAAAAAGACAGGGCCTATGATAATAGAAACCTGACCAAAATTGTGCCCCCCTTTAAAGAAGGGGATGACATCCACAAATGGATGACTGCTCTTGAGAGAGCCTGCATGGTACAGCAGGTTCCTGAGAATCAGTGGGCTGCAATTTTGTGGTACTCCTTTTCTGAGAAAGGGAGGGACAGGCTCCTCACAGTTAGACCTGAGGATGCCAAAAACTACTCTGTTTTGAAGAGTGCTCTCATTGAAGGGTATGGCCTAACCACTGAGCAATACAGGTTGTTGTTCAGAGACACCCAGAAAGCACAGACTCAAGACTGGACTGATTTTGTGGAGTGTGCCACTAAGGCTTTGGAGGGTTGGTTACAGGGAAGTAAAGTTTCAGACTATACAGGATTGTACAATCTTATGATGAGAGAACAGATCCTTAATAACTGTACAAACCAGCTGTTGCATCAATACCTTATTGACTCTGATCTGACCTCTCCCCAAGAATTGGGAAAGAAGGCAGACAAATGGGTCAGAACAAGGATTAAGCAGAAACCCCAGAACCAAGGTGGTGACCAGAAGAAAACAGACCAGAAGGGTGGTAATCAGAATCAGAAAGATAAAGAAAAAGACCAGAAGTCTTCAGGCCCCCAAACTAATAGTAAGGAGGGTGGTTCCCAAAATGGTAACAAGAAGAAGAAGAACAAAGGTCCAAAGACACCTTGGTGTAATACCTGCAAATCAGTTTCACACTGGGGCAGTGAGTGCACCAAGGCAAATCCAGTTCCCACCACTACAGCTCCTAAAGCAACTGCAACCCCAAGTACAGTAAGCAGTGGTGGAACACAGTCCAAGGGTGTAGCTGGGTTGACCCTGGGTATTGAAGTAGGATCTGGCCTAGTCAGAGTCCCTACACAGGCAGTTCTCCTGTATGATGTGGACATTGAGTTGCCCACTGCAGTAAGCCCCACTAACCTGGGCAAATACAGGCAGACTCCCTTAATAAATGAGAAACTGGCTCAAGCTTACAGGGACACATGTGCTAGTGTCACCATGGTGACCCCTGGCTTTGTGGACCCTGGACAGATTGTACTAGGAGAGAGCTACCTAGTAACCAATGCAAGCAACTCCACTACCTCCCATAGTGTGGCAGTTGTGAACTTCTCCTGGGGAGGGGTTGATGGCCTAAAGAAAGTTGTGGTGAGTGCAGACCTACCAGTAGACTGTCTGTTAGGCAATGACCTTGAAAGCTCAGCATGGTCAGAAGTGGAGTACAGGACTCATGCAGAAATGCTAGGGATTTCAGAGCATGTCCTTGCCATGACAAGGGCTCAGGCTAAGAAGTGCCTTCCTGAACCAGTGGTGGATCTTGAGACAATAGACCAGCCACAACCCAAGAGAAGGAGCAAGAGAGGAAAGGCCTCGCCTTCCACCTTGCCCCAGGTTGAGGATCAGGTTTCAGAGGAAACTGATTCTGCAGTCCAAGAGGAGACTGTCTCTGAGGAGCTTGAACCTGACCAGGTTGAGTTTCTGGGGACAGGGGGACCCTCAAGGGCAGACCTGAGGCAGGCTCAATTAGATTGCCCTTCCCTTGAACCCCTCAGACAGCAGGCTGCTGCTGAGGCTGCTGGGGATGCCCAAGGTACCCATACTGTGTATTGGGATGAGGGACTCCTTTACTCAGAGGCTAGAGCCCCCAAGCCTGGCATGACCAGGAGGTTGGTGATACCTCTGCAGTTTAGGGGATTCCTCCTTACCTTGGCCCATGATATTCCCCTTGCAGGACACTTAGGCCAGAACAAGACGTGGGACAGGCTTGTTCCACACTTTCACTGGCCTCACATGTCAGAGGATGTCAAGGAGTTTTGTCGCTCCTGTGTCACTTGCCAAGCCAGTGGTAAGTCAGGTGGCACAACAAAGGCCCCCCTAATACCACTACCTGTGGTGGGGGTCCCCTTTGAGAGAGTTGGAATTGATATTGTGGGTCCAATGGACCCCCAAACAGCATCTGGGAACAGATTCATACTGGTGGTAGTGGATCATGCCACCAGGTACCCAGAGGCTATTCCCCTAAGGACCACCACAGCACCTGTGGTGGCAAAAGCCCTCATTGCAGTTTTCTCAAGAGTGGGCTTTCCTAAGGAGGTACTATCAGATAGAGGGACAAATTTTATGTCCAGCTATCTAAAAGCAATGTGGAAGGAATGTGGAGTAAACTATAAGTTTACCACCCCATATCATCCACAATGCAATGGGCTTGTGGAGAGATTTAACAAGACCCTTAAAGGCATGATAAAAGGATTACCAGAGAAGCTCAGGCGGAAATGGGACATTCTTTTACCCTGCCTGCTCTTTGCTTACAGAGAGGTCCCACAGAAGGGGGTTGGCTACAGCCCTTTTGAACTTTTGTTTGGCCACCCTGTGAGAGGTCCATTGTGTTTGGTGAAGGAAGGATGGGAGTTACCTCTCAAAAAGCCCAAACTAGACATAGTGGACTATGTACTTGGTCTCCGCTCCAGGATGGCTGAGTACATGGAAAGAGCATCCAAAAACCTGGAGGCCAGCCAAGAATTGCAGAAAGCTTGGCATGACCAAAAGGCTGTACTGGTAGAGTTCCAACCAGGACAGAAGGTATGGGTACTGGAGCCAGTGGCTCCAGCAGCACTCCAAGACAAATGGAGTGGACCCTATCCTATTATTGAGAAGAAAGGGGAAGTCACCTACTTGGTAGACTTTGGAACACCCAGGAGCCCTCACAGGGTAATCCATGTGAATCGCTTGAAAGCATTTGTAGACAGGGAGGACATGAGCTTGCTCATGGCCACAGATGGGGAACAGGAGGAAGAGAGTGACCCTCTCCCAGACCTGCTTTCCCAGAACCCTGATGATGGTTCAGTTGATGGAGTAGCCTTGGCAGGCAGCCTCACTGACCAGCAACAGAGGGACTGCAGACAAGTTTTGCAGGCTCACAGGCAAATGTTTTCACTCACACCCAGCCAAACTGACTGGTGTACCCATGTTGTGGACACTGGTGACAGTCTGCCTGTCAAGAATAAGATCTACAGGCAACCTGATCATGTCAGGGATTGCATCAAGGCTGAGGTGCAAAAGATGTTGGAGCTTGGAGTGATTGAGCCATCAGAGAGCCCATGGGCCAGCCCAGTAGTCCTGGTGCCAAAACCTCATACCCAAGATGGTAAGAGAGAAATGAGGTTTTGCGTGGATTACAGGGGTCTCAATGCTGTCACTAGGACAGATGCTCACCCCATTCCAAGAGCAGATGAGCTCATTGACAGATTGGCTTCTGCCAAGTTTCTGAGCACATTTGATCTGACAGCTGGCTACTGGCAAATCAGACTAGCTGAGGAGTCAAAGGCCAAGACAGCATTCTCTACCCCTAGTGGGCATTATCAGTTTGTGGTAATGCCCTTTGGTTTGAAGAATGCACCTGCCACTTTTCAAAGGTTGGTGAACCAAGTCCTTACTGGGTTGGATGACTTTTGTGCAGCTTATCTGGATGATATTGCTGTCTTTAGCTCCACCTGGGAGGATCACCTGATCCACCTGAAGAAAGTTTTGGAGGCCCTGCAAAAGGCAGGCCTAACTATCAAGGCCACAAAGTGCCAGATAGGGCAGAGTAAGGTTGTATACCTGGGCCACCTAGTAGGTGGAGGCCAGGTTCAGCCACTGGAAAGCAAAATCCAGGCCATACAGGACTGGGCTCCTCCAGTTACCCAGACACAAGTCAGAGCCTTCTTGGGCCTGACTGGGTATTACAGAAAGTTTGTGAAAAACTATGGGTCTATAGTGACACCATTAAATGACTTGACATCCAAGAAGATGCCAAAAAAGGTTCAGTGGACAGTTAGCTGTCAGAAGGCATTTGAAGACCTGAAGAAGGCCATGTGCTCTGCACCTATCCTAAAGAGTCCTGACTACTCCAAACAGTTCATTGTTCAGACAGATGCTTCTGAGTTGGGGGTGGGAGCTGTACTCTCACAACTTAATCAAGATGGTCAAGACCAGCCAATTGCTTTCATTAGCAGGAGGCTAACCCCAAGAGAAAAACGTTGGTCAGCCATTGAGAGGGAGGCCTTTGCTGTGGTTTGGGCATTAAAGAAGTTGAGGTCCTACTTGTTTGGAACTCACTTCCTGGTGCAAACAGACCATAAGCCCCTCTTATGGCTTAATCAGATGAAGGGTGAAAATCCCAAACTGCTCAGGTGGTCCATTTCCCTACAGGGGATGGACTTTACAGTGGAGCACCGCCCAGGGACTGACCATGGTAATGCAGATGGTCTCTCCAGGTACTTCCACTTAGAACATGAAGACTTATCTGGTCAAGGTTAGTTTAATGTCCCTGCGTTTGGGGGGGGGGTTGTGTAGGAGAGTAGGGTCTGCTATCCTATGGTCACCCCAAATTTTTGCTTTTTGCTTCACTGGTTTTCGACTACTGAGGCTGTGGGCCTGCTGATCAGACCCCCAGCCTGCTGTTCTCTCACTAAATTAATGACACATGTGCTATAGGCACATACCAATTGGAAATGGACTCCTTGTCAGCCCCTGTAGAATGCACTATAGGTGCACAGGGCACAGGAGCCACTAAGGCCTACCAGGGGCTGCAGCATATCTTTTGCCACCCCTGGCTGGTTCTTAAATTGACACAACTGGCTGATCACTCAGCTGGGGTAAGGTGGTGTACACACCCCTTGCTTAGATATAGTATACCTATGTCTAAACCTATATCTGGACACATGTAAACCTGTGAGCCACTCCTATAGACAGGCCTCACCAATCCTGGAGGCTGGGTGCATGGTTTTTATGTGAGATGGAGCTCTAGCATGAGCTGAGCCTGTCTGCAGCCGTCGGGAACAAATCCCTAAGCTGTTTCAGGATAATGCCATACCATATACTATTAAGTGCCTTATAATCCTCGCGGTTATTTAGCAACTCTGGTTTGGCTTTATCAAAACATGTCGTGTAAGGTGTCATACGCTTTGGAATACCATCCCCTCGCCAGTTCTGGCGACGGGGATGGCATTCCACCCCTCTAGAGGGGTAAGACATGTTACTTCACTTTAATGCGGTTGATTTCTCCAAAGGCCTTAAGATCCACAAAATGGATGCCTCTGCCACAGACAAATGTCTGGACCCCTGGAGCTGACCGAAACCCAGTCAAGGGGGTCCTGGACAAAGGGTTTCCTGTCACAGGAGGGTGTCACCGCCCTCCAGACAGGAGATAGTGTATTGTAGCAGGGAGGTTTGAAAGAAACCAGACACTGCCTGGGGCGCACAAGGCTGCCCCTTGCATAATCCGGCCAAACCGGTTCTGGGGCACTCCAGCCCTCGTGCCAGGGCGGCCTGGATCAAAGGAAGGGGGTGTATCCACCCACTTCCTGGGTCCCACCCATAGGAGGGGACCTAGCAGGTAATCACGCCCACCAGATTCGAATAAGAGTGGGAGCAGTGCCAATGCACATCAGATTTCCTGGAAGAAACATTTGAAACGATATTCTGGACCCTTCGCCCTCCATCTCAACGTGGAAGCCCGAAGAATCTCCCTTGTGGTCAAGGAGTGACCACCCTGCAGCAGCAGGCACCATCCAGCCCTCGACGTCTACTTGGTTGCAGTTCCCGCCGGAACTCGAGCGACTGAGATCGACGAGATCAAGCCTGCCCAGCTTCTAACAGCCCGATCCACAGTCCCTGCAAAGCTGAGACCCGTGGAGGCGACCGGAAGCGTGGGGCACGCCATCTTGAAGTGACCACGAGACGCTGACCGTGCAGCCCACGAGTGACCCTCGAAGCTGTACACCGGGGTTTGAGAAGCCCCCACCCTGAGCTACTCCTGAGCCGAAGTTCAGCCCTCCACACTCGACGAGTGCTGCGTGGGGCCCTTTGGCACGATTTGGCTCAACGCGTTGGCCCGGTCACTTGCCAGCTGGCTTGTGGTCCCTGTGCCGACGAACTACAAAAGAAGACTCGTGATTCTGGTTGCTCCAGATCCACACCAGCTCCCCTGAAAGGGAGCCCCGACTCTGACCTTCCTGGTCCGAGTGAGACGCCATCTTCCAATCCCGCGTGGATTGCTCTTACCAAGGCTTGTTTGCTCCAAACCGGAAGCCGACTGCACCGACGGTGAGAGCCTGCGTGGGACAGATCGTGACCTGCTCCTGGACGTCGCAGATGCCCCAGAGCCCACGTGACAGCGAAGAGAAGCGCCTCGACGACCACCTGATTGCGCCCGACATTGCCTGGTTCCGTCCTGGTTCCACCCTGGTCACTGCTGAGTGACCCAGACTCTGTCCCCTCTGCTTTCAGGTACTCTACAACTTGAGTCCACCCTTGGACTCCACCGGACACTTCGTCTTCACCCTGCCTGCAGCCCTTTCAGCTTCAAGCACCAAGAGCCTGCGTGTCAAAACCCGACGCCACTTCGACCCTGTGCACCCACTTCCTGTGGGTGAGGTAACTTTGCTCCGCCGGTGTTCCCACACTGGTGCACACCTCTAGGGTCTGTGTGTTAAGTTTTGTTCCTCTAGGTTCAGCGGAAGTGTCCTTAAACTTTAACTATTTGACTTTTACGCACCATTGGTTAACATTGGTGCATGCGTGCGCTTTCCGCACATCTCCCGAATCCCGAGGGCCATTCCCGACTTCAGCATTGCTTGTCCTGACTGCTCCCAGCGATTCCCTAGGCCCTAGGCCTAACCACTGTTCGAGTGGCCTCTCTTATACCACTTGTTTAGTATATGGTTTGAGTGGCCCCCTGCCCTCATCCATAATTGTGCAACTTTGTATGTTTAAACAGTGCTTTTGATTTAACGCTTGTGCCCCTTTATTCATAAAGAATACTGGGGATTGTTTTTAGTAATAAACACATATATTTTTATAATATATACTTGTGTGGTGTCCTTTCATTTGGTATTACAGGATTGTATGTGGTAAAACAGCTCGCTTAACACGACCTCTTAAGTTAAGCCTTTAGGCTGCTTAGTCCATGCTACCCCTAGGATAGCTTGTCTAATAAGGTTGACTTACAACCAGACACCATAAGGGGATTGTTTGGTCAGGTAGTAGGTGGTTCCAGAATTGGAAACATCCCCTACCAGGCCAACTTCTCACACTGCCCCCGATGTGACTTATTGTGGCTTGAGCTGTTACAGTGGCGTTGGCATCGTAGTTGTTTTGAGGCTTTCTACCGGGATGAGGTGCTTCGGGGACTATATTATCTAATCAAAAACAAGGAACCTGGTCTCGATTTTACGTGGCTGCTTTTTAGGTCTCGTAGACCTATTACGGTGAACCCAAAAACTTTAACCAAAGCGGATTTCAACGAGTGCATGAGTTCTCGTGACCGCGCTTTTATCTGAGCCGCCTGCCTCCGAGAGCTTCAAATTAAAGCCATCTGTTGCTTCCCCAGCGCACTCGGCCTCACTTCTCCTCCCCCTAATTAACACACACTTCTTTCACGGCGGCCGTGCTTCAAAGGGCTCCGCTCCGCCCCCTGCTGCATTCACTTTCCCTCCACGTTCCCTCTTCTTCCTTCCTCTCCCGTCTCCCTCGTGACACCTCTTTGCCCACTTCTTATTTTTATTAAGGACTTGTTCTTTTCTTTCGCAAGAATCAGGATATCTCCTTTTGCTACAAACAGCCATGAATTCGCTGAGATATCATTTATGAGGCAACCACGATGCATCAGACAATACCCATGTGACTCTCGGCCAGAAAAAGCAACTCGGTAAAGATGATAATCATACCAAAAAAAAGTATTCATGTTATCGACCTTGAGCGGATGAAAGGCTGTACCAGCCACACATAGATAGGAAACTATGACATGCGAATGTCACAGAGAATGATGAGCCATTTTAGAGCTTGTGTACAATCCAAGTAGCCTTTGGTCGCTAGCTGCTCTGAATTGCCAGTCACCCCAGCATTCTGATAGATCAATTATTCAGACTCCGCTGCCATGTCTTAGATTTGCACCAAGCTAATCAACTTTATTTCCATTCAGAATTACCTGAGCAGGGCCTTAGCAGCTTTTGAGAATGATTACCATTTCTCGTAAACATAATGTAATCAAAACCTTAGAGCCAAAAGTGTGTTATGTGTGATTTAGAGTTTGGCAGATAAAATCCTCTGTCACAAACCTGACCGAGTGCATGAGTTCTCGTGACCGCACTTTTATCTGAGCCGCCTGCCTCCGAGAGCTTCAAATAAAGCCATCTGTTGCTTCCCCAGTGCACTCGGCCTCACTTCTCCTCCCCCTAATTAACACACACTTCTTTCACGGCGGCCGTGCTTCAAAGGGCTCCGCTCCGCCCCCTGCTGCATTCACTTTCCCTCCACGTTCCCTCTTCTTCTTCCTCTCCCGTCTCCCTCGTGACACCTCTTTGCCCACTTCATATTTTTAAGGACTTGTTCTTTTCTTTTGCAAAAATCAGGATATCTCCTTTTGCTACAAACAGCCATGAATTCGCTGATATATCATTTATGAGGCAACCACGATGCATCAGACAATACCCATGTGACTCTCGACCAGAAAAAGCAACTCGGTAAAGACGACAATCATACCAAAAAAAAGTATTCATGTTATCGACCTTAAGCGGATGAAAGGCTGTACCAGCCACACATAGATAGGAAACTATGACATGCGAATGTCACAGAGAATGATGAGCCATTTTAGAGCTTGTGATTACAATCCAAGTAGCCTTTGTTCGCTAGCTGCTCTGAATTGCCAGTCACCCCAGCATCAGACAATACCCATGTGACTCTCGGCCAGAAAAAGCAACTCGGTAAAGACGACAATCATACCAAAAAAAAGTATTCATGTTATCGACCTTAAGCGGATGAAAGGCTGTACCAGCCACACATAGATAGGAAACTATGACATGCGAATGTCACAGAGAATGATGAGCCATTTTAGAGCTTGTGATTACAATCCAAGTAGCCTTTGTTCGCTAGCTGCTCTGAATTGCCAGTCACCCCAGCATCAGACAATACCCATGTGACTCTCGGCCAGAAAAAGCAACTCGGTAAAGACGACAATCATACCAAAAAAAAAAACGTCTTTCAGCCCCCAAAGCATATTTTAAAGAAATGTGCGCGCCAGCAGCAGGAGGCACCAGCAATCTGGCTATTGTATAATGCTTACACGACAAAACGGGGGATTTTATTGAAATTGTTCTTCCTTCTGAAAGGCTCTGGCAACAAGATAGCATAAACGTGTCTGTCTCCACCTCAGGATGCAATGTTCAAGGTTAAAAGGCCTGTTGTGCGCTGACCTCATCCCGTTCCCACTCCGGCTCCCCAGGGGTGATTCATGTGGCCTTCTTTTATGAAACATTATAGCGCTGCTGTCTCGGTGGCTTTCAGGTTCCGTCTCCCGCGCGGACAGCCCCGCCCCTCCCCCCTCACCAAGGGCACAATGAACCGGAAGGGCAAGCTCGCAAAGAGAGGAAAGACAACTGCCTCGCAAACGGGCTAGCAATGCAGCCCTTGTTAGTTTTATATTTATTTTTATTTTTTTAATATATTTTATGGTGTTTTACAGCAAATCTTGGCTCCTCTGCTGGGGGCGGCGTTCCATCTCCAGCCCTCACCCTCACACCCCTCACCCTCACACCCCCTCACCCACCCTCACACCCCCTCACCCTCACACCCCCTCACCCTCACACCCCCTCACCCTCACTCACTCTCACCCCCTCATCCTCACACACCCTCACTCACCCTCACCCACCCTCACACCCTCACCCACCCTCACACCCCCTCACCCTCACTCATCCTCACCCCAACATCCTCACACACCCTCACCCCCCTCACAACCCTCTCACCCTCACCCCCCTCACCCCCCTCACCCTCACACACCCATACCTTCACACCCTCAGTCACCCTCACACCCCCTCACCCCTCTCACCCTCACACACCCTCACTCACCCTCACACCCCCTCACTCACCCTCACCCACCCTCACACCCCCTCACCCTCACACCCCCTCACCATCACACCCCCTCACCCTCACCCCCTCATCCTCACACACCCTCACTCACCCTCACACCCTCACCCACCCTCACACCCCCTCACCCCCACTCACCCTCACCCCCCTCACAAACCTCTCACCCTCACCCACCCTCACACCCCCTCACCCTCACACACCCATACCTTCACACCCTCAGTCACCCTCACACCCTCACCCGCAAACCCCCTCACCCCTCTCACCCTCACACCCCCTCACACCCCCTCACTCACCCTCACTCACCCTCACACACCTTCACACCCCCTCACCCTCACACCCACTCACCCTCACACCCCCTCACCCTCACACCCCCTCACCCTCACACCCCTCACCCTCACACCTCTCACCCTCACACCCACCCTCACTCACCCTCACGACCCTCTCACCCTCACACACCCTCACCCTCATACCCCCTCACCCTCACACCCCCTCACTCACCCTCACACCCCTCACTCACCCTCACACTCCCTCACACACCCACTCACCCTCACACACCCTCACCCTCACACACCCTCACCCTCACACCCCCTCACCCTCACACCCCTCGCCCTCACACCCCTCACCCTCGCACCCCCTCACCCTCAAACCCTCACTCACCCTCACGACCCTCTCACCCTCACACCCCCTAACCCTCACACACCCTCACTCACCCTCACACACCCTCACACACCCTCACCAGCATAGCATAACAAAACCTAGCATAGCATAGCAAAACACAGCATAGCATAACAAAAAAAGCATAGGATAGCAAAACCAAACCTAGCATAACAAAACAAGAAATAGCATAGCAAAACACAACAAAGCATAGCATAGCATAACAAAACACAACAAAACATAGCATAACAAAACATAACAAAGCATAGCAAAACAAAACATAGCATAACAATACACAACAAAACATATCATAAGATAAAACATAGCATAACAAAACAAAGCATTGCATAACAAAACATAGCAAAACACAAAGCATAGTATAACAAAACACAGCATACATAACAAAACATAGCATAACAAAGCATATCAAAACATACCATAACTTAGCATAACAAAACACAACATAGCATAGCATAACAAAACAAAGCTTAGCATAGCATAACAAAACATAGCATAGTATAGCATACCAAACCATAGCATAACAAAACTTAGCATAGCAAAACAAAGCATAGCATAATAAAACACAACAAAATATTGCATAGCATAACAAAACATAGCATAGCATAACAAAGCATAGCATAGCAAAACACAACAAAACAGCATAGCTTAACAAAACACAACAAAACATAGCATGGTTTAACAAAACATAACAAAACATATAATAGCATAGCAAAACACAGCATAGCATACCAAACACAGTATAACATAGCATAGCATAACAAAACATAGCATAGCAAAACAAAGCATAGCATAATAAAAAATAACAAAGCATAGCATAACAAAACAGCATAACAAACCATAGCAGAGCAAAACATAGCATAACAAAACATAGCATAGCATAACAAAGCATAGCCTAGCAAAATACAACACAGCATAGCATAACAAAACACAACAAAACATAGCATAGCATAACAAAACAAAGCATAGGATAGCAAAACTAAACATAGCATACCAAACACAGCAAAACATAGCATAGCATAACAAAACATAGCATAGCAAAACAAAGCATAGCATAATAAAAAATAACATAGCACAACAAAACATAGCATAACAAAACATAGCATAACAAAACATAGCATAACAAAGCATAGCAGAGCAAAACATAACAAAACATAGCATAGCATAACAAAGCATAGCCTAGCAAAACACAACAAAGCATAGCAAAACACAACAAAACATAGCATAGCATAACAAAACAAAGCATAGGATAGCAAAACTAAACATAGCATAGCATAACAAAAGAAAGCATAGGATAGAAAAACAAAACATAGCATAGCATAACAAAACATAGCATAACAAAACACAACAAAACAGCATAGCTTAACAAAACAAAACATAGCATGGCTGAACAAAACATAATAGCATAGCAAAACACAGCATAGCATACCAACACAACAAAACATAGCATAGCATAGCAAAACATAGCATAGCAAAACAAAGCATAGCATAATAAAACACAACAAAACATAGCATAGCATAACAAAGCATAGCAGAGCAAAACATAGCATAGCATAACAAAGCAGAGCATAGCATAGCATAACAAAACATAGTATAGCATAGCATAACAAAACATAGCATAGCATAACAAAATAGCATAGCATAGCATAACAAAACAAAACATAGGATAGCAAAACGAAACATAGCATAGCATACAGCATCACTCAGCACCACCACAGCATCACTCAGTGGCACCACAACATCACTGATCTCCACCACAGCATCAATCTGTGCAACCATTCAACAACAACTGGTTCAAATATGTTATCTCAATGTTTCAAGCTTTATTACAAATGTAACAAAAAGATGTTAATATTTGACATATGTTCTTGGATTTTCGTCACAATAAAATACACTGAACATAATCTTCACAAATGTTATTTACAAAAGTTTAAGCTTTTGCCATTATAAATTACAATAACTTTTATTTAAGTATTAATTATTAAAAATGGACGACTGTCCCACGAATTCCACATCAACAGAGGAACTCGCCAGGGGTGCCCACTGTCCCCCCTTCTATTCACATTGACGATAGAAATACTAGCTATCCGGATCCGACAGAACCAGGGTATTAGGGGGTTCACCTGGGGGGACTCGGAAGCCACACAGGAAAAAATCTCGCTATACGCGGACGACGTCCTGCTGTTTGTGACGGAGCCGGATGCCACGATCCCGGTCCTGTTCAAAGAGCTGGATGACTTCGGAGCCAGAGCGGGTCATACCATTAATTGGCATAAATCGATTCTCTATGACCCACAGGGCCGAGAGCGAGGGGAGTGCCTGCCGGAACTCCTCATTCACACAACCGAGGGATTTCAGTATCTGGGGGTGTTTATTACGCTAGACGAGACACTTTCCCTTCATAATAACGTGACCCGCATCATGGCAAGTGCGAAATTAGAGATGGACCGGTGGAGGCACCTCCCGCTCACCCTATTAGGGCGTGCAGCGCTATATAAAATGCTTCTGCTTCCAAAATTCCTCTATGCGCTGCAGAACAAATATTACCCGCTCCCTCCTGTGACCCTGCCTAAAATCCACGCGGAACTACGAGCGTTCTTATGGTTGGGGAAGCACCCAAGAATAGCCTTGGCCACACTGCAACGCCACCAGTACAGTGGAGGGATCTCCCTCCCCAACCTGGAGGCGTATTATTGGGCGGAACACCTTGCCCCAATAAATGAATGGCTGCATGCAGCTATTGATCACCCCACTTATGCACTAGAACGTTCAAAATGGTCTCACACGAACATTCTCTACTATTTATACGGAGGTCCGAGGGGGAAGCACCTTCTGCCTGCTACCAGAATCACGTTGACTGCATGGATTAAGGCAACCAAACGCATGGGATGGGACAAACGACCCACTCGACAGACGCCACTATGGCATTGTAGGTGGTTGGGTGAACTTAACAAACTGACAGGCTTTCGGCAGTGGGATGACATCGGCATTTCGAACATAGGGGACGTGATTGCCAGGGGTGAACTGAAAACATTCCAAGCCTTACAGGGAGACTTTGGCCTACATAACACTCAGTACTACAAATACACACGGCTAAGGCACGCTTGGAGGGCGCAGAACATCGTGTTGGCAGACATCCCAGAGTACGCCCCTTTAGAGGGTAGGTTATTGCAAGAGCAAATAGGAAGGGGAGCGGTGTCCCTCACGTACAGAACGCTAACCAACAACACACTGGGAACCCTACAGGACCTGAGAAACAAATGGGAGGCAGACACGGGGGAGATGGAGGACCTGGACAGGGAGATGGTCCTTATGCACCCGCGTGAGGTGGCGATTAAGTCCAGACTCCGTCTCATACAGTTGAAGGTGTTGCATAGAGCTTACTACGACAGGGTGCGACTATACTGAATGGGGAAGGCCCTGGACACTGCATGCCTTAGATGCCACCAGCCGGAGGGGAACTTCTACCACATACTTTGGGGCTGTGCAATCATACAGGAATACTGGGAGGACATATTCGGGGAATTGGATGAAGTCCTGGGTACTACTTTACCACGTGACCCAAAACTAGCTCTGTTGGGGTTGACGACCGAAGTCGACTTGGCCCGCCCTCTGACCATATTCCTGGTGCTGGCACTGGTAGTGGCCAAGAGAGACATTGCTCGACGCTGGGGAGTGGCCGAACCGCCAGACTTGGAGGAATGGAGGAGAGGGCTTGACCTCTATATGTCGGCCGAGAGAGTGACATATAAAGCCAGGGGTTGCCCCAAAAAGTTCCGAAGGGTGTGGTCAAAGTGGAGGCAATACCACGGACTAGAGTGAACACACAGGGGGTCTGAAGGTGGACTTTGTTATACTTGATGTTTGATATTCCCCCAAAGGTGGAGACGGAGCTTGGGCCTGTTAAATGTATTACTGTGGGACCCTGTTTTTCTCCGGTGGATGTAACTTTCACAGCATATGATAGACAAATCTTGGGGTGGGGGGGTGCGGGCATGGTAGGAGCTGTTTTTTGGGGGGATGTTTTTTTCTTACTTATTGACATTCGTCACTAGCTTTGGTTGAAACTGCACTGTCGTTTTTGATATATCAATAATCCTAATAGCAAAAGAAAATTTGCGATACTGACGGATACTGGCTGAATGTTGACGCCAGCCCGTGTCCCTCTATATTCTCAAATGATACGCCCAGAGCAACAATAAAAATTTGTTTAAAAAAAAAAAAAGTATTAATTATTAAAAAAAAATAAAAACCATTGTTATTTGTAATATCAATACATGTAAGTCACGTACATACAACACATATTGCATTACAAATGCTATAGGTGTCACATTTGCGAAAGTTATAACCATTGGCATGGTAAATGACAAAGCTATTAATTTAGCTATTTTCAAAAACAAAACCTAAATAAAAAAATTGTCATTTACAATACCAATAGCTCAAACTTTCCTATTACGAGACCTATTGCATTGCAAATGCTTGTTATTTTGGCAGACTCAGTACCTGAACAAGTTAATTCTTAGGTACTTATATTTGTCATCATCATCTATTTACATCATATATTTTTACACATTTGTGATTTTCAAAAATGTCCAAATTTAAAACACTACAAGACATTCAAATCAATAAACACTTTAAAAAAAATATAAAAACACCAAAATGTGAGAAAAATAATTGCAAACAATTGAGTCCATTCACAAAAACATGTACAACATTACATAGCGACAGTACACCAGTTCATTTTCTGAAATAAGTCCTATCACATCTACTTATTTAATGTCTCAGTATGGGACTATAGGAGGCAGCTAGGAGGGAAGGGTGAAAGGGGATATCGAAGGTACATTAACAAGCACGGAATCGAAACCATTGTGCGCCCGCAGCACAGAGGAGCGGGGGCAAGGGAGGCTGGCAGCAAAGCGAACGCGTGCTAATTATAAACAGATGTTTATAATTTAAACCAGATGCCGCTGCTGCGCGTAACAGCCACCAATAGGCCATGAGCGGAGCAATGCCCCCACCTGGGGCCAATTGCTTGCTGTCTTTTTTTAAAAACAACAACAATAAAAGGGGTATGCCCAAATCACCCCCCATACCTGGGCATATAACATCACAGATGTATAGCAAAGAAAAATAGTACGGAAGGACCAATCAATCATTTATTTTTGTTCATGGTACCATCAATTACCCTGACGTTTTTTAGTATTTTGAAAATCTACATATACATGATTCTAACAAATACATGTGTCATATGACTGGCTGAGTACAAAACATCAATTACTCATACATTAAACATAATATATACAGGACATGATCAAATACTGAAAATCACATATACATAACAATTACGTATATAACACAATACATATACACAATATATACTACATATACAATACCTAATTATATCCAAAATGAATGTACACTCCTTACTCTGAGCAATACACTCTGAGGAGGTCCCCTGCACGCCTGAGGTATAACACCGCTTGTCTCATTACTCTATAGGCGCCCTTACTCTAAGGCAAAATTCTAATTAATGCGACTCCTCATATGTTTGTCGACGCGTTTCAGCCAATCATTTCTTTGGGCTTCATCAGGACAAGGGTATAACCATATCTACAATTATAATGAAAAAAGCATAACTATACATTCTATTCTACCCGAAAAAATCTCCCTATCCCATCAGTGCCCATGCAGTGCTCAGAAAGTCAAGAGACCACGTGAGATCAGAAAGAGCCAAAAAAGGGGAGTGGATCAAGATGGTGCCACACGTGAAGCAAAACTCTACACTCATCCACTCAAATATCCACCCAAGCCTGGGTGTATGGTGCAATTACCACCAAGTCGGTGTTAAACCCAATGACACACGGGGGCATAGAAAAGGTACTTAAACCAAAGGGCAGCCAAAGAAGTACCTGGAGTGAAGACTTCACTCTTGAGTTCACAGACAAATTTATACTTCGGGGGTACAGAGATACCCACATCGGCCGAATCCTAAAACAACTCTAATCCTAAAGTGATAATGAAAAAGGGGAGGCAGGAGTCATTCATCACAAAGCTTCATCCTGTATCTGATTCTACCTCGAGTGTGGTACAACACATGTAAAAATGTGATTAAGTATCAAGGACCCCCTGAAGGAACGAATGAACCAGTCCTAGGTCAGGGAAAAATGAGTGAAATGAAACAACCTAGGCACTATGGTGTAACAAAATTGTAAACCAAAGGAGTAACAGAGAGGTTGGACTGCACAGGAATCAGTTTCTAACATTTATTGATAATCATATTAAAAAACAGACTAAACTTAGGACAAGTTTATCTGGATTAAAACTTCAAAAAAATACATCACAATACATAAATTTTAAAACAAAAAATGAATCAATTATCAATATATACAATGTCAATAAAGCAAGAAAAAGTTACAAATATAAAAAGTGGCATAAATATTGTTTCTCGACGCGCGTTTCGGCGACCAGCGCCTTCTTCTGGAGTAGCCACAGTATGTTCTAAAAATTAAAAAAATGAATTTATTATCTAAAACCTGATAATATGCCCTTGAGAATTCCAATATAGAAGCCCAGGTTCACACCAGAAGCTGGGCTTCTATGGGAATTCACAAGGGCATATTATCAAGCCCATTATCGCGCTTTAACAGCAGTTGCCTGCTGATAAAGTGGCGATAATTTTACTGCCGTTCTTGATAATATGCCCCTTGGTTTTCTATATGACGTGGGACACATAAGCAACGAAAATGAACAAGAGTGGGATTGACATGAGTATGGTGGGTAAAGTTTAAGTTGACCCGAGCTACACATGCAGGAAAGGCAAGCATCAGAAGGAGCGTTACAGTAGTCCAGACTGGTAAGTGAGCTTTAGTACATACAGTAGATCCATTGGTGATGCCAGATGTTATCAGGCAGTATCTCTTAGATGGCTAGTCAAGCAGTGTCAGCTTAAGCATTTGGGGGGCCCAGGGCAAGAAATATTTAAGGGGGCCTCTTTGGAACAACTTTCAATTTTAACACCCATTTTTTGATTCAAGCAATGTTGGCTAACAATATTGAAGTATACTTTAATAGTTAAGCATCAAAAATACACAGAACTGAGCTACAGTGTAAATGTACTTTTCCAGGGGGCCCCTTGGAATGTGGGGGCCTGGGACATTTCCTACTTTACCCATGCCTTAAAACGTCTCTGCTTCTGGTAACTGAGGACATGTGACCACAACTTTCTTCCCTGATCATCACTGGCAAATACGGACAGGTGTACCTGTGCCTTCAAACAGCCTTACCGTTGTGGGCTTTTACCGGTGGATGAAACAGTTCCAGTTTCGGGGGTAAGCAGCCTCCAGGCACTTCTGGCTCCAAGGCAGGACCATCTTCACAGTAGTGATGTTGAGTGTGTGGGTTTTTTCATAAGATGGTTGCTAGCTCCTCTCCCAGAGGTACATATGCGCATGTCTGTCCCTCTGCACTAACGAATCAGCCGCCATAGACCGTTACTATTTTCGTAGCGGGTGTATAGAAAATATCCACCCTCCACTATAGTTTATTGCAAAAATGGTCTAGAATACAATACCATTAGCAAAGCAAATGGCTTTAACTTAATCAAAGGCGAGACCTACTGCATTTTCAATGCTTGTTAGTATTCTGCTGCTGTATTATTTTGTGCCCACTGTTGTATTCTTTACTTTGTATTCTGTGCTTCTGCCCGTTTTTCGCTCTGTGGCCCTCCAGCACTCCAGCCTTCTTCTCCCCTTCCCGCCACTGTGTCCTCTGCAGCCCTGCTCGCCTTTCGTCCTGCTCCTCCCTCCCAGCTGCTCCTCCCTCCCACCTCCCCTTCTTATGGCAGCCTGTGCGTGGTGAAGAGAGCGACCCTTGACCCTGATCCAGGCAGGTCGATCCCCACGCTGCACAGCTCCACCTGTCAGTGCCCGTGTCCCTACTCCCTGATCTCGCTGCTGCCTCGAGTTCGAGGTCCTGCTCCACCCACAGGCTCCCACCTGGTCTGTTGTTCTATTACTTTTTGCGGTATCTGTTACCCACTGTTGTATTACTTTTTTGTATTCTGCTGGTGTATTATTTTGTGCCCACTGTTGTATTCCTTTTCTTTGTATTCTGTACTTCCACCTGTTTTTTGCTCTGTAGCCCTCCAGCGTTCCAGCCTTCCTCTCCCCTTCCCGCTGCTGCGTCCCCTGCAGCCCCTCCCCCGCCCGCCCATTCGTCCCGCTCCTGCCTCCCAGCTGCTCCCCCTTCCACCTTCCCTTCTTATGGTGGCCGCGCCAAAAGAGTGCCAAGTACAAGCCTGCCTGCGCTCGTCTGCACCTGGACCGTGCCCAGCGCCAGACCCACTGGCCTCCACGAACGTCACGAAGCCCGCTGCCACTACGACACCAGCACCCTCAATGCACTAAACGCCGGCCGATCATACACCTGCTTCCTGGCCACCCCAAAGTGCACCCAAGGACCCTTCTGCCGGAGCTGAAACTTCACCAGCCTCCAAGCCACCACCTCGCCCACCGGGGTAGGACACAACCACCTCAGATGCATACTGCTGAACACCCACCCTGCCTGCAAGCACACCATCGAACTCTGGGACCTACGTAACTCATCCTATCCGGACGTCGCCTTCCTGATGGAGACCTGGATGAACCCCTCCTCGGCACCCGACATCGCCATAGCCAAACCTCGGATGGCTACAAGATCACCCGCAGGGACCATACTAGCGGAGCAGGAGGAGGAATCACCATTGTCCACAGGAACACCCTCAGAATCTCGACCAGCACCAACGACACTCTCAGCGCCGCCGAACACCAGCACTTCCAGATCCACATCGACCCCAACACCACCCTCAGAGGAATCCTCGTCTACAGACCCCCCGGCCAAAGTGCAGCGACTCCATCCCGACTTCGTCAGCACGCACGCCCTTGCATCCACGGACTACAACCTCTTCGGAGACCTGAACTTCCACCTCAACAGCAACTTTACCACCCTGCTCGACAACCTCTGACTCAAACAGCTAGTCACGACTCCCACCCACTCCGCCGGACACACGCTCGACCATAATTTAACGAGGCGTGGGGTCATAATGATGAGCACACGCGGGCCTGGTATCATAGTAAGAGACACACGGGGTGAGGGGACACAGTGACGGGCAGAGAGGGGCTGGAGGGGGTCACTGTTCATTAACGAGGTGTGGGGTCATAATGATGAGCACACAGGGGCTTGGGATCACGGTGAGAGACACACGGGGTGAGTGGACACAGTGACAGGCACAGAGGGGCTGTAGGGGGTCACTGTTCATTACTGAGGCGTGGGGACATAATGATGAGCACACGGGGGCTTGAGATCACGGTGAGAAACACACAGGGTGAGTGGCCTCAGTGACGGGCACAGAGAGGCCGGAGGAGGTCACTGTTCGTTAAGGAGGTGCGGGGTCATAATGATGAGCACACGGGGGGCTTGGGATCACGGTGAGAGACACACGGTGTGAGTGGACACAGTGACGGTGTTGGACTTGGCCCTCTTGGCAGGGTCATCCCTGCACTTTTTGCCTTCCTCCAATATTCTCTCTGACCTGTTTTTGTTGGTTTAATGACTCTGGACACTTTACCACTGGTGACCAGTGCTAAAGTGCATATGCTCTCCGTACTGAAAAGTGTATATGTGATTGGTGTCCATGATTGACTTATTTGGTTTACTGTCAGACCCCAGTAAAGTGCACCTGGAGTGCCAGGGCTTGTAAATACAAATGCTGCTGGTGGGCTTGCAGCACTGGTTGTGCCACCCACATAACCGGCCTAGTAAAATGTATCTAGGGTCTGCAACTGCAAGACCTGCATGCAGTCTGGAACTGTCATGCTAACTGCGCAAGTATAACTACTTGCCAGTCCCTAAACCTTCCCTTAACTTCTCATAGTCACCCCTATGGTAGGCCCAAGGGCAGGGTGCATTGTAAGCATAAGGTAGGACAAGCCCTGATGTGTGTGGTATGTCCTAAGAGTGAATTACAGCCATTTTCGGTTTTCACTATTGTAAGGCTACCTACTCTCCATAGGTCAGAATGGGCTGCTGGAATAATTACACTCTATAATCCCAGCAGACTCAGAGAGCATGGTAGAAAGTCAGGTTTAGAATGCCTGAACTCAGAATAATAAAATACTTCTTTTAGTAAAGTTTATATTAATATTCTGTGTTTGCAAATGCTACTTTTAGAAAGTTAGCATTTGCTTGCCTAACCATTTCAGCCCGCCTCTGCCCTGATGTGTATCTGCTGTCTGGTTTCTGTGTGTGACAGGGCTGGGGAATTCCAAGGGACAGGCTGGGGTTGACAGGTGGTGAATAGAGAGATTACACCAGGATGGGTGGGGGGAGTGCCCTTTGACTCTGAATAGGGCTGTGCTCTGCCACCACAATGCTGGCTCCGCCCCCTGGGGAGCGACTGATGACTCTGCCCTGCACCTGGTCCAGGAAGAGGGAAGACTGTCAACAGAGTGCTCCTGGCTGTACTTGTCATCACAATGCTGACTCCACCTCCTGCGGAGCGGCTGATGTCCCTGCCCTGCACACTGAAAGGAGAAACCAGAGCCTGCAAAACCAAGTGCTCAGAGACTGACTGGATTAGGCAAAGGCCCCCCTGGCCTGCAAGAACAAAAGAAATGTCCTATAAAAGTAGGAGCCCTGCTCCTAAGAAATCAGATCCTGTTTAATCCAAGAAGAAACTCTGCCTAAAGAGAAGGGCCTGGGAAAGCTGCATGGAGGACTACTGTCTCTAATCCTGAGAGACTGGCCTGTGGTGGAGGCCTTGCTGCATGAAGGAGAGAAGACTGAGAAAGACTTTTAAATTAATCTTGTGCCTCTGCTGTGAACAATCTCCAAGGGCTTGCATGTGAGCCAACTGCGCCCCAGGAACATTGGGCGCTACCCCCCTCCCTGAAGGAGGAACTGCTAATGGTGTTGCCTGATCTGCAGTGCCCACGAAGAGAAGCTGAGTGCGCTGTGTAAACGCGCCCTCTGAGGAAGCTATGCATCCCTGGTCCCACCGAGCAAAGTGACCTGTGACCTGGCCCAAAAGCTGCAGCCGCAAAGTAAAGCCCAGCCCCGTCAGGCCTGCACACCGTATCTGCCGCCCAGAGCTGAGCCGTAGCTCTCGCAGCAAGAGAGGACCTGTCCGGTCCGAGTACCGCGACGCTGTGGCCCCCGTGTCAGAGATCGCATCACAAGGAAGGACGTCTGCCTGCTTCGCTTCCCTGCCGTGAGCCTGCCAAAGTGCGTCCGGCCGCACTGAGACTCGCCCCCACCCCCGACCCCACTTCAGGACTCCAGGACTCTGCACTCGTGAGCCTGTGTCCCCTGAAGCACCACCAACCAACGGAGAAGTGACCCTGTAGCCTCCGCACCACCCCGCCCTCCAGGATGGCACCGCAATGTCTGACCTCAGCAGAGAGCTGCCCGTCCCGAACCTGACACCAAGAGCAAAGGTACAGATCACTGTGCGTCATGTATGCTGGTGTGGGAGAGATCTGTACGCTGCGCACCACCTTGAACGAACTGTGTGATGCGTACCACTCTTCCCTTCTACGCTGATCTTGCTAGTGAACTGTACGCCTCGTACACTGGATGTTGGGAAGAACCGTGCGCTGAGAACAGTGCGCTTTGAGGACGGCTGCTGGTACGCCTCGTGCCTCCCCTTTACATTGATCACGCCGTACGCCGGTTCACGCGAGAAGCGTAAGGACTAGGGGGGCACCTTCCTCAAAACGGTACAAAGCGTACAAGCGCGCTACGAAGCGCACAAACCTAGGAGAACTTCCTAAAAAGAACCAAAACATTGCATTTTAAGAACTGTGGCCTACTGAAAGTAACTGGAACCCTTCTTAAAGTATAAAGACTGTATTTGAAGCCTGCTTGAACACTTCTATATAAAGAGTATATTTTTATAAATACAGTCTTGTGTCTCTGTGTTGTGGGTTGGTGATTATTGTGGGACATTGCAAATGCTTAACCGTATGTACTCCAGAGATTAGCCTTGACTGCTTGCGCCACACTACCTAGAGGGTGAGCAGGGGATATTTCCTGAGAGTAATCCTTTGCGCTGACTTAGAGGAGAGGGTCCCTGCTTGTCGCAAGTACATACCTGCGCCAACCAGAGACCCCCAATTCTAACAGCTTGCTAATACTAGTGAAAAAGTGTCACTCATAATTGGTTAGTTTTCACTAATTCTACTGTATTGTGAAATGGTCCGATAGAGCAATCACAAACTTTAGCAGCTTTATTCAATATGATTTGACCCCAGATCCTCTACCCTCCATTTAGAACCAGATTCTCTAATGGTACGCGGAAACACGTCAGTTACACCATGCAGCGAGTCAGGCGATTAGGGTCTCGGCTGCGTGTAAGCACAGTTCTGGTGAGCCGCAGTTCAGAATGTTTTGAGCCAAAAGTTGCCTGTGTAGGTTTCGCTGATATGGCTTTTCCATAGCGCCTAATCTTCGCATACTGGTCATACAGCAGTGTAATTGTTCTACCAGCATCAGTCTGTTGGGAATGTCTGAGAATCTTTCAGATATGGTGAGCGAGGCCAGGTTCGGGAACTGGTCCCCTGGACTCAAGAGCCATCATCGCATCGACATTTTCTTAATCACTGGGATTTTCATCCTTGGGCCTGTCGCTATGCGTGCCGCTGCTTTACAGCAATATTTAATAAAGCACATAGGTATGTGCATTATGTGGTGTGCAGTTGATAGGCTGGATACATTAGTGTTATATGGAAAGGGGTCTGTGGTCTCTTTCCCTTCCACAGACGTCTCAACTCAGTCCAAATGCCTTACTTCAAGTACAGAGTGCGCTAATTTGAGAAGCAAATGATGTCGTTCTTCCACAGTTTACTTGGAGTAGTAAACTAAGTAGAACCTCAACCACTCTGACGTGGATGTCCGCACAAAGGTGGGTAGTGAAGTAACACACTCAGGAAAGACCAAAATTCAGACGGAGGTAAAGGTATTCAGTGCAACCTCGGTCACATGTCCGGGAAAGGGATTACATGGGGAGGTACGATATGAATTTTTCTGCATTCATCGACAGATCTCATTCATTTGCAGGGAATGAATGTGTTGTTTCCACGCAACATCCGTAAAAGCATCTCTTAGACCAAATGAGGTGGTGGGTGTCACAGATATTATTTGCAGTATTATCAGTGAGCTGCTGCTGTTACAATGTTAAACACAAGACACTATCCCTGGGTTGATGCTCAACTGCATCCGTGTCTCCTGCATCTGGCCCGTCTGGTGTTCCACAACTCCCCACCGCGGAGACATCTAAGGGTTTGACCATGGTTCTTTGCGTGGCCAATTGTTTTCTTTTCAAAAAGACACCCATTGCTAGGCCCCATGCCCCTAATTGCACCAGTCTTTGGGCAGGGCAGATCATATTAAAATTACTAGTGCACACTGCCGATGCCTTGATGTTAGCTGTTGGGGCTTGGAATTGTCTGTTTTGTCACAATTGAACTATTGTCAGGGTAGGAGTTGTGAGGTTATCAGGAGTGTCAACACAACAGGAGCAATGTATGGGGCAAACTGAAGGGGCCACCTGACTGCAGTCCTGGCAGATAGTTGCACAGTGCCAGGGGCAGTAGTTGCGATCTGAATATGTTGCGGCAGCATGACAGGAGCTATATGTGGTCCAACGGAAGTGGCTGCCAGTCGCAGTCCTGGCAGATGGTTATAAAGGTTAAGCACGGCACTGAACATTCATTTGGTGTCTATGCCTAGGAAAGATCTGATAGGACACCGTCTCTAGGCTCCTAATTGTAATTTGCCATATAGGACTGGAGACTACGTTAAGTCGTGTAGATCTATTAGTTTGGGTCAGCTACAGCGCACCAAGGTTTCGGTCAGGCGCATTTGATTCCATCATACGAGGCCAGCAATTGACTCTGGGGTGGGTGGATCTTCTGGGTATGCACCCCTAGGCTAGATGCAGGGATTGCAATGTCGGTACAGGAATTCTCATAGGGGTGCTGGCCAACAGTTGTGCCCCGGGTATGCGTGCAGTACACTAGTAACAAGTAGTAACAGCGCTTTACATGTCTAGCATCTGACGGGGGAAGCTGTTTGGGTGCAGTGGGAGAGGATAACGCTCATCGGGGTTGTTTGTTACCACTAATTGATCTATGCATGGGGCAGGCCAGGAGGTATGCCAGAAGGCATGAAACATCTTCACTAGAGCATGGTGGGTGTCAGGCAGTATCTGATACCAACAAGTAAATGGAAAGACAACAGACCACACTCAAAAGACAGCAAAGTTATTGACCGGTCATATACCCGGTCCCTTATATCTTACAGGAAGTAAGGTCAAGGTCAGGTCAAGGTCAGCAGTGGGTACCACAGGACGCTTCCTCTTGGTCATGAGCCTGCCTGCCCCATAGCTGGCCCAGCCAGATGGGTAGGAGTGGTTACCCGTAGAGGAGGGCAGGGACCTCAGACTGTGGGGTACACTGGTTGGAGGACTCTGGTTGATAAAGTGGATTAGAGCTCCTACATGTCATGTCATTCAGCTTGTCATTCTTGGCCCCGCTGATCTACGAGCGGGCGCGAGACCTACCAGAGCGCTTCCAGGCGCTGTGCTAACCTGACGCGCGATTTAGCAGCGTGCTTTTAATTCCTGTTCTGACATTTGCTTTGTTGTCTAATTTTGGTATTCCCTGTTTTTAAATGTTAGCGCCCTCACTTGCACCATAATAGTTTGACTCACCGCGTTTTGCGGGTCCCAGTCTCCTGTGGGCTGGCTGTAGGAGCCCTGTGCTTCAGTGGCGGCCATATTGGGTGAGGGGCGCGGGCGGTGCGGTCTAGTGGCGCAGGCGACGGACTGCTTATTAGGGAGCCATGCTTACGCGCAGCGGTCACGCGGAGCGGACGCGCCGGATCACTGCCGGAGTCACGCCAGAGTCCAGCCCGTCTGCGCCCGTCAGCGTCCCGGAGGCGGGCGGGGCGGCGGGCTGGGCTCCACCACCGTCTGACTCCGTCGTAGGGTCTTCTCGGCGCCACTATACATCATGTGAGCTGCGCTCACTTCGCCCTCTCCCCCCCCTCAAGGGGGCTGCCGTACCGTTTTTCCCGGTCGGTTTAGGGGTAAGTGCTGCTGCCCTGGATGCGGTTGGCGTCCGAGCTGTACCGTGTTCCTTTCCCCCAATAGACTGATCGAGCATGCTGGCCATCTCTGCATGCTGCTTAATACCAGATCTCTTGCCAGACATGCGCAGGATATTTTTGACCTTTTTAGATCTGGAAAAGCCCCTTTGTCTCATGTTAACTGAGACTTGGCTGGGGGATTTCTCTAACCCTGATGTGGCAGCGGCTATTCCTCCTGGCTATAACATCTATAGGCAGGATAGACTCAAGGGTAGGGGCGGAGGAGTGGCTCTGGTGGTGCAGGAGAGCGTGGCTTGTTCCATCCTGCCGGTTGATGACATCCGGGGCTCTGAGTCCCTTGCTTTTTCCATCGCCCTGGCACCTCACCAATCCTTCAAGGGTCTGTTGGTGTATAGACCACCTGGCCCTTTGGGCACCTTTTTTGAAGACTTTGAGTCTGTCCTATCTGGGCTGGCTCTGAAAGCGGTTCACTGCATTGTCGCTGGAGACTTTAACCTCCACATGGATGACCCATCAGACTCGGATACCATCAAACTCTTGGAGGCTACTGCCCCCTTGGGCTTAACGCCGTTTCTCTTGGGACCCACCCATGTGAAGGGGCATACCCTGGATCAGGTTTTTTCTACCATTCCCCTTGAGGTTAAGGAGATAATTCCGGTGCTGTGGTCTGATCATCGGCTGGCCACATTTTTGGTCAAAGGTTCGACGAGACCTGTTAACATGGGGTCTCTGCAACAGCGACGCGCCCACCGGGCTTATCATTCTGTAACGCCGGCAATGCTCGCGCAGGCAGCTCTTGATCACCCGTGCCCCCTTACGGGCGATCTTGAGAAGGACTTGGAAGCGCTGCAGGGCTGGCTATTGGACAGACTTAACGATCTTGCCCCAGTGATGGCCCCCCGTTCTACTTTGAAACGGGTTTCGGCCCCGTGGTTCACGGCGACACTGGCGACTGCCCGGCAGTCTTGCAGGGCGGCGGAAAGAGCTTGGCGTGCCCAATATGATCCTGAGGCAAAACTGCTTTATAAGTCTGCGGTGAAGGCTTATCAACGGGACATTCGTTCTGGGAAAAGGGTTTACCTTGCTGGGAGAATAGAGGCTGCCTCTAACTCCTGCAAGGAAATCTTTTCCATTGTGAAGGAATTTACAGCTCCCCGCTCGAATGTCGCCCACGATATGCCCTTAAAGTCCTGGGCCGCGGACCTTGCCAAGTTTTTTACTGACAAGATAAAGCTTATCCAGGACTCTCTCCAACTGGTGGTGCCTGCGGGTGTAACCTGTATAAGGGAGGACCTCCACCTGGCTGTTACATCAGGCCCGTCGCTGGCAGTCTTCCCTCTCCTGTCGGCCGCTGAGTCGTTAGGACTTATGGGCACACTCAAGTCCGGCTCGCCTCTGGACCCCTGCCCGGCAAAGTTTCTTTCTAGAATGGCGGAAGTTTTAAATCCCTTGGTCAACCCTCTACTTAATTCATCTCTGAGCCAGGGCTTGGTCCCATTAGCGTGGAAACAGGCTATGGTGATCCCCCTGTTGAAAAAGCCTGGCCTTGACCCGGAGGCGTTGGTCAATTATAGACCAATCTCTCTTTTGCCTGCCCTGATGAAAATTTTGGAGAAGCACATTCAAATGGCGCTCTCCAATTTTTTGGAAGTGCATGAGCTTTTGCATGCCTCCCAATCAGGCTTTCGCCCTAATCTCAGTACTGAGACAGCACTCCTGGAGGTGTCGGAAGACATCAAAGGAGTTCTGGACTCCGGAGGCAGGGCCATGCTGGTCATGTTGGACTTGTCGGCGGCGTTCGACACCGTCCCCCATGATGGCCTTCTCTCGAGACTTTTCGAGATAGGCCTCAGGGGGACGGTGCTCAGCTGGTTTTCATCATTTCTAGCCGACCGCCGACAAACGGTCTGGACCCCGCCGGACTCTGCTGTGATGCCGCCACTGGGTGTTGGGGTCCCTCAGGGCTCTATTTTGAGCCCGACCCTCTTTAACATCTTCATGACCCCTTTGGCGGCACTGGCGGAGTCTTTCGGAGCCCGGATCGTGTCCTATGCAGACGACACTCAGCTCCTCTTCTCCTGTGAGAGGGGAGGAGATTTTAACGGGGAGAGCATCCGGGATTGCCTTGGGGCTGTTTTCAGATGGTTTCATTTGAGTGGCCTCAAGTGCAATCCCGAGAAGTCTGAGGTGCTCTTCTTTGGGTGTGCGTCTGACCCTGACTGGCATGGCTGGTGGCCTATCAATATGTTTCCACCTTCCTCCCCATCTTTAGTTGCCAAGAATCTGGGGGTTAAGATGGACAAGGGCTTGTCGATGAGAGCCCAGATTCTGGGAGTGACGGGCACCTGCTTCGGTCTCCTGAAGGTACTAAGAAAGTTTCTACCCCTGTTGTCGGAAGAACATCGGAAACTCACTGTGCAGGCTCTGATCGGGTCCAGGTTGGACTATGCCAACGTCCTCTACCTGGGCCTGCCGGAGTATCTGCTACAGCGCCTCCAGGTGACGCAGAACGCGGCGGCAAGAGCCATTTATGGCTTAAATAGGCGAGCTAGGGTGGCGGGCCTCTTGCAGGCCCTACACTGGCTGCCTATCCGCAAGCGTATTATTTTCAAGACGCTGACTTTGGCCTATAAGGCCCTGCACTCTGGAGGCGCAAAGTACCTCCAAAGGAGACTGTCTTTTTACCATCCGGCCCGGGCGCTTAGATCGGAGTCTCAGTTTTTGGCTGTGGTGCCGCGCGTTCAAAGAGCCCGCATCGGGGGTCGCTCCTTTGGGTTGCGTGCCCCCCAGCTGTGGAACTCCTTGCCGCTGACACTTCGGGGCGCCACTAGCCTGCTGGTTTTTAGGAAAGGTCTCAAGACTTGGTTGTTTACTCTATAGGCCTTTCTTTCCCCTTTTTATTTTTATTCCCTCTCTGTTTTTATTGTCGTGTTATGTTATTCTCCTGTAGGTCTCGCTGTGAAAGCGCCGGGATACTCTTTTTGAGTCGCCGCGCGCTATACAAAAGAAACATAACATAACATAACATAACATGTCCTCTCCTGCTCACAGCTACATCCCAATCAGGGGGCTGGATATTCCACACCAGGGTGGGTACACCGAAACTGCTACACAACGTCCATGAAAGCCCGCAGTCAGACTGGGGGGGATTCGTCTCAAACTGTCCTCCCATTATCATCATCCACTGGTATGCTTCAGGGTTACTATAGCAGTAGTCCGGCAAGGGGGTCACTCACGCCAGGGTGGGGATAATAGCATGGTGACGCAGCATCTTTGATCGCTTGCAGACTGTGATGGACGTGCAGGCAATAGGAAAAGAAAGGGCAGGCATGTTATGCTTGTGACTTACCACAAGGCTACACTAGCCAAGAACACTGGCCCTGTGTACACTTGTCTCTCTTGGGGAAGAGGGATCAGTTGCTAGAGATGAAGTTCTCCGGGTGTAAGTTAGGCAACAATTGCGGGCATGTGCATTAGCCTTTTGCTTGCCTAGTCCACAGGGGGTTTTGAAGAAGATGGGTCTTCACCTGCTAAAAGTGGCGTGGACTTGTTTGCTCGACCGGGTATCCGCTGGATGTTGGTAAAGATGCGTGCCCATGTCCAGAGGTGGCATGGAAAGGTTTCTGGACCTGGAGAGGGGCTCGAGCATGCGAGATGTAGGTAAATATTCTTAAGTGCAAAGTGGAGTTTTTAGAAAGGTGTGCCGTGCTCAATTAAGGTCATTCAACAACTCAATTTCTTTATGTTGCCATGATCAATGGTTGGGTATATGTCCTTTCGCGTGTCTTCAGTGTGGCATGAGAGGCGGAATGCAGGAATCGGAGGCAGGTGGTGTTTCCACCACTTAGTTATTCGGTTTGGGGCCTATGCAAGCGCTGGGACAGTTTGCCAAAGATAGCTGCGGCACAGACCGTGGGGGGGTGTCTCCCCTCCTAACAGTGGGGCATCCACTTAAGAGGTAATGAGTTGTCTTCCATGGGTAGGAAGGCACTACTGTAAGAAAGGAAGTCCTCCAGGTTTAAGATAGCGACTATTGAGGGACATGTGAGTTATAGGGGTCATGGATAACCCCTTGCTTAGTGAAGCAGGAGCCTGGTCAAAGGAGGCCAGGAAGCCTCATGCAAAAGAGTTAACCGCGCCATAAGTTTATCCACCGAACAGAGTAGACATTATGTGTAAGTTTAGCAACCAGCTGGGGACCTGTGGGATATAGTGGCCTGAGATAGTGCCCCCGCTGGTGTGGCAGTACGCACAATCAAGGGAAGCATGGAGGTCTTTTGCAGGAAGGTTAACAGCACCATGAAAAAATTCACTGAGCAAAGGGGGTTTTGCTTTATCCATCATGGGTTGCTGCACACGAAGGCCACAGGGTGTTTTGATGAAGATGGCGTACACCTGTACAGAGTGGGTATGGACCTGTTCCTACTTGACCTGGGGGAGGCCTTAGAGCAGGGTGTAAGTAAGGAAGGCTATCTTGGTGGGCGGCTCTGGGGCGACGGTGGCCACACCCAGAGCTGTGGTGGAGTTACGGGGCGATCCAGAGGCTGTAAGGTACATATTGGGACCCTCTGTAAGAGCACAACAAGGGTGCAAAGGCCAAATATCCACAGGGAGGTCCTCCGGTTGGACCCTGGAGGAGCGACGGCGCCCCGTTAGTCCTACAGGTGGTTGTGGACCTGACCAACCAGGGGTTGCCTGGAAGACTCCGCCCCCCTATGGGGCGTGAGCAAAAGGTGTGGGCTGTGCGCCCACCGGTGGGAGGGGTCTTCCCTCCCCCAAAATATGGGAAAGACCGTTGGGCAGGGCCACGGTGTAATTTGGCTCATCGGGTGGCAGACGGCGAGGGGCTGCCTGCCTTGGGATCGCCCGTAAGCTAACCCACCAATCTTGGCATCTTTGTAATGCTAATAAACCTGCAGCAATGTTTCACCACAAAGAAGGTGTCTTGTCTGGTTATTTCTATATGCAATTGCTGCATGGGTGGATGGTGACTGTTGCCGATATTGGCACTATGCCGGCTGCCCGGGGTCCACGCAGGGGACCCACGAACAGGGTGGTCGCTTTAGTGCCACATGAGGGCACAGGCAGCAGCCTTCTAGTGTTTCGGACCCTCAGGGGTCCGGAGGGCAGGTCACTTCCGGTTAGAGGTAGGCAGGGAGGAGGTGTATATACCTTTCCCTGCCCACTGGGCGCCCTCTTTGCACATTTTCACGAACCCTGATGTTGTTTCCCACCCTACCACATACCAGGCGTGAAGCAGGGAGTCGTGTTATTTTTTTGTCTAATGTATTCTTTTGTGTTGCAGGCGGAGTTACAGGGCGATCCAGAGGCTGTAAGGTACATATGGGTACCCTCTGCAGTAGCACAACAAGGGTGCAAAGGCCAAATATCCACAGGGAGGTCGTCCGGTTGGACCCTGGAGGAGCGACGGCACCCCGTTAGTCCTACGGGCGGTTGTGGACCTGAGCAACCAGGGGTTGCCTGGAAGGCTCCGCCCCCCTATGGGGTGTGAGCAAAAGGGGTGGGCTGTTGGCCCACCGGTGGGAGGGGTCTTCCCGCCCCTAAAATATGGGAAAGACCGTTTGGCAGGGCCCCGGTGTAATTTGGCTCATCAGGTGGCGAGGGGCTGCCTACTTTGGGATCGCCCGTAAGCTAACCCACCAATCTTGGCATCTTTGTAATGCTAATAAACCTGCAGCAATGTTTCTCCACAAAGAAGGTGTCTTGTCTGGTTATTTCTATATGAGATTGCTGCATGGGTGGATGGTGAATGTTGCCGATATTTGCACTAAGTGCGCTACTACCATATGAAGCACTTGCAGAATGGAATGACATGCCAGCTAGCGGCTTTCTCCTGCATCATTCCCTTCTACCGACCTTCAGGGACAAATAGGGGACATGTTCATAGAAATGCCTACGCACCTGACCATCCAATACCAACACATCATGGGATGGGGCAAGCACTCACTAAATGGTTGGCTGACTCATTACGGCATCACATGGGGGGTGTCTCTTACACCACTGAGGCAGCGGCTGGAAACAGACAGAGGTTGCCCTTTTGAAGACAGGGATTGGGCTGAGATAGTAGGCAGCCCTGCATATATCCTGCGCAATGTGCGCTTTAAGCTCATACATGATTATGTGATTCAGAGAGCTTTCTTCACCACAGCAAAAATCAACACATTATATAAGCGAACAGATGCGGTATGCCCAGGTGCCAACTACTAAACGCTGACCTCCTTCATATCAGTCAATCAAGGAGCGGCCGCCTGATCTGGTCTTTCTGGTGCGGGGGACCATGGCGTTTGAGAGCTGGGCTGATCGTAGGGTCCTTTGAGGTGCGTGGAATTTGAGCCGACTGTTCAGGTATGCTGGCCTGGTGTCATGGAGGGCCTTGTTAGTATGGGTGAGCATCTTGAAGGAGACTCTAGCTTCGATGGGGAGCCAGTGGAGTGTGCGCTGGTGCTGGGAGATGTGGTAGTGTCTTGGCAAGTTGATGACCAGTATTGTGGCGGCGTTTTTGATATTGTTCAGCTTGCGTGTGAGGTTTATTTTTATTCCCGCATAGAGGGCGTTGCCGTAGTCGAATCTGCTGGTGACCACGGTGTGAGTGACGGTCATTCTGTGTTCTAGGGGGGATCCATTTGAAGGTGTTGCGTAGGAGGCGGAGGGTGTGGAAGAAGGAGGACGAGAAGGCGTTGATCTGGTAGTCAATTTTGAGTTCGGAATCCAGGATGATTCCCATGTTGCGTGCCTGGTCCGTGGGGGTGGGCGGGCTTCCAAGGGCCGGTTGCTACCAGGTGTTGTTCCAGGCATCGGGGTGTAAGCCCATGATGAGTACTTCAGTTTTGTTAGTGTTTAGTTGTAGGCAGCTGTTTTTCATAAATTTGAAGACGGCTTCCATGCCTTCTCGAAAATTGTGTCTGGTGGTGTTGGGTTCGTTGGATAGGGAGAGAATGAGTTGGGTGTCGTCTGCGTATGACACAATGTTGAGTACGTAGGTTCTGACGATGGGGGCAAGCGGAGCCAATTAGACGTTGAAGAGCGTAGGGCTGAGGGATAAACCCTGGGGTAATCTGCAGGTGGTTGGTGTAGGGTCCGAGAGGAAAGGGGGAGCCTGACCCTCTGCATTCTGCCGGAGAGGAAGGAGCGGCTCCAGTCGAGGGCCATGTCTTGAATCCCTACATTGTGGAGTCTGCGTATTAGGGTGTGGTGTGTTGAACGCCGCTGAAAGGTCGAGGAGGATGAGGGTTGCTGTTTCTCCTTTGTCCAGTAGGGTGTGGATGTCGTCTGTTGCGGCGAGGAGGGCGGTTTCCGTGCTGTTATTTTTTCTGAAGCCGGATTGGGAGTTGGCTGTTGATGGCTTTCTCGATGACTTCCCTGGGAACGGGAGATGGGCCTGTAGTTTTTGAGGTCAATGGTTCATATGCTTTGGGCCTGCCCGTTATTAAGTGATTACTGGCAACAGGTCAGTGACGCACTGGTGGCGTGAAGTGGTCGCACTCTCGCACGCACATGGGAGGAATGCATACTCCATCTCTACCATAGAGGTAAGAGATGGAATGTCACCACTGGATTTTTAGACCTGGGCATCCTGGCGGCCAAGCGTCTGAGCACAAGGAGGTGGAAGAGGGCCTGATCCACTGGTTCTACAGGCCTGGAGACAGTCCCTCCTGTTGTGGGCTAGGGCGGAGGGAGCAGCCCTGCGAACTGAGGACGCCCTGGGGCTTTGCAAGCAACCAATTGTGACACAATGGGAAGACAGGACCTTCAACAGGCGCACACAAACGACACCTAGACCGTCCTCCGGCCTTCCACTGTTGAACCTAGCATCAAACATCACAAAGCACACCCCGGGCGCTGAGCCTAGCTGTAGCAAAGCGGAACGCACCCTTGCAACCGTCAACAAGCAGCTGGCCGCCTTCCTCGAGACGAACGGATCCCTCGACCTCTCGCAGTCTGGCTTCCGGGCCAACCACAGCACCGAGACCGCCCTCATCGCAGCCACCGATGACATCCGAGCCCTGCTCGACAACGGGGAAACTGCGGCCCTCATCCTCCTGGACCTCTCCGTGGCATTCGACACTGTCTGCCACCGCACCCTGGTGCAGCGCCTCAGCAACGTCGGAATCCAAGAAAAGGCACTAGAATGGATCATCTCCTTCCTCGCCGGAAGGACACAGAGAGTCCGCCTCCCCCCGTTCAAATCCAAGGCCACCGAAGTCATCTGCGGCGTACCACAAGGATCATCTCTCAGCCCCACCCTCTTCAACGTCTACATGAGCCCCCTTCCGGCCATCGCATGCCAACACAACCTCAACATCATCTCCTACGCCGACGACACCCAGCTGATCCTCTCCCTCACCAACGACCCCGCCACCGCCAGAGCCAACCTACACGAAGGGATGACAGACGTAGCCGAGTGGATGATGAACAGCCGCCTGAAACTGAACTCAGACAAGACGGAAGTCCTCATCCTGGGCTCTTCACCCTCCGCATGGGACGACTCCTGGTGGCCCACCGCCCTGGGCAGCGCACCCAACCTCACAGACCACGCACGCAACCTGGGCTTCATCCTGGACTCCTCCCTCTCCATGACCAGAAAAGTCAACGCCATCTCCTCGTCGTGCTTCAACATCCTGCGCATGCTACGTAAGATCTTCCGGTGGATCCCCACCGAGACCAGGAAGACGGTCACCCAGGCCCTCGTCACCAGCCGGCTGGACTACGGCAACTCCCTCTACGCCGGAACAACTGCCAAACTCCAGAAGAGACTCCAGCGGATCCAGAACGCCTCAGCAAGACTCATCTTTGACATCCCCCGACACAGCCACATTTCCGGACACCTGAGAGACCTGCACTGGCTCCCGGTCAACAAGAGAATCACCTTCCGTCTCCTCACCCAGGCACACAAAGCCCTACACAACCAAGGCCCAAGATACCTCAACAGCCGCCTCAACTTCTAGACTCCCACACGCCAGCTTCGATCGACCAGCCACGCCCTCGCCGCCGTCCCCCGCATCCGAAGAGCCACCACAGGAGGAAGGTCCTTCTCCTACCTGGCCGCCAAGACCTGGAACTCCCTCCCGACCCACCTCCGCCTGACCCAAGACCACCTCGCCTTCAGGAAGCAGCTCAAGACCTGGCTGTTCGAGCAGTAGCGGACCCCCCCCTCCCCAAGCGCCTTGAGACCCTCCGGGTGAGTAGTGCGCTATATAAATGCATTGATTGATTGATTGCACGTGATCGCCCTCACTCCTGGGGCACCTTGCTTACCACTGACTGCCCTTTATTACATGATCCACCCCTGAATCACAACAAAGCAGTGGCCCAACTGGTGGAGCTGGAGGGATATTATGGGTAGGAATGGACGGTGAGACATGTGTGGGCAAAGTTAGTTGGTTTCAATAAGCCTATGGACATGCGGGCGCTAATGAATACATAGATAAATAAACGATGATCTGTAAGAATTGAGCTATGATCAAACGTTCCCCCCCCCACTTGCGAGCAGAACTCAAACACCTTTCCTTTCGCAGATCCCTAAAACATTGCTTTTTCCCTAAATGGGTGAACCCCTCATTGCTGTTACTGCTAGCTCTGGGATGCCTCCGGGTAGCCATGCGCTATACAAATGTTATTTCAATTCAATTCAATTCAATGTTGGGCACACTCATCACACCGGGGTGCGGAATGGGGTATTGTATAGCTCAGTAGTTACCCCTGTTAATGTTCAGAACTGTTATTGGTTTCGACTACTTACTGATTGACACCTGCGTAACATATTGACTGGGCAAGTGGCACTCCAGCGCAGAAATGCATCTCATTCCCAACCTGATCCGACATTGTGCGCAACAAACACACGCTGGACAATTGATGGGGAACACCCTTAAATAAGTTTATTGGAGGGCGCAGAGACATATCCTCACTTAAGTATGGCTGGAAGCAGTCTATATGATGTTATATATGCGCAAAGCCAATTATAAATGTACCGGACAAACAACAATAAACAGATATAAAAGAGGGAAAGAGATATTCACTGTGCTATAGCTGTAGCTTCCTCAGCTGTTGTTGGTAAAGGGTCTTTTCCTAAGTGATAAGCTGGCAAAAAATGCTTGGTTGGGCGTGTTTTCTCCCCTACCCAGCCCCCCCTGTCTGACTGACAATTCCGCTGTGAGAGGTGATCCCACTGTGTGAGGAAAGGCTGATAGGCATCTTTGCAACAAAATATTAGGATTCAGGATGTCATTGTTGGAGGAACGCTGACTTGTTCCAAAGGTATGACGGGCAACTGAGGAGAAGTGTGGAGAGAAGAACTCACACTCCAAGCTTCAGTGGTGCCCTGGATAAGAGGGAGGATATGCTTGGTCCACAGAAAGAGGCCTGAGAAGATTCTGCCAATTTTAGATTGATCAGCCTGTTTAAAAATGTAGCTGATGTTCTAGTGAAGTTTATTTTTATGCCTTACAAGAACAAATTGATGATGCTCTGTCCTGCTTTTGACCCTAAAGGGATTCTGTCTGTCAAAACCCACAGTGGATTAATGTCTCACACTTCTCCTGATAGGTGAATAAATATGTTCAAGAGAGGAAATGTCTCATATTGGCTGCATTCATTCTGTCAGTAGGTCGGCTTGATGTTATAGAATAAAAAGGTTGAATTTTGAGTGTATCCACTATGATTAGATCATTGTTTCATGATCCTTGAGTGGGAGTAAATGACACGTGGCAAGCCGTGAGGTACAATTCACAATATGTTGTAGGAAGAGGATACATTAGAGGGATTTGTTAGTTGAGAAAATTACGCATATGGACAGATCCCTGGTGATAAATACCCCTGACACTTGTGCATGCCTTAGAGATGAATGTTGGGCAGTTGCGGGATGAGGAATGGACGTTTGCTCTGATGGCCTCTCATGAGGCTGCAATTTCGAAGAGCCTAATCCAATTCAGATACCTATAAAGGTTTTAGTTGACCCCTGGGTGATTATGGAAAATTGTCTGAGGCTCTGGACTAGAAGGCTTGCATTGTGGCCGCACACCGGGGTTTTTTATCACATGGTTTGCCTATGTCCAATCTTAAAGCCCTTCTGGAAGGGAATATTTGGAGCACTGCTGAGAGTCCTTAGGAGATCACAGAGGTGCTGTCCTAAGCTAGCCCTGCCACACATCATGAAGGACGAGGGTTTCACATGATTTTGATAAGTTGTGTCTCTTTTTGGGGAAGAGGGACATAGCATAACACTGGAGAGATGCAACTGAACCCAGTGTAACACAACGGACACGTCAAATGGACTGTTCTTGAATGCTGCAACAGCCAATCTATGAGGCCTGGGGATCCTCTCACAAGCACGCCAACATCTGGGACCTCTGGAAGGCGATAAATGATTGAGCTGTACATACGACTACTCTTGATTTGACGCCGGAAACACATTAAGGGTCAGAATTAGCTCGCTTGCACTGTATCTAGAGCTCATTGTTAGGAATTATATTATTACTGTGGGGATCACTGATATTTACATAACGTTGAGTAAGGATACACATGGTTCATGTGTGGAAAGTGGCCTACTGTATTTTATATGTGTCCTGTTTATGTGCAATATTTTTAAAACCTAAAGAAAATCACTTTAGAGTATCTTATTGTTTATCAACAACTCTTCATTGTTCCACATACTAAAAACCCCCACTCATCGCCACACTACCCCCCTCCGCCATTTCAAATCATTAAAGACTGGTGTAGTCTCAGTGAATTATTTTTGCTATTTGGGGATTCTATTTGTGGGCAATGGCTCACGGACACAGCATGGACTGAATACTAGAGCCAAAAGGAGTAGGGTCTCCCAGGTGGTTATTTTTAAGTTTGCTTCTAAACTGGGTAGCTGACCCATTAAGGAAATGGTAGCTATATATAAAGCTCAGCGCGTGACTACTGCTATGTACCGGGCTGGCCTTTGCTGCCATGCTAACGACTATGCCCTACAAATAGACTAAAACAAATTCTTAAAACGGCTTTTATGTTTGCCACTTTGTGCATCAGCTACCATGCTCATAATGAGGTTGGCTTGCAGTTCTCAGAAGACCACCTTTTGGTGAGACCCTTTTAATTATGCATATCCCTCTGGGCTAAGGAAGAGACCAGGTTCTCTAGAACTATTATCCTTGACTGTTTAGCCTTGGACAAGGCCGTAAGTATACCCTGGCTATCCGACATTGACTCTTGCCTTGGTAAATTGTTCAATCTGGTCTGACCCTACCCAGTTCACATTACTAGCCAAGAATAGGATTAAAAATATATTTTTCCAAACTAGGTTGGATAACTGTGAGTTAGATGATGAGAACAAATCATCAGCAATATTCTAGAAGTCATTCGATAAGGAGGAGGGCAACAACAATAACCTGTTATATGTAGCACCGCTTTGTGCTGACAAGGCTGAGATGTGGTATTGTGTGTCACCTAGTTGCCTTCCCCCATATGAGGTCTTGCCCCTCTGATATGTCTTTTTGTCTCCGTGATGGTGAGAGCAAACAAAGCACCATGCACGGTTTATTGCTCTGCAAACTGTACGAGAACTTTAGGTCCCTCTACTTGAAACTTATGTCTGTTGCCAGAATATCAGATCTTATAAAGCTGCAATGAAAAACTTGGTGACATTAGGTGACCCCTTTATGTGTTACAATGTTGCACTCTTTATATTGAATGCTATTAAAGTAAGAAAAGCATACTGCAACAGCTAAGGAATTGAAAACTATGTCGTTTTTACTTTTTAAATCTGACCTATTCAATTTTTAGATGTATCTAAATTACTGATTGTTGTCTAGTATTATATATTAATTATTAATTGTATATATGAATTTTGGAGACGATAAGACTACTTTTTACATGCTACTCTGTTGCAATAGAAAAGGGGTGGTATACTCTACTTTGTTTTATGTACTAAATAATCTTGAGTTTTGGATGATGTGACAGGGGTTTTATTGCTTGTTTTTATATATGCACTTTTATTGTTGTATTTTTTATTTCATCTGAATAAAGTTAATGAATTAATTTATAGGGCCTGGGTGTAGTTCGCGGATTTTTGCTACAGGGAACTCTGAGAAGAAACAAAAAAACTCCACGAAGTTCCGCGAGTGGTGGAGTGCAGTGTGAACTACAGTTTGTGCTCGTATTCCTGCAGCTCGGGTAGAAATTCTACCCGAGCAGCAGCTCGTGCTTGCGTACTTACCATTGTGATCGTGAACTTACCGCTCCCAAGCGGGAAAAAACTCCACTGCACATTGCGAAGAGGAGTGTTAGGCACTCCGCGAGCTCCATATCACAGAGGACGATTGGGTACATCATTTCGAGGGTATTTTCCAGTCGGAAACCCTGCCAACTGAGGGGCAGGAAAGGGTGGAAGGCAAGTCAGAACTTATATTCACCACGCAAGGTCTGTCTAAAAACAAGGCCCCCGCGCCAGATGGGATGCCGCCAGATCTCTACATCGCCCACGTAGAAACCTGGGTGCCAGTCCTCACAGCTGTTAGCAATGCTGCAGTCTAGGTTGACCGCCCACATTCTTGGGCTTTATTGATTATAGTCCCAGTATTTAACAAGCATTTACAATGCAACGGTTTCGCCTTTGGAAAAGTTTGAGCTATTGGCATTGTAAATGACAAAATGTGTATTTATGTGTTGGTTTTGAAAACCGATAAATAAATGGCATTGTCATTTACATTGCCAATAGCTCTAACTTTTCCAAAGGCGAAACCGTTGCATTGTAAATGCTTGTTTATAGGGATAGGGAGATGAAGTAATTTTCCCAGGATCACAGGATTTTGAGCCGATGCTAAGGCTTGAAGCTGGATTCCCAATTCCAAAGTCCACAGCTCTGGCCCTTAAGCCACATTCAGAGTGCAGGGAGGGAGGCAGGAGAAGCTCCATGAAAGCTTGGCTCCTTATCGGCCCGAGGTTCCATGAGGACCTCAAGCTGAGTCAGGCTTCAGGCTGGAGCCCGGCTCAAGCTTGAAGTGGCTAGCCCACTTCTACTTGATATGCTGAACATGTAGCTCCTGGCCGCATCATAGCACTTAAAAAAAGTTTTTAGCCATGCTGCATTGCAGCCACGCTGCTGAATAACATTGCTAAAAACAGTTTTAAAGCCAATAGCTCCCGTAGACTAGACGTGTTGGCTTTGCCAATGCTCTTTTTAAGCCATGCTGCATGACAGCCACTCTGCTGTACAACGTGGCTAAACACTGACAAAGTCAATAGCTCTCGTCTCATAGGCGAGACCTATTTGCTTAGCCAATTATTGTTTTTCATCTGATGCTCTTTCGATGATAAGCCCCCTTATCTATGGACATCAGCTCAAACTCCAACTTCTGCGCTCACGGGTTTATTTATGCCTAGCCATTACCTGAAATTGTCTATCCAATATATTATTTCAAACTGAAGAGTTGTTTTTACCGTTCATCCATAATAATTTGTCTTATTGAAAGTGGTCAATGTCTAATAATAGGGCTATTAGGCCCATCAAGTTGCCTGGTACAAAACTGTAAACTCCCTCTCAAACTCCATTGTTTTCATACATGAGTACTACACTCTAGTGTTTGTCCCGGGCCTTTATGAAGTTTGTTACTCATTCCGCTCCCACACTACTCCGGTAGGAAATTAAAGAGAGAAAGAATAAAAACCAAGGTGCTCAAAACGTAAAAGGAGTCATTTGTTTCACTGTAGTTTATAGATCCTTTTGTCTCCCTTCGTGTCACATAAAATGATTTATTTATAGGTCCCTTTTCTGCAGTGAAATGTAAACACTGGGGATGAAAGGGCAAGAAGAGTACACGCATTAGAATATTTTCCAAGTCTACTATAGAATATCCTATAAAGCAAGAATACAAAAACAAACAAAATTGTCAACATCATAGGTATTTTAATATAGAACATACATTAAACTTGCTAAAGTGAGCTTTTGTAGAACCTAGTCATACATTTAGGCCGCAGAGAGAGAGAAAGAAAGATGGATGGATGAATGGGCCACAGTTACAAAAAGGCCAGATTGGACAATGTGGTCCACATAATATCCCACGCATTGCCGTGTGCAGAGAAGAGCTCGGGGTAATTGTATTGTATTGTATTGTAATTGCATTTATATAGCACTTACTACCCCTGACGAGGCGTCGAAGCGCTTTTTCGGCGGGTTGCACGCTACTCCGGGACCCATAGAGGATTAGTGTTGAATTAGTATAGTGAAACATGCAAGTACATTTTAAGTGGTGGATAGGTTAGTCAGTTATTTGGATTTGGAATGATAGCAGAAGGATAGAGTAGGCCAAAGGTTTGTATTTATTTATCGCTCACTTGTTGACGCACGCTATTCAGGGAGCCTATAAAGGATTAGTGGTGGATTAATACGGTGAAATATGAGGTAATTTCAGTGGTGGATATTAGTCTGTTACTTGGAGTGAGAAGGATAGCGGTTGGATAAAAGGGGAAGAAAGATTTGCATTCATATAGCACTTGTTACTCCTGATGGGTGTTGAAGCGCTTTTCTGGCGAGTAGCACGCCACTACTGAACCCATAAAGGATTAGTGTTGAAAATTAGCATAGTATAAATATGTTCAGACCTTCATCAGGATCGCCTCCTTCCTTGGATTTTCTTTAAGGAATGCAGAATAACAACAGTATACAAATTGCAAAGACTTGAACTTTTAGACTGTGAGAACTTGTCAAATAATAATTCAAGTTTTCTAATTATGTGCCAAAAAACAATCAACGGCAGAGGCAAAAACTATATACTTTCATGTGTTGGTGTTTATCTTTTTTTCTTCCCAATGCAAGTTTTTCTATATCTGATGGGCTGTCACTCGCCCAGGCGTTTATTGGATATTCTATCCCTGGCTTGTCCCGCAGCTGCTTTTCTTTAGAAGTACGTTTGCTAAGAACGACGTCAGGAGCCTTTGTTACTTCCGTCTTACCTTTGTATGGAGGCAAACAATATGTTATATGAATCCTAAACAAACAGGGCGCTGACGTCTTTGTCGCATCGCTGACATATTTCTCCACCTTCTTTTGTTCTCTTAATAGGAACTCGACGATTGTAGCTTGATTTAAAATAAATATCACAGTGCTACGAATTTGCTGGTCCCTCCTGCTGTTAATTCGCCCATAAGCGATCTCTGTGTGGCGCATAAGCAAAGACAGGCGCATTAGTGGCTGCATTTTTGCCAGCACAGCGATAGTTAAAAATGAAGAAACATCAGACAAGTTCTCCAGTGCACAAATATTGCTGGTCTGAAGGAGTATTATGGTAAAGCGCGATTATATCTTAACTGTGCCGAGCCATTGCACACAGAAAATGTTTCCTTTATACAGTGAATGTGCACAACACTGCCACCTAGTGTCTTATATTTAAAATGTTAGTCTTCCTGGAACCGATTCACAAACAAATATGGGAAAGAAAGTTCGTGTGTTTGGTGTTTGCATAGTTCATTATGTACATAAAGAGGCCTATGCACAAGGGCAGACCAAGCAAAAAAGAAGCACGCAACTACGCACGCACAAACAGACACGTGGCACAAGCACAACACACATGCAGGCACCCATGCTAATAATAAAGGACTGCGCCCCACAACACTATTTATATACACGAACACACACACATACTTGCACAGCTGGCAAAGCTCTCAAGTGTGACACTTTCACAACATTCGACTTACTAGGATTTTTAAGCCAATCTTAATCGGTGCTTGAAATGGAAAACAAGCACTCACCTGGGCTTCCTCCGGCGGCCGTGGTCGGCAGGCATGGAATGACCAAAACAAACACAGAAGAAAAAAAACGAAACTCCGCCCACCGCCGCGATGACGACATCGCAGAGGCGGAGAGGGAAAAAATCGCGGGAACGCCCCCGAATCTGGTCCGGCCTTGACGGACAGATCCGGCTCCCAATGGCTAGCCTCCATTTATGGAGCTAGCTAATGGGAGGTGGGGGACGTTCCGATAGCCAATATGGTAAACAAAAGATTTCACCTGCGCGAACTGCTTGCGCAGATCGCCAGGTCGAAACCTAAAAAGGGAGATAGGGACAGGACCTACTGCTATAGGTCCATTTCTCTTCTGGAATCTGTGGTGAAGGTGGTGGGCTGCATGGTACTTGACACACTTGTATCCTGGGTTGATGAAAACAAATTTTTTTGGGATATCCAAAACGGCTCTCGCCCAGGTCGTTCCACTGCGGAACAGTGTTTAAACCTGTACATGGTTCTGAACAAATACACTGTGGCTCGTTCCAGCCCCATATACCTAGCCTTCATGGACCAGTTCTCAGCATTCGACTGTGTCAATAGGTCCAAGCTGTGGCAGTTGATGTCCTCGATTGGCATTGACAGTAATATGGTTTTATTTCTGAGGGATCTTCACCGTGATTCAACCGCCGTTGTCCGCTATTCAAAGGATCTGAAAGTGTCCAGTCAGCTTGACTTCAAGGGAGGGGTGTGTCAGGGGTACATTTTAGCACCCTTTCTTTTTAACCTATATATTTTGGCCACAAATGCTGATTGTCCCCAGGTTGGCGAGCGCAGCCTGCCAGTCCTATAGGAGGGCAGGTAGGGGCCTACAACTTCTTCTGAATTATTTTGTCCTTTTTATGAAGGACTTGGACCTTTCGTTTCATCATGCCAAGTCATTCATTATGCAGGTGGGACATCATAAAGCTAAGCAGTTCACTTTTAAACTCAGACTTTCGTCAATGCTGAAGACCACTGTTTTCTCCTATTTGGGAGTTGTGTTTGACGATTCCCTCAGTTGGTGCTCTTGGCTTACTTGGAAGAAAGGGGATCTAGGGAAAGCTTTTGCAGCTGTTTTTAACTTTGCCAACAGAGTCAGAGGGAAGCCAAGAGGGCCTCTTTTGAAGATATATGAAGCCAAAAATATCTCAAAGGTTAGTTATGGGAGTGAGATATTGGGCCACATTGGGGTAGGGGCAGTGCAAAGTGCTGAAAACTCTTTCCTGCGATGGCCCTTTCTGTCCCACAAAGCACCCCGTTTTATGTTGTGCACGAAGAATCAAATTTTTGCCTAGCTTAGTAACGGTAAGTTTCAATTCTATTAAGGACACGGAGGCGAGGATTATGCTTTTCTTTCTTCACTTTATTAACAAAAATTATTTCACAGCAGCTTCAGAAAAAGTCTTAAACATTTTTATCCCAATAGAGGAAAAAAACAATCCAAAGAAGAAACCAACAGACTACAATATCCATGAGTCCATAAGGTAGGATCAGCCACAAGTCCTTCCACAGTGTCTATGCACCCAAGAAGATCCCTCACAACGCTGGCCTTCCTCTTTCTTTGCGCGTACGTCACTGAATCACTGATCTTGTTTTGAACCATCATGTCCTGAAACAAAAACATACTGTGTAAAGAGTCTGAAAAAAAAAGGTATACCACCAGATTTATCTAACACGGCTACTGAGTTGTACATATCATGTAAATTTAAAACCGAAAAGAGGTTACTTACCGCCTTACGGGCGGGTTCGCACAGCTGTGCTGAGGGTGGGATAATCCTCGCCTCCGTGTCCTTAATAGAATTGAAACGTACCGTTACTAAGCTAGGCAAATTTCGATACTATGTCAGGACAGGAGGCTCCGATTATGCTAGTTTAAAGCTTGCTCCCCACCAAATGTGCAATATCCACAACTGGTTTAAAATAGAACCGCTTGAACGTGGAATCCGAGGACCAATCTGCAGCTCGCATCAAATCTTCCAAGCGAGTGCCCAAGGAAAAAGCCTTCGAAGCCATTGCGCCCCCAGCTGAATGAGCACCGAATTGTTTTGCATCAATACCTGCTTCTTGCATGACCCAACGCACCCTCCTAGCAATGGTGGGGGAAGAGACTGCCTTGTGTGGTTTCCGTAGTGCAATAAGAAGTTGTCTTTCGCCCGGAGGGAGTAACTCTGAGGTTAATCTTCATAAGACGTGAGGCACTGCACCACACATTGCTTGGGCATATCATCAAAAGCCGGATACGAAATTGTCCTGGAGGCAGATTTCGTTCGCCGGCCAATCATAAAGGTCACTCCCTCTGGGGAAAAAACCTGTGCCGAAATGTCGAGTGCCCGCACATCTGAAACCCTGTGACAAGAAACCAAGCATAGCAACATGGCCAACTTAGCCGAGAGTTGCTTCAAGGAAAGATATTTGTTAGGTTGCCAAGACAAAAACAGGTTAAGGACTAAATAGACATCCCACAAAACTGAGTAACGTGGTTCCGGGGGTAGAGATAAACGTATACCCCGCAAGAGTCGCCGAACAAAAGGGTTTCTCCCACCGGCGCACCATCAACCGGGCTATGGCTTGCTGAAATAGCGGAGCGCAGAGCGTTAATAGTCCAGTACGCCAGATCTTCGGACGCCAACTCTGCTAAGAAATTCAACATGGGAACAATTCCTGCGACCACAGGATCCAAATCCCTTTGAAGACACCAACGTAGCCACCTCGACCAGGCTGACCGATAACGCTTTGATGTACTATTAGCCCAGGCCCTTGACAAGAGGCTCTCAGCCGGTTCTGAAAGGCCTGGGAGCGACCAGCGACTCCTGAAAGACGCCATGCCATGAAGTGGAAGAGAGCCATGAGCAACCAGGTGATGCTGGTCTCTGGCCGGGTTCTGAAGAAGATGAGGAAAGAGGGGGTGTAGGATTGGAATATCCCAAGAAAGTTCCAGAAGAACTGGAAACCAAACTTGGTACCTCCAAAGCGGTGTCACCAGCACCACCTCTGCCTTCTGACGGCGGACTTGAGCCGCCAATCTCACGAACGGAGGAAACGCATAGCTCATTTCCTGACCCCAGTCTTGAAGGAAAGCGTCTGTCGCCTGCGGTAGAGAATCCGGCCTTCAGCTGAAGAACCTCGGAAGTTGATGGTCCAGGCGATAAGCAAACAGGTCTATCAAGAAAGGGCCCCAAAGGGCGACCAACCACCTGAAAACCTGAGAATACAGCTTCCACTGGCTGGAGTCCCGCAAATGACGGGGATGCCAGTCTGCCACATGGTTGGCTTGCCCGGCAGGTACTCCACCGTCACCGAAATGTGGCGAGCCAGACAAAAAACTCCAAAACTCCTTCGCCAAGTTCGCCAGGGTTTGAGAGCGAGGACCGCCCAGGTGGTTGATGTAATGCACCGCAGAGACGTTGTCCATTCTGAGGAGGACACATGAGCAAACTCTGTCCTTGGTCCAAAATTGAAAAGCGAAAGAGCCCGCCAAATGCTCCAGGCAGTTGATATGGAGCTCTTGCTCGTCTAACGACTAAGCGCCTCCAGTAGAAAAATCGCCACAGCGGGCTCCCCAACCCGACCTGCTGGCGTCGGACTGTATGACAATGTCGGGGGTGGACCCGAAAATTGCCCTGCCACCAGGCCATCTCCTCTTTGACCTCGTCCGTCATAGGAACCGACTGATCGTATGACAAGCCTTTCCTGAGGTGATGCGCCTTCAGGCGTTGCAATGCCTGGTAGTGCAGGGGCCCCGGAAAGATTGCCTGGATGGACGAGAAAAGCAGCCCCACCAGTAGGGCAATCTGGCAGAGGGAGGTCTGATATTTTGAGATGGTTTAACGCAATAGATGTCGCATCTTGGTCATCTTTCGAGAAGGAAGGCTTAGCGACGCGTGGACTGAATCCACCACAAAACCCAAGAAGACTATGTTCTGCGTCGGGGAGAGGACTGACTTGTCCCCATTGATAATGAACCTCAAGTTTTGCAGGAGAGAGACCGTCTGCCGGACCTGAGCAGCCAGCTTCTGAGGGCATTGCACCATAATGAGGATGTCGTCCAAGTAAACAAGCATCCGAACAGCCTGACTCTGAAGGAACTCCACTGCAGGATGGAGGACCTTTGTGAAGCACCAGGGCGCGGCGGACAGCCCGAACGGAAGGAGGTGAACTCGTAAACCTGCTGCCTCCAATGGAATTGAAGAAACCGGCAGTGTGGAGGGTGGATTGGGATGGCTAGGTAGGCGTCTTTGAGGTCCAACCTTGCCATCCAATCCCCCGTGAGCAGAACGTCCCGAAGGAGGTGGATCCCCTCCGTTTTGAAGTGCCGGTACACCAACCAACCAATGAACTCCTTCAAGTTGATGACTGGCCGACGCCCCCCATTGGTCTTCTCTACCAGGAAAAGATTGCTAAAAAAAACACGGGGCTGCAGATCTGACCGACAGATTGCTCCTTTGCGTAGAAACTCGGACACCTCCTAGTCGATCAAACTGGTGTCTGCTACTGAAAAACTGATGAGACAAGGAAGTTTTGTTTGGCGGGGTGAATCGTAAAACTCTATGTGGAAACCCGAAACTGCCTGTAAGACCCAAGCATCGCTTGTAACCTCCCTCCAGGCCTCTTGAAAGGCCGCTAACCGACCCCCAATACAGACCTGAGAAGGGGAAATCAGACTTACCGCTGGGTGCAGGACCGCCTGCGTTGTTCCTGTATACTCCTCGGCCACAGGATCTCTGTCCTCTTGACAAATAGAAGATGATGAAATTGGGGTTAGTATTATACTGACCCCGCCCGGAGCATTGCCCACCACTGGGATTGTGTTGTCCACCACGGCCGGTCGCTCGGCCCCTACCATGACCGGCCCCATTTGAAAAACGAGACTGAAAGACCCGCTTAATGTTGGATTGGGCTTTGCCTAAACTAGTGAAAGTGGCCACAAATTTCCCAAGCTCCTTCACAAAAGGATCTCCAAAAAGGCCGAGTTGAGCCACCGCACCATCCCCCGAAGAGGCCAAGTCGCCCAGTTTAGGGTCTAGCTTTATCAGGAGTGAACGCCTACTTTCAGTTGACAGAGCACAATTGGCGTTACCCACAAAGATAATCGCCCGCTGAGCCCAGTTCGACAAAACCTCTGGGGATATGGTGGAACCCGTTACTTTCGCCTCCTCCACCATAGCCAGGATCTTCGTCATGAGCCCTACCGCGTCTAGGAGCTTGTCCTGACAGGAACGCCCGGAGCGGTCTATACCCTTACGGGGATCCTTTGTATACTTTGCCATGAAGGTGGCCATTTGGAGTCAAGCTCCGGAATATGGGCCACCTTCCCCACCAAAGTTGGACAAGGACACTCGGCTCTCAAGCAACTCCTAGCATCCTTCTCCAAGGGCTTGCAGAGGCGACATGCCACGAACTTAACCTCCTTGTCCCCCGGAGTACAGGCCGCCGACCATGGATAAACAATTTTATCTGAATCCAGCATGCCCGAGGAATCCTGAGGCAACTCGGCGGTTGAACTGTCTGAACGCCACGACCCCGAAGACCCTTCATCATCGTCCGAATCTGCCGGTGAACCCCCCAATCAGGCAACAGAGAGTCCGGGGCAACGGATTCCGCGGGGGTTCGGAGCCGGGGCAGGCAGAGGTGGTGCAGCGGACTTCTTTGCGAGGAATGCACTCTTGAGGCGGGCGAAAGCTTTCTTATCCACGCTTTGGCACTCCCCCGGCCCCTCCTCCATGCGGCCCTTCTTAGGCAACGAGGGATCCTCCCCCTGGAGTACAGTAGGTGTCGGTCCTGGGGAACCAAGTGGGAGTAAGCCAACTTGGCGCATTCCGCTATAATGCGGTTAGATAGACGCTCCTCCATCGGACCAACCACATCATTCACCCACTTGAAAATGGACCCTTCCACTGCCTCAAAGAATTGATCGTCTAAGGGTAAGTATTGCACCTGTTCCTCCTCACAAAACTCCTCAGTGTTCATGATGCAACAAGGTCACCTGCACCCCAGGACAGTATAAGAAACCTAGGTCCAACACACCTGGACTCTGACTGCTATAGAGATGGCTCAAGGAAACACAACCTATACTAAACCCCCACAAACTGTAGGTAATGGTAGTAACTAGAGCCCTCCTACAACTGCCAAGTGTTTGAAAAACAGGGTTACAATAGCGTGATCACCATGGACCATTTGCCTTCTTTCTTTGAAAATATAGGCAGCCAACAAGACTTCAAAGCTTTTTAGCATGGGAGTAAAAACCCGAATGTAAGGCGTCACCCACCTCCAGCGCACAGGTCCTCAGTGAAACTGACAGGACTGAGCCGCCACCAATGCAGGCAAAAGGTTTTAACAGCCAAGTGCCGTAAATCTCTCCCGCAGGCGATTAACGCGGCAGCGCCGCAGTATGGACCCCCGCCGGGGTGTATAGAATTGCTCAAATGGCTTTGCCAGTTCAGGTTGGCGGCACCACAGGGACAAAGCTCACCGGACCGTTGGGTTTGTGGCGCGTCTCCTCATCTGAGGAAATATTCGTTAACCCTGAGCGCATATGTAAGAGGGACCTTTCTCTGGTCAAAGAGTGTTTTTTAAGAATGAGCCGGTGTGATAGAGAGGGAAATGAGCTGTGTAAGCCTAGTGTGCGTAAGTACATTGTGTTAAAAACTGTACCAACCACAGAACCTTATCTTCTAGGGCTTAAAAGCATCCATGATCTTTTTCTATTGACCCGGTTTCGGCTCAACCTCTTCCATTACCTCTTGGCACACCCTCGTGGCTCCCACAGAGGCCTGTGCCTCATGCCCTGTGGCTGCAACGGGGAGCCTACTCAGGACATGATGCACTTTTTTAATGTTTTGTAGTTTTTCTGCTGTCCCTAGAAAGTTATTTATTATTCCCATTCTCAAAAAAGCGGGTTTTAGGAGGGTGAAACCAGCTCTTATCTTATAACAACTGCTCTCTAATGACACTGTTTTGCATACGCTTATCTTTTCACGGGTCGCTGTTCAGGTCAAGCTGCGATTAACTTCTGTACTGTAATTCATGAATTTGTATCTTGTGTTCTGATTAACTTGGACATATTATATTTGTCAATCTGTAATTTGGAAGATGTTTTTCTTTTATAAAAACCGAATAAAGTTTGTTGATAATAATCACTAGGGGATTCATTTACAGGGTAGCATGGTATCCCTCACAAAAACTCCAGGAGTCACAGTCCACACAATGTACATGCTTTGTTCCCCCTACTTCCAACCATACATGTACCCCTAGTCACCTGCCCAAACCTCTCCCTGCTGATGCCAATGTGGTCCTCCGTCATCCCACAGACCATATTTTTGGCCGCTTTGAAACTGCCCATAAAATAAAAATGTTGCAGTTGTAAATACATATCAACTAACATTTGTTGTGTTTGAAACTTTTTATTGAATAATAAAACCTAATAAACATAAGCTGATTATTAAAACAAAAAAAAACATCAGTTGCCATACACATAAGAGACAAAAGTAGTACATAAAAATCAAAATACTGTAACATAGCAAAGTTATGTAGAGCACAATTCTTAATTTCGGGCAATCTTTAAAGTTCAACAATAGAAACGTTCATAAAGAACAGGAAAGGAAACAAAGAAGGTAGAATACAGTGATTTCATTAATGTAATGCTTTCTACACATAGAAAAACAAATACTAATTATTCTGCTTAAGCAATAAAGTCCTCACATTAAAATACTAAGAGAAATATATTTACCAATGAACATTTCATATGTAATTAGAATTCAATTTGAATATTTTAACCTCCTCAGCATTATTTGACTCATAATTACAACCTGAATGCTTTCTGGAAAGGAACCACCTCATGGGGTTCAAAATCACATCTTTTCCAACAATAGGATTCAAATGATAAACTTGAATTTCAAATCAATTTATTGAATTAGGCCATTTTGGAGATCAACAATTCGAAATATAGACAAAATCCATACACTTTTGTAAAATTGTCTCCTAAACTTGAATTCCATCCAGTTTTTTATTAAACACTTCCCATTCCGCAAGCATCACAAGACCACTTGTTATTATCTTCCCAATTAGTGGTACTTTTTCGGCTGGTAACAACAATAAATATGTTTAGAATTTTACCTCCGAAAGCAAAAACATGCCATTTCTGAATCATGGTGCACAATAAAATGTAGGAACAGAAGGGCATCTTTTGGTGTAGCATTCATTAAGGTTTGACCAGGCTTGAAACTAGAATTCCTGATTTTTTGGACATTTAAATGTCATATTTTTGAAAGAGTTCTAACAGACCCAGCACGAGCTCCGTGAAAAATAGAAGATGACTGAATTGTACTTAGAGAAAATATGCTGATAAGTAATCTATTGATGTAAAATGCAGTGGTCAGGCAATGCTTGAGGATCCAATCTATTCAGATTTTAACTCCATAGTTTGTTCAATAAATTGACTGAGCATAATACTTGAAGGTCCATCTCTCAGATCAGTTCTATTACAGTTTTAGTTGTGATAACACTAATACAGATCATTGATAAATAGATTTTAAAAGCCATGGGTGGAATTGATCCTTGGTCTAAATCTAGATTATTGTCTGCAATGGAAACCAGTACAAACAGATCAAATCTAAAATCATTGAATATGTTTATTATAATGGTTTAGAGTAAACCCAGAAGACACACATTGTTCCTGAAACTCAGAAAATTTATCTAAAGATTATGATTACATCCTATTTTATGTCCAGAGACTGCTTTAGCTGCTTTCCTGTTTAGGTGACAACATTTGCAAATATATTTAACAAAACATTAACGCTGGATGTCAGAAAATCTGTCCTTAAGTATTGTGTAAGAGTTATGTGTGATGGTTTTTATTTGATCTGAAGCAACATTAACACTAAATAGGTACATGCACCGGTTATCATTCAACTAACATTATTAGCAAACTTAATTTGGAGGGAATTGAGAAAAATTGCCTCATGTTTTATTGTTAAAAAAATCTACTGGTTCAGTAATTCACAGAGTTTGCAAATGCTAAACCCTTTTTTGAAATGTACTAAGACCATTTAACAATTCAGAATTTGGAAGGGGAAAGTTAATAGTTTCCCTTCTGAATATTTAATACATTGTTAAGGTATGTATTGAGCTTTGAAACCATATGTGGCCTGAAAAACAGTAACAGCAGGTAGTAACCCAAGGGGACATTTGTGAATCTGAAAGTAAAATGGGGTGCATTAAAAATGCCTTTATTTAAAAGCTATCACAGACAAAGTAATGTGCTGACTCTACAAGCAACCACTTTTTACCAAATGGATTATTAGTACATGAACCTCAGTATTTCCTATATTGCTGAAACTTAGTCTCTAATATTTTTGTAATGTTGTGTAAATATTTGTTCCTGTTAGTTCAGAATTTCAATATTGTCATGAAATGTCCCTATTCTTTTTGTCAAACATACTGAAATATCTTTATCACAATTTTTGGGGCATTCTAAAAAGTGTTTTCACTCTCTAACTTGAAGCTTCCTAAAAAAAATACTGACGCCAGTTCCTGGTTTCTCCTAGATGATTTAGCTTTCTCACTAAAACAAGCACAATGTTGATTTGAGAGAGGTGATTATTGTAGTCATACGCACTGGGGTTAGTTTAGAAAAGACCAATTCCTTAATCTTTCGAAATAATACTTGGAAAAGTTTATGTTCAATAATTTCAGATAACTTACTGATAAAGATATCAGATAAAGATCCCCAAATTTCTTATAGCTTGTGGTATCAAAAATATGCTAGAATTAACATTCTAGTTGTATTTGCAATGATCAACTTTCTGTTATTTTAACACATTTTGTCAGTGCACAGAGTATTTTCCCTACATAGATCACATTTCATGCAATGGTCTGTGCTTGAACGTACAATGAAGGGGTAAAAATGCATTTCTACCACAATCAAGAAACCCTTGGGTCTCTGAGGATTACTGTTGCAAATGAAGACCTAGCTAAGATGAAATATCCCTTTAAAAGGACGATCTCCCTCACCCACCATAGTTGGCATGCTTCCTTATTGGGAATCTCCTTGCACCATGAAACAACCACCTCACTGAGAGGGAGGAGTTCAGGCATATTTTGTTATAGAGAAAGGTATACTAAATACAACAATAATGAGCTCAGGGTAGTGGGGGCAGCAGAGTGAAAGTTAAAACTTGCTAAAGGGTATGTGGGTTCCATTATTTGTACGCCCCTGGGCCACGATTAAAAATAGGACACTGTGGGAGAAATATATATGCACTGTTAGAGTCAATAAGAGGTCAACATGCTTCAGCCTATTAACCCTCCAAAGAGGGGTTTGCGGCATTCTTCAGGACTTAATCAAAAGTTCTGCCACTCAATGTACTCAATCAAAAACAAGCATTGTCATAGCCAATAGGTCTCCCCTTTGGGACCTTATAAGTGTATAGCCATGCATATTCAGTAACAATGTGAAATAATTACTATTAAAAAAAGAAGACTATAAACTAACTAAGCTAGACGTGACTTTATAACTGGTTAATCAATCAAACGTTTCTGGAGGTTTAGTATATATAAACAACTCCTTTTTTCTATGGTGTGTCATATAAAGTTGATGCTTTAAATTTTGGTAAGAGTACACAACGTCAAAAAATTCAATACTGCTTTTATATTAATATACCTTTTTTTTTTTTTTTTTTTTTTTTTTTTTTGTAAGACCTTTATTAGCAAAAAGATTTTTACACAGCATGAGCCTACAACCCTGGGGCCGGCTCGCTACGTTGGTATTATCCTCAGTCATACTTTGCTTGTGTACAGAAGAATAGTACAGTATTACAAAGTCGAGCCCCCCCACACATCCTCCGTAGGTCCACAAGCCGACACATTACTTGAGTCTCACCATTTAACATTTTTCATAGAAAGGAAAACAGAAGTCAACATACCCCAACTAAGACCTCACAGCTCCATCGTGCACATTCTAAACAACAATTGTGATAATAGTTCTCATGCCCACCAAAAGTTGCCACCCCCAGACACGGGCTTGCGCCTCACACATCATCCCGGTTAGATTGAAATTAAAGGAGAGCTAGTCCTCCTCACTGTCCTGCAGTGAGGTGAGGTAATCTGTTAGAAAACACCAAATGTCCTTTGGCCTGGACTTAGCCGGCAATTGCTCCTCATATGTTTGCAGTTTGTCACGGCATGTGGTCATATCATAGAGCCACGTTTTCTTCGTTGGCACTTTGCGGCTGTTCCAACATTGCGCCACTTGTCTCTTCGCCAGTAGCAAAGCAATTGCACAGAATTTTCGCTTTAATGCCCTGAATTGTGGCACAATACCCAGCAGACAGATCTTGGGTGTGCACTGCACCACCTCTCCCAGTATCAACGCTAGTGTGTCTGTAACCTCCCCCCAGTATGTCGACACCCCTGCGCAGTCCCAGGCCAGATGCACAAAGTCCGCCCCCTCCCTGCCACACCTTTTGCATTTGTCTTCCTCGTACAACCCAAACCTGAGCAATTTCGACGGTGTATAATATATTTGATGAAGAAATTTAAAATGTATAATCCTTAAATTGCCGTTAGGTGTCAGTATCTGTGTTAAAGCGCAGGTGCTACTCCATTCCTCATCTGTCAATGGTGTGTCCATCAACGCATCCCACCGCCCTTTAGCCTTCTGAGTATTCCCCGCTACCTCGGACTGCGCTGCCGTATATAATCTGGACACCAAATGTGAAAGATCATTAGAGGTAATTATCAGTTGTAATGGTGCAAGGCATTCTGGTTCCTGTGGGAACGTCGGGTAATGTTCCCTCAATGCTCTGGTCAATCTGTAGTATGTGAAACGAAACATAGGAGTCTGATTTTGAATATAGTGCAGTTGGTCTAGACCTACGAACGTGCCCTCCTTAAACACATCACCCAGTCTGTCAATCCCAGCTTTACTCAGCAAAGACATCCCAACCTTTTCCCCAGTTACAGACAAGGCCTGATGATGTTGCAACGGCATGGCAGGTGCATAGAGCGGGGCCTTATGAGCCAATTGTCCCAGCCTGTGCCACGCTTTAACCGTCGTATCTACAGTATTGATATCGTTTGCATGTAGTGGCGGTCTCGTGTGCGTGACTATTGCAGAGAGAGGAACCGGATATGCATCATCCCTCTCTATAGCTGTGTGTGTTAGATACGGGACCGCATGGTACCAATACGCTGCATACTGTGCCTGCGCACAGAGGTAATAGAGGAGGAAGTCCGGCACCCCGAACCCACCTTGCGCGAATGGTAATGTAAGTGTTTGCAAGTCAATACGAGCTTGTTTGCCCGCCCATATCAGAGTCCTCACCAAGGAATTCACTCGGCGGAATATTGCCTGTGGTGGCGTGATCGGTATGTTGTTGAACATATAGAGCAACTTGGGTAGCACGTTCATCTTGACTATAGCTATTCTATCAGCTAGCGATAGCGGTAGATGAATCCAGCGTTGAATTTTGTCTTCCAGTTTGGAGAGCACCACCCCATAGTTTGCTCGTAGAACCTCATCCGGATCCCTATGATACATAACTCCTAGGTATCTAATCGGCTCTCGCTGCCATTCCAACGGAAAGTCTACTGCAAAGGACAATGTGGTGTCGGTGAGGGGTATTATAGAGGACTTAGCCCAGTTGATCGCTAACCCTGAATGCCCGCCAAACCGGATGTATTCCCTAAGCAGCGGGTTCAGGTGTGTTTCCGGGTCCCGGACGTATAGTAACATGTCGTCCGCGTATAATGAAATGTGGAGAGGTCTGTCAACAAATCTCAGCGCTGACTCCTTGTAGTTCTGTCGCACTATGCACGCCAGTGGCTCCAGGGCCAGCGCAAATAGCAGTGGCGACAGTGGACAGCCCTGCCTGGTACCACGCTCAATATCAAACTGCTCCGAGACATAACCATTTATTCTGACCCTGGCGCGCGGTTGTGTGTAAAGCAGAGAGACCCATTGCACAAACCTCTTGGGAAACCCCATTCTATGCAGGACCGTAATCATGTAACGCCATTCAATTGAATCGAATGCCTTGGCGGCGTCCAGCATGACAGCCACCGCCTTAACCGTGGGTTGCAGGTAGTGTGAGAGTGCAAATAAGGACCTAGTATTATGGGCAGTCGATCTGGTGGGTACAAACCCAGATTGGTCCGGCAGAACCAGTCGGGTCATCAAGGGGGATAGTCGTCCTGCCAAGAGTTTGGCGAGAATTTTCGAATCTACATTGATCAGGGAGAGAGGTCTATAGGAGTCACACTCCTCCGGGTCCTTGGACGGCTTTAACAGGGCGATAATCATTGCTTCTCGCAGTGATGGGGGAAGTAGCGATCTCTCCAGGGAGGCACCATACATTGCCACCAAGTGAGGAGCTATCCTGTCCGCGAATCGTTTATAGAATTCCGCGGTGTACCCGTCGGGGCCCGGTGCCTTTCCATTTGGCAAGGAGCATATCACTTCAGTGACCTCCTCCACCGTTATGGGTCTGGCCAGGAACTCCCGGTGTCCGTCCGACAGCCATCCAATCGCTACGTCATGTAAGTAGTCGTGTGTTTCCTCCTCCGGTGCCGTGGGTTGCGACCTATACAGTGAGCCGAACGAGTCTACAAAACATTGCAGTATGTCCGCTGAGTGTGTTTGCAATACACCCTCCCCGGTTTTAATTCTAAGTATCGCTGATTGCCCCTTTCCCTCACAAATTTTCCGAGCCAGCAGCGCCCCTGGCCTTCCCCCTTCTCCAAAGGTTCTAGCCACATGTGGGCGATCCAGGTACTTCATTTCAGATTCCAGGAATTCTGCGTGCTCAGTATGCATCTCGCGTAGTCTAGGCAGCAATGAAACGTCTCTAGTCGTCTCATATTGCACTTCCAGATCTCTCATCTGCTGTTCGCAACGGTGGATCTGATTCCTGATGTCTTTTAGCACCCCTATGGTGGTGCCAATGCATACACCCCTAATAGTGGCTTTGAACGCTTCCCAAAGCAGGCACGGGTCTTCTGTCGTCTGTGTGTTAATATCAAAATAGTCTTTTATTGCTGCCATAATGGTGTATACATATACCGTGTCTGTAAGAGCACGGGAATTGAATCGCCACTGGAAGGGGGGAGGGGTGTATTGCGGAATGTCCACTTGCAACATGACCGGATTGTGGTCTGACAATGTACGTGGCAACAACTGTATCTGTCGAACCCACAAGGCCCAGTCTCTCGATCCCAACCAGTAATCCAATCTAGACCAACTATTGTGATATGCTGTGATGTGAGTGGCTCCCGGCGTGTCAGTGTGCTGCAGTCTCCAGAGATCCGCTAACATTAAATCCTTCATCATGTGGTCTACCATTTGTCTCGATTGCTTATGCGGCTCCAATGAATTAGAGGAACGGTCTATCCCGTCCTGCAGTGTCATATTCCAGTCCCCCCCACATAGTATGTGCGTGTTAGCATGTTTTTGCAAATGATCCCAGACTTCCCTAAAAAAGTCCGGTGCCTCGGTGTTAGGTCCATACACGTTAAGCAGCGTAACACGCTGGCCCCGCAAAGTACCCGTTATTATCACGTATCTGCCATATGGATCCTGTGTGACCTGTTGTGCTTCAAATTCCACCCCTTTTCTTATCAATACTATCACCCCACGAGAGTAGGACGAATAGGAAGCCCTGTACACAGACCCAGCCCACCTCGCTCCCAGATGTGCGTGAGTGTTGGGTGCAAGGTGTGATTCCTGCAGAAACGCCACATCCACCTTCCATCTAGTAAGACTGGCAAAGATCTGTCTGATTTTCTGAGGTCTGGAAAATCCCCGGATGTTCCAGGTAAGAACGTTTAAGCTACTCCCGCCCGTATTTCTAGAACCCATGAATAGCAGTTAATGCAAAATATAACATTTTCATACATTTCCATGGCGCAAATAATACGATTCTTTCCTTCGCATAATAAACCTCTATATCTGCGGTAGGCAGTCCCGGTGGAGAAACAAAGAACACATCCAGAGACAGTGCTGTCGGTCTATGCAAACGTACAAATAACCCCCCCTCCCGTAACCCACCCACTCCAGCATCCCCAACCTGCCGAAGCCATATCCCTTCTGAGCACCCTCCCCATAAATAGAAAACTTTCAACTCAGTGCCCATATTCAGAACTCGTGTTGGGTATTACCCTCAGGGAGGACCGCCAGGTGCACACTACCTCACCCAGAATATGGGTGCGGCAACACTATATAAACTGTGTATATGCGTGGTTTTGTGATCCTCCGCCGCCCTCCCCTCCCCCCTCCAAGCAGCGCCTAGTATTTCCCAAGCAACGTCAATGGCACAGGGTAACATAACAATTCTACAACTGCTGCCGATGACGGCTTCCGCACTATTCTCCTCATGTACAATGTTCAGTGTGCGCCCTGTGGCAGTCTCATCATTGTCCATAGGCTGCACATTTGAGTCTTCCAGGAGTGAGTGCGCAATTGTCGGGCGTCACACCCCTAATTCGTGCTGCGCATGGTGCATCTCACTCCCTCTCCGGTGATTCTCCTGCACTCACTATCACATGCGCCCTACTATCACCACCACATTGCTGGTTTTCCAGCGTACACGTGCTGCCAGGCGTGACTATTGTTAACGTGCTCTGAAAAAAAAAAAAAAAAAAAAAAAAAAAAAAAACAGCCAGCGAGGAGACATGAGGAGTTGTAGCAAATCCTTATACTACAAGAAGTGTCAGTCCCTTAAATATATAAGCAGTGCATCACCATCTAACTGATCCGCCCTGCGGATCCGGCAGCCATCTTTGCATAGTACAGGCGTAGGTGAACACGTGGCAACACACATCCGTCAACAGCATACTATAACTCACCGCCTTCAGATGTGGGACATTACCAGCGGCCTCAGTCTGAGTCTCTCTGTTGCTCATTTTGCGATTCCGCTCTCGCTTCCCGCTGTGCCTTTTTAACAAACTCCATGGCCGCTTTAGGTGTGGGTAGCACCAGTGCCTTCTCCTTCCACACCACCCGAAGCCGTGCTGGGTATAACATGGAGTATGCAATGTTCAAATCCCGCAGCTTAGCCTTCACTGAAGCATACTCCTTTCGGGCCTGTTGTACTGCAACAGTGTGGTCCGGGTAGAACTCCAGGGAGTTGCCTTGATGTTGTATTTTACCCTTCTCTCGTGCGAGCCGTAGGATGGTGTCTCTGTCACGATAGTTTAGGATCCTCGCCACTATCGGTCTAGGTGCGGCACCAGGTGGCGGTTTGGGGGCCAGTGATCGATGTGCCCGCTCCACTATGAAGATCGGTGATAAGGCCTCCGCCCCAAAAAGATCCTTGCACAGGCCTTCGATGTAGTTCTCCATCTTCCCCGTGTTCGTCGTCTCCGGCAGGCCCGTGATGCGCACGTTGTTGCGCCTCGAGCGCGCTTCCAAATCCTCCTCCTTCGCTCTTATCACTTCCAGGATTTTTTCCATGCCCGTGCATTTGGAGGTGGAGGCACGTGCTTCGTCCTCAACGGCTGATATCCTAGTTTCGGCTTCATCCAACCTCTCGCCATGTTTTTCCTGCCTTGCGGCCATGCCATCCATCCTGCAAGTCAGGTTGTCCAGCTTACCGTTGATATCCTGCAGATTAGATTGTATCGCCAATAGGATCTTCTCCATGTTGCTGTTAGGCGTATGCTCAGCCGCACCACCATTTTCTGACACATCCTCCGTGGATTTGGTCGTTTTCCTGTTGTCGAAGGAGATCCTGGGCTGCTGCTTATCCGGTTTCCCCATGTTCGTAGATGGGGATGACACTTTCCTGCAAACGGGCCGAGACGCCCTCGTGGTTCTTACCGCAGTCGCCGTGATTCACCTCCCTGGGCACTCCACTGCTACAATCACCACTGCCACCGCTATTGAGGGTCAGCGTTGGGTAAGTTGCCCCTCAGATCCTGCGGGTGATGGGGTTCGAGGCCAGTATCCCACTGCAACAATGCGGCGCAATACGGTAGGGTAGTATCCTTTTGTACCCGGTGCAAGAAGGATGGGTAGTACCTGTCCTGGGCTCCTCACCCCACCATATAACGCATGACACCGAGGCGCATCCGTCTTGACAAGCTCCCCGCCGTCTATGCTGTGTAGGCTTCCGGCGCCGACTTTACCGACCTGTGGCAATTTAAAGTCGCAGGAATTGGCAGTGCGCTCTCCGGGAGTTGGGAGCAAGCGCTAGTACCCGGTAGCGTCGGTCTTCATTTTGCCAGCCAGCCTGTGAGAGCCGACCCGCGCAGTCCGTGTCTCAAGGCGCGAAGGCAGCAATCTCCGTACCCCGCCACACCGCGCGGCCATCTTGTCAGGCACTTGTCCGGCGATCTTGGTGCGATACCCTGCCGTGTAAGGTAGGCGGAGGCTGCTTGGCCCAGCGATTCTGGTGGTCAAGGCTACAGCTCACCCTGTGTGGTAGTCCGCTGCTGTAATGCGCTGGGCTCATGCCGCTAACACTGCTTTAGTCCGATGGTCTCTCAGTGCCGCCGGCCATTTTGTCAGGCAATCGACCGAACGCTGCATTCCCTCCGGCTATAATCATTTTCCGCCGCATAACGTGGGAACATCACCTTACCGAACGGCGCAGCCCTCGTTCCCCCACATGCACAGCCGCTTGGAGGGTGGGTTCGAAGGGGCTAAAGCGGCAAATTCTCACATTGCCTGCGGTCGCCCGGCGGAGCTGCGGTTCAGGCAGCCATTCCGCTGTGCGCCCCCTAGCGCCTCCATATTAATATACCTTTGAAAGCTTGAAGTGAAAGACAATTCTAAGTGCCATTTGGTTATGAGTAGGAGCTAATGACTATTTCCGGATGACAATGTAATTAGCATTTTTTGAATAAGAGGTGTTAAAAATATGGGTAGGAAAAATGGCTATTTTGGCCAAAGGCTCCCCTTTCTATATGCATGCTAGTTTTAATTTGTAAACAGAATCACAATTTGTTATGCGGTACACTGTAATGTTAGATGAATCTGTTTTACCGTTCTGATAAGCAAGGGATGAAGATGAACTGTTTTTTCGTCCCTGGTTTTAAATGGATTCAGGTTGGAACAGAAGAGGTGTTGGTTGACTTTACCTCAGAAAATGGTTGTTTCCCGCATGCTGCTTTCATGCGACTTAAATCCCTTCAAAGGAAGAGGCGGCTGCATGCCTGCAGATATGGCCAGATCAGTACTTGGCTGTTTCGGTTCTCCAGTGGGGCTAGAATAGAAGCTGTTAAGGGCAGGGGCTTAGCTTCCCATTGGAGCAGCAGGTGCAGTGGCACCAGGTCCCAGATGCCTTAAAGGCCCACTGAACCCTGATAACTGCTGTTTGTCACAGTTCAAACAGAGGCATGAGGGGCCCACAGAACAATGATTATTGCTGTTTTCCACAGTCCAAATAAACGGCAGAGGTCACATTTCCTTTCTTGCCTTGGGGTCCAGGGCACACTGGCTAGGCCACTGGTTAAGGATGCAGTGGGGAAGAGGTGGCGAGACAGGTGGATTATCTAAACAGCTCGATGATGGCTTCATGCCTGGGTATTAAAGTATTCATTACAATTAAAGACTGAAGCAGGAATAGATATCATAATATAGGAAGGCCTATGTACAAATACAACTCGGTTAGCGGCTGCCTTTAACTTCTCACTTATCACCTCTCCTAATTTACAGTTTTATATTAGATGCAGACATAAATCGTGACCTATGAATATGTTTATCTATCTTTAGGTTCAAATGACCCATCTTTTCCATATGCAAGTATCAGACAGGTCGGGAACGCCTAATGGCTTTGAACTTGAGATAAAGCCACATTAATCACTGGCCTTGAAATGAAAATGGCAGCATTAGGCACGCAGAGGTGTATTCTACGTAATCTCATTATGTTCAGGGTATGGGAGGGTGTTGAGGGCATAAAGCACTTTGACAAAAACATTTCTGCCACCATAGAAATTCAATCTTCCTTGTCCTACCCTAGTATACAAGTAGTACCACATTCTTTGTATACCTGAATTAAATAGGCACACAAAATAGTACCGTATTTAAAGGCCCAGTTCAGAATTATATGGAAGGTGCACTGTCCCAGACTACACAACGGTGCAGTTTTCAGTGGGTGCCGTCATCCCACACAGGGGGGAGCACACCAGATTATGCTGGAAAAAACATGTGGTGCCCCAACGTAGGCACAGTTGTAAACCACCAGTCTGCATACATAGTAAAGCGTCTGGCAGCTATTAAGTGAGGTGGCACGTTTCCCCTGCAGGTGGGAGGGGTCTGTCACCATCCTGTCAGGTTGGGGGGTATACAATCAGTGCGCATCCTGACTGCTTGTTTGCCTTTTCGCCCGTGTCAATAATACAGTGCAGTCCTTGGAGGAGTAGTCAATTTGTATTCCTGAAAGACACTTGTGTTTCTGGGATGTGTAATCCCCAGATCATGCCTGAACTGTTCCCCAATGGGCTATTTGTACATCGTATTGAATTGTATGGTCTTAGGAGGACTGTTAATAATAATAAAAAATATTTAGTGAGTGTTAATTGCCCTCTATGTCACTCTACTTCTAAGCACCTAATACAGCTTATACAGTGGTTACTGTCATCTGCTCACCTACATTATGCTTAATATAAATAGTGCACAATTTAGGCGTTTCTGACTGCCTACAACGTGGACCTGATACAAATAGCAGTACCTACAAGGTGGATGGGGCAATTCAACAAGAGTCTAAGATACTTCACCACAACTGACTTTGCATCAACATTACGGGGCATCAGTCTTGCTGGCAAGCCAACTTAAAACTTATCAGTATTGTATACATTATTATCAGAGACTATACTTGCCTCTTGGATACAACGTTACAACAGAATTTTATTAATTTTCGTACAGTTGTGTGTATATAATAAAACCTACCCACCATAATTGATCTATCTATTCATCATTTTGGGTTCTGGAGTAGCATGCTACTCACCGAAAAACGCTTCAACACTTCATCAGGGGTAGCAAGCTCTATATAAATGCAAACCCTTCCCTCTTCTATCCCTCCACTATCTTTTTGAACCCAACTAACAGACCAGCATGTCCAGCTCTCAAATTAATTTTATATTTCCTTATACTGGTTCCTCACTAACCATTTTTGGATCCTGGAGTAGCGGGCTACTCGCCGAAAAAGCGCCTCAATGTTCGTCAGGGGTAGTAAGCGTTATATAAATGCCAAGACATTACAATTTCTGTTTACATCGGGCTGCACTAACAAGAGGATAGAAGTAGAGAGTGGCTTAGAGTTGATCTGCCAAGAACGAAGCATACTACAGAAAGTGTGTGAACAGTCTATATGTTGTGCGCCTGGCAGAGACAAACACAGCATACAATATCTATCGAAGAGTCTATTGGCTCAGTAAAGGATTGTAATTTTAATACAATTCATGTTCGCAAGCACAAGGATAGGAAAAAAGCTTTCTAAATATACAAAAGAAAATTGGATGATTTTGAAAAACGCTCCGGGCCACACCCATCCAAATATAGCAGGAAGGATACACTGTGACTGCAATATTCTCTATGGAAATGTGCGCCTCTACAGGAGTTATATCTGAATTATCAAAAACATACCTCCTCCCAAAATGAAAATGTTACTGGGCAAACTGGAAAGTAAATGTAAAGTAATAAATAGGCACTGTATCAATACTGAAGGCATTTTGGACAAACCGGGGTTAAATGTTTCAGAAGGCAACAATTCGATGAACCAGGCTACCAAAGCACAGGAATGCGGCGGGAGCCCCCAGCTCTGGGTCGGATTCCTGGAATGATGAACGCGCCGCAGGGAACAGATGAAAGGGGCACGCAGAGTTCTCGTAAACTACCTTGACTTATATGGTGCAAAAATCTAGGCGCTTTCATTATTTGGTATCACAACGCATAGATATAGAAGACAGATCCAACGCTCCTGACCTCAAAAGAATGGTTTCTTTAGCATTCAGAATTTTTTTTGTGCAAGGAGGGATTTAAAATTAACTATGTCGCCTGCAAAAGGTCAGAGGGCACAGCGTGCTCCAGAGTGTGCATGATTTGGTTCCCATTACTCCTTGCAAGAAGGAGCTCGTGAATTTGAGTCTCCACAGAGCTGCTGTGGGATCTCTGACGGGTCAGTTCATCTCGCCAAGCTATAAAGCAATTTATTTCTTCTTGGTTGATGCTAATAAACCGGCAGACGAGGTCCATTTTTCATGGGTTTGTCGTAATCCAATCTGCCATAGCTTCCAGGCACAGGGTGATAAAAAAATAACGCCTTATTAAAAGAACAAAGATCGGTCAGCAGGTTTTACAGTTTTTTGTTAACCATTGAAAAAGTCCCAAAGAAAGAGAGAGGGAAAGGCAGAAAAGGGGAAGGTGATAAAGAGAGACAGCAAGGATAAACAAGCACAAGCGTGTGTTCAGAGTTTAAAGCCTTTACTACAAGCCTCGCACAGCAGAACATCCGCGCTGGCCCAGGCGAGACCTAAAAATGGTGTACGAACCAATATAAGTATAAAGAAGGGTTTTAATATACAAAACCATCCAGTGATCATATTAATCTTCATAGAGTGGTGAATTTACTGGTGGTACCTAAACGAATACATACATAGGAAATATAAGAAAGGTTTGAAAAAAATCTAGGTCAGACATTTGAACAACTGTGCTAGCGTTACATTTCAAAGCTATTCAGTCCAGGACATACAAACCTGTCCGAACGGGACACAACCATATACTGTTTAGTCAATGTCTGTTATTCTTAGTATAGGTGAAAAATAAAATAATTTTTAGACAACATTCACTACAATAACAATATACTGTAGAAAGATTAATCCGCTGATGTCGGGAAATGTGCCTCAACTCACAGTGGCATGCGGCTCATGGTGACTCTCCGCCCAATAAAAGAATTATAGGAAGGTGAGCATGGTAAGAAAATAAGTCTTCTGGAAGGTTGTAACAGTTCTAGGCATTTCAGAACAAGTGTAAGGATAAAGTGTGCCCATGTAGATTAAAAACCTTCCAAATACTCATAGGCGGTGTCTGCAATAGTGATTGACGTATTTTTGTATGGCTGTGAAGTCACTAATAGGTTTCCCAAGCATGTTCTCAGTTGTCACTAAGGTTTATCGAGACAAGCGGGCAGCGTAATGGTGTTTAACACTAGGGGGAGACACGCCAAGACAATGGAGGCAGTTGTGTGTCTGCCTTGAAGTTTGTGTATTAATGCTTTTGATGGCTCGTTCCTCATAAAAACAGGCTTGTGTTGTGGCAGCACAGGGTGAACAAAAGCAGAACCTAGTGCAGAAACTTCTATTGGAAACATGTGGTGTTATAGGGAAAAAAAGACTCTTAGAGCTAGTTGGCCTAACACACAAGTACAGCATGCTTAGATTTTAGAAGCGACTGCCCCATTAAAATATGCAGCGGTAAGGCACATGATAACACGGCCTAATTTAAACATAGATGCAGCATTCTTCAAGTTGAAAACTGCGGACGTGTTTGATGTGCACTGCAATAACAAAGCTGGTAGAGTGGGTGCACAGTCCTACTGGAGGTTCCTTTTTAGCCAAAGAATAACAGATCTTAATGCATAGGACGACCCATCGACAGATGGTACCTTTGTGCACTGCCTGACCTTTCTTGGTGCCCACATAATCCGCAAAGAGTTGATCTCCCACCCGGAAGTCTTTAGTGCGGTCAAGGTAGAAAGAGAGCACACGTTTTGGGTCCAGACTGTGGAATCTACCCTCCTCTTTAGAAGGGTGCAGAGGAGGGAAGAAGGTGGGCAATGTGATGGTCTGACCTATGTGGAAAGAGGTAATCACTTTGGGCAGAAAAGAGGGCTTAGTACAGAGGACTACATTGTCCGGGTGGACTGCAAGAAAGGGAGGTCTGGAAGATAAGCCTGAAGCTCACTCACCCTGCGAGCAGAGGTGATGGCAAGCAAAAAAGCAGTCTTCAAAGGAGGCGAAGAGGACAATTATGTAGGGTCTCAAAGGGAGCACACATAAGATAAGTGAGGACAACAATAGGATTGATGGCCATGCTCAAGAGCTTGGGGTACCAGACTCTTTGTGCCCAGTCCGGAGCCACAAGAATGACTTGGGACCGGACGCGTTTAATCTTCTTCAGCATTTTTGGCAGAAGTGGTACAGGCGGAAAGGCTTACAGGAGGTAGCAACTCCACTCGTGACGCAAAGCGTTGCCGAGCGAGAGCCACCTTGGAAACTCCAACACGCAGAACTGCTGACATTGCGCGTTCTCTTCGGTGGCGAATAGATCTAACCAAGGCTCTCCCCACTGCTGAAAGAGACCTTGCACCACCTTCGAGTGAAGACACCATTTGTGATCCATCATGCACCAGCGGCGGAGTTTGACCGCCCTGGCGTTCAGGGAACCTGCCAGGTGTTGAACCACCAGAGGTATGCCCTGATGATCCAGCCATGTCCAAAGGAGAACAGCCTCTTGACATAGGGTTTGTTGCAGTACCACATGGCGGTGGTGTTGTCCGTGAACACCTGCACTGTCCTTCCTTTGACAGAAGGAAGGAATGACTTCAGTGCAAGACGAATCGCCCGGAGCTCCAGAAGGTTGATGTGGTGCCTGGACTCTACTGGAGACCAGAGGCCTCTGATCTCCGCCTCTCCCATATGGCCGCCCCATCCCAGGAGTGACGCATCCGTCACTACTGTGAACTCAGGTTGGGGAAGGGAGAGGGATCTGCTGTTGACCCAATCCTGGTTCGTGAACCACCATTGCAACTGACGTGCAGTGCCCTCCGAAATCTGAACGTCATCGGAAAGATTCCCCTGGTGCTGCACCCACTGGAACTTCAGGTCCCACTGCAGAGCATGTATATGCCATCTGGCATGATGCACCAGCAGGATGCAGGAGGCCATGAGGCCCAGCAGCCTCAGTGTCATTCTCACCGAAAACCGGGATGGAGGCTGAAACATCGGTATCATAGCCCGAATATCCTGGACTTGCTGCTAGGGAGGATAGGCCCAAAACTGCGCTGTATCCAGAACCGCTACGATGAAAAGGAGCTTATGGGAGGGAATCAGGTACGACTTCAGCACGTTAACTGTGAACCCCAGCGAATGCAGGAAGTCTGTCGTAGTCTGGAGGTGGGAGACAACAGTCTCGGCGAGCCCGCCTTTAACAGCTAGTCGTCGAGATAGGGAAAGACTGGAACCCCTGATCTGCGCAGATGAGCTGCGACCACCGCCATCACTTTTGTGAACATACGGAGGAGCTGGTAAGGAGAAAGGGGAGAGTAGTAAAGTGAAAATGCGTGTGGCCTACCGTGAACCGTAGGTAATGCCGGTGGGCAGGCAAGACAGGGATGTGAAAGTAAGTGTCCTGCAAGTCCAAGGCTACCATCAAATCTCCAGGGTCGGGGGCAGACAAGACCTGAGCCAAGGTTAACATCTTGAACTTCTCCTTTCCGGTGGAAGCGGTTGATGTCCCTGTGGTCTAAGATAGGACGCAGGCCTTTGTCCTTCTTGGGTACCAAGAAGTAGTGGGAGTAGCAACCACGACCTACTTCTGGCACAGGGACGCCTTCAATAGCTCCCTTGGCAAAGAGATCTGTAACTTCCTGGCAGAGAAGGGCAAAATGATCCTCCAACATGGGATGGAGTGTTGGTGGCATAGAGGGAGGGGTAGTCTCAAAGGGGAGGGAGAAGCCCTTTTGGACAATCTGTAAAACCCACCTGTCCGACATGATGTTGAGCCAGTGGGGGACGTGATGGTAGATCCTGCCACCCACTGGCAACTGGTGGCCCTGGAAGATCGGACTAGGAAGGTTTAGAGGCTACTACAGAGGGGTTTTGGTGGACTGGCCTGCCCACTGGCCCCCAGACCCATGACGCCGGGTCCCACGTCCCCGACCATGCAGAGGCTGGGTAGCTTGCGCAACCCTGTGGCTCTGGGTGGAACGCGGTGAGGCACTCCTTCTGCAGCCACGAAAGGCAGACTGCATGGGGTTTGAAGTTGTCGCGAGGCCCAAGGATCTGGCCGTAGCCCTAGAGTTCTTTAAACACCCGACCGCCTTGTCACCAAACAGGCGGCGGCCATCAAAGGGCATGTCCAAAAGGTTAGATTGGACATCACCAGAGAAGTCAGACGTTCTCAGCCAGGAGTAGCGCCTCAAGGCTACAGACGTGGAAACCGTTCTACCCAACGAGTCGGCGGTATCCAGCTTACACCGGATGGTGAACTTTGCTGCGTCTTGACCCTCAGCAACAGCTCGGGTGAGCACTGCCCAGGCCTCCTCTATGCACTGCGGCAGCACCTAAGCAATCAGTAGGGAATGCGCCCTTTGAGGATGAGACTTTGACCACCAAGCTCTCAGGGGTAGAGTGTTAGGAGAGGAATAATGGGTCGCCCAGGGCCGGGTGGTGGCATTGGGTAATCATCCTGTCCACAGAAGCTGCTGGGCTTGGACCAAGTTCCCAGAAGCATGTCAGTGAGTGGCTCATTAAAAGGCAGCAGGGGCTCCGAAGAGGCTGCTTCTGGATGAAGCACCTCAGTCAGAAGGGTAGTCCGGACAGCCACCGTAGGAAGCTTGAGGCCCAAGGTTTAAGCCACCCTACGCAACACCACAGCGTAGGAGGCTCTCTCCTTTGTAGCCACGGTAGAGGGAGAAAGCATACCAAGGTCTGGGGAGGTATCCAGACCACTGGCATCACCCAACTCTATCTTGCCAGTCCGGCTCCTCAAGTTGATGGGGACTTAGAGCTACGCGGAGCGGTCTGCCGGGCCTTTAAATGCTTTTGGGACCGCTCCAGTAAAGACTTCAGGTTCATGGCTGGGCAGTTGGAGCACGACTTCAGCATTGTGGTCGCGCTCCAGGCACCAAAGACACACGAGATGCGGAGCGGTGACTGACATCAACTTGTGACAGAAGTCACAGGGCTTGAAGCCGGTCCGACGATGGGACATCTCTTGTGCTACCAGAAGTCAAAGACTCAAAAAAAGAGGTCAATTAAAGTCGGAAAATGGTTTAGTTAAAAACTGAGTAAAAGGCCCACCCTCTCCGGATCTGGGTTGGCTGGCGCAGAAAAAGACAGATGTCAGCACGTAAGTGTGGCGTCTAAGTAGACACTGTGACATCATCCCGGTGACTACGACGCCGGACACGGAGTCGACCAACCCCACCTACTGAAGCACAGGTGTACTGCTAAGAAAAAATATCTCTGGATCCAGTCTGAAGCCTGGGGGTAATTGTAAGGTAAGGAATCTATAACTAATAGTCTCTTTCAGATACAAGCATACTGGGACCGGTTACGGGGTAAAACCCCTCATCGGCCAGGCTAGCTTGAATCCAGTGGCAAAGTAAGCAAGGGACCCATGTCTGGGCGTACCCTGCCGCCTTAGGGCAAACAAAGCAAACACAAGGAGATGATTGACGAACGGCTGAAACCTTTCAGACACTCGCCCCCAGTCACAGATCTGGGTTGAATCCATCATCGTTCTTAAGCTCACTTCTCCATCCCAGTTCAGGCCCAGCCATATAAGAATCAGTCTTAACCCTGTCAAAGTCAGACTTATTGAAGATCCCCGAAACCACACAAGGAAATGAAAATGGAGCAGAGGTAAAATCTTCCAAAGATACCAATTGTTCTCTGTTTGACGAAAATAACCTGGTCAGTTTGAGAGCAGTACCGTTGATGCTTATACTTTCTAAACGGCTTACCAAAGAGAAATGGTTAACTGTATCAAATGTGTCCGAAAGATCCAATAGGATCAAGGCTGCATTTATCTCCTCTATCCACAATGGATCTGATCTCTTCAGCTACTGCTGAGAAGGCCGACTCTGTACAGCAGTAGGGTCTAAACCCATGTTGAGCAGGATCCAGACAGTTGGTATGTTCAAAGAAGGCGGTGATCTCCTGATTCATGGCCATTTCTAAAATTTCATCAGGAAGAGGAAAGACCAATTTGGATCTGTAGTTCTTTACATCTGAGGCATCGAGGGAAGGAGTCTTTAGAAGTGGCAAAATCGATGCTTTTTCCAAGCATCTGGAAAAAAGACGGACTTGAGCACCATTGTAATAACAAAGTGAGATGAGCAGAAATGGTGGCTGAAACCGGATGGCGGGCAAGAATCTGCAGGGCTCCGCATTTCATAGTGCTAATAAGATTAGAGACTTTCTCTTCAGAAAGTGGGGTGAATGTACACATTACCAGGAAATGGTAAGTTAGTTTATTCACCGTACGTTACTCCACTGTATCTGTCCCTGAAGATTATCTGGTGTTATCTTAAAATCCAGGAATATTTTATTTACTTTGGGAAAAAGAATTCGGCTAGTTCATCACAGCTTTTTGGCTGGGAGTTGCTACATTTTTATAACCAAATGATGAAAGTGATTTAACTGTGTTGAACAATAGGCTGTTACTCTTCCTCCAAAATTGTTATTGGTGCCTACATTTTCTTTTACATTTCTTGAGATCATAGGAGAACCATGGCGCTGAAGGCGCAGACAGATGGTTAGTCTTCAATCTAAAAGGCCCTAATTGACAAACTGACTGGTAACAATGTGCAAGATGAGGTCCTACTGTCTGGTGGGGGAGTCCGAAGCCCTCCAGATGAATGCAAAACAGCAGGCAGGCCGGTGAGGAGTAAATAAACAAAGAACACATCACTTGCCTGCTGCTGAGACTCCTCCTTTTATTGGCCCATTGGCGAGCACTGGATCAATGCAAGGACGAGGTAACATTCAATGGCATTTTTTTGAAAAATGCAGACTTGTTACAAAACTGGCGATTTTTTTGACACATCGCTAAATCCTGGAGGGTCTCAATGACAATGCTCCCAAATATAATCATGCCCTGTGGGAAACAGTGGCCCAAGTTCTGCAGGCGAACACAAGCTATTCAGGATAGATGTGTTGCAGCAAAGGTTGTACTATGTTGTGACTTGGACGTAGCCTATTGCTTGGGTCAGGCGATTGGCATGAGTGTAGAACTACAGTGCATTGCCAAGATTAGGTCTATATTGTTCTCTAAAGAAACCTGAGCATCGTTAATGGACAAGCTATTCGATGGCTCTCGCCTTTTAAGCAAGAAAGTGGACTAGGCCCCAGGCAGATTCCTTTGGTCTGTCTGCCTCCGCCACGCAATTTCATCACAAATCTCGTCCCCTTTTGGTTACTGTAGGGTTTTTCAATACTGCCAGCGCCAGACCCTGCTGCAAACCCAACAGGTCTCCCAGTTCTTTCAAAGCCATAGCACATAAAGGCAAAGTCCGGGACATCATGCCACTGAGGGGCCTGCTGCTACAACTGGTGTAGCTGCAAAACCTCTTTGTGTCCGTCCAGACACTTACTCACCCTATTGTAGGCCGTACCCAACATTTTCTCCAGTGAATTAGATTATGCCAGTGGCAGACCCCTCTCCCTATTCCACCCAGACTTAACAGTGGCGACGGATGTATTACTTCTGGGATGGGAAGGCCATATGAGAGACAGAGACTAGGGAACCCTCGTCACAGGCAGGGACCCAACTCCACAACAAGCTGTTGGAGTTGCGAGCATTTCACTTGGCGGTGAATGTCTTCCTGCCCACCATCACAGGATGGCTGGTGCAACTTCTCACAGACAAGACAGTCACTGATGATGGTCTCATCAGGAAGAGTCACACTTGAACTTGTTTGACAGCGAGCCGAGGATTCACTGGCTGCAGTTGTTTGGTCCGACGAACGGGCCCTGGAACTGCTTAGTTGAATTTGACTTCCTCCCAGGTACGCTGCCCCGAAATACAGAAGAATCCTTACTGGGTTGTATTGAATATAGTTGAGAATCATATTGGAGAAGCGGTGATATACCATCCTGATAAGACCATGGTAATTAACTGGAATGGTTGAAACATTGACTATACAGGGACTATTTCATATAAATGATATCTTCAAAGAATCGCCTTTGCTTAACTTGTATTGTACAAAAGTATTTACACCCCTGTTTCTGTGTGCAAAATGTGGATCGGACTGTTTTATTATCATATCACTTTCAACTTTAGCACTGCGCAGTCATCACTCAACGATTTATATATACACTTGCTGCTGAGAACACAATTAGAATTTTTGGAATTGAAAAGACTTCATCTGAATTCTAATCTTGATAAAAATGGTGAATTAATATCTGGCTAGGGCCTGCATATGGGATACAGACCAGTGAGATAATGAACTCACAGACCTTTGTAGTTGTTCACAGTGCACATGGGAAGTGCTTCTATGCGTCTACGCTTGTCACTTCTGGAGCAGGGTGATGTGACACTGAGCTGCATGATGTTTCCTACTGTGTGCAGCAGGACTACTTTAAAGTTTGAGGATCCAGTCTGGCATGTGGGGAATATTCACACGGTAAGGAATCTGTAGGTAAAGGAGTATCCACCAGAAAGAGCGTTACCGAAGGCAAGTAACTGGTTTGTTATGTTTTCCTGCTGTTGTATATTATCTAATTCCAGGTGGTGAATTCCGCTTGCAGAGTTTCGCGTACTCCGCGGAGCTCGCGGAGTTCCTAAAAACTCTGCACCGTGGAGCGTAGCAAGGTTTTTTTTCACGCTCGCGCTCTTCAACGTCATGTACTGGAGCGAGGAAAATCCACCTCCTGATGAGATTTTCCTTGCTCGCGCTCGCCAAGGTCTAGTTGGCGAGCAAAATCACTTCCTGGCGAGATTCGTTGTCGGATTTCTCAACGCGAAAGGTCGCGGCAGGTCACTAGCACTCGCGTTGAGAAACCTTCCTTCGCATTGACAAAGCTGCCGCTCGAGTAAAGCAGCTGCACCCTCTTGCGCTGCACATGATGCCATTCACGATTAATTTTACAGGGCATGACAAACAATCGGAGATCAAAATCACCACGAACGGCATGACCCTAACACACTATGCTGCTCGTAGAACTCCACGTAGAGCGGCAGAGTTTTTTTTTAAACTTTGCGGAGTTCTTCATTGAGGAACACCGCCTAGGTTTAATCTTATCATGAAAATATAGATTTCAGTCATATGTTAAGAAACAAGGGTGAGTAGAAACCTTCTGGGTGGAGAAAATTTAAGGCATTAATATTGTGAATTTTTTGGTAATTAGTTGTTTTTTGCAAGTACTAACACTTCTCTGTGTGAAGTAAAGACCTTGAGAGTTTTGTAACTTTCAGATACTTAAATTGTGGATTCTGTTGCAATTAAAACATTTTCAAGACCTGAAATTTCTTTGGAGGTTGCATGCGGGCAGCCTAAGTTATCCTGCAAGAGTTTCTTGATGAATCCTATTGCAACTACAACATGTGCTCTCTCATGTAAAGTAAGGTTGTTAGAAGCTTTTCTGCAACTCAAGATACGCCTCACTTTTCACCTCATGTGGATGCATTTCTCATGTTTAGTGAAATCTCCTTTCTTAGTATAACGTTTCTGGCTTTCCCCTCCTGTATAAGGCTTTAGTCCAGTGTGAATTCTCTCTTGTGAAATGACATTGTATTCAAGACTAAACCTTATCTGACATTCAGAACACACAAGGCTTTTTCCTCCCGTGTGAGTTCGCTCATGACAAGTGAGAAGTAATTTGTAACCAAAACTTTGCTTGCATTTCGAGCACTCATAAGGTTTTTCCCCAGAGTGGGATCTCTCATGAAGCATAACACTATCTTTCAGATTCAAGCTTTTATGGCATAAGGATTTTCTCCAGTGTGGAGTTTCTCATGGTGAGATATCGTTTTTCTCTGCAGCTTTTCTGGCATGCAGAGCACTCATAAGGTTTTTCATCAGTATGGAGTCGCTTATGGTTAGTGAGGCTGTGCCTATTAAATAGGAATTTCTGGCATTCACAACATTGGTAATGTTTTTTCCCTGTGTGCGTCTGCTCATGTACTGTGAGATTGCGTTTAAAATTGATGCTTTTCTGGCATTTGGAGCACTGAATCATTTTTGATGGTGAGTTTTCTTATGGTGCATGTAACCATCTCTACCTCTGAATCTTTTCTGACATTTAGAGCACTGATAATGTTTTTCCCCAGTGTGGATTTTCACATGTGCAGTGAGACTAGATTTTTGGCTGAAACATTTTTGGCATTCGGAGCACTGATAAGGTTGTTCCCCAGTGTGGGTTCTTATATGCTGAATGAGACGTCTTTTTTCACTGAAACATATCTGGCATTCAGAGCACCTAAAAGGTTTTTCCCCAGTGTGGGTTCTTATATGGTGAGTGAGATTGCGTTTGTCACTGAAACATTTGTCGCATTCAATGCACTGATAAGGGTTTTCCCCAGTGTGGGTCCTAGTATGTTTAGTGAGTTTTCTTTTGTCACTGAAACATTTCTGGCATTCAGAGCACTGATAAGGTTTTTCCCCAGTGTGGGTTCTTATACGCCGAGTGAGACTGCGTTTGTCACTGAAACATTTGTCGCATTCAATGCACTGATAAGGTTTTTCCCCAGTGTGGGTCCTAGTATGTTTAGTGAGTCTTCCTTTGCCACAGAAACATTTCTGGCATTCAGAGCACTGATAAGGTTTTTCCCCAGTGTGGGTTCTTATATGCTGAGTGAGACTAGGTTTGTCCCTGAAACATTTGTCGCATTCAATGCAGTGATAAGGTTTTTCCCCAGTGTGGGTTCTTATATGCTGAGTGAGATGGCATTTTGCATTGTAATATTTCTGGCATTCAGAGCACTGATAAGGTTTTTCCCCAGTGTGGGTTCTTGTATGCCGTTTGAGGCTGTTTTTGTCAATGAAACATTTCTGGCATTCAGAGCACTGATAAGGTTTTTCCCCAGTGTGGAATCTCAAATGTGCAGTTAGAAATGATTTAAGTTTGAAATGTTTTGGGCATTCAGAGCACTGATAAGGGTTTTCCACAGAGTGGGTTAATGCATGTCGATATAGACTCCGTTTAATACTAAACCTTTTCTGGCATTCAGAGCACTGATAAGGTTTTTCCCCAGTGTGGATTCTCATATGCTCAGTGAGATAAGATTTACTGCTGAAACTTTTTTGGCACTCTGAACACTGAGAGAGGTTTTTCCCAGTGTGCATTCTCTCAAATTCAGTGAGATGAGATTGATGGCTGAATCTTTTTTGGCACAGGTAACTTATTTCCCCAACTTGGGTTATTTTGCTTTGATTGAGGTGGGTTTGAACACTGAATTTGTTCTCACAGCACGTGTTTTTATAAGGTGTATTACTAGCGTTACATTTAGTTTTCTCTTGCTTATATGCCACGGTACGAGTGAACCCGATTTTAGAGTCGGGCTTGTTTAGATAATGTTCAGTATTTATCTCTAAAAGAAATTGTGTGTAATCTTCTTAACACTTTAATTGAGCAAAATATGTCTAGAAGCAGCCCTGTAACACCTGTCGAAATGTTTCTAGCAGATAATAGTCTTTTGGTTATAGCCTCTCCGGCAGCAACTTATTTTGTGACTGCAGTATTTCTCAAAACTATTCTTATAGTGCAGTGATAAGGTGTTAGTCTGATATTTAATGATTAAACTGAGAAGTACCTTTTTACACTGACCTAATGGCAGTAAGTGAGAACATTAGAACATGCACAGTACTATTGTGGCTCACCAGTCGCAGAACATCAGTTAATTTTACCCTTTCTATGTTTGGTGTAAGGTGTAGTTCTGAAGACGAGGATTTATTTACATTAGCTATAGCGCAACAATGCTCATTTAATCAGTTTTGACATATCACTCCTGCACAACAGATAATGTTGAGGCGATTTACATAGAATTACAGAACAGTACACATTAAAAAAGAAACAATCTGAGATAGTCATGAAAACAATAAAAGGTGGATTTTTAAGGTTTTTGCCAGAGCAGAGTGGGTCGAGGTGTGATATCCCGAGGCAGATAGTCTCAAACTTGTGTAACTGGGTAAAAATGGTTGTTGAACAGAGGCGATTTTCCAATCTTTTGGTTGTTAACGTGTCAGCTTCGGAGTCTTCTTTCAGAGTCTTTTCTTTGATGGTTTACAGAAGAAACCTTTTGTTATATCTTTCTTTTATGCAGTGTGTGCTTCCTCTCTGAAATTACATGATGCTTTAGATGAACGTTATTCTGTCATGCTGAGGTAATTTGTCTTTCTGATAATATTTCAGATGAGGATGCTGTGATTGGTCTTTCTGGGATTATTTCTAATGCTGTGTGCACAGATATGGCTTTGCTCTGGGTTAATGAAATGCTAAATTAGAGACTTCACTTACAGGTAAAGTACTTTCCTCAGCTCCCGCTTCCTCGTCACACCTAGATTCTGGAAATTGTTTAAACTTAGAATGCTGGATGTCCTTCAGTTTTTCAAAATAATCCTTCTTATGGCACTAACATTCAGTTGCCTGGTGCTAAATCTTGCTTTCTTCGTCCGTAATTTCAATCACCTATAGTATTAAAATTAAATAGTTAATACATGTAAATTTCCCCAAATATAATTTACAAGCCATATCAATGCAGAATTGCAGAATTTTGAAAATGTTGAGCTGTTCTTCAGACAGAGCAGAGTGTAAAACGGCAGCCTGAGAGTACTTGGATCTAGGAGTGAGGAATTGTAGAATTTCCAACATTTTATTAAGCTCACAAAGGATACATGTACCCTATGGACTTGTAACATAGAATCCCAAAGGCAGATATTAAAGTCATATGGACTGGCACCAAACAGATATTTAAAAAAGAATCCTAAAAATTTTTTTAATGTATATTTTTGAGATGGGAATTTCCTTCCCACAGACAACAGGCGTTTTCCCCTACCCTGAGTTACCACCTACTTGTATCTGGTACCCTGACTTTTGAGTTCTGGCATCTGCCGCACGCAAATCTATTGTGTGTTGCAAGGACTATGCCTAGACCTATCCCTCAACTATTGTCCAGAGTATGATTCAAGGGCAATGAAATTAAGGCATACTTTCATGAGTCAGATAGTTACTAACTGGTACAATACGCCGAAGCGCGTGTTATCGCTTTGACCCTCGACTTAGCGATCTGTTGTTGGAGGGAGTGCGGGGAGAAAGGAACATTGGAACACATCCTCTGGAGTTGCACCCACATACAGCCATACTGGTCCCAAGTACTGGATGAAATAGATCTTCACTTAGAAACTCGGCTCCCTCGTTTTCCCTCCTATATCCTCCTGGGCCTGCCTAACCCATTGATGTATCCACTTAAATCCCGAAGGGGACGACCAATAGCAATTGCCAAAGGGGAGGCCTTGCAGAACATTTTTTTTTTGTAAACAGATTTTATTGTTGTCCACATTAAAAAAAAAAAACAGGGCACAATCCGCCAACATGCCCACGCAGGGGCCCATAAGACAAGGAGCATCGCATTCGCAGTATGGCTAAGGGAAGTGGTCAATACGTCCCCACAACGCAAGACACCTCTGGACCATGCACAGTAAGTCTATAACAGTCATTGCGTGAGCTGCCAGGGACGAGTCTCAGCAGAGTCCAGAAGGGAGAAACCCCAAGTGCCCTGGTACATCACAATACCCCTGTGCATGACAGGTATTCCCAACCTCAAAGCTCCAACCATACCAGCGAGAGCCTCCGCCAGTGGGGCGTCCCCAGTGTTCCAGGACAGCTAATGGTGAACATTTTATCCGTATACGAACAGTAACAAAGAAACCCCAGAACCCTCAACTCTCCCTCCCCACCCCCCCCGAACACCCTCTCCCGCCCCCCAGTGGTGAAAGTGCCATTCAGTAGCGCGTCAGCCCTCGAGGCCTTCTTAAAACTGGAACAAGTGCAAGGCCCTGATAGTAGAGGGGCACACCGCAGATGGGAGGCCCTTAGAGAGGAACGAGACCAGTGGTCCCCAGCGGTACTCAAAGTTCTTAAAGTCCTCACGGGAAATGTCGGACATGCGTTCCAGGCTGAGCAGCTGCCACAGGCGGGCGTGCCACAGTGACATCGCCGGTGCCTCCCTCTGTTTCCAAGCATTAGCTATTGCTAGTTTAGCAGCCCCCAAGCATAACCACATAATTCTTTTATCGGCTCTGGTTTGGTGTTCTAGCTGGGGGTCCCGAAGGCCCAGAAGAGCTTCCGCCATCGTAACCGGGACCGGGTATCCTAAAATGGATTTTATCTGAGCGAGAATCTCCTCCCAGAACGGCCTAATGGAGGGGCAGTCCCACCATATGTGTTGGAAGTCAACTAGTAGTCCACACCCCCTCCAGCACCTATCTGTGGCCCCTGGGAAGATCTTAGCCAGTTTAGCTGGGTACAAGTATCAGTCCGCCATTACCTTCATGTGTGCCTCCCTCAGTTTCGTGGAGCGGTTAAAGCGAAAGATGTCTGCCCACAGGTGTTTCCACTCCTCCTCCCCAATGTCCCGCTGAGCCAATCCCTCCCACCAAGACATAAAGCGTGGCCGTGGTGCAGTCTCTGTGGAGAGCAGTAGTTTATACAGTGTCGAGATAGCCCCTTTCATAGATTTAGCCTTGAGCAAGAACAACTCGAATGTGGTAAGAGGTCTAGTGGCTCCCTTCCTGACCTGCGGACTCAGGGCCCAGTGAAGGAGTTGCGCGTGATGGTAGCGCTCCCGGTCTCCCACCCCGTAGTCTCTCTTGCAATTGTCAAAAGTAAGTGGGTCGTAGTTGTGGAACAGGTGTGTGAGTGCGAGACATCCGCCCGTCCTCCAGGCATCGAACGGCCCCTCTCGGAGCGCTGGTGGGAAGGAAGAGGTGAAGTGGATTGGGGTAAGCGGCGACGGGAAGGACGTCCAGCCCTCCCTCTCAGCCACGGTGTCCCACACTTTAAGGGTGGTGCGTTTCGGGGTGCTGATGTACGCATTCAGGGGTCTGTCTTTTTAGCGCGCCATATTAAATCCCAAATAGTTCTGCCTGCAACGCTGCGGTCCATATGGAGCCAATGCTTTTCTGATTCCATCTGTGCCCATTCAACCAGGATGCGCAGTTGAGCCGCCTTATAATAGAGGCAAAGGTCTGGAAGTCCCGCCCCCCCCTCTCGCTGTGGTCGCCATAGCATATAAAAGGAGAAACGTGCCCTTCCCCCCTGCCACAAAAACTTTAGGATCATGGTCTTGAGACGTGCAAAGAAGTCCTCCTCCAGTTCTATAGGGAGTGCTTGGAATAAATAGAGTAGTTTGGGTAGGAGGGTCATTTTGATGGCATGTATGCGACCCAACCAGGAGAGGAAAAGCAGCTTCCAGCGGAACAGTTCCTGTTGGAGGCGGGTGAGGAGAACAGGGAAATTGGCCGCATATAGTTGATCGATCTTGGGAGTCAATTGGACCCCTAGATACTGTAAGGAGGAGGGTGCCCAGTCCAGCGGAGAGAGCGCTCGAAGCTGCGAGGCCTCAGCTCGAGAGAGAGTTAGGTTAAGTATGGAGGATTTGGCCAGGTTGACTCTGAAGCCTGCCACCCCCTCAAAGGAGGTGAGCACTTCTTGTAAATGCGGGAGGGAACTCATCGGATTGGACAGGGAGAGGAGGACATCGTCCGCGAAGAGCGAGATTTTGTGGGCCTCACCAGTGAAGGGGAGACCCTCTATCCCTTGGTGCTCCCGGACCGCTATAGCTAGGGGTTCTATGCTGAGGGCAAAGAGTAAGGTGGACAGGGGACAACCCTGCCTCGTCCCCCTAGTGTGACCAAAGGGGGTCGATTGCACCCCATTGACCGAGACCCCAGAGCACGGGTGCCTATAGTTGGCCTGGAGCATTGTAATGAATTGGGTGGAAAACCCAAACCTCCTCAGGCTGGACCACAGGAAGCTCCAATCCACACGGTTGAACGCTTTTTCGGCGTCAAGACCGATCAACACTGCAGGTATTTTGAATTTGTTGGCCTTCTCTATTAAATGGACGATGCGCCTGGTGTTGTCGTGAGTTTGCCTCCCTTTGATAAAGCCAGACTGGTCGGGGTGTATGATAAGCGGCATAAGGTCGCCCAGTCTCTTGGCCAGTATAGAGGAGTAAAGTTTGGCGTCCACTTTAAGGAGGGCAATGGGCCTGTATGAGGCACAGAGGAAGGGGTCTTTGCCCGGTTTGGGGATTACCGAGATCACCGCCTCGTTCATGGAGGCCGCTGAGTTGCCCTCCGCGGCCATACAATTGAATAGGTTGACCAGGTGGGGTGCAATCTCGGTGGCAAAGGTCTTATAGAAGACTGCGGTGTACCCATCTATCCCCGGTGCCTTATGGGCCTTGAGCGACTTGATAGCCGCTAGGACTTCTTCTAGGGTGATAGGGGCCATGAGGACCTCGTTCCACTCCGTGGGCACCTGTGGGACGGGCAGGTACCGCAAAAAGGCGCTCTGACGGTCAGCGTCAGGGGTATCAGCTGTATACAGTGATGCATAGAACTCCCCAAAGAGGTCGGCTTTGTCCTCATCCCTGTGCTGTAGGTTCCCCGCCCCATCTCGTATGCCCCCGATATTTTCCCTCTCCCGTTTATCCTTCAACTGCCTGGCCAGGTGCTTCCCCACTTTGTCCCCCTGCGTGTAGGCTAGGCTGCGCAATTTGAGGAGGGTGAACTCCGCTCTGTTGTTATATATGGCTCGCAATTTGCCTCTAAGGGCCGTGAGTGCTCGCAGTGTCTGTCTGGTGGGCTTCTACTTGTGAACCTGTTCGACATTCAATAGCTCCTGTTCTAGGCCTTCCCGTTCTCTAGCGCGCTGTTTATTAAGGGCCGAGTGAAGCGCAATGCATTTACCCCTAAGAACCGCTTTAAACGTGTCCCAGGTGTTATACTCAGAGGTCTCCTCCGGGTTATTGAAGGAGAAAAACTCCCCAATTGCCTCCCTCAGTTGCGTGCATGATTCCTTGTCCCTCACTAATGCTTCCGGGAAATACCATCGCGCCGGTTTCGGGGCACCACCCAGCCAGGTTAAACAAATAGTGTACATCCCATGGTCAGATACGGAGATGGGGAGGATCTTTGCATCCTGCAAGGAGCCCTGTAGGGACTGACTAAAAAAGATGTAATCGAGGCGTGAGTAGGTGTGGTGTATATGGGAATAGAACGAGAAATCCCGAGTGTCCGGGTGTGCCACTCACCAGCTGTCTAGAAGCCCCATGTCCTCAATCTGTGCCTGGATAGAGTCCGGGAATAGGCCCATGTCAGATCTTCTAGTGTGTGTACTGTCTAGTGTTGGATGCCAAACAAGGTTAAGTCTCCCAAAAGGAAAACAGGACCCTCGGCAAAGTCTGTCACCTTACCCAGAAGTGTTAGCAGAAAACTCTTTTGACCAGTATTGGGGGCATAAACTGACACCAGAGTGCACACTTTACCCTTTAAGCGGCCCTTGACCATTAGCCACCTCCCGTCTTTGTCACACTGTGTGCACATCGGTTCGAACTGCGCGGCCGGACTAAACAGCAGCGCCACCCCTTTTTGCTTAGTGGTCGCAGAGGCTTTATATATAAGGGGGTACTTCTTGTGCTTGAGCCGGTGGTCTTCCGACTTTAGTAGATGCGTTTCCTGCAAAGCGACAACATCTAAGTGTTGGTCTAGCACATACTTCTACACTTTCTGGTGCTTCTGCTGGGAGTTTAGGCCCTTAACATTCCAGGTCCCGATAGTTATAGGCATTTAGGAACGAGACCTGGCCACCGCGTCGTAAATGCCATCCCCTGCCCCACCCTCCCAAACCGGGGCATCTCTGCAATCCTCATGTCCCGTCCACCCACCCCACCTCGTCCGGCAAAGGCTCCGAGATAGCTCCCCAGGGCCATTCTTTCAACACTGCCTCGGTGAGGCCCCCCGCCCACCCCCCGCTCCACACCCAGTGGAAGGCCCCGGGAGCCACAGTGCAGCATCACATCACCACTCAATCCCCCCCCGACGGTTCGAGACTTCCCGCCCCATTCCCCACCCCTCGCTCTACAGGTAGCTGTGTATAGCTGTGTATAACCCCCTTACCGGACCTCATGGACCAGCACCTGTATCTTTGGAGACTTCTTGTATCGCTGCCGCCTTTTCCTGTTCCATTGTCTTTAAGTCAGGTTTGAGCGGTTTCCGCGATGATCGGCCGCGTCGAACTTTCTGCCAGCCGTCGCTCGTCGCTTGAGAGGATGAGGGCGGAGACCCCGTCGAGTCTCCACTGCCTCCAAAGCCTGATTGGGGCTCCTCGTAAGGAATCCCGAGCACTGAACAGGTGTCTCTCAGGGAGCGCAATTGGTGGAGGGTCCCATTCCAACGGAAAATCAGTCTAAAGGGGTGACCCCAGGAATACTGGACCCCTTCATTGCGCAGGAATGTAGTTGCGGGTTTGAAGGATCTCCTCTTCTGTAGCGTGATCACTGAGAGGTCCTGAAAGAGTTCCAGAGCGTGGCCTTGGTATTGAATGGGCTGTTTGAGGCGTGCCGCCTTCAGGATGCGTTCCTTTAAGATGTAATCGGGCAGAAAAGCAAGGATGTCCGGGGGAGGCCCTTGGGACCTGCGTGCCGGGCCCAACCGGTGCGCTCGATCGATGCGGATCTCGAAGTCATCTCCCTCCTCGAGGACTGCCCGGAACAGGCCTTGTAAATAGCTTGTAACATCTCCCCCTTCAGCCGAGGAGGGCACGTTCCGAACTCTGATGTTATTCCGTCTGGAACGATTTTCTAGGTCCTTCGTGTGAGACTGGAGGTCAGTCTGCTGGTCATTAAGTCGGACAATTTCCTGTCGGAGAAATTCCACCTCTTCGCTCCTAGCTTGTCCGGAAAGCTCGTTGGCCGCCACTCGTTCCCCTAGGTCATCAACATCGCGGCGGAGTTCCTTGTATTCCCCCACCATGTCCTGTCGAAGGGATTGAATGTCCTCCTTGAGAGAGTTGAAGAGTGCCTCCATGAAGGCTTTGGTCGCCGGGGCCTCACCCCCATCCCGGTCATTCCCCTTAGTCTGGGGCCCCTGAGTCAGCTTGTCTGGGCTTTTTTCGGGTTTGGGGTTCCCTTTTGACAACAAGTCAGTGATAGTGCGGTTCCCCTTGCGGTTGATGGTCGCCATCTTCCCTCTCCCTAGCAACTCCACCACCGCCTGGCTCTGCGCTTGCTTGTTGGGGGTGCAATCGGGTCGTCTGGGTCGATGGCCGCACCAGGAGCCCAGCTCGATCAGGTAACGTGGCGAGTCGTCAGCGGTCCAGTGCCCCTAGGCCTTTCGCGTCTCCCCTGTGGCTTCCAGTGTCTCCAGGCCCTTCGCGCCTTCCGGCTGCCACCCCACCCCCGAAGATGGGGGCTCACCACTCACAGTCCACTGCAGAGGCGTTGGCCGTCCCTGGGTCACCGCCGTGAGCCGTGGGTCCACTGCAGGCCCTCTTCCCTGACCTTCAGGGCTCCGATCCTGTCCTGGGCCGCAGGACGCTGCGGGGCTCGTTCACCCCCATCTCCGCCTCCTGGCCGCAGAGTGCTCCGACTGCTGGGCGCTCGATGCCGCTGGGATGGACCACGCCGGGTAACGGCGCCAGCAGGACCCCCTTTCAGCCCAGCCTGTGCTCCTTCTCCGGGGCGAGGGGACCCCACGCGGGCTCTTGCACAGATCCCCTAGCTAGGCTGCCTCCTCACAGCCCACGCCGCGTCCAAGCTCTCCAATTTAGCCGGCCCTTCCTGCTCTCAGGCCCGTGCCTCCACGTCCCATACCGGGTGCCCCCTGTGGTGTCAGCCACGTCGCACCCCCGGTGGTTATGGCCTCGCTTCCGGCCCTCAGGTCCCACGTCGACACAGCCGTGGCCTCCGGGCCTGTGCACTCTCAGTCGCTAAGCCGCAGCCGGGGCCCTCCCTAGCAGTACCCGCTAGGCCTCGCAATGGCACCCCCGGCCCGCCGCTCACCAGTGGATCCTAAGTGGAGCCGGCCCGTGTCAGTCCCAGACCGCTCCGATCACATACCTCCGGCAGGCAGCAGTCTCTCCAGGCCGGGGGCCGGGCTGCCCACCTCCGGCCACCAGGCCGCAGCTGGGGCCTCACGTAGTTGCTCGCGGCCGGGCACCCCGGCAGCTTCTTGCACGTGTCGCCCCCTCGGTCCACAGTCACCAAACGGGGCCCAACTCCCAGCGGACCTCCGCAAGCGCCCAGGGCAGCCCCGACGGCCTCTTCTGGCGTTGTAGCACCGCCGCAGACCTCCCGGCCCCGTGTGAAGTGCGGGGGGACGGGCCACCTCCAGGCTCTCGCTGCCCGTCTCCGCTTGCCGGTAACGTGGAGTGCTTTTCTTCGCCCGTCGGCGGCTTGCTCCTTCTCCCACTCCTAGCCTCAAAGCCCCGGGTCCGGCTGCAGGGTGGTCAGCGAATTAGACAGGGCTTGGGAGTCCAGGACGGGGAGCCTCCGGAAAACACGTCCACCTAAGCCGACATCTTGGCCACGCCCCCCTTGCAGAACATTTTGATCCCCTGGCGCACTGCCCAAATCCTTACACTCTCCGGCTGGCTTCAACGGCTTTGGATGATACTGGGTATGGAGAAACTCACACTCACACTGGCTGTTAGGGGGTTGGAGTTCCCTGAGTTGTGGCGACCCTTCTTGACCCTCCTGGTGTCCGAATTTCGAGAGTTGACATGCCCCAGATATCTTTGACTACTGCGTATCCCAGACACGCAGATTCCTAGTGACAGTTCCACGAAAATTCATACAAGACGACGCTGATCAGGGCGTAGCCTTCCCCTTTATCCCTTCCAATTTTATGTTTCTCGGTGGACAAGGGACGGGTGGGGCGTTAGTTTGGGAAATTCTTCATTTGTTCTTCTCTTGTTGATTCTGTGGACCCGCTAAATGTTTCTTGCCTGTGGTAATGTTATACATTGCGATCTTGTGGTCTCCTTTGAATTCTGTCGTGGGAGCTCAGGGTCCTGTTTTTCTTCTGTCTAATAAAGATTTAAACCATAAATATTTGGGCGTGTTTATTACAAGGGAGCCACAGGCAGGAACATACTCCAGAAATTACGGGATGCCCCACACTTGCGGGCACTCCCGCTCTCCTTACTGGGCCGAGTTGCCCTATTTAAAGTGATGACCCTCCAGGGTCTCCTGTACATCGTGCAAAAAACATCCTTTAAGATCCCACCAGACATTTTCTTTCAAAAGGTAGACTGAGAACTTTGGCTCCTGTTGTGGGATGGTTGCACTTCGTGCTTAGTAAGGTGTAGAGGGGAGATTAAGGTAGACTGGCGGTCCGGAGCATTCTCAAGTATAACTGGGTCACGCAGCTGGTGTCAGTCAACAACCGGGTTTTTGCGGACCGTGAGGATCCTGCTTACCGGGTAGATCAATTGGCCATGGGAAAGAGAGGTTACCTCACCCTGGTGCTGTATTTAAGAGAGTATGAGTGCACCATATCTACTCATACCCAAAAAGTGGTAAGGGTGTGGAGAGAGGCTACCAAGTGTTTAGGCTGAGAAGGTAAGCTGACTGAAATTACGCCACTGTATGATGGTGATCTCTTAAGTGCAGTGGGAGGATTGCAGGGCTTCACAAAATGAGGATTGATTAGCTTAGAGTGGCCGGGCGATGTGTGGAGGGGACAGGCGCTTGTGTCCTTCACGATCCTACAACAAAAGTATGAATTAGGTGACTAAAAACGTTTCTTACATTTGCAGGTGGGTCACGCTCTGCAAGGTCACATCTGGGAAGGGGGGATTTACCTGATGCATCCCCAATGGAGGACCAGCTGCTAACTAATCCACTGACCGAAAAAGCAATCTCAACCATCTATAGGAAGTTGATCTACAATTCTCTGGATCCCTTGGGATGTTTCAGGCAGCCATTCACCAACTTTTGTGTTTTTTAAAAACAAGCTTCCAAAGCTTGAGTTTGTTTTTAAAAACCAATAACTAATCACCCTCACACCCTTGGAACTTTCTCCCTGAATAATTTTCTCCCAGGAAGTGGGATATATTTAAAAAGAAAATCTCATCACGGCTGCCAGGTATTCCCTGGTGGTCCTGAACAAGAGAAAAATACATCAGACTGCCTGATCTAGAGAGGAAGGGCCGTCCGATGTATTTACACCGATGGCACTCAAGTAAGGCTGGACACATAACAATCCAGCTGACTTGCACTAGATCAGGCAGACCATCCGTTTGTTGGACAGGATACTCCACCACGCTTGTGAAGGAGTACCCTGCTCACCAAACTCTAAATCAAGACCTTTTTCTTTTCTGTGCTATGCATTTATCTCTAGGTCTGCTTCATTGTGTCCATTAGTCTTAGTATTATCTACCTGTTATTGAGGCTTGTGTGTTTAGTACAGGTTTAATCTTACGGTGTGTGTGTGTGTGGGTTTATTTGAACCCTGTGGTTTAATCTGCACTTGTTGTTTATGTGGTGTTATGTGGTATTGTCACACACTTGTAATTATAAAAATTATGTTACAGGCGACCAGGTGTCTCCTGCCTGTGACTTCTGAGGAAGTAATGGTGCACAGTTAACAGCAGCAACATTGCAAAGTGTCAAGAGCCTGATTTAGAGTTCGCTGGCCTTGGTTACTCAGACACAAACGTGACGGATATCTTGGCCGCCATATTACAAGCACTACTGAATATAATATATGGGAGCCTCATTTCTTTCTTTCGTACTTTCTATCTCCCTTGTTTTTATTATCTTTATTTTCCTCTTTTTTTTGTCTTTCTTATTTCTTTTTCTGTTTCTCTCTATTCCTGGTTTATCTTTAATTCATTTCTTAGTTTAAGAGTGCTTAGCCTCCTAAAGCATTTGATTAATTCATTTGCATTTCTTCTTTCCTGTCATGGGGATGGTTGCACAGATATCCTTACAAGTAGGATCTTATGAATTCTGCATGAACCTTTTTACTATTAGTCCTAGTTGAAAGTGTCATTTAGAAGTTGAATATATGTTTCTTATGTGAGGTAGGGTGGGTAAGTGTGAGAATGTCTGTGAGAGAGAGGGACAGAGAGAGAGTGTCTGTGTCTGTCTGTCTATGTCTGAGTGTGTGTGAGTACTTAAGCGTGGGGAGCCGGCTCTCACTGTACTATCGATCAATCAATCAATCAATACATTTATAAAGCGCGCTACTCACAGCGAGGGTATCAAGGCGCTGAAGAGGGGGCGCTACTGCTTGAATAGCCAGGTCTTGGGGTGTTTCCTGAAGGTGAGATGGTCCTGAGTCAGTCGTAGGTGTGTGGGGATGGAGTTCCACGTCTTGGCGGCCAGGTAGGAGAAGGATCTTCCTCCGGTGGTGGCTCTGCGAATCCATGGGATGGTGACGAGGGCAAGGCTGGTGGAGCGGAGCTGGCAGGTAGGAGTGTAGAACGTGAGGCGGTTGTTAAGGTATTCGGGGCCCATATCGTGGAGTGCTTTGTGTGTGTGGGTGAGGAGCCTGAACGTGATCCTCTTGCTGACGGGGAGCCAGTGCAGGTCTCTCAGGTGGGCAGATATGTGGCTGTGGCGAGGGATGTCGAGGATGAGTCGTGCTCAGGCGTTCTGTATGTGCTGAAGACGTTTCTGAAGATTGCCTGTGGTTCCTGCGTAAAGGGTGTTCCCGTAGTCCAGTCGGCTGGTGACGAGGGCCTGGGTGACCGTCTTTCTGGTTTCGGTGGGGATCCACCGGAAGATCTTTTGGAGCAGGCGCAGGGTGTTGAAGAATGAGGATGAGATGGCGTTTACTTGTTTGGTCATCGTGAGGGAGGAGTCCAGGATGAATCCCAGGTTGCGTGTCTGGTCCGTGGGTGTCGGTGCGGTGCCCAGCGCTGTGGGCCACCAGGAGTTGTCCCAGGCGGATGGAGTTTGTCCGAGGAAGAGGACCTCCGTCTTGTCTGAGTTCAGTTTCAGCCGACTGAGCTTCATCCATTCTGCAACGTCTTTCATTCCTTCCTGGAGGTTGGTTTTGGCGGTGGCTGGGTCTTTGGTGAGGGAGAGTATCAGCTGGGTGTCGTCGGCGTAGTAGATGATTTTGAGGTTGTGTTTGCGTGCAATGGCGGCGAGGGGGCTCATGTAGATTTTGAAGAGGGTTGGGCTGAGCGAGGAGCCTTGGGGTACGCCGCAGATGATCTTGGTGGCCGCGGAGCGGAACGGCGGGAGGCGGACTCTCTGGGTTCTGTTGGAGAGGAACGAGGTGGTCCAGTCCAGGGCTTTTCCTTGGATCCCAGTGTTGTAAAGGTGGGTTATTAGGGTGCGGTGGCAGACGGTAACAAAGGCGGCTGAGAGGTCTAGGAGGATGAGGGCGGTTGTCTCCCCGTTGTTCATCAGGGTCCTGATGTCGTCGTCGGCTGCGATGAGGGCGGTCTCGGTGCTGTGGTTGGCTCGAAACGCAGACTGGGATGGGTTGAGCGAGTTGTTTACCTTGAGGAATGCAGTCAGCTGTTTATTGACGGTCTTCTTGATGACTTTTGCCGGGAAGGGAAGAAGAGAGATGAGGCGGAAGTTCTTGAGGTCTTTAGGGTCTGCTGTGGGTTTTTTCAGAATGGCGTTGATCTCTGCGTGCTCCCAGCTCTCTGGGAAGGTGGCTGACGCGAAGGAGTTGTTTATGATGTTTCGGAATTGGGGTGCGATGATGGTGTCGGCTTTGTTGTAGATGTGATGGGGGCATGGGTCAGAGGGAGAGCCAGAGTGGATGGTGTTCATGACGTGGGTGGTGTCTTCTGTGCTGATGGGGGTCTAGGCGCTGAGGGTGGTGGTGGGGGTCATTGGTTTGGTGACTGGAGGCAGATTCTGGGCATCAAAGCTGTTGTGTATATCTGCGATCTTACGGTAGAAGAACGTGGCGAGGGAGTTGCAGAAGTCTTGCGACGGTGTGATGTCGTTGTTGCTGGCGCTGGGGTTGGAGAGCTCTTTTACGATGTTGAAGAGTTCCTTGCTGTTGTGGGTGTTGTTGTCCAGCCGCTCTTTGAACGATGTCCTTTTGGTGGTGCGGATCAGCTGGTGGTGTTCGCGAGTGGCGTTCTTGAGGGCTGTCATGTTTTCTGTCGTCCTTTTATGGCGCCAGGTTTTTTTGAGAGTACGGCAGGATTTCTTTGAGTCTTTGAGGGCGTCGGTGAACCATGTGGTTTTTTTTTTTTTTTTTTTTGAAGTTCAACAAAATCTTTATTGGCTTGCCAGTGCAACACAATTTTAACCGCCAATGGCCTACAACCCGGAGGCCGGCCGCAAATAGCAGTTTTACAATAGTCTACAGCCATTCAGCTGATAACCCAGGGGTCCAGCGGCGTCATGTTAATGTTTACTGCAAGATATATCATTCCACCCTGGTACCCCCTTTTCTTGCTATGACATGAACTTTTTGGTTTTAAATTTTTGCCCAGATTCCGAGTGTTTGGGCATAACTATTGCAAACAGTAAACTTAAAGAGCCTCGGTCAATTCCACACTCCGACGCCACTTGTATGCAACATTACATTTAGATATAACAGCCTAAACACAACTGTTCATGAACGTGCCGGATATCCCCTGCCACATTTTAGCACATGCCACTTCAGCATCTCTTGGATTTTTATCCTGATTCCCCATCACTGTCTTCTTTTAATAGATAATCCGACAAGTAGCACCAAAAGTCCTTCGGGCGTGATCTAATTGGCAGATCCTCTTCATAAGTGACTAACTTATCTCTGCAGTACGTCATATCTGTTAGCCAAGTCTTGATTTTAGGTACATTTCTACCTTCCCAGCATTTTGATATCTGCCTCTTAGCAATCAATAAAGCCACCGCACAGAACTTTCTCCTCCCCGCCTTAACACCTGATAGAAGGCCAAGCAAACACATCCTCATGTCGCATTCTACCTCAGTGCCCACCATCTTGCCCAGCATGTCCGTAACCCCCACCCAATACTCCTGAATCTTCTGGCAGTGCCATGCCAGGTGCACAAAATCCGCCTCATCACATCCACATCTTTTACATCTGGCATTGTCTCGCAACCCATAATTATACAATCTTTTCGGCGTGTGATATGTTTGATGTAGATACTTCAAATGCGTGATACGCAGATTCCCATTCGGAGTGAGTAGTTTAAGCAGCGTGCATGCAGTCAACCATTCATTCTCTTGTAGTGCCTCTGGCAGAACACCATTCCATCTCTGCATCGCTTTCTCAGAGGCATGTGGGATTTCACTTTGGGCTATCTTGTACAATCTAGACGCCATATGTGCTGTGTTGGATGACGTTATAATGAATTGCAGCGATTGCAGGGTTGGCGGTTCCTGTGGGAAGTCTGGATATAGAACCTGTATGGCCCTTTGCACTCTATAATACGTGAATTTAAAGAGTAATGTTGGGTTGCTAATATATGTTAAATCTGCTGTTTTGCAGAAAGTTCCCTCATGGTATAAATCTCCGAATTTTTCTATCCCTATATTCCGCAATATGTCCATGCCTACTTTTTCATTCGTTACCGACACCTCTTGGTGGAAATGGAGTGGGAGTGCTGGTGCATAGAGAGGTAGCTTATGGGCCATTCTCCCCAGCGTCTGCCATGCTCGTGCGGTAGTATCTATCGTGTTAATATCTCTAGAGTGTAGTGGAGGCCGTTTGTGTGTCACTATCGCTGTCAATGGGATTGGCGAGGCGTCACCCTCCTCAACCGCAGTGTGCGTCAGGTATGTCGTGGGGTGGTACCAATGTGATGCATATTGTGCCTGTGCGCATAAATAGTAGAGTGTAAAGTCCGGTACACAGAACCCCCCTCTCTCGTAGGGTAGTGTGAGTGTATGCAGGTCGATGCGAGCTTGTTTACCTGCCCAAATTAGTTTTAATACTAGCGATTTTATGCTATTGAAAACGGCTTTGGGTGGTGTTATGGGTATATTATTGAACAGGTATAGGAGTTTGGGCAGGATATTCATCTTCACTATCGCGATTCGGTCTGCCAGTGACAGTGGTAGTTGTATCCATCTGGCTACGTGCCCCTCCAATTCTGCGAGTACCCTACCATAGTTTGTCCTGATAACCTCTTCTGGGTCTCGACTGTACCAAATTCCTAGGTATCGAGTCGGTTCCGTCTGCCAGTCTAGTGGGAACTCTGGGACATATTGTTCTGTTGAGTCGGTAAGTGGGATGATTAATGATTTCTCCCAGTTAATTTGCAACCCGGAGTGCCGTCCAAATCGTACATAGTCACGGAGTAATGGACTCAGGTTCTGTTCCGGGTCTCGTACATATAGCAGCATGTCGTCTGCGTAAAGCGAAATATGTAGAGGTCTCCCAGGGAACTGCAGGGCTGACTGTTTGTGGGTTTGCCTGACTATACATGCTAGCGGTTCTAATGCCAGGGCGAAAATCAGAGGCGAGAGCGGGCACCCCTGCCTCGTTCCCCTCGCAATGTCAAAAGGGCTAGAAATGTACCCATTTACTCTTACTCTTGCCACAGGTTTTGTGTAGAGTAATGCAATCCATGTTATGAATCGCGGAGGGAAGCCCATTCTCTGCAAAATTGTGCTAATGTAAGACCATTCAATAGAGTCGAACGCCTTTGCGGCGTCCAACATTACCGCGACAGCTTTAGTTTGAGGTGTGAGGTAGTGGGAGAGTGCGAACAACGTTCTTGTGTTGTGTGATGTGGATCTCGCAGGAATAAAGCCTGCCTGGTCAGGTAGTATCAGGTTTGTCAGCAAAGGTTGCAACCGTTCCGCCAAGAGCTTAGCTAAAATTTTTGAATCCACATTCAGGAGTGACAATGGTCGATAAGAGTCACATAGCTCTGGATCCTTTCCTGGTTTTAATAGGGTGATAATCACCGCCTCCCTCAGCGTCGGTGGCAATATCTGCTGGTCAAATGCGGTGCCGTACATTTCAACCAAATGTGGGGCAAGTAGGTCAGCAAATTTTTTATAGAATTCGCATGAGAATCCATCAGGGCCCGGTGCCTTGCCGTTGGGGAGTGCGTGTATAATCGCGGTAACCTCCTCTACTGTTATCGGTTGTGCCAGATATTCTCGCTGACCATCAGACAACCACGCTATGGCTATGTCTTCTAAGTATTTAAGTGTTTCTTGAGGCGGGGCTGGGTCTTGAGAACTATATAGTTCTGCATAATTATCAACGAAACTGCGAAGTATCTCGTCATTGTGGGAGTGTAGCGTCCCACCCTTGTCCCTGATTTGAGTCACCATCTGAGGGCCTCCCCCCTTACATATTTTCCGCGCTAGCACCCTTCCAGGTCTGCCCCCTTCGCCAAATTGTCTGGCCAGTGGTCGCTTGGTGATATAGTTCAGTTCGTCCTCTGTGAATTGTTGATGTTCAACGATTTTTATCTTGAGTTCCCCCAATAGCTCCACATTTCCAGTGCGGGCATACTCCTGCTCTAGGGAGGACATGTCTCTCTCCAGTCTGGTAATCTGTGCCCTTATGTCTTTAAGTATCCCCGCAGTCGTGCTTATGCATACTCCTCTGAGTGTTGCCTTAAATGCCTCCCACACGATACAGGGATCGTCTACTGAACCAGTGTTTAATTGAAAGTAATCTTGAATGGCAGTGGTGACGGTTGTGAGATATAGCGGGTCTAGTAGTGCTTGTGCATTGAATCGCCAACTGAATGGTGGTGGTGTGTAATGGGGTATTTGTAGCGTGAGTGCCACTGGGCTATGGTCAGACAAGGTGCGTGGTAGTGTAACAATATTTGCAGTCCAGAGAACCATCTTGTCAGATCCCAACCAATAGTCTATTCTCGACCAACTTCCATGTGCCAAATTTACGTGTGTTGCGCCATGTGTTGTCGGATGTCGTATCCTCCATATGTCTGACAACGACATTTCCTCCATCATATCCCTGAGTTTGTCCCTGGCCTTCTTGTGTGGTTCTATTGAAGAAGTGGATCGATCTTTTTCGTTACATAACCCTATATTAAAATCACCTCCCCATACCATAGTAGTGTCACTGAATTCCAACACACGATCCCACAATTCCTGAAAGAATTCCGGCGCGTCTACATTCGGACCATAGACGTTAACTATTGTTACCTTTTGACCTCGCAAAACCCCGGACACAATTACATATCTTCCATTGTTATCAGTAATGGTACTGGTGATCTTATAATTGGTTCCCTTCTTCACCAAAATCATTACCCCCCTCGAGTAAGAAGAGTAGTTTGCTGCATATGTGGATTCTGCCCAGCGTGTGCCAATAGCTCTATGTGTCTTAGGGTCTATATGTGTTTCTTGGATCAATGCAATATCTATATGGTGTCTGTCAAGCGCAGCGAAGACCTGTCTGATTTTCTTAGGATTGGTAAATCCTCTCACATTCCATGTTATCAGTTTCAGGTCACTAGCATTTACCATTTTCTCACATCTTTCTTATTGTGTGCTGCGGTTGCAACCACTATAGAACGTCCCCGTGTGTCACCTCCAGACAAATCACCCTTAGTCCTCGATATAATAACACATCCGACTGTGAGTCCTGCAGCAGTGTATCCGACAGTGACCTTCCATCCCCTTGAACACAGCACATTATCGCTAATACGTATCATGTGAAATGCTGTTCGGTTATCATACATTACAATATGGTACTCGGCAGTGTATCTTGATTGCTCCTTTGGCTCAGAAAATAACAACAACAAACCCCAACTTTCCCCTATCCCACCCACTCCAGCATCCCAATTTTGCCGAAGCCATTCTACCCTCATAACTTTTCTAAGTACTAGAACTATTTGGGGACCACCCTAGAAGAGGTCCGCCGAGGGCGCATCCCACCATCCCGATTAGAGGATGGGGGCGGATCAGTAACCTGTAAACAGAATATATCGTCAAAGCCTATCAGCGTCCCTTTGAGGTCTAGAACAAGCATTAATTCATGTTCGGTGAGTGACCGGTGAGCCCAGTGGGGGGCCCGCATCAATACGCCAGTGCACAGTTAGTGTGTTCCGCAGGCCAGCAACAGTGTTAATCGTGGTGATCACACTATCACCATCCGCCTAAGTGGGCGTCGAAGAGTCATCCATAGCGGCCAGTAAAGTTTAATGTCTGCCTCTTCAAACACCTCCCTGCCATCGCCGAGGGGGACCCTCGGTGCCTATGTTCATAGTTCGTGTATCTCGGGGAGGTACAATTTGTGGATTTCTGGCCTGTTACCTGATATCTTACATGGACATTGGCCGATCAGTCACCATTGGACCACACTTTTTGTCGGCAGAACCTGCGGGGCCTGTATGAGGTCAGAGTTCCCACCCACATCATAGGACAGTCTTACCTTCATTCCGTTTCTTGCTGGTGGTCTCTACGATTAGATCTTGTACCTTTACCAACCGTCGCTTTGATGAAGTCCATGGCAGCTTTGGGCGTCGTCAAGAACACCGGTTTATCATCCCAGATGACCCGCTACCTCGCCGGATACAACATGGCGTATGGCACTTGCAGGTCTCGCAGTTTGGCCTTAACAGCGTTAAATTCCTTACGTGCTTGCTGTACCGCCACCGTGAAGTCCGGGTAAAACTCCAGCTTATTACCTTGATGTTGGATCACCCCTTTCTCTCTCGCCAGTCTTAACACAGTGTCTCTGTCACGATAATTGAGGACTCTCGCAATTATTGGTCTGGGAGGGGCCCCTGGTTTTGGTTGTGGAGCTAAGGAGCGGTGAGCACGCTCCACTATGAAAATGGCCGACAGGTTTTCGGCGCCAAACAGTTCTTTGCAGAGGTTTTCAACGTATGGTTCCATGCGTCCCGTATTGGTGGATTCTGGCAGGCCCGCTATACGTATGTTGTTTCTTCTTGACCTCGCTTCCAACTCCTCCGACCTGGCTTTTATCACATCCATGACTTTCTCCATCCCTGTACATCTGGCTGATGTGGCTCGCGATTCGTCTTCAACCGTGGAGATCCTGTTTTCAGCTGTGTCCAACCGCTCGCCATGTTTGTCTATCTTCGATGCTAGGCTATCCACCCTGCCCGTCAGAAGATCGAGTTTAGCATTAATTTCCTGCCGTGACTCCTGAATCGCCTTCAGAATGTTGTCCATAGCATTGGTCGCCGCGGCGTCCGTGTCTTGCTCCTCGTCGACTGATTCCGCGTGGCCCTTAGGCGTTTTTTTGGCTTCAAACGTGAGTTTGGGCTGCTGCCTGTCCGGCTTCCCCATTTTTGCGACGCCGTGGATTTACAATGCAGTATCAGGGAGGAGTGCCCGCTTGACGTGCAGCCTGTAGTAGACCTTCAGCGTACGCCTCAACAGTTGGATGTAGTTAGTGGTGGTATAAGTATTAATGAGTTACTGCCTCTGCATCATGATCACTGTGGCAACAGATCTGACCCAGCCCGTTCTGTGTCAGTGCGTTATTTCCCGCACCCCAGATCGCCAGAGTGCATATACGTTGTTAGGGGTCTCGGTATTGTCCCTCCAGCACAAAGGATGCGCCAGTCCCGGTGCCCAGTTCTCGTGGAAGCACGAGCACCGATTTTGGGCCTCGCCACTGATCCCGCCGGCCTCTTTAGTGGTCGTCGCTAGTGCTCCATGGATGCGTACCTCCGCTGTGCGAGTTACCCTGCGTTTCCGCTCTCCGGCCGCTGTTTCCCCTCCACTTTGCTGTTACATCCAGAATGGGATGGCGAGGTTATCTAACGTGGCCCATTTTGCTAGTGCAGGCAATAGTTCCTGATAGGAGCCACTGAGGTCGCAGTTGACAGTCATGGGAGCTCTCTACTGTCGTGTGCTGCATGGATTTATTATCATGTATTTTGGCGCCGCCATTTTGGTTTCCGTTTCTAATGCGGTATGCCAGCCCAATTCTTCTATTTAGCCTGAGTTCTTATTTTTTGCACTCCTCATTAGATCTCCTATATCGCACTGGCGTGTAAGATCCCCCGCGATCAACACTTGGCAGCCAGTCTCGCAAATTCACCTTTGCGCAGCAGCTCGTAATGCTCAGGGCCACCCTTCCCCCACACTGACAACGGCCGTCTCAGCTGCCCTGGAGGGGTCCAGCGCCATGTGTGGTTATGCTTTGCCAGCAATTAAGGGGTCATGGCCTGCCACTCTGCCGAGCAATCCGGTCCCAATGTCTCTGCCACCACTAGCGCCGGTAGTCTCTGCTCAGCAGACTCACCGCTGTCGTTTTCCGCCGGTCTCCGGACACCATCTTGTCCGTTTCCGATCACCTCCGAGCAAACGTCCACATCAAAGTGCCTGCGCTGTTGTTTCGGCCCCCTTCACATCCACCAGGGCTCCGGTCATCCACCTACAGTTCAAGATGTTTTGCGCTCCTTTCCATCACGAAATTCCGCACATTTTCGGCGATTTTGTGATCCGCCCGGCGGAGCTGCACGTCTAGGCAGCCATTCCGCTGTGCGCCCCCTAGCGCCTTCAACCATGTGGTTTTCCTATTGCTGGTCGTGCCTGGGTCTACACCAAAAAGAGGTATAGTGTGCAGAGAGTGCAGTGGATCCCCAGAGATTTTCAGAGGCTAAAGTAGATAATACTATTGCTCTTTTGTGGTAGTGTGGGGGAGCAGTATACAAGGGTAGTTTTAAGCATTTGTTGTACACACAGTGGCAATAAATGACACACACTCAATGAATAAATCTGAGACCAATTTATGAAATGACAATTGGTTAGATTTATTTTGCAGACCCACAGAATTTCATCTTGAGTAAATACGTTTTGCAATAGAAATATGTTCAATATAAAAAGTGGAAAATTAGTGCAATTTCCAGACTTTGCAATGTTAACCTATAGGGTGAAGAAAACATTCAACATACGTATAGGCAACATCTACTTACAAGACCATTCTACGAAAGTTAAGGTCAGTATTGGACACGGTTCTGTTCAGAACCAACAGTGCACCACCAGCAGCACAGGGGCGCCCAGGTGCAGGTGCAAGGTTGGAAACCCCATACAAATTAAGGGGGACTTGGGCAATCGGACAGAGGCTGCTTACAGGTAAGTAACAGCGGCTTGGGTGAACGAGTCTCTGGAGGTTGAGGCCAACACTGGACATGGCCCAAGGCAGCACCATGACTACACCACACCACCAGCGGCACAGGGACATAGGGTGCAAGATGCCAACACAGCATCAAAGACAGGCCAAATTGGAAAAGGTCTGCAGGCTCGGGCCAGGAGGCCGGTCGAAGGAAACCAAAAGCTGTCATCGTAAGTTTTGATTCTTGAGGATGTAGCAACACCTTTTGTCCTCTTCACCAAAGCCCAGGATGGATGGTTGCAGGGGTGCCTTTTGGTGTCAGAAAAGGCATACCAGAGCACGTCAAGGTCGAGGGGGTCTCCTTGCAGAGGCTGCAGGTAACGTTGAGGAGTCCAGAAGAGGTCCGCTCATGGTGGACTTTCGCTCTAGACTGACTGGGAGCGATCCTCTAGAAAGGAGCTAATCTAACTAAGGGCTGAGCCCTGAATGCCAGCCTCCTTGACATTGTCCACAAAGATACCATGGTCGACAGTGTCAAAGGCAACTGAGAGATCTAACAGCACCAGGGCCTGAGGAGCACCTCTGTCAGCCCTATCTCGCAGGGAGTCCAATACCGCCAGTATTACGGTCTCCGTTGAGTGGGCAGACCAAAACCCAGCTTGGTGTGAGTCGAGATAGTTTGATTGTTCAATAAAATTGGAAAGGCACTTCACCACATGAGCCTCCAGTACCTTTGCCAGGTACGAGAGCAAGGAGACTGGGCTGTAATTCAACAGGATCTGGGCCCCTGATTTCTTCAGAAGGGGAACCACAATTGCCTCTTTAAAGGCCTTAGGGACACAACCCTGGAATAGGGACTCATTCAGGAGAGAGAGGGCTGGACCCGGGAGGCCGGTGAAGGCATCTTTTAGGACGTGTGGTGGGCAGCAGTCCGTAGGGGATCCAGACTTTACTTTAGACAAAAGGTCCTGGAACACCTGTATACAGTAGTTTTCTGCAATCTTCTCTGCTGGTGCAGATCGGTAGTGCCCAGCTCTTCTTAGGTGGTCAGGAACTGAAGTTCATGGACTGGGGATGCCACCTAAAAACTAGATTTAAGGGTGTTATAAGGGAGTGACAGGTGGTGTCCAATGGGCCTTTTGCATGGGGTGTCTAGGCCCTCTAACATGCCCACCTTCTGTGAGAGGAGGACACAGTCCTAGCCCTAACTGGATAAGTCCCATCATCTTCAAGATGGTGGGCACTGAAAAGTGTACTTGACCTAGCCTCCAGCATCCGAGGGCTGGGGTTGAAAGAGGGGGGCACATCGCCTATTCTATCAAAGGTTTCCGGCCTGTCCCGACACTAAAAAGGAGGTGAGGACAGAATGGAGGCCAGCTCCTTCGAACAGGAGAGGCTGGGGTCACATTAAAAAGGAGGCAAGACCTCTGAAGCACCCCACCACGGATGGCTCTTCCTGTCCAGGTGGAGACGTAAACACCTCCACCCAGGAAAGGCATTGTTCTCAGCCTCAGAGTGCGCAGGCACTCTCCCCTGAAGTCAGAACACACTCTGGTGGTAGCAGGCTGGCTCGGGCCAGTCAATGACCACACTAACAATTGGTAGGTTTCAGGGGACCCCTCTAAGGGGCCCTATGTGTGCAATTTATAATAAAATCGACACTGGAACCAGCGCAAGTTTATTATGTTGAGATGCTTGGTGCCAAACATCACATATTTCAGTGAAGCCATCATGGAGCTGGCGAACTCATAATGACGAGTGTCCAGCCTATGTACTTACTATGACTTCCCTGGTCACTTACAATATCCAGGAATCAAGTAGGATATTGCAGGGGCATCAGGGGCATTTCATGCAGATATGCCCTCACAGGGGTGTGAGGATGTAGTGCAGCAGCCAGAGCTGCCGACTCGGGAACTGGGGATCCGGGTTTGAGTCTCTGCTTCAGCGCAACATCGTGTCATTCTGAGCAAATCACTTTATCACCCCGTGACCATAGACAGCGTCTGGAAACCCTCACAGGTAATGAGCCGCACTATATAAATCTGCACATTTTAACTCACTGCCTGAGATATGGGTAGGAAACCCCTCTAGCAGTGTTTATGGGAATGGCACACAAGGATGTGTGCCTTGTTGGCTCTTCAGTTTTGTCTGCACCAAGACACTCAGGCCGCTGTGGCAGTGTGCATGTGCTTGGTGAGGGGTCCCTTATGGTGGCATAATTTGTGCTGCAGCCCTTAGGGACCCTCTTTAACCACAAGGCACTTGGTACCAGGGGTACCTTTTACTAGGAACTTATATGTGAGCTAAAGGGGTGCCAATTGTGGAAATTACGTGTACAGTTTAGGGAAGGAGCTCTGGCACAGGGGGCCTGGTTGGCAGGGACGCTGTGCACTTCCAGTCTAAACCACAATATTTTCCAGGCAACAAGTACGGGTTGACTATGTCCAAAAGAGACATGTATATTTGTGACGTTCTCACCCCCAAATGAAAGAGGATGAAACTAACCTTCCTCTATAGAGTCTTCATCGTCCTCTTGGTGGACAATGTGAGTAATGCAGGGATACAGGGCCTGGCCCTTAAGTGGCTTACCTCTTTCCAAGAGGATCGCACTCAAGCTGTACGCTGTGCCCAATTCTCTACCTCTAAAGTCAAATTGACTTGTGGGGTGCCGCAGGGCTCCTCCCTGTCACCGCACCTTTTTATTCTGTATCTGTATCCTCTAATTCAATCCTTAGACGAAAGGAAGGTATGCACTTTTAATTAAGTTGACAATCATCAACTGATCTTGGAAATCGACATGTCTGCAGCCTCCGTTAGTAACTTTCAAACTACCATGTGACATATTGGTAGCTGGATGAACAGTAACCACCTGCATTTAAACCCAGACAAAGCTGAAATGATCCTAATTGGTGGGTCCTGGAACTCAAATTTTTGACCGACTTAGTTGGGAAACCCACCCCTACCATCTAGAACATGGGTACTCACAAACTTTCTCTCGGGGGCAAAATTTACAGTGTGGTTTGTGTCCGAGGGCCGCACCGGTGGGGGCAGGGTCAGAGGGGGAGTGGTTGGGGCTAGAGCAACAAAAAAACTGTGGCCATGAGGTTGAACACAGGTCCCTGCAGCGGATGTCTTCGTCCACTGAGCCACCAGACCCGGCATACACACGTCTCTCTCTCATTCTCTCTCATTCTCTCTCTGTCTCTCCCTCTCCCTCCCTCTCTCTATTGCTCCCTCTCTCCCTCTGTCTCCATCCCTCTCTCTCCCTCCGTCTGTCATCCTCGGTCTGTCTCCCTCTGTCTCCCTCTCTCCGTCTCCCTCACTCTGTCTCCCTCCCTCTCTGTCCACCCTCCCTTTTTCTCCCTCTCCATCTCCCTCCCTCTGTCTCCCTCCATCTCTATCTCCCACTCTCTCTGTTTCCCTCCCTCTCTCTATTTCTCTCTCTCCCTCCCTCTCTCCCTCTGTCTCGCTCAGACTGTCTCACTCCCTCTCACTCCCTTGCTCTCTCTCTGTCTCCCTCTCTCTCTCTCCTCCCCTCTCCCTCACTGTCTTCCTCTCTCTCCTTCCCTCTCCCACTGTCTTCCTCGCACTGTCTCCCTTGCTCTGTCTCCCTCGCTCTGTCTCCCTCGCTCTGTCTCCCTCACTCTGTCTCCCTCGCTCTGTCTCCCTCTGTCTCCCTTTCCCTTCCTCGTTCTGCCTCCCTCGGTCTGTCTCCCTTTCCCTTCCTCGCTCTGTCTCCCTTTCCCTTCCTCGCTCTCCCTCCCTTTCCCTTCCTCCCTTGCTCTCCCTCACTCTGCCTCGCTCTCTCTTCCTCCCTCGCTCTCCCTTCCTCCCTCACTCTCTCTCGCTCTGCCTAGCTCTGCCTTGCTCTCCCTTCCTCCCTCCCTCTCCCTCGCTCTCCTGTCCTCCCTCACTCTCCCTCGCTCTGCCTCCCTTTCCCTTCCTCCCTCCCTCTCACTCGCTCTCCCTCACTCTCCCTTCCTGCCTCCCTTTCCCTTCCTCTCTCCCTCTCTCTCCCTCGCTCTGCCTCCCTCCCTCGCTCTGCCTCCCTTTCCCTTCCTCCCTCCCTCTCCCTCGCTCTGCCTCCCTCCCTATCGCTCTGCCTCCCTCCCTCTCCCTTGCTCTCCTTCGCTCTGCCTCTCCCTCTCCCTTGCTCTGCCTCCCACCCTCTCCCTCGCTCTGCCTCCCTTTCCCTTCTTCCCTCGCTCTCCCTCCCTCTGCCTCCCTTTCCCTCCCTCCCTCTCCCTCACTCTCCCTCCCTCTGCCTCCCTTTCCCTTCCTCCCTCCCTCTTCCTCGATCCCTCTGCCTCCCTTTCCCTTCCTCCCTCCCTCTCCCTCACTCTCTCTCCCTCTGCCTCCCTTTCCCTCCCTCCCTCCCTCTCCCTTCCTGCCTCCCTTTCCCTTCCTCTCTCCCTCTCTCCCTCCCTCTGCCTCCATCGCTCTCCATCGCTCTCCATCGCTCTCCCTCCCTCTGCTGCCCTTTCCCGCTCTCCCTCCCTTTCCCGCTCTCCCTCCCTCTACCTCCCTGTCCCACTCTCCCTCACTCTCCCTCTGTCTATCTCCCTCTACCTCCCTCTGTCTCCCTCTTTCATCTCACCCTGCCTGTGTGTGCCCCAGCTGAGATAGCTTCACGGGCACACATACACACATACAGCCGCACCTGAGCACTTCACAGGACTTTAAAAGAACATTTTCATGTTAATGAGGCTTTTGTATTTCACCTCTTAGTGCCCTTGCAGCTCCACTCTGACTATCACTGGAATGGCGTGCCCCCACAGAGCAGCAGACTCTCACAGAGTCGCGCCCAGTGTTTGCAGAAACTCTTTAAAAAAAAATTTTTTAAATCACGGGTATGATGTCTGCAAGGTCCGTGGGCCACCAAGGAAGGTTTGCCGGGCCGCTGGCGGCCCGCGGGCCGTACTATGAGTACCCGTGATCTTGATCAACTAAAAGCCTTGGCATCACAATTGACTGGGATATGTCTATGAAATCCCAGATTGGGACGGTGGTCTCTACCTGCTTTTTTCAGCTCCATAAGATCAGGAAGATGAACATAAGTTACTTACCTGTAAATTGTGGTTTTCCAGTATTGGTATCTTTGATAGATTCACATGCTTGAATGCCTGTCGTCGAAGTGTGAGTCCCACGGTACATAGAATAAATAGCAATATAGCAATAGCATAGTGAAAGCATAGCTAAAAGAGCAATAGGACGTATTGTAACATAGAAGGTAATAGGAAAAAACTTGTCACTTTAATAACTTGTCCAAGTCATTAGATATGGTCCAAATTCCAGCCAATCAGGCAACAGAACTCTCTGGAACCTTCTCCTCAGAGGCGCAGGCTCTCAGATTTTTTAGCACAAGTGTGGCATAAAAGCCAAGGAGAAGAGGGGAGCCTCTGAGGGGAGGTGGGTGGGTCGCATGTGAATCTATGAAAGATACCAATACTGGACAACCACAGTTTTCAGGTAAGTAACTTATGTTCTTCTCCAGTATTGGGGTATCTTTCATAGATTCACACGCTTGAATCAGAGTAGATAGCAGTAATTTGAGAACTGTGCATGGTAAACCATAAGTAAACCATAAACAGAGTATGAGAGAATACATATACGTATATTACATTATAGCTGTAAACATGGGCACATCTGCAAAAACAGAAATATATACATATATACAATGTGTGCAGGAGGAGGTAAAAAACAGAGGCTCACCTTACTTAAAAAGATTACGTAGCACCGCTTGCCCCACAGCTGTATCAGCATTGTTGGCAGCTTCCAGACAGTAGTGCTTGGTGGCAGCTCTGCAAATCTGATGAAGAGGCACACCAGCAAAGAGAGAAGTAGAAGAGGAGACTGCTCTAGTAGAGTGCGCTTTAATCGTTACATGAAGTGTCTTGCCTGCTTGCTGATTGCAAGAGGAAATTGCTCTAGATATCCAATATGCAATAGTCTGTTTAGCAACTGGAGGTTCTTTACGCATCCTGCCGTAGGCTATGAAGAGCTGATCAGTTTTACGGATACTGGTTGTTCTTTGCAAATAACATTTCAAACATCTCTTAACATCTAGAGAATGTAAAGTCTTTTCTGCTGGCAACTGTGGATTAGTCAAGTCAAATAACTTTATTCGGTTATTTAAAATAACAACCATAAAAGCATTACACACAAAACATATATTGACTCGTATTTACATAAAGAAGTTAAAAACAGCTAGATTAAATTGATTATAAAAGGTTACAAAAAGTTACAGCCAGGATGTACACTCAAAATGTTAAAAAGGAGTGTTCAGAGGATATAAAAAGGTTAGTATTTTTCTAGAGATATATCTATTACCGGTACAATTAACCTTCCATACTTTTCCTAAATTTGAGTGCTAATTTTAAAAAACTGCATACAAATAGGGTACAATCACAGCTTAGCATCTGAAGATAATAAAGTGCTGGTCTAAATTGAGAGAAATTCAATTTTTTAAGACAGGGTTTTAAATATAACCTCCGTGGTATAATGTAAAACGGACAGAAGAATAAAAAGTGTGCCAGGTCTTGCGGAGACTTTTCGTCGCAGCCGCAAGCCGGCAACACTTGTCCACGGTAGGATCCCTTTGGCACGGCCAGCAATAAGTGAAATAAATCCAGCCTGAACCTTGTCAACAGAAAACGATCATAGCTTGACATTGGCCATGACAGGGACGGTTCCATGAGCAAAGTTGTTTTTAATAGCCCATGTTTTCGTACACTTCCTTTCCTTATTTCACCGGCGTCCCTGACTAAGTACCTGGAAGAGATAAAAGCGTTCTTCACAAGAATAACATCCAGTTTCGTAATGGATTTTGGAGTTAAGAAGAGTTCGGGCGCCCAATTTCCCTGAAGCAGTTACTTAAATACTTTATCCATGGAACCTTAAGCCTGTTTTCCCATGTTAGCGCTTCCCTCAATATAAGCTGAGTAAGAGGTACATCGTTATTTAACCAACAATTTAGCCAACATACTAGAGGGTTTACTGCTATTTTATCACATAGAAATGGTATACCTAGCTCTTCATGTACGGAGAAATTTGCTATTGCTGTGGATTAGGGAAAAAGACTTTAAGATGACAGGCTCATTCAGGTGGCAATCAGATGGAACTTTAGGAATTAAGGTCGGATTAGTGCGGAGCACCACAGCGTCTTTGGTGAATTGAAGAAAAGGTGGTTTGATAGTAAAAGCTTGTATCTCGCTGACTCGATGTAAGAGCTAAAAGCAGCGATGTCTTCAAGGAGATGAATTTAAGATCAGCCCTACGAATGGGCTCAAATGGGGACTTCATGAGTTGTGCCAACACAATGTTCAGATACCAAGGAGGAGGCGGGCGTCGAATTTTAGGGAACATCTGAAATAAGCCTTTGAAAAATTGTTGAATATTTCTTGAAGAATAAAGAGAATTGGAGCCATCCTGACGGAATTTGAAAAGTGCAGCCAGAAAAACGTTCATAGTAGAGTGAGAGAGTCTGGATTTTGCTAATTCTCAGAAAAAAGGCAGAAGCTGCTCTGGCGTAGAGTGAACAGGGTGAACAATTATTTATTTATTTATTTATCATTATTTGTAAAGCGCAACTGACACCCTACGGGTAACCTGGCGCTGTGATGCAGGCGACTAGCTTAGGGCCGAGAGACTGTGTCCCCTGCCAGGAAGGAGTTAGCAGGATGCCAAGGAGCATACTCGAGGGTAGAGCCAGGTTTTTAACCTTTTTAGGTCTCGGTAATTGGAGGAGAGAGCCGTCCCTCCAAAGAAGCCCCGTCTTTTTCGGATTTGGGGGCGTGATTTTTTGCGTTCTTTAGCCCTGTGACGTCGTCCGTCACTCAGGACAGCAAAACCACGCCCATAAATCCTCAAAATCCGGAAGCTTGTGTCCGCCATTTTCTATCCTTCGCAGTGAAGGTAAGCCCGTGTTTGTTTCCCTCCGTGCCTTCTTCCCCCTGTCTGTTTCCCGCCCCCTCACGCTCTCCATGTATTTTCTCTGTCCGTGTCTGTTTGTGCCTACTTCCCCCTGTCTGTTTCCCGCCCCCCGCCCGCTCTCCATGTATTTGAGCGCCTCGGCTGCTCCTCCTTGGCTTCGCCATTCACCGCCTCAGCTCCCTCCTCAGCTTTGGAGACATTTCAAACTTCATCAATCAAGGACTCGACATTAATTCCTCCTCCTTTCGAGCAGAGCATCCCCAGCCGCGGCCACGGCAACCTCAGCAGCGGCGGTGGCAGCGGCAGCCAGCCCAGGGCCCGCGGCCAGAAGCGGCTCTTGAATGGAGGGGCCCAGCAGCCCCCGCACCCGGCCCTGGCCTAGCCTGGGGGGCTGCCCCTGGCAGCAGAGTTCCCCTGGAAGAAGGAGAAGAAGTCAGCCAAGAAGAGCGCCCCGACGCCAGCCTGTTCTGCCTCGCCGTCCCCGTCCTCCTCGGTGCCAGTCTCGGCTGCAGGATCTCCTGAAGGTCGGTATCCTGGGAGTGGGTGAGCTCGGGGAGAATCCGGAGCCGGGCCTTTGTCTGACTAGGGATCCCGGTAGAACTGATTGATTCTTTTTCATTGTGGAGGGCCGAACTCCTCCGTCCAAAGGGAAGGAAGTCCACCTGACCCCCCCATACGCAGCCTGGGTCCGGGGTGCTCCCCAGGGGCGGCCTGCAGCTGGCTGGCATGCTGACTGCAGTACTGGGGGCAGCATATTTTTCCACCGTGCCAGAAGGGCATCCCCTGGGCACGGCCTGGTTCCCTATTGAGGGGGTGCGAATCCGTTCCAAGCCATTCACTAGTGGGCGGGGTATAAGCTGCACGAGGTGTGCAACGCTTTTGGGGTTATAGGTCACTGCTTTCCACTACTGCCGGTTGTTTACTGAGTGGCATTTACAGCTAATGTGAAAAACACAGTTAAATCAAATATTAGAGGCGCACCTACTACTCTGAAGACTGGTTATGTAGTCTGGATGTCTGAAGGTGATAAGGCAAATGAGTCCTAGATGTGCAGTGGGAGAAAGCTCGATGGTTTCAACTTGGTGCTGCATGCGAGAAGGCTAATAGATAGCACCTTATGTGCAGAGAATCCAGCTGAGCAGTACCAGCGAGAATTGGGGTGTGGGATCATCACAGTTGATTACATGTGCATGAGGGAGCGCATGAGAGATGGTGAGCGGGTTAGTTGATATTCATGAACAGGTGTTTAAATGCGTCGCTTTCTTAAATAATTCTGAGTGAACTTTTGGTTACAGAGTGCATTTTGGGCGAAATGTCGCTGAATGCATCTTCTGCCACAGTAAAGCATTTTCAACCTTTGCACTGTGGTATTAAAAGAAACAAACGCAATTTGTAGTCCTTTTTAGAGTGTTTCTGAAAATGTTCTCCGCCCTGACCTCCGCAGGTACGCTTCAGTCAGGGCGGAGGGGTTAAGGGCATTGTGATGAAGCAGACACACCCTCTTACGGAAATGTACACCCTGTGAACTCCGCCACTAACTTGCCACTTATGTAAAATGCTCATTCTCACCTACATTGCTACTTAATTTATATTCTACATAATTTTTTGAGCTAGCACTGGCACGGGACAGAAGAGAATACCTGTGTGGCTAAGAGACAGAAAAGAAGCATCTTGGCGCTCTACATAGCACCTAAGAAAAGAGATCATTGAAAAAGAAGAGTTATACGGAGTTAGTAGAAAGTGTGCAGCATCACTAATTTTGAGAACAGAAAAAAGGGCATCTGACTACCGCCAAATCATAATTGTTTAATCTAATATTGATCTTTTTTACAGAATCATTTCCCCGCACAATTTTAAAGGGGGAGAACTGACTGACACTTTATTATGTATGTTTTAATGGCTGTGTTTTTGTAGCGCTACCTTATCACAAAATGGCCTGTTCGGCGCATTTAGCGCACAATACCAAAGACAATAGCGTATATCTGATTTAAGTTCCCAAACTGGTCTGCCCCATACTGCTGCTGCTGGAGCTCCGGAGGCTGTGGTATCCCTCGCACCGGTGACCCACAGGGCCCGCCCCGCTGCCCTTCCTGGGAAACGTGCTCCAGCTGAACCTGAATGACGCCACGACATCCGTCAGTAATCGCCCGCTCCTCGGCATTTAAAGATCTTTCAGGGTCGCGCATTGTCCCGAGCCAAGTCCCGGCGTAACCTAGACTTACAGGATGTGCTGGACAAGCTTGCAGACATGGGGATTGCTATCCGTGTGGCTTCTCCGAAGCTGGTGATGGAGGAGGTAAGTGGGGGGCTACTCTCAGATGTTTATTCTCTCTTTTCTAGGTTCAACATGGCCCGTGGCGATTCCCTTCAGCGATGTGCACCGCTGTGCACGGAGTTGTTCAGGCAGGTATGTATGTTGATTTTAGTTTATGTTAGAGGTAAGGCATATTTTTATTTTTACACTGCACTGTCCTTTTACTGCTGCACTCTCTCCTCAACCTCTCCCTGCGCCATCGCTTCACTGCTGCACTCTCTGCTCAGCCCCCCCCATCCAGGCTGCAGCCCTCACTCCTCCACTGCACCATCACTCACTGCTGCACTCTCTCCTCAGCATCTCACAGGACCATCGCTTCACTGAAGCACTCTCCTCAGCCTCTTACTGCACCATCCCTTCACTCTCTCCTCAGCTCCACTATACCGTCTCTTCACTGTTGCACTCTCCTCAGTCTCTCACTGCACCATCCTTTTACTGCTGCACTTTCTCCTCAGCCTCTCCCTGCACCATCCTTTCACTGATGCACTCTCTCCTCAGCCTCTCCCTTCACCATCCCTTCACTGCTGCACTCTCTGCTCAGCCTCTCCCTGCACTGTCCCTTCACTGATGCACTCTCTCCTCAGCCTCTCCCTGCACTGTCCCTGCACTGCCCCTTCACTGATGCACTCTCTGCTCAGCCTCTCCCTGCACCGTCCCTTCACTGATGCACTCTCTGCTCAGCCTCTCCCTGCACTGTCCCTTCACTGATGCACTCTCTCCTCAGCCTCTCCCTGCACTGTCCCTGCACTGTCCCTTCACTGATGCACTCTCTCCTCAGCCTCTCCCTGCACTGTCCCTGCACTGTCCCTTCACTGATGCACTCTCCTCAGCCTCTCCTTGCGCCGTCCCTTCACTGATGCACTCTCTCCTCAGCCTCTCCCTGCAGAGTTCTTCATTGAGGAACACCGCCTAGCCTAATCTTATCATGAAATTCTAGATTTCAGTCATATGTTAAGAAACAAGTGTGAGTAGAAACCTTTTGGGTGGAGAAAATGTAAGACATTAATATTGTGAATTTTTTGTTAATTAGTTGATGTTTGCAAGTACTAACACTTCTCTGTGTCAAGTAAAGACCTTGAGAGTTTTGTAACTTTCAGATACTCAAATTGTGGATTTTGTTGCAATTCAAATATTTTCAAGGCCTGAAATTTCTTTGGAGGTTGCATGCGGGCAGCCTAAGTTATCCTGCAAGAATTTCTTGATTAATCCTATTGAAACTACAATATGTGTTCTCTCATGTAAAGTCAGGTTGTTAGAAGCTTTTCTGCAACTCAAGATACGCCTTACTTTTTAACTGGTGTGGGTGCATTTCTCATGTTTAGTGAGATCTCCTTTATGAGTATAACGTTTCTGGCTTTCCCCTCCTGTATAAGGCTTTAGTCCAGTGTGAATTCTCTCATGTGAAGTGACATTGTATTCGTGATTAAACCTTATCTGACATTCAGAACACACAAGGCTTTTTTCTCCCGTGTGAGTTTGCTCATGAAAAGTGAGAAGTAATTTGTGACCAAAACTTTGCTTGCATTTCGAGCACTCGTAAGGTTTTTTCCCAGAGTGGGATCTCTCATGAAGCATAACACTATCTTTCAGATTCAAGCTTTTATGTCATAAGGATTTTCTCCAGTGTGGAGTTTCTCATGGTGAGATAGCATTTTTCTCTGCAGCTTTTCTGGCATTCAGAGCACTCATAAGGTTTTCATCAGTATGGAGTGGATTATGGTTAGTGAGGCTGTGCCTATAAAAAAATAGGAATTTATGGCATTCACAGCATAGGTAATGTTTCTTCGCTGTGTGCGTCTGCTCATGTAGAGTGAGATTGCATTTAAAATTGATGATGCTTTTCTGGCACTTGGAGCACTGAAGTATTTTTGATGGTGTGTTTTCTTATGGTGCATGTAACCATCACTACCTCTGAATCTTTTCTGACATTTAGAGCACTGATGTGTTTCCCCCAGTGTGGATTCTCCCATGTGCAGTGAGATCAGATTTACGGCTGAAACATTTTTGGCATTCGGAGCACTGATAAGGTTTCTCCCCAGTGTGGGTTCTTATATGATGAGTGAGACCGTTTTTGTCAATGAAACATTTCTGGCATTCCGGGCACTGATAAGGTTGCTCTCCTGTGTGGGTTCTTCTATGCCGAGTGAACTGGGTATGGGTATTGAAACATTTCTGGCAATCCGTGCACTGATAAGGTTTTTCCCCAGTGTGGGTTCTTATATGGCGAGTGAGATTGATTTTTTCACTGAAACATTTGTGGCATTCAATGCACTGATAAGGTCTTTCCCCAGTGTGGATTCTTATGTGCCGTGTGAGACTACTTTTTATACTGAAACATTTCTGGCATTCAGAGCACTGATAAGGATGTTCCACAGAATGGGTTATTGAATGTTGAGAAAGGCTTTGTTGGTTACAAAACCTTTCCTGGCTTTCAGAGCACTGATAAGGTTTTTCCCCAGTGTGGATTCTTATGTGCTGTGAGAGACTACTTTTTAAACTGAAAAATTTCTGGCATTCAGAGCACTGATAAGGTTTTTCCCCAGTGTGGGTTCTTATATGCACCTTGAGTTGGCATTTTACATTGAAACATTTCTGGCATTCAGAGCACTGATAAGGTTTTTCCCCAGTGTGGGTTCTTATATGCACCGTGAGATGGCGTTTTTCATTGAAACATTTCTGGCATTCAGAGCACTGATAAGGTTGTTCCACAAAATGGGTCACTGCATGATTAGAAAGACTTTGTTTGTTACCAAACCTTTTCTGGCATTCAGAGCACTGATATGGTTTTTCCCCAGTGTGGATTCTTGTATGTTTAGTGAGTTTGATTTTTACACTGAAACATTTCTGGCATTCAGAGCACTTAAAAGGTTTTTCCCCAGTGTGGGTTATTATATGATGAGTGAGACTGTTTTTGTCAATGAAACATTTCTGGCATTCCAGGCACTGATAAGGTTTCTCTCCAGTGTGGGTTCTTCTATGCCAAGTGAGCTCGGGTTGGGTATTGAAACATTTCTGGCAATCCGTGCACTGATAAGGTTTTTCTCCAGTGTGGGTCCTTATATGTATAATAAGTCCTATTTTTCTAATGAAATATTTCTGACATTCAGAGCACTGGTGAGGTTTTTCCCCAGTGTGGGTTAATACATGTAGAGAAAGACTTTGTTTTTTACAAAACCTTTTCTGGCATTCAGAGCACTGATAAGGTTTTTCCCCAGTGTGGGTCCTTGTATGTACAGTAAGGTCTCTTTTTTTACTGAAATATTTCTGGCATTCAGAGCACTGGTAAGGTTTTTCCCCAGTGTGGCTTAATACATGTAGAGAAAGACTTTGTTTTTTACAAAACCTTTTCTGGCATTCAGAGCACTGATAAGGTTTTTCCCCAGTGTGGGTCCTTGTATGTCGAGTAAGGTCTCTTTCATCACTGAAATATTTCTGGCATTCAGAGCACTGGTAAGGTTTTTCCACAGAGTGGGTTATTACATGTCGAGAAAGACTTTGTTTGTTATAAAACTTTTCTTGGCATTCAGAGCACTGATAAGGTTTGTCCCCAGTGTGGGTTATTGCATGTCGAGAAAGACTTTCTTTGTTACCAAACCTTTCCTGGCATTCAGAGCACTGATAAGGTTTTTCCCCAGTGTGGATTCTTGTATGTACAGTGAGTTTGCCTTTGCAACTGAAACATTTCTGGCATTCAGAGCACTGAAAAGGTTTATCCCCAGTGTGGGTTCTTCTATGCAGAGTGAGACTGGATTTTTGACTGAAACATTTCTGGCATTCAGAGCACTGAAAAGGTTTTTCCCCAGAGTGGGTTCTTATATGCTTAGTGAGATTGTTTTTGTAAATGAAAGATTTCTGGCATTCAGAGCACTGGTAAGGTTTTTCGCCTGAGTGGGTTATAACATGTCGAGAAAGACGTTGTTTGTTATAAAACCTTTCCTGGCATTCAGAGCACTGATAAGGTTTTTCCCCAGTGTGGATTCTTATATGTTCAGTGAGATAAAATTTACTGCTGAAACTTTTTTGGCATTCAGAGCACTGATAAGGGTTTTCCACAGAGTGGGTTAATGCATGTAGAGAAAGTTGCGGTTTGAAACTAAACCTTTTCTGGCATTCAGAGCACTGATAAGGTTTTTCCCCAGTGTGGATTCTCATATGCGTAGTGAGATTAGATTTACGGCTGAAACTTTTTTGCCATTCAGAGCACTGAGAGAGGATTTTCCCAGTGTGCATTCTCTCAAATTCAGTGAGATGAGATTTATGGCTGAATCTTTTTTGGCACAGGTAACTTTTTCCCCAACTTGGGTTATTTTGCTTTGATTGAGGCGGGTTTGAACACTGAAATTGTTCTCACAGCCCGTGTTTTTAAAATGTGTATTCCTAGAGTTAATATCTCTACATTTAGTTTTCTCTTGCTTATATGCCACGGTAAGAGTGAACCCGATTTTAGAGTCTGGCTTGTTTAGATAATGTTCAGCATTTATCTCTAAAAGATATTGTGTGTAATCTTCTTAACACTTGCATTGAGCAAAATATGTCTGGATGCAGCCCTGTAACACCTGTCGAAATGTTTGTAGCAGATAATAGTCTTTTGGTTATAGCCTCTCCGGCAGCAACTTATTTTGTGACTGAAGTTTTTCTCAAATCAATTTGCATAGGTTCTTAGCAATGCAGTGATAAGGAGTTAGTCTGATATTTAATGATTAAACTGAGAAGTACCTTTTTGCACTGGCGCAATGGCAGTAACTGAGAACATTAGAACATGCACAGTAATATTGTGGCTCATCAGTCACAGAACATCAGTTCCTTTTACCCGTTCTGTGTTTGGTGTAAGGTTAAGGATTGTAGTTCTGAAGACGAGGATTTATTTACATTAGCTATAGCGCAACGGTGCTCATTTAATCCATTTTGATATTTAACAGTTTTACATATCATTCCTGCACAACAGATAAGGTTGAGGCGATTTACATAGAATTACAGAACAGTACACAATAAAAAAGGAAACAATCTGAGATGGTCACGAACAACACAATAAAGTGGTGAATTTTTAAGGTTTTCGCCCGAATGAGCAGAGTGGGTTGAGGTGTTATATCCCGAGGCAGATAATCTCAAACTTGTGTAACTGGTTAAAAACGCTTGTTGAACAGAGGAGATTTTCCAATCTTTTGGTTGTTAACGTGTCAGCTTCGGAGTCTTCTTTCAGAGTCTTTTCTTTGATGGTTTGCAGAAGAAACCTTTTGTTATATATTTCTTTTATGCAGTGTGTGCTTCCTCTCTGAAATTACATGATGCTTTAGATGAACGTTATTCTGTAATGCTGAGGTAATTTGTCTTTCTGATAATATTTCAGATGAGGATGTTGTGATTGGTCTTTCTGGGATTATTTCTGATGCTGTGTGCACAGATATGGCTTTGCTCTGGGTTAATGAAATGCAAAATTAGAGACTTCACTTACAGGTATAGTACTTTCCTCAGCTCCCACTTCCTCGCCACACCTAGATTCTGGAAATTGTTTAAACTTAGAATGCTGGATGTCCTTCAGTTTTTCAAAATAATCCTTCTTATGGCACTAACATTCAGTTGTCTGGTGCTAAATCTTGCTTTCTTCGTCCGTAATTTCAATCACCTACAGTATTAAAATTAAATAGTTAATACATAATACATGTACATTTCCCCAAAAATAATTTACACAAGCCATATCAATGCCGAATTGCAGAATTTTGAAAATGTTGAGCTGTTCTTCAGACAGAGCAGAGTGTAGAATGGTAGCATGAGAGTACTTGGGTGTAGGAGTGAGGATTTGTAGAATTTCCAACATTTTATTAAGCACACAAAGGATATATGCACCCTATGGACTTGTAACATGGAATCCCAAAGGCAGATATTAAAGTCATATGGACTGGCATCAAACAGATATTTAAAAAAGAATAATATTAATTTATTTTTAATGTAGATTTTTGAGATGGGAATTTCCCCTCCACGGACAACAGGTGTTTTCCCCCGCCCTGAGTTACCACCTACTTGTATCTGGTACCGTGACTTTTGAGTTCTGGCCTCTGCCGCACGCAAATCTATAGTGTGTTGCAAGGACTAGGCCTAGACCTATCCCTCAACTATGGTCCAGAGTATGAATCAAGGGCAATGAAATTAAGGCGCACTTTCATGTGTCAGATAGTTACTAACTGGTACCATATGCCGGAGCGCGTGAATCGCATTGACCCTCGACGTAGCGATCTGTTGTTGAAGGGAGTGTGGGGAGAAAGGAACATTGGAACACATCCTCTGGAGTTGCACCCACATATAGCCATACTGGTCCCAAGTACTGGATGAAATAGATCTTCACTTAGAAACTCGGCTCCCTCGTTTTCCCTCCTATATCCTCCTGGGCCTGCCTAACCCATTGATGTATCCACTAAAATCCCGAAGGGGACGACTAATAGCGATTGCCATAGGGGCGGCCTTGCAGAACATCTTGATCCCCTGGCGCACCGCCCAAATCCCTACACTCTCCGGCTGGCTTCAACGGCTTTGGATGATACTGGGTATGGAGAAACTCACACTCACACTGGCTGGTAGGGGGTCGGAGTTCCCTGAGTTGTGGCGACCCTTCTTGACCCTCCTGGTATCCGAATTTCGAGAGTTGATATGCCCCAGATATCGAAGGAGTTGTTTATGATGTTCTGGAATTGGGGTGCGATGATGGTGTCGGCTTTGTTGTAGATATGATGGGGGCATGGGTCAGAGGGAGAGCCAGAGTGGACGGTGTTCATGACGTGGGTGGTGTCTTCTGTGCTGATGGGGGTCCAGGCGCTGAGGGTGGTGGTGGGGGTCGTTGGTTTGGTGACTGGAGGCGGATTCTGGGCGTCAAAGCTGTCGTGTATATCTGCGAACTTGCGTTAGAAGAACGTGGCGAGGGAGTTGCAGAGGTCTTGCGACGGTGTGATGTCGTTGTTGCTGGCACTGGGGTTGGAGAGCTCTTTTACGATGTTGAAGAGTTTCTTGCTGTTGTGGGTGTTGTTGTCCAGCCACTCTTTGAACGAGGTCCTTTTGGTGGTGCAGATCAGCTGGTGGTGTTTGCGAGTGGTGTTCTTAAGGTCTGTCATGTTTTCTGTCATCCTTTCATGAAGAGTACGGCAGGATTTCTTTGAGTCTTTGAGGGCGTCGGTGAACCATGTGGTTTTCCTGTGGCTGGTCGTGCCTGGGTTTACACCAAAAACAGGCATAGTGTGCAGAGAGTCCAGTGGATCCCCAGAGATTTTCAGAGGTTAAAGTAGATAATACTATTGCTCTTTTGTGGTAGTGTGGGGGATCAGTATACAAGGGTAGTTTTAAGCATTTGTTGTACACACAGTGGCAATAAATGATGCACACTGTTGTACACACAGTGGCAATAAATGACACATACTCAATGAATAAATCTAAGACCAATTTATAAAATGATACTTGGTTAGATTTATTTTGCGGACCCACAGAATTTCATCTTGAGTAAATACGTTTTGCAATAGAAATACTGTTCAATATAAAAAGTGGAAAATTAGTGCAATTTCCAGACTTTGCAATGTTAACCTATGGGATGAAGAAAACATTCAACATACGTATAGGCAACATCTACTTACAAGACCATTCTTCGGAAGTTAAGGTTAGTATTGGACACGGTTCACTTCAGAACCAACAGTGCACCACCAGCGGCACAGGGGCGCCCAGGTGCAAGTTCAAGGTTGGAAACCCAATACAAATTAAGGGGGACTTGGGCAATCGGACAGAGGCTGCTTACAGGTAAGTAACAGCGGCTTGGGTGAACGAGTCTCTGGGAGTTGAGGCCAACACTGGACATGGCCCAAGGCAGCACCATGACTACACCGCACCACCAGCGGTACGGGGACATCCGGGTGCAGGATGCCAACACAGCATCAAAGACAAGCCAAATTGGAAAAGGTCTGCAGGCTCAGGCCAGGAGGCCGGTTGAAGGAAACCAAAAGCTGTCATCGTAAGTTTTGATTCTTGAGGACGTAGCAACACTTTTTGTCCTCTTCACCAAAGCCCAGGACGGATGGTTGCAAGGGTGCCTTTTGGTGTCAGAAAAGGCATACCAGAGCACGTCAAGGTGGAGGGGGTCTCCTTGCAGAGGCTGCAGGTAACGTTGAGGAGTCCAGAAGAGGTCCACTCATGGTGGACTCTCGCTCTAGACTGACTGGGAGCGATCCTCTAGAAAGGAGCTAATCTAACTAAGGGCTGAGCCTGAATGCCAGCCTCCTTGACATGGTCCACCAAGATACCATGGTCGACAGTGTCAAAGGCAACTGAGAGATCCAACAGCACCAGGGCCTGAGTAGTACCCCTGTCAGCCTTCTTTCGCAGGGAGTCCAATACCACCAGTATTGCGGTCTCCGTTGAGTGGGCAGGCCGAAAACCAGCTTGGTGCGAGTCGAGATAGTTTTATTGTTCAATAAAATTGGACAGGCACTTCACCACATGAGCCTCCAGTACCTTTGCCAGGTACGAGAGCAAGGAGATTGGGCGGTAATTCAACAGGATCTGGGGGTCTGCCCCTGATTTCTTCAGAAGGGGAACCACAATTGCCTCTTTAAAGGCCTTAGGGACACAACCCTAGAATAGGGCCTCATTCAGAAGAGAGAGGGCTGGACCCGGGAGGCCGGTGAAGGCTTCTTTTAGGGCGTGTGGTGGGCAGCAGTCCGTAGGGGATCCAGATTTTACTTTAGACAAAAGGTCCTGGAACACCCGTGTACAGTAGTTCTCTGCAATCATCTCTGCTGGTGCAGATCGGTAGTGCCCAGCTCTTCTTAGGTGGTCAGGAACTGAAGTTCATGGACTGGGGATGCCATCTGAAAACTAGATTTAAGGGTGTTACAAGGGAGTGACAGGTGGTGTCCAATGGGCTCTTTGCCTGGGGTGTCTAGGCCCTCTAACATGCCCACCTTCTGTGAGAGGAGGACACAGTCCTAGAGCTAACTGGATAAGTCCCATCATCTTAACGATGGTGGGCACTGAAAAGTGTACTTGACCTAGCCTCCAGCACCGAGGGGTGGAGTTGGCAGAGGGGGGCTTATTCTATCAAAGGTTTCCGGCATGTCCTGACACTAAAAAGGGGGTGAGGACAGGATGGAGGCCAGCTCCTTTGAACAGGAGAGGCTGGGGTCACATTACAAAAGAGGCAAGACCTTTGAAGCTCCCCACCACGGATGGCTCTTCCTGTCCAGGGGGAGATGTGAACACCTCCACCCAGGAAAGGCATTGTTGTGCGCAGGCACTCTCCCCTGAGGTCAGAACATAGTCTGGTGGTAGCAGGCTGGCTCGGGCCAGTCAATGACCACACTAAGGATTGGTAGGTTTCAGGGGCCCCCCCCTAAGGGGCCCTCTGTGTGCAAGTTATAGGAAAATCGAGACTGGAATCAGTGCAGGTTTATTATGTTGAGATGCTTGATGCCAAACATCACATATTTCAGTGAAGCCATCATGAAGCTGGGGAACTCATAATGGCGAGTGTCCAGCCTATGTACTTACTATGACTTCCCTGGTCACTTACACTATCCAGGAATCAAGTAGTATATTGCAGGGGCATCAGGGGCATTTCATGCAGATATGTCCTCACAGGATGAGGTGAGGATGTAGTGCAGCAGCCAGAGCTGCCGACTCAGGAACTGGGGATCCGGGTTTGAGTCTCTGCTTCAGCGCAACATCCTGTGATTCTGGGAAAATCACTTTATCACCCCGTGACCATAGACAGCGTCTGGAAACCATCACGGGTGATGAGTCGCACTATATACATCTGTGAACTTTAACTCACTGCCTCAGATAAGGGAAGACACCCCTCTAGCAGTGTTCATGGGTATGGCACACAGGTTAGCTCTTCAGTTTTGTCTGCACCAAGACACTCAGGATGCTGTGGCAGTGTGCATGTGCTAGGTGAGGGACCCCTTAGGGTGGCATAATTTGTGCTGCAGCCCGTAGGGACCCTCTTTAACCACAAGGCACTTGGTACCAGGGGTACCTTTTACTAGGAACTTATATGTGAGCTAAAGGGGTGCCAATTGTGGTAATGACTGGCACAGTTTAGGGAATGAGATCTGGCACAGAAGGCATGGTTGGAAGGGACTCTGTGCACTTCCAGTCTAACCCACAATATTTTCCAGGCAACAAGTGGGGGCTAACTATGTCCAAAAGAGGCACCTGTATTCTTGACGCCCTCCCCTCCAATGAAAGAGGATGAAACTAACCTTTCTCTACAGTATTCATCGCCCTCTTATTGGATAATGTGAGTAATGTAGGGATACAGGGCCTGGCCCTTAACCCCTTTAGTGCTAAGGTACCACATGATGTTTCAATGCAATTTCCATTGAAATCAATGGAAACTCCATGACGAGTTACCCTTGTCATTAGCAGCGAAGTGGTTAAGTGGCGTGCACCTTTCCAAGAGGATCGCACTCAAGCTGTACGCTGTGCCCAATTCTCTACCTCTAAAGTCAAATTGACTTGTGGGGTGCCGCAGGGCTCCTCCCTGTCACCGCACCTTTTTAATCTGTATCTGTATCCTCTAATTCAATCCTTCGGCTAAAGAAAGGTATGCACTTTCAACTACGCTGACGATCATCAACTGATCTTGGAAATCGACAAGTCTGCAGCTACCAAGTGACATATTGGTAGTTGGATGAACATTAACCACCTCAATTTTAGCCCAGACAAAACTAAAAGGATCCTAATTGGTGGGCCCTGGAACTCTAATTTTTGGCCGACTTAGTTGGGAAACCACCCCTACCATCTAGATAAACTAAAAGCCTTGGCATCACAATTGACTGCGATCTGTCTATGGAATCCCAGATTGGGACGGTGGTCTCTACCTGCTTTTTTCTGCTCCGGAAGATCAGGAAAATGAACATAAGTTACTTACCTGTAAACTGTGGTTCTCCAGTATTGGTATCTTTGATAGATTCACATGCTTGAATCATTCCCCGTCGTCGAAGTGGGATTCCCACGGTACACAGAATAGCAATATAGCAATAGTATAGCGAAAGCATAGCTAAAAGAGCAATAGGAAGTATTGTAACATAGAAGTTAATAGGAAAAAACTTGTCACTTTAATAACTTGTCCAAGTCATTAGATATGGTCCAGACTCCAGCCAATCAGGCGACAGCACCCTCTGGAACCTTCTCCTCAGAGGCTCAGGCTCTCCGATTTACGAGCACAAGTGTGGCATAAGAGCCAAGGGGAAGAGGGGAGCCTCCGAGGGGAGGTGGGTGGGTCACACGTGAATCTATGAAATATATCAATACTGGAGAAGCACAGTTTTCAGGTAAGTAACTTATGTTCTTCTCCAGTATTGGGGTATCTTTCATAGATTCACATGCTTGAATCAGAGTAGATAGCAGTAATTCGAGAACTGTAAATAGTAAGCCATAAGTACATTATAAACAGAGTACGAGAGAATACATATACGTATATTACAGTATAGCAGTAAACATGGGCACATCTGCAAAAGCAGAAATATATACATATATACAATGTGTGCAGGAGGAGGTACGAAACAGAGGCTCACCTTACTTAAAAAGATTACGTAGCACCGCTTGCCCAACAGCTGTGTCAGCATTGTTGGCAGCTTCCAGACAGTAGTGCTTGGTCGCAGCTCTGCAAATCTGATGAAGAGGCACACCAGCAAAGAGAGAAGTAGAAGAGGAGACTGCTCTAGTAGAGTGCGCTTTAATCGTTGCTTGAAGTGTCTTGCCTGCTTGCTGATTGCAAAAGGAAATTGCTCTAGATATCCAACGTGCAATAGTCTGTTTAGCAACTGGAGGTTCTTTACGCATCCTGCCGTAGGCTATGAAGAGCTGATCAGTTTAACGGATACTGGTTGTTCTTTGCAAATAAAATGTCAAACATCTCTTAACATCTAGAGAATGTAAAGTCTTTCCTGCTGGCAACTGTGTATTAGGGGAAAAGTCTTTAAGATGAACGGCTCATTCAGGTGGAAATCAGATGGAACTTTAGGAATTAAGGCCAGATTAGTGCGGAGCACCACAGCGTCTTTGGTGAATTGAAGAAAAGGTGGTTTGATAGTAAAAGCTTGTATCTCGCTGACTCGAAGTAAGAGCTAAAAGCAGTGATGTCTTCAAGGAGACCATTTTAAGATCAGCCCTACGAATGGGCTCAAATGGGGACTTCATGAGTTGTGCCAACACAATGTTCAGATGCCAAGGAGGAGGCGGGCGTCGAATGGGAGGGAACATCTGAAATAAGCCTTTGAAAAACTATTGAATAATTCTTGAAAAATAAAGAGAATTGGAGCCATCCTGCCGGAATCTGGAAATTGCAGCCAGAAAAACCTTCAGGGTAGAGTGAAAGAGGCCGGATTTTGCTAATTGGCGTAGAGTGAACAGGGTGAACATTTATTTATTTAAGTTAGCAACTGACACCCTACGGGTAACCTGGCGCTGTGATACAGGCGACTAGCTTAGGGCCGAGAGACTGTGTCCCCTGCCAGGAAGAAGTTAGCAGGATGCCAAGGAGCCTACTCGAGGGTAGAGCCAGGTTTTTAACCTTTTTCTAAACTGCAGGATGTTGTCCATTTGTCTCGTATCAAATGGAAGAGTATTCCAAAGGCAGGACGCTGCCGCACTGAAGGCCCTACCTCTTGATTTGACTTTCCTAACTTTAGGCAACCTCACCAGATTAGCCAATGAGGAGAGCAGTGCTCGTGGAGGGACATACCATGTCAGTTTCTCCTGCAGAGATCTGGGACAGTGACCATGTAGAGCCTTAAATACTATACATAGTGCCTTAAATCGTATCCTCTGCGAGACTGGCAGCCAGTGTAAATCTGAGAGTGCCCGGGAGGCGGAGGAGCAGCGTGGTTGCACTAGTACCAGTTTGGCCGCCATGGTCTGTACTCTCTGCAATCTCTCAATCAGATATTGCGGGGATTCTAGTAACAGGGCATCACAATAGTCCAGCTTACTGAGGATGGTGCTCCTGACTATCAGCGCTCCGTTCTGTTAAGAGAACACCGGAAGGATTTTCCGAAATGCTCTGATCAGAGTAAAACCACTTCCAGCTGTTTTGTTGACAGTTTTCTAATGTCAATCTGTTGTCAACCATGACTCCCAGATTATGTACCACGCTACTGGGAGCCAATGGAGTAGCAGGGGATGTTGGCCAAAACTCAAGCGGAAGTTTAGGAGGGATTCTCTCTACTGCACAGTGTAGAATCTCTGTCTTCTCAGAGTTAAACTGAAGAATTTGAATTTGAAGCTTCACACCAAAGATAGAACCGTTTCCACTTGAGTTTGTAGGTTTTGATAGTGGAGGGTTCTCTAGCGTTGGTGAGGAACTCCCTGCAGTCCGGAGGAATAATCAAATTAGCAAACTCATAGTTCTCAGGCGCCAGTTGGATTCGGATGGCAGATCAGGCCGTGGTTCATAGTAAGAAGATTCGAAATTGGGCGCAGCCAAATTGGATTGCAATCCGACAGAAGGAGGAGCTCCGTGAACCAGAACTGGCGAGGCCATCTGCGGGCTATGAGAAGAATGCAGCAGGGTTATTTCTGCATTTTCCAAAGTACCCTTGTGACTAGAGGAATCGGTGGAAAAGCGTAAGCATATATTTTTGACCAGTTCATCAAAAACGCATTCCAGCACGATTCTGAGTGGAGAAGCCAACTCGCATAGAATGGGCATTTGCTGTTCAGGTTGGCCGCAAATAAATCCAGATTGGGGTGTCCACAAAGCTGAAAGATGCGGTCCAGCGTCGGCTGATGAAGTTCCCACTAGTGGTTTGACAAGACCGACCTGCTCAAGGAGTCCGCTAGAAGGTTGGACACCCCCGGAACATGGACTGCTGTTAAAGTGATCTGATGTTGAATCGACAAATCCCAAATTTGCTGAGCTTGTAGGAATAGCAAAGTGGATCTCGTGCCCCCTTGTTTGGTCACATAATGCATGCTTGTTGTGCTGTCCATTCGGATCAACATTGAAGCTCCTTGAATGAGGGTGCAAAAGGACTTCAGAGCTGGGAATATCGCCAGTAACTCAAAAATGTTTATGTGCCAAGTTCATAGGTGGGTTTCCCACTTCCCCTTGACTGTGAGGGCTTGAAGATGCGCTACCCACCATTCGAGGGAGGCATCTGTTGTGAGGATGAAAATTGGAGTTTCCACTACAAACGAACTGCTGAGATGTTTGTTATGCAAGTCCACCATAGCAATGCTCTTCGTATCTGAGACGTGATGTTGATGACGTCGAAGGACCCTGAGACTTGTTGCAATTGGTTGTCGAGTTCCTCCAGTTGGGGTCCCATTTTGAGGCAACAATTGGAATTAGGGGAATACCAGAAGACAGCATCCCCACAAGCGATTTGAACTGTCGAACAGAAACATACTTTTATGTGCGCTTTAGAGTTGCCAGTTTGGAAATCCGCTGTTGTCTTCCGTTTGAGACAAAAGCCCTTCTTTGTTGTGTGTCTATGATGGCCTCCAAGAAGGTCCTCACTTGAGAGGGGGTGAACTGAGACTTCTCCAGATTGATGGAAAGACGCAGAAACAGGCATGATTGAGTGTGTCTGGTTGCGACTGCGAACGACTGCGCCTTTATAAGGCAGTCGTTGAGTTAGCGAAATATTTGGACACCAGCTTGACCAAGATATGCTGCCACCGGTGCCAAGACTTTGGTGAACATTCGGGTGCAGAGCGAAGGCCAGATGGAAGGACTTGGAATTGAAAATCTCTGCCAGCCACTCTGAATCGCAGGAATTTTCTGTGTCTGGGTAGAATAGGGACATGAAAATAGGCATCTTGAAGGTCCAGTGTTGGCTTGTAATCCCCTTGAGACAGTAATTGAAGCACTTTTAGAAGAGACAACATCCGGAAAGTTTGCTTCTTGAGAATCTTTTTGAGGGAACGAATGTCCAGAATGGGGCGCCACTCCCCCCAATTTTTCCTTGATTTGGAAGAATCTTGAATAGAAGCCTGCATCCCCTTGAAGATTCGGTACACTTTGATCGCTCCTTTCCTTAACATGAGATTGATTTGGCATAAAAGTTCCTTCAAACGGTCAGGAGGAAGACCTCTGGGGGAAGAATTTGGGGGGAATTTCACAAATTCCAGAGTGTAGTCTCTGGACACTATGTCCAAAACCCATCGATCTGTAGTTATTGCGGACCAATTGGAGAAGAAATGGGAGATCCTCCAACTTTGGTCAGATTCAGCAGGAGGATTTCCCTCTGTACTGCTCGTAAGAGGCAGACTGTGGCCGTCGAAACAACTGCTGTTGCAGGGAGGAGGAGTAACGCGGTTGGCCCGGATAGGGATGGTTCTGCTGGTATTGGTTGTAACATCCCCGAAACGGAGAGCAGGAGCCAGGACCCCTCGCACCCCCGAAGGGCTGCATTTTAAACTGTACAGTAGACACCACACACGGACCCGAGAGGCCTGGAATTTAGACTTTGACATTCCAATGGAAGATCAAGACTGGAATCGGTTCACAGCGGTCCTGTGAAATAACATAGCATGGTCTGGTAATTCCCATTTGCGACTGATACATCATAATTTTCAACGAAGAACCTACTTAACGCCACAAGACCTTTATCGAATGGTCGTGTCTTGCCCAGATATATGCTTGCACTGCAACACTGTGGGGGCTGATTTCTTACATTAACCATGGCCCTGCGATGCAATACACTCCTTCTGACAACAAGCTGTCGAAGAAATAGTGCATGCCACACAACTAAGTATTGATCTGACACACAAATGCTGCTTACTAAGCCTCTTTAGATGCCAGAAGGGCGCAAGATAACCTATAAATGTGGTCAGTCGCTTATGGTACAGGCATGACGTAAACATGCAATCCCAGCATGCCCCAACGATTGCCCTCTGGCATAGAGATGCGCTCGACTGGGCCCTAGCTGAGGAGACACATATGCGCCTTAGCAGAAAGGATGACTAATTTGAGGATACACTAAACACTTGCCGTGCTCATACAGATAACTCCTAGCTCCTGCTTCCCGAGTGACAACAGACACAGACTCTGGCTCTGAAACTGACGAGGCAGAAGAACAAAAGTTACTTACCTGTAAACTGTGGTTCTCCAGTATTGGTGTCTTTCATAGATTCACATGCTTGAATAATTCCCCGTCATCGAAGTGGGAGTCCCACGGTACATAAAATAGTAGTAATATATATATATATATACATATAGAAAACATCATAAATATGCATACATATATGTAAATAAGAATATAAATAGATATAAAGAAGAAATTAAAAAGTACCATAGAACAACATAGGCCCATAGAAAGCCAAAGGGGGAGTTCACTTTAGTAACATATCAATGTCATTATAATGGTCCACATTCCAACCAATCAGGCTGCAGCACCTTCTAGAAGCTCAAGCTCTCAGATTTTCGTAGCACCAAAGTGACCAAGAGTGCATGAGGAGAAGAGAGCCTCTGAGGGGAGGAAGGGTGGGTCGCATGTGAATCTATGAAAGACACCAATACTGGAGAACCACAGTTTACAGGTAAGTAACTTTTGTTCTTCTCCAGTATTAGGGTGTCTTTCATAGATTCACATGCTTGAATAAGAATAGAAAGCAGTAAGCCAACATGAGAAAGTCATAAAAGGCAACAAGAACAATGCAATCAAGTAAATGCAAATAGGAACATTGCTTAAAACTATGAGAGAACCTTTTATGACAGGAGGCGGGAAGCAGCAGAGGCTCACCTTTTCTGAAGAGATTTCGTGGCATAGCTTGACCCACAGCAGTGTCCACAGCATTAGCTGACTCCAGACAGTAGTGCCTCGTGAACGTGTGCCTGCTAGACCACGTTGCCGCCCAGCAGATCTGATGTAGAAGCACTCCAGCAAACAGGGTGGTAGAAGATGCGACTGCTCTCGTCGAGTGTACCCGCACCGGAGCAGAAAGAGGCTTGCCAGCTCATTGATGGCATAAGGAGATGGCCGAAGAAATCCAGCGAGTTATCATTTGTTTAGTGACTGGATGCCCCTTGCGCATCCGTCCATAGGCCACAAAGAGCTGGTCAGAGCAGTGCGTTGGATGTAGAATTTGAGGCATCACTTCAGGACTAAGGAATGTAGAGAATGCTCAGCTGGAGACTGAGGGTCTGGGAAAAAAATCTTAAGAATGACAGGTTCGTTAAGATGGAAGTCAGAAGGAACGTTTGGAATAAACTTTGGGTTTGTACGAAGTGTAACAGCGTCCCTTGAGAATTGAAGAAAAGGAGGCTGAATGGTGAAAGCTTGGATGTCGCTCACTCACCTGGATGACGTCAGCGCGAGGAGGAGGGAAACTTTCCAAGTAAGGAATTTCAGTTCCACTGAGTGAATAGGTTTGAATGGAGGCTTGAGAAGCTGTGCTAAGACAAGATTCAGACGCCAAGCAGGAGGTGGATGCCGGATATGCGGAAACATCCGGAACAGGCCTTTAAAGAACTGGCGAATAATCCGAGAGGAGTACAAAGAAGTGGAACCATCATGGCGAAAGCGGGAAATCGCGGCCAGGAAGACTTTGAGAGTAGAATGCGAAAGTCCCGACTTTGCCAAGAGGAGGAAGAAAGGCAGGATTTGCTCAGGTGTTGCGAGCAGAGGATCAACCTTTTCCGTATGGCATGAAACACAAAACCATTTCCATTTTAATTTATAGGTTTTGATTGTCGAAGGAGCACATGCATGAGCAAGAACCTCTCTGCACTCAGGAGTAATATTTAGATGTTCAAACTCATGGTGCTCATGTTCCAAGCGTGAAGCTGAAGAGACGCTGGATCTGGATGGCAAATTTGGCCGTGGTTCATGGTGAGAAGATGAGGCAGGGGACGAAGGAGAATCGTATCGCACTGGGAAAACAGAAGAAGATCCGTGAACCATGGCCGACGCAGCCACCTGGGCGCAATCAACAGGAAGTGACACAGTTGAAGTCTCATCTTGTGCAGGAGGCGTGGTATCAGAGGGATTGGTGGAAAAGCATAAACGAATTTGTTCGACCAGTTGATCGAAAATGCATTCCCGCTCGATCCGTTGTGGGGATGCCAACTTGCGGAGCGTATGCATTTGCGGTTGAGTGGATTCGCAAATAGATCCAGCTCCGTCTGGCCCCACGAGTGAAACACAGACTCCAGAGTCAGTTGATGGAGTTCCCACTCGTGATTGTCTGTTGCCGATCTGCTGAGAGAGTCTGCAAGGGCGTTGGAGGCACCCGGTACGTGAACTGCTGTTAACTGGACTCGATGGTGTATTGCCCATTACCAGATCTTTAATGCCTGTCTGGAGAGCCAAAGAGATCTCATACGCCCTTGCTTTTTGAGGTAGTGCATACTGGTGGTGTTGTCCGTACGCACCAGAAGCGACTTCCCTTCCACCAGCAGCCGGAAAGATTTCAGAGCGAGAAAGATAGCCAAAAGCTCCAGGCGATTGATATGCCATTTGCGCTGAACTGCCGTCCATTTGCCTTTGACTGACAACCCCTCGAGGTGCGTCTCCCAACCCTCTAAGGAAGCGTCCGTCGTACGGGTAAGCGTGGGGTCTGTGTCCTGGAACGCCACTCAGTTGTGATGTTTGGAAGGTGAGCCCAGCATTCCAATGCACCCTTAATGCGAGGGGTCAGGCAGACTTTGTCGTTGAACGACCCTGAGACCTGCCGCCATTGTTTGTCCAACTCCTCTTGTAGGACTCGCATGCGTAGCCTGCAATTGGGGATCAGTTGTATGCAGGACGATGCCATGCCCAGAAAGGACTTTAACATCCGGACAGAAGCAGACTTTCTTGAACGTAGAAGATCCACCATCTTGGTGATGCGATCTTGGCGCTCCTGCGAAACAAACACCTTCGCCAGATGAGAGTGTATCAATGCCTCCAGAAAGATCCTTTGTTGTACTGGACGGACATGCGACTTATCGTGGTTGACGGAAGAACCCAGTGTTTGAAAGACGGACAGGCAAGCCTGAGTGTGTGGTCTTGCTGCCAGAAAAGTTTGGGCCTTTATCAAGCAGTCGTCCAAATATGGGTAGAACTGTATGCCCTGTAGGCGTAGATAAGCCGCAACCGGAGCCATGATCTTTGTGAAGACTCTCGGAGCGGAATGAAGGCCCAAAAGGTAAAACTTTGAATTGGAAGTGTTTCAATCCCACTGTGAAACGAAGGTACTTCCTGTGGTGGATTGGCACCTTGGAGGTCGATTGTGGAGAGGAACTCCCCGGAATTCAGGAACTGTAAAATTTCCAGCAAAGTCAGCATCCGAAATGTTTGGGACTTGATGAACTTGTTCAGGGCTCGGAGGTCTAGGATGGGGCGACACTCTCCCGATTTTTTCTTTATAAGAAAAAAGCAGGAATAAAAGCACCGGCCCTGTTGTAATTGAGGAACCACTTTGACAGCCCCTTTTTTAATCATAACTGCGACTTGTGCAAACAGTTCCTTCAAGTGTGCTAGTGGAGGGCCACAGGATGGGCGGTTGGGAGGAAATTTGAGAAATTCGAGAGCGTGGCCCTTTAAGATGACATCCAGGACCCAACGATCTGAAGTTATTTTCGACCAATTGCAAAAGTGTTGGGAGATTCGACCTCCAAGTTTCCGAGCAGGAGAACACGTGATCCATGGAAAGTCACTGTTTTTTAGAGGTAGTACCTCCTCTGTAAGTGGTTTTCCGCCTGCAAGGCCTGGAATTGGATTGCTTACTCTGAGTTTGGTAGGAGTAGCGCTGCTTGTTTTCACCGTAGGAGCGGTACTGGGAAGAGCCAGGAAAATTGGAGGAGGGCAGTTTCCAGTCCTGGAGAGATCCCAGGGCACGAGCAGTGTTCGTGTCTTTCTTGATGGACTCCAGGGAGTCGTCCACATGCTTGCCGAAGAGGGACTCTCCATCAAATGGCAAAATGAGCACTCTTGCCTACACTTCAGGCTGAAAAGTTGTAGCCTTAAGCCAGCCCTACCTCCTCAAGACTGCAGCACCTGCGAGCTGTCTGAAACCCGTTGACGAAATATCCACGGCACAATCTATGATTTCAGAAGATATTTTCTCGCCCTCTTGCAGGATCTTATGTGCCTCTGCCTTGGAAGATTCTGGAAGTTGGTCAACCAATGCCGCGATCTCTGACCACATCTGACGGTTGTAGTTTGCTGCCCTGACCATCGTAGCAGCCATTGTGGTGAATTTCTTCCCAATGGTATCCAGGCGGCGACCCTCCTGATCCGGTGGAGAAGTTAATGGAGTTGCCGGGTTACACAACCTTTTTTGAGCCGCTTACGAAAGGACCGAGTCAGCCTTCCCTGGACCGGAAACAAGCTACCGAGGTCCGGTTTCTGGCATTTCAGCCTTCATCAGGCCGGCTTGCTTGAATCCAGTGGCAAAGTGAGCAGGGGACTCATGTCTGAGCATACCCTGCCAACTTATGGCGGACAAAGAAAAACCATAGGAAATGATGGAAGGAGCGTTGACAATACAAGCACTCACCCCCAGTAAACTGATCTGGGTTTAATCCATAATCGTTCTTTAGCCCACTCTGCCACTAAGAATGACAGCACGCAATTGGGCAGAGGCGGGTGCATTTCTCGCCTTTGCTCTGTCCACGGCCTATTGCTTGCGGTTACGAGCAGGGGCGCTCTCATTGCCATCTGTTCGGATTGGGATTTCAAAGGCTTCGCGTTGCGTTCACTTTGTGGCAGCGGCGCATGGCAAGGCACTCTTTTCTGTAAACAGTGCTTGTTTTCCTTGCTGGAAGTCTGCTGCTCGAGCCTTGATGTTCCTGATATCTTAAATCATTCTGGTTTTCAAGGTCATCTGCCCGATTAGCTGCGACCCGGGTGGCGCAGCATTCATAAGTTAAGGTTTGCAGTATTCTGGAATGCTAGTGGAGCGACAGATTACAGCTATTCGTAGTGGCTCCACCTGTTTTTTAATTACAGATACGAAGTCATTAGCATTGTTCTATTTTGATTAATGGTGTGCATTTGTTGTGGGTCACGATAGTACCTATTAAGTTAGCTCAGCCAATATAAATATAGCTTTGATGTTCATAGAGGGTTAGTGTACGTCCATGATGAGGGTCTGAAGTATATTTTAAGGTATAGTGTAATCTGACATTTATCCTGGTCTTAGTTTGAAAGTGTTTCATGTAATAATGAGTGATTTAGCGTCACCGCTGTGTTGGTGATTGGCCATAAATAAAACTCCAATGTCTACCTTCTGGGTCCTAGTGAGAGCTTGAAGTCAGGTTGTAAGACAGTAAAAACTTTTGATTCGTTCAGCACAGCATTATAGAAATGTTCCTCTCCAAGAGTCTCGCCCACACTCCAGTTTCATTTTTAACTAATAATCTACGTTGGAACTGCCCCTGCAGCTACTCCGTATTACCTTGATTCATTATCTCATGCATTCATTCACTTGTGCATCCATCTGTCCGTTCGCCCTGACAGGGACGGTCACTTAGGCTGGGATGCCTGGCTCTCATATACTGAGCCTGCCTCTGCAGAGGGAGCCTTAGAGGTACCGGGTCTTTCCTGCCCCCTCTTTTTGGAGCGTCGGCCAATGATTGCATAACACCCCCATTTTAAATATTTCAGGTCACAGACATTTCATCTGTCCGGGCTTTGTTGTGACAGTGTTGACAGATGTTATAAAACTGCTTTCAAGGCTTAAATAGTGTCGCACATAGGCACTCAGGCGAGGCTTATTTTAAAGCTGTTGTTTGCTTTACATGAAGCATGCCCGGCCCGTGAGCCGCTCCCTGCTGTCAGGCCGCCAGTGTTCTCGGGGTCTTATCGCCCGTTTCATATCTCGGAGTTGTTCTGCTTTGAGGGGGTCCCGTCTCATGAAAATCAGACCAGCCTTCTCAGGTTTTTTTTCAATTTCGTGCAGTGACGTCATAATAAAACAATCATATTTCTTTTGTTCAGTTATTAGTTGAACTTAATCTTCACCGACAAAGGTATTTGCAGGGCCGCTAGAATAATCTGGCATGAGAGGGCAGTAGTAAGCCGGGATACCACTCATCAAAAAATCCTGGTCGCGAAAGTGACATGTCTGGTCGCAAAAGGCTGGTCGCAATTTTGACAGCTTTTGACATGTCTGGTCTTAAACTTCTGGTCTCAATTTTGACAGTTTAAGACCAGGACTGTTTAAGACCAGGGTTTGATCTGGCCTTAAACAGCCTGGTCTTAAACTTCTGGCCTTAAACTGCTGGCCTCAAACAAGTGACAGGTGGCCCGAGTGTTGACAAGGGCCGGCAGGTGCCCCGGAAGGGGCGTATGAGTCACAGGGGGCGGGTTGTTTTTTGGAGGTAGAGGCGTGGCAAAGCAGCCCTATGGCCATGTGTCCCTGTTGTGGTGTAGAGGTATACGCCTCTTTTAGGGGTGGTGATTTCTTTGAATACATATAAGCCTTTGTCAGGAGCCTGTTGTAGCAAGCAGCCGCCGGACAACGTGAAGGGTCACCATGGCAGAAAGGAAGAGCTATAAACCAATTGAGAGAAAACATTGGTTTGGTGGCTCACAGATCCCCGTCAGTAGCTTTTACAGAACCAGACCTGCGGTAATGGAACATAATGCTCAACCAGGAGAACCTTCTGGCTGGGGGTTTGTTAAGCAATGGCCGAGCCGGGTGCCCCCGATTAAGCGTGACAGCAGCTCTAGCGAGTGTTCGAGTGACGGTTTGGCGTGTGAGCAAAGCATGCTCTTGGAGTTGGAGGATGAGGAAGAATCCATAGTTCCTCCTAATACACCCGTCTATGAAACCATGGATGTTCACATGACGAGTCCTCAGGAAGTAGGTGTGCAACAGCCTGGTACAAGCGTGGAAGATGAGGGCTCACCAATGGATATTACCGACTCTCAAGATGTCAGAGTAGCCGACGCGGGGTTTGAAAATGTGGAGGTGAGTTAAAATGTTAGGAGCAACTATTTTGCATAAGGATGTATTTTATTTCTTCAAATACCAAACGTTAATCTTACTTTTGGCCCCTCTAGAGAGCACCAGCTCCTAACACACCCATCTATGAAACCCCGGATGTTCACATGACGAGTCCTCAGGAAGTAGTTGTGCAACAGCCTGGTACAAGCGTGGAAGATGAAGGGTCCCCAATGGATATTACCGACTCTCAAGATTTCAGAGGCGCTGCAGAGGATGGTGAAAATGTGGTGGTAAGTCAAAAAAAAAATTTAGGAGTAGACCCTTTACATGAACGTTTGTTGTCTTTCTAACGCTAACGGGTTGTCAATATTTATCTTTTGAACCTAGGATGAAACACCGAAAAGAACTGATGCCCAGGGGCAGACTGCAAAAGGTCGCAGCTTGAATCTGTCTTGTATATGCTGTGCAAACCAGACGGGGAGTTCCACAAATCTGGGGACACCTATGTCTAAGGAGTGTGAAGAGTGTTCTAAGAACGACGACTCTGAAAAACCAACGCCAGGGTTCACCAGAGTTGGGTTCACCACTGATGACATATCAAGTGTTAAAGGTTTCGCAGCTGTGGTTGTATACACATGCGTCAAAAGGGACTATTACAGCCTGTGTTTCGGCCATCGTATTAACGACCCTGAACAGGGGGCGCACGAGTGTCTATCCGGATCATACAGAGACCGTGTAATCCGGTACATATGTAGTATGCTAGACCCGTACAAGATGCATAAGCTGCTAAGGGTGGTGCACGGCCTGAGCGCTGAAAATAGTTTTGTCCATCCGAACATGCTGAAGATCATGATAGCGACAGTCAAGGAGATACGCTATGCCAACGACCCCTACGCAAAACTAAGAAGCATGCCAGGCACAGGTGTGTGCTGTGACAAAAAGATGGCACAGAGACTTATAGAAAGGCGCATGTGTAATCTGTATCTAAAAAACAGAAAAGTGGTATCCTTGGCACCACAAAGGCTGTTTTATAATAGATAAGGCCTGATGTATTGTGACCTTATAGCGTGCATTTAAAGTAATGTAGTAGAATGTTACACCCTCAAGATACCTTTATGTAAGCCGTACTTGCTATGTAATAATGTAAAATGTCTGTGATATGGTAATACTCATTCTTTTTTAATAAAATGTTCTTACACAAAACAAGCGTCTTTCATTTCCTGTACTGTAATGCCCGCTAACATGTCGGAGGGCCTGTTAAGAAAACTTTATTATGATACAAGAGGGGTTGGCAGCTTTGGAAGCGGCGCAGCTCTATATAGAAGGGCTGTGGCTGAAAAGGAGTCTGTAAGCAGAGAAGCTGTGAAGACATGGTTATCAGGAGAGGAGGCATATTCACTACATAAACCTGCCAGAAGACGTTTTAAGAGGCGACCCACAATCGTTAATGCGTGTATAGATTATCAGTGGCAAGCGGACATAATCAGCCTTCAAGATATAGCAAAACATAACGACGGTGTGTGTTATATATTAACAGTCATAGATGTGTTGTCCAAGTACACGTATGCAGAGGCGCTGCGTGATAAAAGTGGAGCTAGCGTCACAGCCGCTTTTAAAGCCATCTTCGATAAGGGGCGTATTCCTCAAAAACTACAAACAGACGCAGGAAAAGAATTCTTAAACAAGTCATTTCAGAAATTATTAAAGCAGCATAATGTTCAACATTTTGTAACACACACGGAGGTAAAAGCAGCGGTTGTAGAAAGGTTTAACAGAACTTTAAAGTCTAAGATGTGGCGGTATTTTACGGCCAACAATACATACAGATACGTGGATGTTCTACAGGCTTTTATAGCTGTATATAATGCCAGTTATCATAGGACCATCAAAATGGCACCTGAAGAGGTAACAACTGATAATTCGTTAACTGCCTGGAGAAACGTGTATGGGCCTAACTTTGGTACAAAGGTGAAGAAGTCTGTTTTTAAAAATGGTGATCACGTCAGGATTTCAAAACTGAAAGGAGTCTTCACGAAGGGTTACCAACAGACCTTTAGTGATGAAATATTTATAGTGGAAAGTGTGGAGCTTAAGGAAGGGGTGTATATTTACAGGCTAAAGGACTACGATGGGGAAACGGTGTCAGGATCCTTTTACAAGGAAGAGTTACAAAAGGTGCCCGATGATCCAAACCGCGTGTATAGGGTTGAAAAGGTTCTGAAAAGGAAAGGTACCGGTGCTAAGAGCCAGGCATATGTCAAATGGCGCGGATGGCCTGAGAAATTTAACAGTTGGGTGTTGGCCAGCTCCCTGAAGGGTGTGTGAACTAAAAGCCGCTGCGACGATGGAGACTACACCCTTTTATATAACCTTACCATCCAACGCTTCTAAGGACATGTTCCCCAACAATCAGATTTCTAATTACACCGTCAAATTGGCTAAGGCTGTGGACCTGAAGGGGGACTGGGAGGTCGCCCTAACAGAAATACAATACCCTAGAACATGGAATACATTTACAGCGGCTGAAACCAAGTTTTACATCAAGAGGGACCAGGACCCTGTGGTAAATAAATAAATAATACCTCTATTTTTCAATGAATAAATGAATAACAGATAGCTCAATAAATAAGAGTCAAGATTCGAGGTAGTAGGAGTTTTGCAGGTTTAATGCAGCATAAGGACAGGAACAGGACAACCTGCACAGGAATAGGATGGCAGCGCTGCCGGGGGCAGGATCGGAATTGGCGTGCTCACATTTAATAACAATACACGATCATGTATACTAAAACAGTTGCATTACAATAAATACGATAGGCGGAGCAGTGGGTGGAGCAAAGGGTGTGACGCGTAGCAGTCGCGAAAGATAAGGGTGAAAGTAGGTGTAACAGGGCGTCTACATAGACATGTGATGCAAACGTAACAGAATATGTCATGAATGGGGCGGAAACATGGAGGGGGCTACCTAAGGAGCCGGGACCTCTGACCTAATGGTGCGCGCAAACTGGCAATGACGTGTTACTAGGAGAAGCTGGGGCTACGAACTCTGTGCTAGGAGCAGAGACTGAAGTCTGGAGAGTCAGGGCGACATGTACCTAAACAGTATCCAGTATCTGATGTTTAGAGAACATGTTGATAGAATCTAAAAGTTATCGGGGTAAAGGCGAACAGACTCTAAGACTGGAGCATGCATTATTCTACATGTAGTGCGTGATGAAGAATATTAAATGAGCATTAATACAGTATTTCTCCAACATGGAGACGTAAAGGCTGGACAATGACGGGAACTATTGATGCAGTTCAGTAGCTTAGGAATGCAGAGAAGGAGGGCTGAACTGATAACTGGAATCATAACATACTCTTGGCAGACTCAGAGGCAGAGCCAGGCTGAGCCGGGCACTGCGAGGCAGGAAGTAAGTGAAGGGTCGAGGATACAGGTGGGGGCTGTATCGCTCCTCAGCGAGGCTTCAGGAGACAGGAGCTGAATCTGGTGTCCAGGCCCTTTTGAGGCCTAGAAACGGGGACTTTACAATGGAATAACGTGCACACTGAGAAACGTGGCAACGTAGCTTTACATAAGCCTGATATTCGTAGTATTCACGAGAACTGGAAACTGACATACTAGAGGTGGACACAACTGTAATTGCGTCATTAATCGAACATGGGAAATACATATGCATATTAATCATGCACAGATAACATATGATGGAGGATGCGTAGGGACACAGAACATGGCAAAATTTACTTTTCCACATTCCCTCCTTGTCACTACGTTTCCTTCAGGAAACATCAATATTCATGATACCATCTATCATTTCATACAGTATCATTTGTTCGTCTCGAATTTTCTTGGAACGGGATTCAGAACGGGGCTTGGGACTAGGAATACAAGAGGTAGCACAAATGCCGCAAATCGCAGGGCCACATTGTATACAGAGGCAGCAGCTGAATATGATCGCTACTGCAATACCTAGAAAGGACAAGACTTTCCATCCCCAAGCGGAAATTATATTCCAGAACCAACCGGACCATGTCCAGGTGCCTGGATCTTGGTGTAACAGATGGGCAATTTTATGGAGTCTGGTTATAGCTGAATAAACAGACGGCGCGTTATTTGGAATGAAAATGCAGCAACTAGATCCGATGACTCTACAGGCCCCGCCCCTATCGGCCAATATGACGTCAAGGACGAGACGATTCTGGAGCACGACAATTCTCATAAAGGATTGTTCTTCGGTTAAATTACTTAGAGCAGAAGTAGTCTCAATCACTACTGCTTCGAGTGTTCTGGTTAATCTACGTATCAGTTTACTATTCACGACTGTACCTAAATAAGGGAAGACACCTTTATTGATATCTATATATTGTTCTAGAGCAGTTTCAGTATAGTCGACAATCGGGAGGTTTCTCTTGTGTCTAGTATGTACTAGGTGGGAATTTCTATGATAATCAGATGGGGCTAGGAAAACAGGTGGCAGTAAGAAGGCAATGTAACAGGTTCCCTCCCAATCGAGGGGCAGACGAACATATGCGGTCTGACCACAAATAAAATAAGAATGACGTGAAGCTTTGAAAATAGATTTCCCACTGTCACTGTACTTGACAATAGTAGTACAATCGCTATGTCCTACATGTACGGAACCATTATTTCGGACACATAATTCACCTTTGACTGGTAGTACTGAAATAGCAAGTAAGTCTGGAGTAGTATCAGACTGAACATTCAGGACCATGAAATTCGAAGAATAATTACCTAAATTATAAACTTCATTCTCTAGATCTAACCCTGTTCTGTGGGGAAGACCTTGCTTGTCTGGGAAACATGTACTGTTAAGAAAAGACATATCTGTTAAAGATGACGTTAACGTGGACCATGCTCCACACGAACCATTATGTGAAAATGGATAAGGAAAGAGTGGCAGAACTCCCTTCGGGGTCTGGAAAGGGGGGAGTCGACCACACACCCAACAATTTGTGGCATTGCTGGTCTGGTGTGAATAATGTAACATGCGGATAAAGGAATTGTTACGCATAGCGAGGCGGTAAGAGAGTTCATGAGGAGGCAGATCACTAAACGTGTGCTCTACTGTAGCATTGGAGGACTTATTTACATGAGAAACTGGAAAATACAGGTAAAATGCATAACTGGTGCAGGAAATCATAATACTGAGAAATAATATGAAACATAGAAAAACGATACATCGGATTGAGTTTTGACTAACTCTCTCACTATGGGGGTCTATTTTATACATGTCAGAAACCGGTCTAACAGTTTCACCTAGGGGAGGACTTAGACAATCAAACTGGCTGACTTATTTTACTAGACCTTAACTTGAGCTTATACTCCTGTTGCGGAGTTTTCTCTAACAGGGAGGGTGCAGTATCATTGTCTTTTGCGGGACAGTCCTTAAGAATAGTACTTTGGCAGTCCTTTAAATCCGGGGAAATGTTCTTTGAGACTGGCTTCAATCCATAAAATGTTTTAATATGCGAAAGATGCACCCAGCCTTTGCGTCCCTCCAACTTCACGGCTGTACGGGTGGCGAGGAGGACCTGTCGGGGCTCCTTCCAGCGAGGCTCCAGTGGACTTGAGCGATCGAAATTTCGCACTAGGACCATGGATCCGGGAACGATTTCATGCGGTGCCACCTCGGTATTGTCTGGAAATGCGGCGGCAACCTGTGAACGACAAGAGTTGAGGGCAGACATCAAGGAAGCTAGGTAATCTGTCAGCATATTACTTGAAACATCGGTAATACTTCGAGGTCTAGGTGTACCCCACATGTTAGGGGGGCGGCCGAAAACGACCTCATACGGGGACAGGCCTGATCTGGAATGTGCGACCATGCGCATATAGAACAAAGCGACTGGCAGAGCTACTAGCCAGTCCACACCTTTCTCTTGACAAACCTTTGCAATTCGGATTTTCAGGGTCTGATTATGTCTCTCTACGAGACCGGCTGCTTCAGGATGGCGTACACAATTGAACTTCCACTGGTACCCTAACAAAAGGGACACGTGTTTCATGAGTTCAGATGAGAATGGCTGGCCGTTGTCAGAATATACGACTCTAGGGAGTCCATAACGGGGGAAGAACTCACGAACCAACTGCTTGGCAGTGGTCGCGGCTGTGTAATCTGGAACTGGATATGCCTCCGTCCATCTGGACAAAGCGCATACAACTACAAGGACATACTTGAAACCTCGACATCGCTCCATCTGAATGTAATCCATCTGGAGGACTTCAAAAGGGTGGTCAGGGGGCTGGAATCCACCTTGTTCCACCGGAACACTTTTACCTGGATTAAACTGACAACATATCATACAGGTACGGACTTTCTGCTTGGCTGCAGCTCGTAAATGCTTGTTGAACCAAATGTTCTGGATACTGTCTAACATAGCTTTCTCTCCTAGATGTGCTGGACTATGTGCGGTATTAATAATGACTTGAACCATAGAGTCGGCGAGAAACCATGTGGCTCTACCCTTCGTTACCCATCCCTGATCTGTCTGGACCCCTCCTTGTTCGGACCATTTCTTGATTTCATCGGGAGCAGCATGTAACTGGATATCTATGACATCTTGAGTAGGGTCCTTAACTGTCATGCATGTAGTCGGATCTGGAGTGTGCGTCTGTGTCTTATTAACTGGAATGTCTGGTGTCTGTGCTGTAAGCTTGGCTGTGCGATCTGCTAGATCATTACCTTGGGAAATAATGTCAGTAACTTTCGTATGTGCTTTGCACTTCATGATAGCAATGGATGTCGGTAAATGTATGGCATCTAACAGAGCCTGAATAAGGAGACCATGCTGAATCTTGGTTCCATGAGAAGTCATGAAACCTCTCTCTTGCCAGAGCACTCCGAAGTCGTGTACAACTCCAAATGCGTAACGTGAATCGGTGTAAACATTAACTTTCAGGTTCTTGGCGTGTATGCAGGCTTGAGTCAGAGCAACTAGCTCTGCTGCTTGAGCAGACAGGGTGTCAATACGGTGTGTTTCAATAACTTCAGTGTCAGTAGTCACTGCATACGCGGCTACTAGTTCTCCTGTACTAGTTCTCATGCATGAACCATCCACATAAAGTGTCAGGTCGGGATCTGGTAATGGAATATCTGTCAGATCTTGTCTTGGCTTTGTCATGATGTTAACTACTTCCACACAGTCGTGTGTGGCAGAATTCGAAGTAACTGATGGTAACAATGTAGCAGGATTTAAAACGTTGCAGCGTCTGATTTCTATGTGTGGCTGGAACAGTGTCAATTCATAACCTGTTAAACGTGCAATTGTCAAGTGCTGAGTTTGTGTTCGGTTTAAAAGAACTTCCACGGAGTGTGGAACTTGTACTGTCAAGGAATGTCCTAATACTATGGAATCACTTTGTCTGATAGCTAGTGCTGTGGCTGCAACTGACTTGAGGCACGCAGGCAGAGCCTGGGCTACAGGATCTAATGTGCTCGAAAAGTAAGCACAGGGCTTGTATTGTCCTGCTTGATCTTGTGTGAGGACAGATAATGCTGTACCTTCGCGTTCAGTGACAAAAAGTGTAAAAGGCTTACTGTAGTTCGGTGTAGCTAGAACTGGAGCTTGACATAGGGCTTTCTTTAACTCATTAAAACTAAGTGTATGTTCAGATGTCCAAGGGAGGACAGTCGATACGGCTGCCTCCTGTGTCGTTAACTGTATCAGTGGCTTGGCTAGAAATGCATACTGAGGAATCCATTGTCTGCAATAAGAAGTAAGGCCGATAAAAGCACGTACCTCCTTCTGGGTCTTGGGCTGAGGAAGACTCGCTATTAACTGGATTCGGTCTGGTGTCAACTGCCTACCCCTCTTGGACAGTAAGTGTCCTAAGTAGACCACTTGCTGGACACAGAATTGAAGTTTCGAAGGGGACACCTTGTGTCCCATCTCGGCTAGGAAATACAAGACTGTAAGTGATGCTCGCTCGCAAGCACGTTCAGAACGGGCTGTGATCAGGAGATCATCGACATACTGGAGCAGGGCAGTGTCAGTTGGCATGTGAATGTTGTCTAGTTGTCTCTTGAGTGCTTGACTATAAATACTAGGACTTTCTGTGAAACCTTGAGGAGCTCGTGTGAACATATAGCTCCTTCCATTTAAACAAAATCCGAAAAGAAACTGGCTGTCTGGATGAATGGGAACACTAAAAAATGCGTTCTTGAGGTCTATGACTGTAAAAAATGAGGCTTCGGAATCAATGACTGTCAACAGGGAAGAGATATCTGGGACAACTGGATACTGGGGAATAATACATTTATTAAGTTCTCGGAGATCAATCACTAAACGATATACTGGAGGTGCATTTGGATCAGTACGTTTCATAACAGGAATGATCGGAGAATTACATACATTGGAGTCAGTTTCCACAACTACTCCTTGAGCGATGAGCTCGTCAATGATTTTGGATAAGGCTGCTACAGCCTCAGGTGGCAATCTGTACTGTCTGATTCGTGGCAGGACTACACCTGGCTTGAGAGTCACACGATGGGGTGTGATTTGCATAAAGCCAACATCAGTTGGACCTTGCGCCCATAGATGCTGCGGAACATTAGACAATCTGGGATCAAAATCTCGTAATACATAGTGACCCTTGAAGTCACGTAGGAACAATCGTATTCCCTCTGGGGAACAGCATATAACTGCACCTAATTCTTTCAGTGTTTTAATGCCTAATAGATTTTCTGGACATGACTTAGTAAGTAACAGGTCAGTAGTGCGGGACAATGGACCTACTTCTAGAGTAACTGGCTTTGAAATTTCATTTACAATAGGTTTTCCTGAAAATCCAAGGGAAACATTTCTTGAGCCTGAGAGCGGAGCCCCTGGAACTTCGGCGTGACTTATAGTGGTCCTACTTGCCCCTGTATCAATCAAAAACTTTCTGTCTTTCCCTAATACTTGACTATGAACATAGGGACCTTCTTGATCTACAGGTATCTCGATGAGAGGCAAGCCTACCTCCCTCTCTAGGCTGTTTCATGAATATGGCTGATACTCTGGATACTCAGACTGTGCATACTGGTACATCTGCTGTGTAACATGCTGTGTTGCAGCAATAGGCTGCGGTACAGTAACTGTCTGTGGTGCATTCTGTGGCTGAGAAGTCTGTGTAACTTGTTCTTGTCTCGGCGGACGTGGTCTTTCTTTAGTCTTACCGGTAGCTATGTTGTGTTTCAGAACTGCACACTCGTTTATAAAATGACCTGGCTGTTTACAATAATTGCAGTTTCCTTTAGCGGGAGCTGCAGGATGACTGGCTTGATTCGGACCCCTTTTCTGACTGTCTTGAGGAACAGATTGTGCAACTAGTACTTTCATTTTCGTGTCTTTCATACGTTTTCTCTCATGTTCTTGTTCTTCTCTGATTCTATTCTGGTGATATTGAAGCATCTGTAACATCTGGGACGGGGTATTAGCTTGCCAGGTACTTTCGACTTTCAAAACTCGGTTTTTAATTTGTGGACTTGAATTCTCGACTAGTTTAGTAACAAAAAGATGAGGGTACGACTCGCTACTTGTCTTGAGGCCACTGTTTATGGTAAAACATTTCTCAAATCTGGAATAATAATCACTAATATCTTCGTCTTGTTTCTGTTTACAGGCTGAGATTGCATCCCAGTCTTCTTTTCTAGTTGTCAATAACCTAGGCAAAACTTGTATTAACAGTTCTGGTAATTCTTTACATTTATCTCCAAGACCGGTACCTGGTACTCGTGCCTTGTCTTCAGCTTCTAGAACTGCCCAATCGATCTTTTTCTCTCCCACCTCCCATTCTTTTTCCTTGAGTTTCTCATATACCCCTGCGGGCAACAGGACTTTTAACATTTTAATAATATCTGGATACGTGTATTCTCCCATACGGAGCATGTCTTTTAATTCTCGGTGGAACCCTGCTGGATCTTTATCATGACAGGGAATTAACTTTTTCATCTCTAAGAGTTCCATCTTTGTAATCGGGGTGTAAACAAACACTCGTTGCATTTCACCACCCTCTGTCTTAACTGGATGCACTTCTCGTAACGGATTCTGTCTGTCTATGTAAAAGGGTTTACTTTCTGGGGGTGAGACATGAACAAAATGCGGGTTCAAAAACATACTATATTTGTGGCGCTGTTCTAGAATGACACTAATTAAATCGGTACCTAAACCTTTCCATCTATACTGGAGTAACTCGTTCAGGACATCGTGTAACGGACCTGGATCAGAATGTTGACCCTCATACAATGTAATGAGGTACTGGATCATATACATACCCACCAGTCGCTGCTCGGCTGGGGGCAATTTCAGAAACATTTGTGCCACTATTTCGTCTGGAAAAGTGGTAGAATCAGTAATCCATCGGACTGCTGATCGGACTAGTTCTTGTTCATGCATGGTACTTAACTCACTATAACCGATTCGTGATTTCAGAATGTGATCGGTAGCTTGAAATACTTGTTCCAGAGAACCTTGTTCTGGTGCTGGATGATGAAAAATTGACTTGTGTTCTAAGCGCAAATGGCGATCTGGAAATCTAGATTTTCCTACATACGCTATTCTGTCGGGATTCTCGTCCTCTACCTCTTCTGTAGAAGAGTCATTTTCTTTCTCGCTTACTTGTGCTTCTTTACGTTGTTCGTGTACCCTTATTATTTCTTTACGGATTTTCTTGTACATACTCTCTATACTACTGATAGTCTTGTGCTTACCCTCGGCTATATTATCACTCCACCTTGTCAGGATTTTCATTTCGGCTCGATCTTTGGTCGGATAATCTTGTTCCCTTATTAGACAATTAATCAGAAATTTTAATATCATGAGCTGGACTTCAACTTTTCTTTGGCACATGACGTCACTAATACTTTCTGGATCATTCCCTGTACGGATGAAACGATATATTCTGTCTAGATCTTCTTTCATGTCTGGTAGGGTAACTAGATACTCGGTCACTTTTCTCACGCGTAATGAATATAAAACCATACTATCCTCGCCTGGGACTGGATCATAGCCACATTCGGTAAGGGCTTTTCTTATTTCTGCAACAGACTGATACCTGGGCGTACGCTGTGACGCTTGTGCATGTAATTCGGCTAACGTTAAACGCTTGTGTGGCGGCGGGGTTTGAGGAGGACCTCCCCCTGCGGCCCCTAAACTAGAGTCGTCTACTGATGCTCTTCGTCCTGGTAGAGTGGGAAATGGAAATGTAGGCTGGACTTGTATGGCGGGCTGGACCGGGGGTACCGTAACAGGTACTCCGGTGTCTGGAGGAGCGGGAAGTGCCTGATTTACAGGGACTGGCGGAGTAGTAACAGGATTTGCATATTCTGGGACTGTGTCGTCCAAATAGGACGAGATGAAAATATCAGCTGCGGTCGGTTTGTGACGTAGCTTGGTCGGAACTAATGGTGGCGGGAAATTACTGGATGCCTCCGGGGTCGCTTTTGGCAAGCCCTCGGCAAGAAGAGGATACATACCCTTAATAAGAGCATGCCTCTGTCTGTCTGACTGTTCGGTTTTAACTCGTTCACCAATCTCGATTAATTCCCTTTCTTGGGCTCGTTCCAAGGATTCTCTACTTAATTCTGACTTTCTGATTTCTTTTTCGGTTCTTTTATGAGATTCTTTGCGCCATAACTCGATGGCATCTTTCTGTGACTGTCTGGCTTTCTTTTTCCATAATGCTTCTTCTACTCTCATGATGCACTCGGCATCCCATGTACCCGATACGGGCCATCTATACTTTTCTTCTAACTGTTTGGTATACTCTATCCATAAATCTAGATATAGTATGGCGCTTATGCCATGCTTCTGGTACATGAAATGACCTGGACTGTCCCTAGGCGGGACAGGAACTGCTGCTTCTAGCAGACCTTTTCTGGTTTTTAACTGACGCAGTTTTGAAAAGAGTGGCATGACTGAACTATAATCTAGACACAATACGATACACAATAAACACGAGAATCACTTCACACTCATACCACAACATTAAAATACATGAAGAACATTATGAATAACAGTTCGAACAGAATACCACCTGGAATACGGAAAACAGAATACATGAATTTTCTCGAGAACAGAACTGACTAGAACAGAAACTAGATGCACTGCTGAAACAGTACGAAACTTACCGGTCTCATACAGAGACACGTCAGGACCCGTATCCACCGGAGTGGACACTTCGTTTGTGGGTCTGTGTACCACCAACCCACGGACCAGAGTCAATTAGATTGACCCTGTCTAGATACTACCCCAGTAATGGTACTCACCGGGCAGTAAGAACGGAAGGCCTCAGACTGGACGGGACTGCTTCGACGCCGGACGGACGAACTTCGGACTTCTGTTACGGATGGGCCTCCGGATACCTCGGACCTTGGACTCTCGGCTTGGGCTCTGGTCGGGACTCGCCGCGTTCCTCCACCGTCTCGTCTGGATGCTGGACCGCCTCCTCCGTCTCCTCCGTGGGCCTGAGGGATACTTAAAGCAGAAATATCTGCCGGTGCGCAGAAGAGTTCCGTCACGACTGCAGAGGGTCAGGGGGCCGGCGTGGCTTCACCGACGCGTGGGGAAAGGGCAAGTCCCTGTTCGGGCGCCATTATGTGGTAAATAAATAAATAATACCTCTATTTTTCAATGAATAAATGAATAACAGATAGCTCAATAAATAAGAGTCAAGATTCGAGGTAGTAGGAGTTTTGCAGGTTTAATGCAGCATAAGGACAGGAACAGGACAACCTGCACAGGAATAGGATGGCAGCGCTGCCGGGGGCAGGATCGGAATTGGCGTGCTCACATTTAATAACAATACACGATCATATATACTAAAACAGTTGCATTACAATACATACGATAGGCGGAGCAGTGGGTGGAGCAAAGGGTGTGACGCGTAGCAGTCGCGAAAGATAAGGGTGAAAGTAGGTGTAACAGGGCGTCTACATAGACATGTGATGCAAACGTAACAGAATATGTCATGAATGGGGCGGAAACATGGAGGGGGCTACCTAAGGAGCCGGGACCTCTGACCTAATGGTGCGCGCAAACTGGCAATGACGTGTTACTAGGAGAAGCTGGGGCTACGAACTCTGTGCTAGGAGCAGAGACTGAAGTCTGGAGAGTCAGGGCGACATGTACCTAAACAGTATCCAGTATCTGATGTTTAGAGAACATGTTGATAGAATCTAAAAGTTATCGGGGTAAAGGCGAACAGACTCTAAGACTGGAGCATGCATTATTCTACATGTAGTGCGTGATGAAGAATATTAAATGAGCATTAATACAGTATTTCTCCAACATGGAGACGTAAAGGCTGGACAATGACGGGAACTATTGATGCAGTTCAGTAGCTTAGGAATGCAGAGAAGGAGGGCTGAACTGATAACTGGAATCATAACATACTCTTGGCAGACTCAGAGGCAGAGCCAGGCTGAGCCGGGCACTGCGAGGCAGGAAGTAAGTGAAGGGTCGAGGATACAGGTGGGGGCTTTATCGCTCCTCAGCGAGGCTTCAGGAGACAGGAGCTGAATCTGGTGTCCAGGCCCTTTTGAGGCCTAGAAACGGGGACTTTACAATGGAATAACGTGCACACTGAGAAACGTGGCAACGTAGCTTTACATAAGCCTGATATTCGTAGTATTCACGAGAACTGGAAACTGACATACTAGAGGTGGACACAACTGTAATTGCGTCATTAATCGAACATGGGAAATACATATGCATATTAATCATGCACAGATAACATATGATGGAGGACGCGTAGGGACACAGAACATGGCAAAATTTACTTTTCCACAACCCCATGGGCATACACACATCCTTCCCACCAGGCTACTACCCACACGTAACAAGCATTATCGAAGCCATCAACAAATCCATAGCCAGTATAGAACCACATCCGAATATTCATCTGGTGCTAGATAATGTGAGAAGGAAGGTGTTTCTTAAATCCATAAATCGAAACACCCTGTTTAACTGTTCAGGTAAATTAAGAAGGATTTTAGGGACAGTACAACATGTGAAAAGCCCCGTGGAACAAGATCACACGTGCCCCGATATTAATGGGGGGTTCTACACGCTCTATGTGTACAGCGATATTGTAGAGTCTCAGAGGATAGGTGATAGTTACTCGCCGTTGTTAAGGTGGGTGCATGTACAGGGTGATAATAATACCATGGTCAACATACAATTTAACAAACCCGACTACGTCGCAGTTTCTAAAAACCATTTTGACACTATTTCAATTATGATCTACGATGATCAGTCTGAGCCGGTGGCCTTTAAATACGGGAAAGTTATTGTCAAGCTTCATTTAAGGCCTAGACACGACAGAGGGTATTAAGCAGCCATCATGGTGGTTATGAAAACCTACGGAGATCCGTCTATGTACAGAGACTATTACAGAAGCCAAGCCGGTTATGGAGGACCACCGTACTTTCAAGGTTCACCTGTTATGTACGGGGCTGGATTAGGGGGATTCTTTAGGAGTCTGTTTAGAAGAGCTATGCCTTTCCTGAGAAGAGGCTATGAAATTGCAAAGCCTCATGTTAAGGCTGCTGCCACGAACATTGCCCAGGAGGTGGTGGGGTCTGTTACATCGGCGGTTGCAGAGCGCATGAACAAGCAACCTCAAGAAGGAGCTGGTTTGATGTATAAGCCACGTGCTAGTTTCAAAAGGAAACGGCGTGTTTCCAGACGCAGGGGTCCCCCAGCCCCCTATAAAAAAAGGAGGACCTCTTCAAAACGTCCTCAGAAAAGAAGAGCTCCAAGACGGAAGAGAGCTGCAAAGAAGCGAACCGGCTCTAAAGTAAATATTTTTTAAAGACTTGTAAACACAGCCATGGCCTTCGTACATTGTGGATCTGGAGAGTGCGCCAAATCAGAGTTAGACTTGTTTAGTCTAAAACCTGCGCAGACAAGCATCGAAAACAGCTTCTTCATGGAGGTGTCACCTTTAGCAGCATTGACACCTCTGGCACCTATAGAGTTTTATGTGTCAGGGGCCACGGATATGTATTTGGATCTCAACAACACTCTGCTGCATCTTATGTGTAAAATCGTAAAAGCGGATGGGTCCGACATTGCCGACGACGCTAAAGTGGCACCGATCGCTTACCCTCTAGCTACCATGTTTAATCAAGTGGACATCACCCTGGGCGACCGACTCATCACCCAGAACGATAACATGTACGCCTACAGAGCCTACATAGAAAGCATTCTAAATTACAGTAGCGAAGCCCTTGACACACAACTTTCAGCGGGTCTCTTTCACAGGGATACACACGGTCAGTTTGAAATCACAGCTCTGGATGGTGATAATAAGGGCTTTATAAAAAGAGCGGGGCATGCTGCAGCCAGCCGTACCTTTGACCTCCTGGGGCGCATACATTCGGACCTCTTCTTCCAAGATAAACTGCTCATCAACGGAATTGATCTTAAGATCAAGCTCAATCGCAACAAGGACTCATTCTGCCTCATCAACGGGGATGCTGAACAGTACAAGCTGAACATACTGTCTGCGAGTCTGTTTGTAAAGAGAGTGAAAGTGTCCCCGAGCGTCAGGTTAGCGCACGCCAAAGCTTTGCAAATATCCAACGCCAAGTACGCTGTGGAAAGAGTAGCTCTGAAGGTATTCAGCATCCCTGCAGGTACCCGCTTAACACAACAGCAGAATTTATTTCTGGGACAGCTACCAAAACTCATCATCATAGGGTTTGTGGACAATACAGCTTTTAGTGGCACCTATGGCTCAAACCCCTTCAATTTTAAACACTACAACATCAACTACGCAGCGCTGGTCCACGAGGGCAATGTGATTCCTGCAAAACCCTACACCCCCAGTTTTGAAGCAAGGCATTACATCAGGGAATATCAAGGACTGGTTTCGATAACAGGAAAGCATCAAAGGGACTGCGGTGTAGCCGTGTCAAGAGAAGGCTATGGCCGTGGATACACGCTGTTCGCATTCGACCTGACACCGGACATGGAAGATGGCGATCACTACAACCTGGTCAAAAATGGGAATCTAAAAGCTGAAATACGATTCGCAGCTCCACTACAGACTAATGTGAACATGGTCGTATTCTCTGTATTCGACAGCATCATTCAGATCAACCACGCAAGGCAGATTTTGTTTGACTATCTTTAAAAACATTGGTGAAATGGATACGGTGCAGATACGTGACTTCTTAAGCAGACATAAATACGCTAGGAAATACTTTTTGGGTGTTTTCCCTAGCGATGGGTTACCATGCGAAATAGGGGCAGAAAGGCCATGCACCCTAGTCTTTAACACAGACCCGCATGACCAGGCTGGGACACATTGGGCGGCCATGTTTATAGATGTTGATAAGGTTATAGTGTTTGACAGTACCGCAGAGTTCCCTGAGCACAGACTCTATACAACTCCTATATTCAAGTTTGTGAAAAAAGCTGCAGCTGTGGTGGAGTATAACAAACTAAGGGTGCAGGATTCCATGGCCATCACATGCGGGGAACATTGTATTTATTTTATCAGTAAAATGTCACAGGGTTTTTCGTTTAGAAATTTCTTAAATCTATATCCGGGGGATCTTGTTAACAATGACCGTATAGTTGCGAAATATGTAAAAGAAAACACCTGGGTGTCGGTCAGACCTGTGAAAACAGAATATGTACCTTGTCAAAACTGTAAGGGTTTATAACAGTTGTATGTCTAAAGTTGAACGTTTAAAATAAAAGACATTATATTTTTTTAAAAACATGCATTCAGACTCGTTATTTCAATATACATGCAACATGAAATGATTTTTTGAAAGACGACTGAGACGGTTTGTAAAGTTATAACAAGGTGTTTATTACAAATATTTAGTTGACAAAACTTTACTGCAGAAACCTAGGAATAAAAAATCACACACAATTAATCAAAAATCCAAGCGATGGATGGCTGGGTCAATGTCTTTTTTTTTTTTCGAGATGTCGTCGGCTGGGTAGGGGTAGACCAAGTAGGAGATAGTCTAGGGCCTTCAGAACCTGTAGGCGATGGCAGTAGGGGACTCTTCAAATTGTCTAGCAGGCGCCGGTGTTCATTATTACCAACAAGCGTGGAGGGTATATTGAGTTCAGCAGCGGCCCTCAGAAACTGCTCCCAGCCTCTCGGTGCATTTTGAGGCGTTAGGATTTTGGGGTGTGTCAGACCTTTGACTAGATCGTACATATGCGACCCTGCAACAGGTTGGCCCTTGTAGAGAAACTCGCCGCGTTCATTCCAAGAGGCTAGGTCTTTAGAAGCGGCTAGTTTACTCATCAGCATCTGCGCAGCCCCTCTGTGCCTTTGACCTATATTTTTTAGGAGGTCTCCAGCAAAGGTATCTGAAGCTGTCGCCCCATCGGGAGGCGGTTGTAGGGGCTGAGGGTCGGGGGCCTGAGCAGCTGGTTGTTCAGAGTCTGGGGTATATAGAGTCAACTTGTTCTTCTCAGTATTCCACTGGGTGTAGTAATTTAAGAATTTTTTTAGAGTGCTGTTGTAAAGGTTAGCCTTGTCGTAGGGGTTTAGATCAGTCCTGCTCAAAATGTCCTTAATTTCAGTATCCAGGCGTAGTGTCTCATTTCTACGGATATCCCAGGCATTGTCCGCGGTGGACCTCAGCTGCTCCATTTGCTGCCTAGGAACCAGATACATTTTTGTGGCATGATCCATCACTGACCCGAGAGGAGGCTTGTAATTACAGGTATAGCTATGCCCAGCAAGTTACCTATAAAACCTCCAGACTGTTTCACCAGTTTCTTCTTTGTTATGAGTGAGCCCCTTTTATTACTGAGCTTCTTGATGAGCCCCTTCTTCTTCTTCAGAACCTGTAACTGACGCTTTGATATAGGGACGTTGCCTTTTAGGGTGTTTAGGGCTATTTCTGAAATAGCGGCCACTAAATCGTCAGAAGCGTTGCCCAGGATGGCCTTTCGGTGTTGGGGGCTGGCTGTAACAAGCATTTTCAGGAGAGCTAAATTGCGGCGTAGGTGTGTAGACATGGTCACCACTGAGCGTTATAAGGGCTGGCCTGTAAATGGTTCTAAAAGACTTCACCGCTGCTTTTTATAGGGCCTGGTCTTGGGCTTTGGTGTGTAAACTACAGGTAGCTCTGGGGGAAAAATATCAGCCCTTAGTCTATAGTCTTCTAGAGTTTCGTTTTTTAAGTCTACCAACAGGTACCCGTGGGGTTTTGATGTAGCGTCGTTAAAGGCCTCCATGAAGAAGTGTGTGTTTCCGGGGTACATCTGTTTAGCTATGACAGCTATTTGTTGTTTGTCCCGAGGGTTTTTAAATAAAACAAGGTATGAAGCGTTGAGAGCTATAGACCTACTGTTCTTGCCTTTGTAAAACAAGTTCTGCACAATGTAGCAGATGCTTAGATTGCGATGATGTGAATATTGAGTAAAAGCTCTCTCTAACTCTGGATGATCACCACCTTCACGCATCAGATCATCAACAATTATCATATTTACAAGGGTTGGTGGTAGTAGTTCATCATCGTTGAGGTTATTCGGTATACCCTCTATAAATTTGATATGTGGGAACCGACTGCCCAAGTCTGTATAAAGAGGCTGCCAGCATGAATAAAGCCACACAATATTGTTAGGGGTTTGTGATAAAGCAGAGTTGGCATTTTCTAAGAGCTTTTTTATAAAGTAGCTTTTACCACAGTTTGAGGGTCCTGCTAGCACGCAGGAGAATGGATGTTGTAACCTGGTGTCCATGCTGTGGCGGCTGTCTCTCTAATGGGCCTAATAACCATAAGGCAGTGTTTTATAGTCGGTGGTCAGGACCCTTTTATCAAAAACAACTCGCAATGTTTTATGTAGAGGCTCGGTTGTGATTTCCCACTTCTTTTTGGATCTGACTATGCAGGGTTGGTTCACGACTATGGTTTTAGCATTCTCAGAATCGTCTGCTGTAACGTATTCGTGCACCAGATTCTTCAAGCTATCAAAATTGATTTTTAGGGTGTTGCTGACATTTAATGTTATCCCTTTGACCTTCATACACACCTTGTTCTTGTTGGTACGGTAGCTGTATGTTTTAGGCCCTGAGGAAGTATATTCTTTTATATACTCGTCCTTATCTAGCTCACTGGTTAGGTTACCCAGATAATCTCCTAGAGGAGGGTCTTCATCCCCCGGTTTGCTCAGAAAAATCACAGAATCTGTATCGTGATACAAGCAGCGATCCTGGAGCTTATCCATAACCCCGTAAAGCTCTAGACGAGCGTGGGCTGTCGTGAAGCAGGCTATGAAAATGTTTATGTTGTTACTCGATGTGGGGTACTCTTGGGCATATTTCCAACACAAAGCCGCGGTATCGTCATCGATAAACTCGCAGCTGGACACCTCGTAGCATGGGGCAAACAGGTACTTGAACAGTTCATCAGGATCTGATATTAAGGTAGTATTTGAAAGGTTTGTGCGCTGTGCAAATTTTCCCCATAAGGAGTTGAGACAGAGTTTGGCTAACTGTCGGCGTGCAGGATTGACCTCTATCAGATGGGATCGTAAACGGATACCCTCGTGAGCGTAGTAGTCATCGATGTATTTCTGTTTTGCATCCTGACTAGTACACCATTCAGGATACCCTGAGGCCTCCTGCTTGTCTCTGAGAAACAAATTAATGTAGGGGGCAAAGAGTTGTGTTGTAGTGCTCTTAAAATGCCACACTTCGTGTACTCTACCTAGCCTGTACCCTTTCTCTAAGGCAGCTTGTACCTCGATGCTACACCAGGTCCCTGTGAGCATCCTTTGTTCCTCGGTGTGTGTGCAGCCGTCAACCTCTTTAAGCATCGCACAGGTTCGGCAGAGGGGGAACATTAGCTTGCCATCGACTCTGCATGGTAACACCGGGAAGTAAAGCTGCTTAGGAGGATATATTTCACATTTGATAAGCCCAAAGTATTCGTCTAGGGGCTTAAAATCTCTATAGATGATGGTGGGATGACCCACCGGGTACAACTTCATCTTGTTCACAAAAGGGTACAGACTGGTGAAATCATAGTAGTGTATTTTCTCACCCTCACCAACGGCCTTGTACAGTTGTATGGCATTTGTACGCCCCCCAAATAAGGCATCTCGGGGCTCCAAAGGTGTGGGTAAATCATGAGTCTTAAGAAAAGAGCAGAGGTCTGTGTCGGTTTTTAACATGTCTAACCACTCGTGCTCCCAAAGAACTCTCATAGCAAAGCCACTGTTTTCAACATACTGGGCCTTTGTCAGAGTACGTCTGTATAAGTGTTCAAATTTGGCACCCAGCATTTTGTTATATTCGTGGGGCTTGTAACACTTGGGGCAGCCGTGGTAAAAACAGCCGTTGAATTCAAAGGCTGTCGGCACACCCTTAATTACAGAGTACCCGTCCAGGTAATAGGGGCCCAGGCGGAATTCACCAGCCTGTAATGCATGTTGAATCTGGATGTCTTCCTTCTCAGAGACGTACATGAGCCACTGGATAGAGGGGGTTGAATAACGTTTCTGTTTACCGTTATAGAGGTCTGGCGGTACTAGAGCGATAGTTTCTGGCCTCAAAAACATGTGTTTGTAGATGGACATACACATGGATGCCAGAGTGACGTTTTGAAATGGGTCTATGTATTCGACCGCATGCTGTATTTCAGGGGTTTTGGATGTCGAGGCCTTGACTTTCTTAGTCAATGTCTTAGGTTTCAAGGCCTTGACTTCTTTAGTCATAGACACCACAACATCTCTGAAGAGGTTACAAGCTTGCCGGAGGATCATTACATCAGCCTGACAATAAGCTTTCAACTCTGTTTGAAAGTGAAACTCCTTTTCACGGTTTTCAGAGTACCACTCTAGAAAGCTCACTTTCTCATCAGGCATCATGTATTCAACCCCGTAGCTGTCAGGAGGCGGCATGGGTCCCACATAATTCTGGTTAGCCCAGGTGTTGAAAAAGTGTGGAAAATACCCTTTACACCCTGGGAACCCAAAGGCCTTTGGCAGCTTGCTCAATTTCATGGGTAGGAAATTCAGGGTGTCTATGAAGCGTATTTTTAAAGGACATACCGTCATCAGCATCAGTTTAGACCCCTGGGTTATGAGTTCCACCTGTATCTTTTCACGAATCATGTCTCGTAGAATAAAGAAGGAGTCATAGGCTTTCGAGTTGTGGGCGAGCATGGTATATCCTTGGAATTTGGCTTGAATGAGAGTGCTCAGGAAATCACCAACGCACGTTCGTCCCTCAAACTCCCAACTGTCGTCGGAAGTTAGATGGTGCGCGTAAATGTAGTTAGGCTGGTGTACCCCCGTCTCTTGTGTGCACTCTATATCAAACACTATATAGTCTTCGGTCTTGGTCTGAGATGGACCTTTAACCATATAACACTGATGGTTGGTACCGGCTTTGTAAGATACATGGCAACGGGGACATATCATACCTTTGCACTTGTGATTCACTGCCACATACCGCCCACACTCGCTACAGTCCTTTTTAGGGACGCAGCTGTAAGATTGCTCGTGTATGCTCAAACAGTTTTGCGAGCGACAAAACAACCTACAGATGCCGCACCTCACCTTTAGGGTAGCGTCTTCTATGCAGCCGTCCCTCTGACACATCTTACAACACATTTCACACTGGTGGTATGTTTTATTGTTGTATATATGATCGCAGTGGGCGCACACATATTTGGCCCCCAGAAAACCTTTAAGGTTCAAGATACCGTAAAAATGATTTTCCATGTGGAGGACATATACGGTCTTGTTTCTCACAGGTTCCCCGGTTGTAAAATACTTCCAGGAACCGCTGTGATAGAGAACTTTCACCGTCACGGCGAAATAGTTCTCAAAAAGACCTATATCACCAAAGCCGACCATTCGGTCAGGAGGTATTTCAAGAACCTCATGGGCTTCAGCAGCTCTAGACATGATGACAGCGTCAGGGGTCTTGCGAGTCATCAACAGACCCACGATGCTGGCCGCCAGACATGTATTGGCAGTGGCGTTGCTAAAGTTGAGCAGCCACCTCTGTTTCTTGCCAATTATTTTACTGTATAGTACGCTCTTTAAGGGTCTGGAAACACCCCCCTCACGCCCCCGTACAATGAGGGCTATGACTCTAAACGTGCCATAGGCGACTAGTTCAGCCTTACTCTGTAAAAGCCTTGAGAGGTTTTCTAAAAATTGCACAGCATCAAAAACATCTCGGGTCTTCCGCCTGGTGAACAACGGTGTGTCAAAACCCTGCCCCTGGAAGCGGAGTTGGAAAAAGTCATTAGGCCCCACATCGTGTAACAACCTTTCTATGAGCTCCTGCACAGCCTGATGTATAGCCAGAACACCATGAGTGGTTGATGTTATTTGATGTAGGTTAACAAATCTAAACTCCTCATAGTGTTCTACGGCCCTAAACCTCTCTACATTGCGAGTGTAACTCCTAACACTCTCTAAAAACAAGGGCTCTGGGCCCTCATCAGTAGGAGTGTTATTTGTGGAGGTGTTCTCTGATGTGTCACTTTGGGAGGTCAGGGTGGTCCCTGTCTCAGGGGTCCTTGTAAACCTGCGGGTAGCGCATATTCTAGCCTTCTTGAGCTTATTTATTAAAAGCCGGCGTTGCTTTGTACTATTAAGCCACTTTTGTTTTTTTTTACGGGCCCAGGCTTTTCTAGATACCAAGCCCCAGCCTATCTGAACAGGTAGGTCGCTGTCGTTGGATGTCTTGTTCATGGAGGCCCCCGCTACAGTTTCACCCCTGGGTCCTTCTGAATGTTGCGTTGTTTGGAGTTTTGCCATCCCCCCTACCCCCTTTAAATGGCCGACCCTAGGTATGTTAGACCCTGCCCCTATGTATTGTCGGTGGTGAAGTGCTGGCTTATATGCTTCAGGCGTTGATCTTGAAGCTGTGGTACCGTGGTTGAAAGGGTCTAGGGAAACAGGGGTGTCTTGTTTGAAGGGTTCTATGGAAACATTGGGGTCTTGTTTGAAGGTTTGTGGGGTACCAACTGGGCGTTGCTTGAGCTGTTTTAAAAAGCGTCCAGACTTTGTCACTAACCTCTGGACCGTACGGCTATATTTTGAGGGTCTCTTATGAGCACCAGTGGTTGTGGGGGTCTTTAGGGGTTGGTACTTACATAGTCATGAATGTGTACCTTGTATGTCGACCACAGCTGCCTGACACATCTGTATGATGTCTTTTTTACAAACCCCAACCCTGGCCACGACCAGATGTTGGGCCTCCCTCTTGTTCATGAGATTGGAATACCCCATATCCATTCTTATGAGTGCACGGTTCGCCTGCCGTTTTAATTTTCGAACCGCCATCTGTATCTCTCTTACGTGTGTCTTCAATACATCTTCTGTGTTTACAGACCCATCTTGTTCCTGCTTAGGGGGGCACACCTTGCGAGGTCTTATAAATGGAGGCAACCCCCCAGTCCCATCTATACTGCAACCCTCAAAGACGGGGTTGGACACGGGTCTGTACACGGGCATGTCCCATGGGATGGACACGGACCTGTACACGCGGCTGGCAGAGGTGCTGGCCTCGGGTTTGGACACGGTACTGTACACAGGATTGGCAGAGGTGCTGGCCACGGGACTGGACACGGTACTGTACACGGGATTGGCAGCTGGGCTGGCCTCGGGTTTGGACACGGTACTGTACACAGGGTTGGCAGAGGTGCTGGCCACGGGACTGGACACGGGACTGTACACAGGGTTGGCATAGGTGCTGGCCACGGGACTGGACACGGGACTGTACACGGGCTTGGCAGCTGGGCTGGACACAGGACTGTACACGGGGTTGGCAGAGGGGCTGGACACGGGGGTGTACATGTGGATGGCCGTGGGGCTGGTAGGGTCGTATGCTCCTGGAGGGGTACTCGGGGACAAAGGGTATGAGGATTGTGAGGAGGTGTCGTTGTAATCCTGGGGCCTAGTTGAAATGTCGGTGGTAGGGTGTGGTGCCTGGTTACCTGTGTTCTGTAAACCCTCTGTGCTCAAAGACCCCTGGTACACCGCTTCTGGGGTTCTACCTATGTTGTCTACCAACCCCCTCAACGCCTCAAGAGAGTTGCTAATCGTGGTAGAAGGACCTTCTAGGGGTTGCGCAGTATCACCTGTTGAGACCCTAGGCTGTGCCTGAACACTTACAACCGGTTTTGGGGGCTGTTCAGGGGCATGCACCTCTACATGTACAGTTATTCTATTTGGCACTGTCTGGGGTTTCAGAACGCTTGGTGGATCCGCCGTTGCCTTAGGGTTGCTGAGGGACTCTGCTAACTGTAGCTTAGGGACCCCCGGTTTCAGCTTCAGATGTTTCCTTGAGAGGCGCGATGTTTTAGGGGGTTGTGGTGGCGACGCCTCTTCTACACCCACAGGTGCAACTAACACCTCCTTGGGGCTCAAGGTTGTATAGGTCTCATTCAAGGGCTTAGCATCCTTTTTTATAGATAAATCTAAGGGGCTAGCTTGGGGCTCAGGGGTGCTAGGGCTTTTCTTCTCAGGACTTAAGAGCTTTGCCTGACCCTCTTGGAGCACCTCCGGTGTCTTCTTCTTCATGTTTAACTGTTCTGTTTGGGGATCTGTGAATACCTTACAGGCCTTCACACGTTTTAAAGGGTTGGGGAGGTTCTCTGAGTCCCTATGTTTCTTCTTAAGGGAGGCCTGGTTTGTAGGCAGGCCGCCAGTGTTGACCCCACCCCTGTGCAGAATAGATTGTTGTAGCTGGTTGTTCAGCGTGTTGCTTGGTGTGTAGTAGGTAGAGAGTTTTTCCTGGCGTACACGCCTACTCACGCCTTTCGCGCCGCTTCCGTTGTTCTGGACGGATGTTGTTATGTCCATTAAGGGCGCCACCGACCTCTCTTCAGCCGCATGTTTCTGAGCCGCTTCTAAAATATAAACAGAAAATATATATATATTAGAGAAAGCATAAAAAAAAACAACACATACAAGCACCAGCGGGCTACGTCCTACACAGCCACCTTTTTTGATATAGGCTTTGCTACAACCAGCTGTAGCCTTCTGCTTGAGAGTCTGTAACACCTCTAGTACTTCTCACACCCTTTTGTAAAAAACACACCTGAAAGAGGTCTTTTTGCAGCTCCTTTCTTTGACAGTGGTCCCACTTTAGAAGTTGAAGCTTTCCTCTTCAAAGGGATTTCTTTTGAACCATGCGCCGCCTCTTGGACCTTGACGACGTCCTGGCATAACGTAGGGACACCTGTAAAGAAAAAATAATACCCAACATTAGACATCTTTTCTGATGATTACCTCTATACATCCTCAGGGTCAGGACTCTGGCCTACCCCACCAACTACCCAGCGTCTTAGACAGTTTAAATAACAGCTGTCTTTTTATTTACCTGTAGGAACTGAAGTGTTTTGCACAGTGTTCAGAGCGTCTTGAGCCTCGATGTACTCCATAAAATCGTCAAAAGCTTGTTGTAGGTCAGGGTCATAAGCTGTAAAAGCATACACACATGAGAGCCCATTAGAAAAAAGAGAACTTCTGAGAGACTGGTGTACAAAACTACGTAGAACTACATAACTTTAAATATATATATATACCTGGCTGCGGGGCTGACAAGTGCCCAGCGTTGCTATTTATTACAGCTGGGGCCAGCGCAGGGGGCACATTGGTGACGGTTGCATTTGCAGGGTCTTGCACCTGTATTAAACATTAAAAAAAAAAAACAGCGGTTTTAGTAAACGCCTTTCTTAAACAAAAGTATCACAACTTCAAACAATTCCTGTATACATTTAAAACCTGATAAGCGGGGTGCACCAACACACATTTTTAAAAAAGCGTTGCATGTGCTGCGCTAAAACATATGTTAAAAAACAACCTGCGCCATATCCTTTGCTTATGGGGTAAACCACTTTAGGTACACATGGCCCTTCTGACATTTAACCACTACCCTATATACCGGTTACTCTTTTGTAACATGTACATGCCACTTTTCTCTTGTAACACATTGTTTAATAACTCTCACATTTTGAGTGCTTTAAATAGTTGCGCCATTGCCACAATTGCCTACATAACGCTTATTCTTGTGCTTGAGTGTCTGCCTTATATCACAGTATTATAGCTCTAACTGTACTTTGTTTTCTCTTGTAACCTGCACACTTGTCACTTTATTTATTACTCATGTAGCTTAACGTTTGCTTTTGTAACCGGCACACATGTCACTCCCCTTATGTTTTGCAACTGTGTCTTATGTAAAGCGCTCTGACACCTTCGGGTAAAGTCTGCGCTACATAAGCAGTTTTTTCTGTTTGTATCTTTTATGTAATGCCTGTAATCCTGAGTCCCTATGTTTTGCAAACAGGTTCTTGTGTAAAGCGCTGTGACAACTTGGGGTAAAGTCTGCGCTACATTTTTTCTACTTGTATCTTTTTTATGTAACTCATGCAATTCTTAGTGCTTATGTCTTACAAATGGGTCATATATAAAGCGCTCTGCCAGCCTTCGTGTACAGTTCGCGCTAGCTAATAAAACACACAAAAAAAAAAAAACACACCTCGGAGCTGCAGGGCAGGGTGTGTTTTTCCTGTTTGTATCTTTTTATGTAGTGCATGTAATCCTTAGTCCTTATGTTTTTGCAGCAAGTTCTTATGTGAAGCGCTATGCCCCAGGCGTGTCCCGCTATTGTGAAGCGCCCTGACACATTCGGGGTAAAGTCCAGCGCTAGATAACAATAAAAAAAAAACACCGGGGCTGCTGTGCATGGCCCGCCCCTGCAGTGATGCACTGGTGACATCACTGAAGGGGCGGGGCTTTACTCAGCGGTTCCGGGTAAGCCTCACAGCCGCCATGCTGCCTCTGACCCTGGGGATCCACGTGGGATCGTTGGAAAATGCCCCCTGGACCCTACGGCTGGGGAACCTATACACCGGAGCCCTTACCCCCGAGCAGCGCCTTGTGAAAGCGGGCTCGGGGGCATTTTTTACAAAAAAAAAAGAAAATACGCCGCACACGGGCTCCGGAGCCCCAGCAGACACCCGGAGCCCGCCCGCAGAGCCCCCAGAGCAGCGCTATGGTGAAGCGGGCTCGGGGCATTTTTAAAACAAAAAACAGAGGCACAACTCGGCATTCGGGGCCCCAGGACAACAGGAACCCGACCCTGAGCCCCCGAGCAGCGCCATGGTGAAGCGGGCTCGGGGCATTTTTAAAACAAAAGCGGGACAGAAGCAGCAATCGGGGCCCAGATCCCTGAGAACACCGGAGCCCTACCCTGAGCCCCTGAGCAGCGCCATGGTGAAGCGGGCTCGGGGGCATTTAAAAAACATCAAAATTCGGGTATTCGGGCCCCTGGTGGCCCCTGGGACACACATCCCACCCCCACAACACCCCGAGCAGCGCCATGGAGAAGCGGGCTCGGGGGCATTTAAAAAACATCAAAATTCGGGTATTCGGGCCCCTGGTGGCCCCTGGGACACACATCCCACCCCCACAACACCCCGAGCAGCGCCATGGAGAAGCGGGCTCGGGGGCATTTAAAAAACATCAAAATTCGGGCATTCGGGCCCCGATGGCCCCTGGGACTCACAGAGACAGCCCCACAACACCCCAAGGGACTATGGCTACCCACCAGGAGCCCCCCTTGACAACTGGCCCCTGGGTTTATTAATTTTTAAATACAAGGCCCTCAGGACCCCCAAGGAGCAGCAAGGACCCCATAGCCCCCTGGACCCCTCCAACTCTCTACAGCGGTTTGGTGAGTACAACAAGGCATTATTTATTTTTTAATTATATGCCATGTATATTATTTAAAGCCCCTATGGTACCGTTACAGTGTGGTTAAATGTTTCTATGAGCTGTAAAATGCCCTGTTCCACTCTGCATGTACCCTCCTAAGGCCTACAACATTATGCCCCTTAAATACATAACCTGCAAACTCTACCCTACGTCACCACCCCATTAACACTAAATACCTACACACATAGCTTTTTAAACTCAACAAAACCTTTATTCATTTTAAACACCTTTACATTACAATTCAAGTCTTTTTAAACTCCATCCTTCAACAAAACCTTTATTCACATTAAACACAGCACATCGCCTTAAAGATTAACAGTTTACAATCCACACTACATAGTACTATTTTTTAAAAGTGCAACTTTTTTCCAAACTACATGTACACCCTAATACACCATTGCGCCATCCATTATTTACCTTCTTTACATGTTGAATGGTGGCGTCAATCTGGGAAAAGTTGCTCCGGTCCATTCTTGCCTTAAGTTCCAAGGGTTGGCTCCAAAACAATCCAGGCCAGTCACTCCCCAAGGTTTTGAAGGGCTTGATGGTGTAGAAATCCCCAAAGGTTTTCTGACTGGGTTGTAGATGCAGGAGTCCTCCAGGTACAGCAGAACAATCCACGCCAGTCGCTCCTCAAAGGGGGTTTTTTGAATGGGTGTTTGGCAATGTTCCATGAGGGGCCTTTTTATACCTGTCCTAGCATGCTAATTAGAAGCCCCCCACACCCCTTTATGACTTGAGGGGTGTTTAGAACAATGTCATGGTGGCCTTTGGATGGGAACCTTTTTTTCTATCCCTGTACAGTATAAACAGTACAACATTGTTTACTTTGACACCTGTTACTCAAACTCAAGGCCTATCCTGGGAAGAGTGGGGTTAGACAATGGGGGCCGGTGTAAAACTCTTCACCCCTACGTGACCCCTTCTCCTGGGAAATAGGGAGCCCGGGAACAGAATCTACCTTGGGACTCATATGTCAAATTTCCTGCCAGCCACGTCAAATTGGAACTAAACTGTCAAAATTGAGACCAGGAGTTTAAGACGTGAGGACCCTTTACAGCTTTGACACCTACATGACACATTCTTCTTCCCAGGCCCTGGGCTGGGGAACTCAGGACTGCCCCAGCAGCTGTTCAAACATCAGCTGGCTGCAAACCCCCAGTTTTAAAAATGCACAGACATTTCCAGCCTACAACCATGCAGTTTTTTTCTATGCACTTTTAAACACATACACAATTACCACATGTTTTTGTTGCCCGAGCTGTTAAATTTAAGGCCATAAGTTTAAGGCCAGGACTGTTTAAGGCCAGATCAAACCCTGGTCTTAAACAGTCCTGGTCTTAAACTGTCAAAATTGAGACCAGGAGTTTAAGACCGTGAGGACCCTTTACAGCTTTGACACCTACATGACACATTCTTCTTCCCAGGCCCTGGGCTGGGGAACTCAGGCCTGCCCCAGCAGCTGTTCAAACAGCAGCAGGCTGCAAACCCCCAGTTTTAAAAGTGCCCAGACATTCCAGCCTGCAACCAGGCAGTTTTTCTATGCACTTTTAAACACATACACAATTACCACATGTTTTTGCTGCCCTAGCTGTTAAATTTAAGGCCAGAAGTTTAAGACCAGGCTGTTTAAGGCCAGATCAAACCCTGGTCTTAAACAGTCCTGGTCTTAAACTGTCAAAATTGAGACCAGAAGTTTAAGACCAGACATGTCAAAAGCTGTCAAAATTGCGACCAGCCTTTTGCGACCAGACATGTCACTTTCGCGACCAGGATTTTTTGATGAGTGGTATCCCGGCTTACTACTGAGGGCCACATTAGGCGGCAGGATTACCTGAATTATGCAGCACACTTGGGATCACGATGTCCCGGAACCCAAGTGTACGAAGCATAAAGCTTTCAAGATTCGAAGGTCAGTGCGTGAGTAGCTGACCCAGTCTACGTTTATTCTTTTCATTCTGGGAACTGTAGTCCTATATTTATGATGGGATAAAAAAAAGAAACTCCTGCAAATAAAACAATGCAAAAAAAACCTAGCCTGGATAAGCTACTCACATAGTGAATCGGTAAGCTTGAAAGTTCTGACAGCAACAAACATTTATGGCGAAGTAGATCTGCTTTGTTTCCTTGAGTGTTTACTACCTAAAAACTTTTCCAGAAATTTTTGGAAAGGGGCGGGGGAAATCTTATTGTCCCACTGTGGGAGACACTATTTCCTCACATTTCCTCATCCAATTATTTACTACCTGAGGTGTACCACCCCCTCAACCACAGCACGAGGTGACATAGCTAAAAAAAAAAGCATTGGCATAGCCAATACGTCTCGCCTTTCGGACTTTATAAGTGTTTAGCCATGCAACAGTTGATGTTGTAGCACCAAGGATATTGTGCTGTATAACTAAATACTTATAAGGTCCTAAAACCGAGACCTATTGGCTATGCCAATGCTTGTTTATATTTGCAGCTGGGCCCTCTCTTCAGGATTTGCTGATTTCCATCTAGTAATCACATACATATTATGCGGGGAAGCCCAAAACAGAAAGAGCATGTGTGTGTGTGTAGTATACTTGTAAAGCGCACAGCTGCCCCAGCAACGGGGCGTCCCGGCGCTGTATAACTCTGGGGAACCCGTCCTGGCTTTCCCTGTGGGATGGTCCCTTGCTGGGAGTCCCCAAGGTGGAGCCAGGCATCCCCAGAATTGGTGGGGCCGTTGTGGAGATTAGGCAAGCTAATGCCCAGAGTTGCCGAGTGGAACCCCTGATTAGAGTAAGCACCGAAGCGAGAATTATCGAGTCCGCTGACCAAGGTCCGCGACCCTGCCGCGTCGGGAATTGAACCCTGGTCCCAGGCTGACTTCTGCTCTCAGGCCTGCCGCCTCTAACCAGTGAGCCACACTACTCCAGCATCACCTTCTCTCTGGACATCTCCTGTCATGATGCTGCTGTTTAATGTAGTAAGTTACTATGGGGTAACCCAGTATCCCTCAGAACCTGGGCATTATACACAATATCAACAATGGTTCTGTTGGGCAGAAGATTTCTTCTAGTTTTCATGTATTATTTCATTAGTTTCTCAATTTGCAGTATCAACTTGCTTTCAATTTATCAACAAATTAATATGAAAAACGCAAATCCAAACAACCAATAGGGTATGAAACTATTATTTTATGAATTCAATGTCATTCTTAGTAACCCTACATTCAATATATACATTTATAAATTCTACAAAAACGGCGCATCAGAATAAGGTGATAGTGACATTTTGTGCAGTGATTTAACATGCAGTGAGGTTGTGAATAGTGAAATATATACAAGTGAAGGGACAATTAGGTATTAAAAGGTGGCCAAAGCAGTATTCAATTGGAAATATTCCTATATGCCACTACGGTTAGCAATTGTTGTGGAATATTCCGTGTTGGTCCACGGGCTTCTTTATCCGTCGACGTTTCGACCCTAATGACGCCTAATTTATGGGTCACGGCGGGTCTTCATCAGGACTGGGGGGATTGTAAATGGCTGATGTCGCCTGTTAATTTAATTGGGATGAGGTCAGGATTTGCTTATAATTTGTGAGCCAAGAAGCATAGTTAATCTTAATACTCGACTCACCTCTGGGGTGCCCGTGTGTACTGTGGGGGATGGACCCAGACTTCCAACGGTTTGATAGCAGTTTACTCCGGTTCCTGTGGGTATCTAAGAAGACATATGGACCTAATTACTGTATGTCCCCCAACAAATTTCTAGGTGGTCCTGGGTATTGAACTGGACTGTTGATTACCCTAAATCGTAATTCAAATGCGCAGACTCTTCATGTGTGTATCTTCTGTACCTCAAAAGAAAATATATAGGGGGTCCATTAGTTACATCCACCCCACGCAATATTTTCCTAGTGCATGCACAAGCTTTGTCAAAATAGTAGCGAAATGTTGTGCATATTGATCATGCGTATTTTAGGAGCTGGAAGCGATTTTAAGGTCATTCTCCCACTAATGGTTAAACTTAATTACTGACATACATAACCGCCAGGCATCTCGTGCAATTGTTCTTACGGTGATCTTAAGGTCATTCACCCACTAATGGTTAAACTTCATTACTGTCATACATAACCGCCGGGCATCTCGTGCAATTATTCAGCGTTAGCATGTTAATGGGCCTAAGGAGCTCTAAACTACCTTTTGCGATATAATCGTTCAGATCAGCGTTGCAGCGTCCCGTTTCCTTCCTGCTCGCAGCGCGATCCATCCGTCATTAAGCTCTCGGCTTGTGAAACCATTTACTTCCGGTAACCACAGCCTCGAGGACATCTCTACTTGATTCTACGGGGATGGTCGCCTAGCAACCATACGCCACCCGAGTCAATCGGGAAATGCCTTCTCCCCCCCGGGCGTTACATTAGCAGTAAACCGGCATCTATTATTGTTGTAAATAAATATGTAGCTAGTTTGATGCAAATCATTTGGACCGTTTATATTAATACATTGCTTATGCAAAATTGCTGTGTGCTTTTCGGAAACATGATTGCATAAACACCTAATGCATTGTCTTAAGCATATTCCAGTGTTATCAGAATGAAAGAGACTGCTACCTCGGGGGACACACCTATAACAATACATGCAATTTAGCCAAATCAAACTTGATTTCAACAGGGTACATTACTCTATTTATTAGACACAGTGATTACGTATCCACCTCTCTGCATGGCAGGTCTTTTTTGGCAGTTCACATTAACACATTACTTACAGACCAACGCTTTACAGATTTTACAACATGATTAAATAATCACATATAGTCATACATATAATGTATTATCCCACACGTCCTTTTCCCGGCATCTTATACTCCAGGACCCAGGTAAGGAAGAAATTATTACTTCCGGGGACACATTTAAAGCAAAATCTGCAGTTGCCCAACAAAATTGCATTTTTAAATCATTCTGATGACACTGGAATAAAATTGCTATATGTGAATTGGCATCCCCAATTGAGAAGGACTTTAACCCCGTATAAGTTGCTAGTACATGGTACCAATGGTACCCAGGGCATGGGTGTTAAAGGGGTCACCAAGGCCTGAAGCACTATTCGTGCCACCCTGAGTAGCCCAAGTAAACTACTAACAAGAGGACGGCCAATGCAGACTGCAGAAGAGAATAAACTGCTTGATCTCGACTCTGCCTTCACCATGTGTGGTAAAGTCAAACGCGATTTTTAATATATGTCTGTCACCCCTAAAGAAGGCCTCCTGAGGCAGACAAATGGCTTGGCTTGCTTTCACCTGAGGATCCAAGTAAACACAGAGCAGAGCTAAAGACAGGCGTGCTTCACTGGCTCGCCCACATCTGTTAAATAATGCAAATTAAGGGCACAAAGACATAGTAAGGATATTATTTGACTATCAACAAAACAATTTAGTGAAGCAGGAGTACCAACACCACGGAGCAGAACTCCTTGTTTCAGGATTCATAACTTTCTCACTACATCATATTTTAGTGAGTGTATTATGAGACTAGTTGTTCTCTCCCCAAGGATCAAAAGAAATGATCATTGTTTTACAGCGCAGTTTTATCATCACACACTTACTACCAGTGTTTAGTTTGATTCAAGTTTCCATCTGGGTCACTACACAACAGGGTTGTGAGTTGTTCTGATGGTTGGACTCAGGAACTCCTCTCACCAAGAGATATGCCACTGTGCTGTGGAAACTGTCCAGGCTAAGTATAGATTTCACAACCAGCATATTTTGGTAAAACGAAGATTAAATGCCAAGCCTCATCGTGAGATGGCTAAAACTTTTGCACTGCCCATGTCGTGCGGTGCAGGTTGGGTGTGAGAGTCTGCCCACCACAGAATAGAATAGGATTAGAGTGCGAAATCAAAAAAGCATAACGCTTCAAAACCAAATTCAAGCAACAGAACTGCCCATAAAGAGTAGTTCATAAGACTGAGCCGACCCCTGACCTTTTGTCCTTGAACTGGCTGCCATATGAAGCTCGGATACAATTAAAAATTGCATGCATGGCACACAAAGCCTTCACTTCAACACCCCTCTGTACCTCATTCAGAAACTGGAGCTCTCATGCGGTGCAAGAGCCTCCAGAAGCTCCAGCACACTATTGCACAAACAAACAAAATTCAAGAGGAAAAAAACCTACAATCGAGCCTTCTCGGGTATAGCACTGAGGATTTGGAACTCCCTCCCCCTGAAGTCAGGGTGAATCCTTCCATTTTCCTCTTCAAAAAGGAAGTCAAAGGGCTCTTGATGAAGAAATCTCTGCTTCTGACTGGCTATTCCAGTGGACACTTAAGTCACAGTTGCTGATCTGTGGCACAGCTTCTATGGTGGCGAAAATCCCTTGACTCTTCATTATTCTGTATTTTTTGCTTTGTTGGTTCTGTTTCTGATTGCTTGTTCCCCTCTTGTTATATAAACTGTAAAGCACTCTGATACCCAAGTTGGTCATGTTTGCACTACAGAAAACTTTCAAAATAAATAAAGTGTAACAGGCTTCTTCCTTCACAGGCCAATAGTGTTATGCTTAGATATGCTTGTTTGGATTCCATACAGAATACCATGTGTTGTCATGGAGCTTCTCTGTGTCTAAGATCCATGAAGAGTCAGTTGGTGCCTCTCTTCTGTCGTGAGAGCAGCGGTGGCTCGTTGTTCCCACGATTAAACTATTCAGACTACTTAACTGTGTCTTGTTGTGTTACTGCGCCTTGGAGGACACAACATAATTATTGGTGGCCTTCTATGGACAAAGACATAGAAGGGAGGGTCAAGGAGTGTGTTGTCTGTAGTGGAGCAGAAAAGGGTTTGAAAGTTGTTACACCTCCTCTTCAACCCATCTCTTTTCCTACCAAGCCATGGCTTAAGGTGGGCATTGATTTGGTTGGGCCATTCAATTTTCTTCCCCAAAAACGTACGTTTTGCGTTTGTACTAATGGACTTTGAAGTATATCCAATAAAATATAGAAAAAGATTCAGAAATAAAGAAGATTTTTTTCTGCTACAAGCACAGTACTTCATCAGCTGCAGGTCTCCAAATAATATGAGAATTCTCTATGCCTGCACAGTTGAACAGAACTCTCACAAAGCAGCATGTGCCATAATCAAATATATACAAGCTCTTAAAGGGGAAATATACACAGGAGATACTATGAGCTTAAAAGGGAAATAACAATATAAATAAGATGTATGAAAATGCAACACATCTCTCCCCTGAAGGAAAAATAAACTTAGTTATTAACACACCTTGTAACACGTCTAACATTCCACACCTTACCATCTTGTGTGACAATACTATTCCGATTGACTTTAACGATTTTAATGGGTTTACCAAACCTATGTTCACCTTTGGAAATGATCCTAGGTTTCCGGATCCTCACCCATTCACCAACACTGAAAGAAGGCACTTTAACCTTCATACGAACATAATAATCACACTTGCTCTTATTTTGTTTAACTTCTACCTTATAGGCAATATCACTGATCAGAATTTTAGACTGCTGACTATCTCTGGTCCTTTTGAACCACCAGGGGCATAACTTTGAAACAGGATCTCTACCTCTTAACAAACGTAAAAAAGGTGAAACCTCCGTTGTGGATTGGGGGGTAATCCTGTACATCCTCAGTTTCTCTCTTAACTTCTCCTTCCATTGACTACCAAAATTCCTTGCCCACAAAATGTTTTGTTTGAGCACTCTGTTGTACCTTTCCACTTGCCCATTAACTCATACAATGCTGTAGTGACATGTTTTATGTTATAAAACCTCAACAATTCTAACATTTCATTAGATCTGAACTGCACGCCATTGTCTGTAACAAGGACCTCCGGAAAAACTTCCCTTGCAAATATTTCCTTTAGAAATAGTAAAACACTCTCAGTAGTAGGATGAGATACCAATTTCACCTCAGGCCATTTAGAATGGTAATCCACAACAACAATAGCGCATCGGCAATCTTGGGATAAAAAATTGAATCGTCCTGCAATATCAAGGCCTAATTTTTGCCAAGGCTGATCCGGCCACTTAACGGGTATTAAAGGAGGCGGATCACATGTGCACATTTTGTCAGTACTGACGCACTCTGAACACTCTCTAACAACTTTATCCACGAACCTATCAACCCCAGGCCACCAGAAACATGACCTGATAAGTCGTTTCATTGAAGACATTCCTAGATGACTTTCATGGCTCATAGACAAAGTGACATTGCGAATGGAAAAAGGTGGAATACACTTTTCACCTCTAAAAATCAAATCTCCTTCACTGACCAACTCACTAGAGACATTCCAATATGGAATATTTTCATTCTTAGAGGGCCAACCTGACTTGATGTATTCCAAAACGTTACCTAACACATAATCCTCACTCATGCTTTTCTTCCACATCTCTCCTGAAATAAAACCACATTTTTCTGAAATAATTTCTGTGATACCAGCAACTACCTCCTCGTCTTTACACTTCAACTCACTGGGACATGGAAGTCTGGATAAACAATCAGGTGTCGCATTAATCGTTCCAGGAACATATTCAATGTCAAAATTGTACTCTTGCAGACGTGACATGAGTCTGGCAATCTGAGCAGTAGCTCTGAGACCACCACCAGGGGACAAAATGGCAACCAAAGGTTTATGATCAGTTCTCAACCTGAATCTTGCTCCCCAAATGTAATTGCGAAAGTGTTCCATACCCCAAACACACGCCAACAACTCTTTCTCAATCACAGCATAATCTCTCTCAGTGACACTCAAGGTACGGGAGGCGAAAGCAACGTTCCATTCTTCTTTTCCAGCACATTGCGATAACACACACCCGATCCCATACAAGCTAGCGTCAACCGTTATAATACACAACTTATTTGAAGAATACGGTTTAAGAGTAGGTGCAGCTAACATCTCAGATTTTATGTTATCAAAAGCTTCCTGTTGTCTATTGCCCCAAACAAAATCAACATTTTTCCTGGGTAACTCTCTCAGCGGTTCTATCTTTGTAGCAAAGTTCTCAATGAATTTGCTGTAGTATTCGCATAGTCCTGAAAATGAAAGCAATTTGTCTTTGGAATCTGGAGCCGGTGCTTTCAAAATTGCATCTATCAACGAATTCTTTGGTGACCACCCTCCTTTGACACTGTATGTCCCAAATATTCAACGGAACCTTCATAAAATTTGCAATTTTTTGCTTTTCATGGTAAGACCAAAATCATTCAAAACTTTACACACATTTCTTAAATGACCTGTGTGCGTTTCCACAATTTTTGAGAAAACCAGAATGTCATCTTGAAAACACTTTACATAGGCTTGCATATCTTTGAAAATATGATACATAGATCGCTGGAAGACGGATGCCGCCGTTGCAAGTCCAAAGGGCATCCTTTTAAAGTGTCAAAAAGTGTTATTTGCACAATTAGTTAAAATTGTTACAACATCCACATAATAAAATAACTGTACAAAATGTAATAAAAATACTGAAGGAATTGTCTCTCGGCCTCTATTTTTGTTGGGGACAGGGCGTGTAAGATCCAGGGTTAGGGTGACCCTGTTGGGCGGCCAACTGGGTGGTCCTCCTGTTCTGTTAATTCTGAGCATTTTCTTGCTTCTGCCAGGAATTTGACTCCACGGCATGCCAGAATTATGGAGGAACCTCCGAGCCAGCTTGTGACTGCATGCCTGCAAGAATGAATGTTTAGCGCGTTGAAAATGGATTTCAATAAGAGTCGTCTCTGACTTGTCAGGGCCGGACATATACAGAAAAGGTGGACAAGGGTTTCGATTTCTTACCCGCAGAGGCGACATCGTTTCGTCTGGTGGGAAGGTTTCCAAGCCGGTAGTAAATCCTTTGTGACGTGCATCCCCATCCGATAAGATATAAAAGCCTTTTTTAGATGACCACTGAAGTGGGATACTAGATATACATGTGGTTTTGGGGTTTAAATTGGAAGAACCCTTGTGGTGTAATAAATGCAGTCAAATGCCTCGATTCCTCTGCCAACTCCACCTGATGATATGCTGATCTAAGATCAAGTGTAGAAAACACTTCTGCTTCACCCAACATACTCACCATTTCATTTATATTTGGTAATGGGTGACAATCCATAATTATATTAGCATTCAAGGCCCTCAAATCAATGCAGAGTCTCAGTGATTTATCTGGTTTCCGTACAAGAACCATCGGAGAAACCCATTCCGACGATTCTATTTCCTCGATAACTCCATTATTCAACATTTCTCTCAAAGCATCACTCAACTCCTCCTTGACATTAATGGGAACATTTCTGAACTTCTGTTTCACTGGCAAAACACCTTGTTTGAGCTTTATAGCATGTGTGAAACCTTTCAATTTTCCAAGCTTCTCACTAAAAACATCCGGAAACTCCATCACTAGATCAGTTTCACCAACATCTTCCTCTACAACCATCACCGGATCATCTTTCCGAGGATTAAGTATTATTTTCAACCTCCACTGATCTCTCCAAACCAGTACGTTGACTCCTTTTTTTGCCACATAAAGTTTGATATGTGCAGACCTTCCCTTAAATTGAATTAATGATGCTATGTAGCCTATAAAATCTATTTTTGATCCATCACACTCATGTGCAATAATATCTGGTGGATTTAGATCATCAATGGATTTACATGCACCATATTTCTTGTTAAAATATTTCTCCGTCACAATTGTCCACGGAGAACCCGAATCTGCCAAGTTCAAGATCTACATCCAAAAATTTTACCAGGCACCTTGGAGAGTTAAGTGTCTCACCCTCAACCACACAAACATCGTCAAGATAAACCACCATACCTCTCTCCTTGATAACAGTTCTCTCAGATGAGTGTTCACAATTCACACAAGTAACCTCATGATCAGAATCAGTCCTTACATAAGATACTTCATTGCTTTTGTGATTACTCTTGCTTTTGTCACTAAACCTCTTCCGAATATCCCTGCAAGCTTTAGAGAAATTACCTATCCAACCACAATTGTTGCACTCCTTTCCTATTGCAGGTCAGAATTTAAAAGAAGCTACTTGGTTGTTGCTCCCACACCTAAAACACACATCATTCCTATGATTTATTTTACTATTTTGAGGATTCCTGTTAACATTATTCATAGCACACACCTCATCATACGCTTTTTCACTCCTTTCACCCTTTGCTCCTACTTCCTGTATAGTTTTTGTCCATTTATCTGACTGCTCAAACGCTTTAGCAGTGGCAATAGTATCATCTGAAGTAGGATTCCCAAGAATCCACAACTGTTCTTGAGCCTTTTTGCTTCTTACATTGACTATAATTTGAACCCTTATCATTTCATACGATGTTGCTCCAAAATTACATGAAAATACAAGAGCTCTAAGTGCAGTTAGGGAATCGTCAAAAGACTCAGATTCTCTCTGTGCCCTTGTATAAAATTTGTATCGATTCAGAGCAATACTAGTTCTTGGTTTGAACCTGGTTTCTACACGTAACATCCCTTCATCAAATGTACCCAAATCTCCTGGAATAGGGGAAGAGTTCTGAACACAGCTTGACCCTCTGAACCCAAACAGTGAAGGAAGATATTTTTTTTCCTCTCATTTCTCCTCCTTTCCCCATCAATGGCCTTTAAATATGTGATCAATTCTTCCTTCCACTTGGTCCAGGGTATTGGTGGATCACCCTTGCATTGAAGGAATTTACTGGGAGGTTAAAATTGGAGTTTTGTAAAAAAAAATACCAGTTTAAAGCAATTAAACATTGTACTTCTAAATGCTCTCAAGCAAACTTGGTGCCTAATATTAAATGTTCAAGTAAAAATAACATATGGAGATGTGTGAACTAGCATTAAATTAATACACTTATATAGAAAACACTCTAAAATTACGATATCTCGATATCTCTTAACAGTTGTGCATCTGAGCACTATGCACAATGATGATTTTAACTGTGCACATCATAGTTTGTTCGCATGACGTGTAGGCAAAAGCTGTGCACATCAGCGTCATAGAATTTCACAATAGATTGTCAAAATCATTAGCCAAATACCTCTCGATTGTATCCATAACCTTAAAGTTTCAATCCAGTGTTCCGGTGTTCTTTACAAAACTTTGTTCACGTAACGGAGCAAATCCAAAATGGCCACTGGTGATGCAATGACGTTGCGCTGTCACGTACGTAATCGTGATGATGTTGGCACGTCAGCGCCAAGCAGCAACTGGAATCGAAAATGGCACAGCTTACTTTGAAAGAATACCTTGCATTGTCAAGGTAATGACAACACTTCGGGATCTTCGTTTCCAAACAATGATGACTCGTTCCAGGTTCTCGAGATAGCTATCTTGCACGCGTAAGTCGTTATTACTTTGAAAGATGCCGTCTATATGAAAAATTTGGAAAATACCTTAAAATCTCCACTCGGTCTTTAAATTGTGTAGAAACATACGGTTTTCAAAAACTGCACTGTTCAGTTTATATCAGTCCCAGAATTTTCTTGCGATGGCACAGTTCTAATAATCCATATAGAAAATTGTAGTTGTAGGTTAAAAATTTGTGGAATGGCACCACTAATTCATCCAAAATTCCAAGATTTCAGTACAGCAAAGAGAAAAGATGCTGATAGTTTGAAGGTAGTTTATAAATTAGCAAAATGAAATAATCAAATGAAATACAATCCATACGAATCCAAGGCAATATAAACTGCTCCTGTGCTGTTGAAGAAGTAGCAAGTATAAGCCCTCGTTGCCAATTTTGTAGTATTTCCAATAAAATATAGAAAAAGATTCAGAAATAAAGAAGAATTTATTCTGGTACAAGCACAGTACTTCATCAGTTGCAGGTCTCCAAATAGTATGGGAATTCTCTATGCCTGCACACACAGTTGAACAGAACTCTCACAAAGCAGCATGTGCCATAATCAAATATATACAAGATCTTAAAGGGGAAATATACACATATACACATATGAGCTTAAAAGGGAAATAACAATATAAATAAGATGTATGAAAATGCAACACACTTTCACAGCAAGTGGCCTGAAGTCAAGTTTGTGCGTCTCCCACTACTAGCAATGCCATACTCTTCCTTAAAGAGATTTTTATGAGGGAAGGGTTTCGGAGGCAATAGTTTCAGATAGTGGCATGCAATTTGTTAATCAGGAAATGAGTGAGTTTTTAAGTGAATCCAGTGTGAAGCATTTAAGAAGTTGTTGAACACCCACAAACCAATGGTTTAGTTGAGAGAATGAACAGAGTAGTAGTGGAATGTTTCAAGTGGGCTAAACAACAGTTTTGATGTGGAGGGTGCAGTCAGATCCATGTTGTGGTTTTATCGCACAATGCCACATTCACTTACAAAAATTGCACCTTTTGTTTCACTTAAAGGTAAAGTACCTACTTCTACTCTTTATCCTGCTTGGTTGTTAAGAACCGTTTCTAACAAAGTTTTGTGTTGTGTGTATAATGTTGCTTTGGAGTCCCGTGTTAAAGTAGCGCAGAAGAAGATGTCTGGCAGGTATAATCTGAAGAAATCTGCAAAGACAGTTGGATTGTCTCCTGGGGACATGGTTCGTATTAAAAACACAAATTTTGTGAGAAAAGGTGGCATGTCCTTTGGTGAACCCATTTGTATAGAGAAAGTCTGTGGTGGTGTCGTTATGTAAGGGGTGGACATTGGTGGAATCTGGGAAAAGTTGTCAAAGTTTAGTCTGCAGGTAATAAACCTTCTGCAGGCAATGCCAATTTTCCAACGTGACCAGCAAATGTATCTTCTTCTCCGACAGGACCTGCAAATGTTTCTGTATCTTCTTCTCCGACAGGAGCTGCAAATGTTCCTGTATCTTCTTCTCCGACAGGACCTGCAAATGTTTCTGTATCTTCATCTCCAACAGGACCTGCAAATGTTTCTGTATCTTCTTATCTGACAGGACCTGCAAATGTATCTCCAAGTAATGTCTCTGAAACCAATCCGACAAGCCAGGTGCCAAGGAAGTCTATGCGTGTTAGACGGCTTCCCTGGGAGCTGTGTTGAACTTTTCAGCAATCACTTGCAATCTTCTTTATGTGTATGGTCAACTTTGTGGCATTTTTCATGCTTCTCATGTTTATGTTTTGTGCATAATCTGAATTAACTGTATTCTACCATACATTTTTCTTGTTTTTTTATGCTTACCGCTTTCTCTCATTATTTGCTATGCATTATATTGTTTGTTTTCTTTAGAAAAAGAGGTAATATGTTATGCTTAGATATGCTTGTTTTGGATTCCATACAGAATCCCATGTGTTGTCATGGAGCTTCTCTGTGTCTAAGTTTCATGAAGAGTCAGTTGGTGCCTCTCTTCTGTCATGAGAGGAGCGGTGGCTCGTTGTTCCCACGATTAAACTATTCAGACTAATTAACTGTTTCCCGTTGTGTTACTGCACCTTGGAAGACACACAAATAGGATGGCAGGATTCTTCAGTAGCAGACTCAGTTCCACAGTTCCAAAGTAAATACAGGCAGCTGATACTTTTTAGGTCTTGGCCTGATCCAGCGCATGCGCTGATCTGGCCGAGACATTTAGTAACTGCTTTGAAAAGTGCTACTTTCCCGGCGACCAGCTTAGTATCACGCGCACAAGCACGCGCATGACGTGCACAGCTACCATCTGGCTTGCTGTGCACGTCGCGCGCGCGGGTATGCCTAATAGCAAGCTGGTGGCCGGCAACTCACATATGTAATCGTATTTACGTGCATGCCTTTTTAAAATTATGCACGGCACCCGCGTGCCACACAGCAGCGTGCTACTTGCATTTTTATTTTCAAATTTGCTCCGTGTGTGAGGCCACTGATGCTGCCACAGCTAACCCCTCTGCATTTCAGGAGTCGAGCCCCATCTCCAGGACCACGAGCTCTGTGTGTACAGCTCACCAAGGCCCGGATTAGCGGCTCCCATCTGGGAAAAGTTGTCAAAGTTATGGGCGTTACCCACTGTGCTAAAATTCTCTAGTACCACAGAAGCACGTATTTGCTAGTTGCCTGCCCCACCACCCCTCCCAGGTTGCTGCTTGAACACCTCCTCCGTCCTTTCTGCTCACCTCCTGCTCCCGCTCTCTCTCACACGTGCACCACTTGCGGGCTTTGTTGTATTTTCAGCCAGCCCCCTTTTCCTAAACCCTCCCTACCTTCTCTCTCTCTCTCCCCGGTCTCCGAGTCCCTCCTTCCTCCGCACAGCCTCTCTTCGCACCCCCCTCCTTTTCACCCACTCTCTTTTGCCTCTTTAACTTTCCTTCGACAATTTGTGCTCCTGCCCGCCTTTCCGCTCTTGTTTTGCACCCATTGCCTCTCCCCCTCTCTAGCTACTGCCTCCTCATGTCTAGTAGTTTCACATGTTCTCTTCTTACCCCCTGTTTTTCTGATTCACTTAAAGGGAACAAAACTGCGTTTGACCCACTGGATGGATACATTTAATATTTGTTTTCCCGCATTTTGCTCCCACCCCCAATCCCTTGTCCCCTTCTATATTCTCTCCTTAGCACTGCCCTATCTTTCCCCCAAACCCCGCCCCATCCCATCTACACATTCTTTCATTTCTCTTCTTTTCTCTATCCCCAGTCATACTCTGTCACTTCATTCATTCGCTCATTCTCCCTCCTATGCCTCACCACCCTTACTTCGTCCCCTGTCTCTCACCTCATCTTTCCAATATGTGCCTCCCTCTCTCCTCGTCCATGGCTCCTCGCCCTCTTTCTGCCCTTGCTCCTTTCTCCTATCATGTTTTCCTTCTGTTCTCTTCACTTTCACTGGTATTCCTATGAGAACACACCCCACAAAAAGGTGTTTGTGTGTAGTAGATCACACTGAGGTAGGAGGGGGCGAAGCCACTCTCCAAAGGTTACAGTAAATATTGCCCCTCTGAGGTGAAGGCATTATGGATTGGAAAAAGCTTGGCACCCCACCGAGGCACTTGAACCCTGACTGCAGTCTCCTGGCCCCCTTTGCCGGGCTGGAGATATTGTGCTTGTCACCGCTGCCCACTCTTGGTTCTTTATATTCTTTTTACCGTCTCTGTCAGTCCTACATGCTGTATTGCCTCTTTCTTCCTTTGACACTCACAAACACCTCTCCTTATCTTGCTGCCCTTCCCTACCCCTCCTGCCCCCACCAGTCTCTGGCCGGTAATCCCGGGGTTAAACTCTCCTGACTCAGTAATCACTTTTGATATAATCTTCCTTCAGAGTGGTGCTGTACTGCACCATGTTGCATCAGCTGGCCACTCCCGGGCCCAACCCTAAGCAGTTTGGAAAAGCAAATTGTCTTATCAATCTGGTGAACACGGGCAGGGTGCGTGTGTGAGTGGTTGGGGTCGCCTACTACACAACAGGTTACAAAGAGCAATGTTAGACGGCTTGCATGTGTGTGTGTGTCAGGCGCGTACACCCATTGGACTCAAAGGGCTTCAGCCCCCCGTCGTGTGTGGCAGCCCGGGATGGGACAGCTTCCCTGGCACACACACAGCCGCACCCGAGCACTTCACAGGTCTTTAAAAGACCATTTGCATGTTAATGAGGCTTTGTTGTTGTTTCACCCCTTCTAATAGCCTCTGCAGCTCCGCTCTGCCTATTGCTTAAAGTTTCAGCCCCCCCCCGAAATTTTTTCTTACCCCCACCCCGGAATTTGGCACTAGTTGCGCCTCTGGTTTGTGTTGTGTAACTGTGTATTTACATCTCTGTACAGCAGTTGGCAACGTGATTAGCTTGCCTAAATCTGTAGCCTGTCTAAATGTGTGGTGGCACATGTGCGTGTGTTTTTAATGTCGGAATTAAAGCACTTATAATAGGATAGCTGTGTGCCCAACTGTCTCTATTGTGGCACCCATGTCGGTGCCTCTCCCTGTGCATACATATGTCTGTGTCCATAAGTATGTCTTCCTGTCTAACTTTTTGTGTGTGCGTTTATGTATAATTGTCTATCTTCGCGAGGGTTTGTATTAAGGTATTTGTGTTTTGGTTGGTTTACCTCCGTAGATGTGTGTGTGTTGTTCGTGTTTTTGTTTAGGCTGTGATATGTGACTGTATGTGTGTTTGAGGTCTTGTGCTTTTCAACCTTTCTTCATACCTAGCCTATTTGAGTTGTGGTGCGTGATGAAATGTAGCCTTCTCTTGCCACATAATTTACTTAGCTCTGTCTACGGAGCCGGGGATCGAACCATGAGCCCCAGCGTCCATCATCAGTCACCCTGAATTGCGGCAGCACACCTCAGAAACATAAGGCACGGTTCCCATTGGTCTCAAACTCTAATCGACCTTCTATATCTCTACTTGTTTCAGTGCGAGAACAATAAATTAATAACAAAATGAGCCTGATGCGAAGAAAAACATGAAGGCGATGATCGATGATAAGTTCGGGGTCAAGTAATACCCTCAACCTCTCTGCAGCAACCACACACAATGTGGAATGAAGAGACTGTCATCATCCCAAACACAAATTCAACTGACCATGCATGTAGTACCCAGGGCCTTCATACACTGGACCTACCTCCGGCATCCTGCCCCTACACTATAGTACTGACAGGGGTCCCAGCATGTAGCAAGGATAGAGAAGAAACAACAAGAACCCTGGTTAATAAGGCAGCACATTGGTTGGCAAAAAATATGAACGCGAGCACACTCCATCACAGGCACATTCTCATGGCTAGGAGGGTGGCATGGATAGGAGCTAGCAGAAAGAAGTTCGCAGGAGATTGTGTAATCGTAAACCTTAGACATCCAGAGTTAGTTAGGGACTTGCTTTCCTCCCGGCAGTGAGGCACCGACGAGGTAGACGGTGGGTCATGCATCAAAATACTGCCCTGAGTTTCTTTTACAGGAACACATTTAGAGAGGCAGGCAATGCAGGCGGCTTAGGAATGTCCCAGTATGGGAGGACTGGCCCAAATCAGTAACCAACAGATACGCCCCACTTACTAGTGCATTCAAATTGGATGAATTCGATTGACTGGGAGCAGGGGAGGGATCTGTAGAAGCTATAACACAGGAGAGCCCCCATAGGAGTGAAGTAAAAGGAATGGCACGCACAACTAAGTCAGGCAACCCACCCTCCCTGGAAGTACACGGGGCACAGTCGAGGGAGGGCAATGAATTGCTTGTAAGACGCATGGAGACGCCTTCAATACCAGGGAAGGGCACCACGGGGAATAGCACAGATAATCCTGCCACTAGCGAGATTAGAGCGGTCTCATGGAATATTGCAGGATTATCGGCCAAAATACAAAATAAAGAATGGTTAGATTACATCAGATCATTTCACATTATTTGCCTCCAGGAAACCTGGGAAACTAGCATTAGCGCTCCTCACCTAGATGGATACAAAATGTTTTTTGTCCCGGCATGCAAAACAACCATGGGATGTGCCAAGAGTGGCCTGATTATTTATGTGGACCTGACAATGCAAGAGACCTGGGAAGACCTGGGTTGGGACTTGGAATTTATGCAGGGAATTCGGTATAGTAAGAAGGTATTAAAATTAATTTAAAGGTAGGGGTAGGGATACCATCATTGATTTTATTTTCGTAACTAATACACTTAAACGAATGATCACGAATGTCAGCATAGAGGTCAGCGTATTCAGCGACCATAACCCAGTGGTATTGTCCATCAGGGAAATTCACCCATCTACCAAGCTCGACCAAAGGAAACTCACTGGTTTAGTTGACGCCACAGACCAGGGCAGGAGACTGAGATGGAAGAACATAGATGGGGAAGCGTTTTATAGAACGCTTCTCACCAAGGCTGAAAGCCAGATCTGGAAATGCCTAGACCCTGCAGTGGAGGGGAATGAAGTGATCAGCGCATTTGAGAGCACAGCGCAGCACATCGATGGGTTATTGAGGGGTGAAAAGATGAAACATGAACCAACACACCCTAGATGGTTTCATCATGAATGTACATTAGCACAGAGAGATTTGAAGCTAGCACTTAAATCTACACAAAATATAAGAGCAAGGTGTTTGTCTGCAGGGTACACTACACAAGGGCCACTAAACAACTTAAAACTAGGCTCCAGAACCAGGCATGGGAGACACTAAAAGATGCTGCAGAGCGCAGGGATATGAATGAATTCTGGAGAGTAAATCGAAGGTGGCCTGCCATATTCTCCCTGACTCGTGGGAGGAGCGCTTTAAAAGCCTGTATAATCATGGTGGTTTGGAAGATTTAACAGTACCAGATACAGGAATGGTAAATAGCACGCAGATAAGCTTTTCCCTGGGAGAGATTAAGGAAGGTATAGATGGGCTGACACGAAGCAAGGCCCCAGGCCCCGACGGGATCCCGCCGGACCTTATTAGGAGCCAAGTAGACCTTTGGGCCCATATACTCACAAGAGTCCTTAATACAGCAGTAGAATCAGGGATGCCCAGGTCATGGTCTATGGGCACCATAGTCCCGATTTTTAAAAAGGGAAATAGGAGTGATCCACAATGTTACTGCCCGATCTGGCTAAAAGACGTGACAGTGAAAGTCCTGGGAAGGGCCATCCTTAACCGGTTGACGGATTGGGCTGAGGAACACAATATTATTTCAGACACCCAGTATGGGTTCAGAAATGGCTGATCCACAAAGGACTAATGCCTTAATCTATACCTCCTGGTGGCCAAGTACACGGTGTCGAGCAAGGGGACGGTGTACCTGGCCTTTATGGACCTGACAGCAGCCTTCGATCGGGTCAACCGGAGGAAACGAGAGGTCACTAGAGGGCTGAATCAGGACACAGTACTGTGCTGTGTGGTGGGTTCGGTCACCGCATATTTTAAAAATTTGTAAATCTTTGTATAACTGTATTTGTCTCTGCACTTATTTGTTGCACGGAACGTGCTTTTAAAAAATGGTATTATTGATTTTAATGTGTTCCCAGTTGTAGTGGGCTTTCAACTTCCTCAGCGCTAACGCGGTGTCTGTAAACAGACCCGCCTGAAGAGTAGCGCTGGGGTTGGAGACCCTCTAGCTTTTCTCGCAGCGCCAGCGTCGAGGTCTCCTCCCTCACTTCCCATATTAGGCAGCATGACGAGTCAGCGCAGCGGACGTGCGCAGCGGGCGTGCCGGCGGCGCTCCAAAGGCAAGCCCGTCTGTGCCCGTCCGCGACCAGCCGGGACCAGGGGCCACCCTCCCTTGCTCCCGGTATAGTTATTCTGTTATGGCATTAAGGTCCTTGGCATCGGGAGACTATGGCTTGCATGAGCGGATCCTCGAGAACCTTTTGGAACATCGGTTATTGAGAGATGAGGTCGTGGGTAAGCGGGAACCTGCTGCGGCGACTCCCCCCCTTGATAAACTATGTGGGCTTAATATTAGAGCCCTGAATACCCACTCCTTGCAAAAACACCATTTAGAGGTGTTTACCTTGCTCCATATGAGTGATATTGACATCTTAGCTCTCACAGAGACCTGGTTAGGGGATTCCTCTACCTCGAACATCATTGCGGCCCTTCCTGAAGGCTATGAGGCCTTTTGGTGTAACAGACAGGGAAATGCGAGAGGTGGTGGTGTGGGTATTATCTTTAAGAAACAGTACATGCTCACCAAGGTCCTGGTTGAACATCTTGAGGGGACAGACCGACTGGGGGGGTAAAATCCTGTTTAAAAACTCTTGTCTATTGCTTATGGTTGTGTACCGTCCCCCACAGTCCCCCCCTACTTTCATTGACCTTTTCATTGAGGTGGTTATGGACTTATGCACCCGTTATAAAAGGGTACTAATAGTAGGTGACTTTAATTTTCACTGGGACAATCTTCAAAAAGATCCCTTAGCACGTCAGGTGGACTCTGCCATGAAAGCACTCGACCTTTGTCAGCTGGTAGACTGTCCCACACATACTAAAGGTCATATTTCGGACTTAATTTGGTCTACACAGCCATTAGCCACACAGATAAAAGTCGAACCCTGTATCTGGTCTGAACATTTTTTAGTTAGTTGTTGGGTCCCGAGCAAAAGTCAGCCATTGCAGTTACCACCAGATTGGAGACTAACGCGTGACTGGAAGAAGGTTGAAGCCAGTCATCTGGCTTCCGTCTTGGGCGCAGCCACTAGCACTAACCCCCACCATAGCAACCTGGCACAGGTGTATGATCAACTTACGGCGAGCCTTCACTCTGCCCTTGACCAAATTGCGCCAGTGAGAAAGGTAAAAATTAGAGCCCATGGGTATGGCGCTCCCTGGTTTAATGATAATCTCCGGGACTTGAGGAAAAAGCTCCGCCAAGCCGAGAGGAAGTGGCGGTTAAATTATAAACCAGAGGACCATAATTCATATAAAATCCTGTTCTCCCTCTATAAGTCTGCCATCATGGAAAGGAAGACAGAATTTTATGAGGGTAGAATTCAGCAGGCCACAAACAAGCAAAAAGAAACCTTTAAAATCTTGAAAGAGCTCAGCCACAATACGGGGGCAAAATCACCAGCCCCCCCGATTGATTGTGACACCTTTCAGGCGTTCTTTCTTGATAAGGTTGATAAAATCCTTATGGAGATAGAAAACTCCTCAATCAGTTGTGGCTCTACTCCGCAAGCTATTGCCCCTTCTCCGTTGGAAGGCCGCCTTGTGGAATTCCCCCCACTGGATGCTCAATCTCTCCTCCCTCTTGTGTGTCGGGTGAAATCAGGCTCACCAGCAGATCCATGCCCCCCCAAAGAAATTTCCAACTGACTATTCCCAGTTTGGAAGGCCCAATTCTCACGCTATTGAATTCCTCTCTAGAAACAGGAACCCTCCCACCCGCGCTGAAAGAGGCAAGAGTCATCCCCCTACTTAAAAAAGCCGGTGCGGATGCCTCCGCCCTTAAAAACTTCAGGCCAATCTCCCAGCTCCCATACTTAGCTAAAGTGCTGGAACAACATGCCTCAAAACACTTTCCATCTTTCTTGAGGAACATAGTCTATTACATCCTAGACAAGCTGGCTTCAGAGCCCATCATAGCACGGAGCTGGTGATGCTATCCGTTCTGGATGAGATGAGGGTCATGGCGGACAAGAAAGTATCGAGTGCCCTGATTTTACTAGATCTGTCAGCGGCATTCGATACGGTCAACCATAAAATCCTCTTGTCTCGTCTTGCCTATGTGGGTATAGTGGGATCTGCGTACCAGTGGCTCGAATCCTTCTTGACAAACCGGTCTCAGAGGGTGCAGTTAGGGGATCTGGTCTCGATCGCCGGCCCCCTGGTCTGTGGTGTCCCGCAGGGCTCGGCGTTGTCACCCTTGCTTTTTAATCTCTACCTCCAACCATTGGTGGAGATCTTGGCCAAATTGGACTGCCAGGTCTTCAATTATGCAGACGATACTCAGCTGCTTGTATGGATTAATAGCTCCAGTGCGTCTCAGGCACACGTACAAGAGGTGCTGCGTTTCACAGCTGGTTGGATGACCGATAACTCTCTTAAAATAAATCCTGATAAGACGGAGATCCTGGCCGTTCCTTACACCAATAGTCCCTGGTGTGATCTGTTCTGGCCGCCGGAACTGGGAGTCATTCCGAATCCAGTTGCAGTGGTTAGAAGACTAGGCATTAAAATCGATGCCGACCTCTCCATGAACGATCAGGTGTCAGCGGTGGTTGGCACCTGTACAGGGCTATTGAGGTGTTTGCGAAAACTTGTTCCTCTCCTTACTACCTATTCCCTCAAGGGTATTATTTCCGCCACAATTTTATCTCGATTGGACTATGGGAATGCCCTGTACATTGGCCTCCCTTGGAAATTAACAAAGAGATTGCAGGTGGTGATCAACCCAGACGGACTCATACTTCCCCCCTGCTGGCTAAATTACACTGGCTACCTATTAGGCAACAAGCCTCATTTAAGGGCCTTTGTATAGCCCACAAGGCCATCTACGGTCGAGCCCCAGCTTATATTAAGGATTGGGTGACAAGCTATATTCCGTCTCGGACCCTACGCTCTTCCGTAGCCTGTCGTTTGGTTAACCCCCAGTTTCACTTGGGCCGCATTGCCTTCTGCACCTTGATTCCATTGCTTTGGAATGATTTACCTGACTGTCTGCGTAGGAAATCTGCCATCCTTCCATTTAGGAAAAAACTTAAGACTATCTTGTTCCTGGAGGCATCAACCACAAAATAACTCATCCACTTCAGCCCCGCACATTGTCTGTTGTAATTTTTCCCCCTAGAAGCGCGAAGAGACCGGACGGTGAACCAGCGCTATACAAAAACTAACTAACATTTACATTAACAAACTGTGGGAAACCCTAGGGCTGCTTGCCATTGACCCAGGCCTGATAAATATCCTGAGAGTGCTCCACCAGAACTCCGCGTCTCAGGTTAGATTCAATGATGAAAGGAACACAACCAATCATTTCCCCCGCTCAAGAGGTGTGAGGCAGGGATACATCCTCGCGCCATTTCTTTTCACATTATATATAAATGGACTGGATAAGGCGCTCGGAGAACTAGGGGTGGACAGTTCGCGTATAGGTAGGAGAGGCATTCAGGTCCTACTGTATGCGGACAACGCGGTACTCCTGGCCCGCACCGCTCGAGGATTACAGTCACTTATTAATGGTTTGTCAGCTTCATGGAGGACCTAGACCTGACACCCAATCTCACTAAATCATATGTAATGGAAATAGGGAAAAGACCATCCAAGAATTTTATCTTTGCAATTGGGTCTCACAAATTAGAAAAAGTGCAGGCATTTAATTATCTTGGGATCTTATTCGATAAGCACCTTACCATTAAACACTGATTAACGACAAATGTAGCTCACAAACTAGTTTGGTGGGCTCAATTATGTATTTTGCAAATAGGCTAGGCAGCTGGTTACCGAATGAAATAATGCACCTGTATAGCTCTGTATGCTGCGCCAGGACCCTGTATTGAAGTGAGGTATGGGGTTTTAGAGATACAACGCCGATCCAAATCGAGGAAAACAAATTCCTGAGAAGGGTTTTGCAGGTACCACAAAGCACGCCCTCTCACATTGTTCACGAGGAGTTAGGTCTCCCGGTGCCCACAAGGGGTCGGCACTCAGCCCACTGCTGTTTAATGTCTATTTGGCCCCACTTTTTACTCTGATTGCTAAATGGGAGGTCAAGGCAATTTCGTATGCAGATGATACGCAATTAGTCTTCCCTTATCAAGATACGTCGGAGGCAGCTTTTAGTAAAATTAGGGTCTGTCTTCGAGATGTGGCTAGCTGGATGAATGCAAATAAACTAAAAATGAATGATAGCAAAACGGAGGTGTTATTTTTTGGAAAACACAAACACCCCCTACCCCAGACTTGTGGTGGCCTCCTGAAATGGGCCCAGCTCCATCTCCCGGAACCCATGCAAAAAATCTGGGAGTAAGATGGGATGAGAATCTCTCCTTCTTGCCTCACATACAGCAGCTTACCGCCGGCTGCCTGCACAAACTTAGAAATCTTCGAAAATTCCTGTCTCTTCTACCAGTCGAGTGTCGCAAAATGGTAGTTCACACGACAGTTACGTCCCGACTGGACTACTCTAATGGCCTCTACCTTGGGCTGCCCAAATATCTGGTGCAACGCCTACAGATCGTGCAGAATGCGGCTGCGAGACTGATAAAACGCATTCCCTTTAGGCATCATGTCTCTCCGCATCTGCACGAGCTACATTGGCTCCCAGTGGCAAGTAGAATAAAATTCAAAGTTTTAACCTGGGCGTTCAGAGCGCTTAAAGGTACCTGTCCCAACTATTTAAAACTTAGACTTCCCCGATACCACCAAGAGCGACAGCTGCGATCTAACTCTATGCTTAAGCTAATTATCCCACGCGTGAGGAAAGCTAGACTTGGAGGCAGGTCCTTCTCGGCTGGCACGGCGAAACTCTGGAACACCTTGCCCTCTGCCATCCAATCTGCCACGACTGAAGCTAGCTTTAGGAAGCTCCTAAAAACTTGGCTTTTCATGCAATAAAACTTGAATTTCTTCTTGGCTCTTCGCTCGCTGCTGAAATACTCATTAGCGCCGGGACACCTCACCCAGAGGTAGCTGTTCGCGCTTTACAAGCATCTGTATTATTATTAATATCAGTGATAGGCTAAGACTCAAACCCATAACCTGCTGGATTAAAATATGGACGAACCCTGAAGCCAAATTAAGTAGGCAAATACTAACGGATTGTATTGCCCTGGACAGGGGACGAATTATACCGTGGCTCAAATATGTAAGGAATACCTTGAAGGGGTTGGGCTATGTTAAGTATTTTGATGAACCCACCAAACTCGCGCCTAAAGGCAAGAGCATTATAAAGACGGAATTCTTAAGGCGAACAGCAAATGATAGGGAGGACAGAGAACTGATGAAACCCTCGGTGAGAGCCCACTTGCTAACTAAATCAACTCCAGGAATGGAATTTTACCTCTCCCATATACATAACAAACATGACAGATTCTTAATGACCAGATTTAGGTTGAATCTTCTGCATCACATTTTATCAGTTCCAGCAGGGTACACATCAGACATCGAGACAAAGGGCACGTGCGGCTGCAACCACCGGTCTCCACAGGACACTCTTCATTTTGTTTTAATATTCCCCTTCTATGCGCACCCAAGGACAATGTTTTTAAAAGCGATTTTAAGTCAAACTAGATTCAATCAGGCAAAGGTGGCACTACTGTTTTTGAAATTGTCAGCAGATCCACTAATGCAGTTCAGTATGGTAAATTATTTAAGATCGGCCGTGAGACTAAAGAACACTAGAGGCGACGAATAACTGTCTATGATGTTCTACGGTGAGAGAAGGGCTGGTTGTCCCAACATTCTGTAAGATTGCTGTTTGCATTGTATACATTGTTTTTAATATATGAAACACTTTTAACGTGCAAGTTCACATATTTGTTTTTAATCTTTACGTAATTTTCAGTGGTTGTAAGGCGCTTTGTATGGTATTGTTTTATACCGAATAAAGTAATTTTTAATTGAATTGAATTGAATATTGCCTCACTGCTCGACCAAGCTACTACTTTAGAGAGTAAGGTTCTATCTAACTTTAACCTCTGCCTACCTCTGGAGACCCTTGGACTCTATACACACTGTATCTCACTTTGGTGCAGTATACAGAGCCAGTTTCTTACACTACCTCACTATATGTCTCCCCCAATTTACATGTGATGTTGTTGCCTAGTGGAAAGAGCAAGCTACTTCTGGGTAAACTTTTTAACGCTGGAGTTACACACTCGGATGAGGGCAATATAACTCTGCTGGGGTCTGTACTTCAGGATATCATCTTGAAAGGTCAGAGTTATCACTACCATTTTTTTATCAGGGGATTTTAACACTCATGTGTGGGGACATCAGGCAAGGAGGAGTGGAAGCTATGGGCTGTGCACGACAAGCAGGCTTACACATGGAACATACTCCCAAAGGTGTTGAGCTTAACTCCATCACGCTTGAATTTGATCTGACATCTGTGAAGAATACGCTGCCTCCCGGGAAAACAGACATTACTCCCACCTTTATTGGGAGAGGGTGTGAGACCTTTATTGATTTCACCTTTGTATCTACCCCCTTTTACTCTCTGGTTACTGATTTTTCTGTGCAGGCGAATGAATGTAGTGACCACAACCCCATTTGTGTCTTAACAGGCTGGACCCGAACACTCGGACATACCAAGGTGGGCGGGGGATACCGTGGTGTCCCCCTTTAAGTGGTGAAAACAGAAAGGAGCGTAAAGTGGGAGTGTATGTCCCAGAGCTACTCCACGAGTCCCCTTTAACTCGCAGCGAGTGTGCAACCTGTTTCGACGATGAGGCAAGTGCTCCGGACATCATGGGTGCATTTGGATCCATGTCTACTGTCATAAGGAAGTTACTACAGGCCCCGGGTGGGGGCCGTAAGCAACCAGGTCCACGATGGTTTGACTCGCGTGCTCCCACGCTTCCAGGAACCTGAGACAGGCCTTGGGTGTTAAGCCCCAAGACCGGGTGGCGGTCACAGGCGTACGAAGAGCATATAAGGCTGCTCTAGCAACTCGCAAGTCTGCCCTGAAGGAAGAGGCCTGGTTCGATTTAGTGGAGGCTAGTGTACTGCGTAATAGCTCAAAGTTCTGTGGGATTATTAACAGCCCATTTCTATCTGGAAATAATGCTAATTTACTAGATGTCCATATCACAGAGGACGATTGGGTACATAATTTCGAGGGTATCTTTGTTGTAATCTTATATGACCTATAATATTTTATCCTTCTCAACAGAAATGTGTTCACCCCTATTAGCATCCTCCTGGTTCTATTGTACCCTTCCCCTGCGAAGGGAGATGTGTTGTAATTTCCATCTTTCTCCTACCCTTGGTACAATCCTCCCCCCTTCTCCCTCCTTCCCCTTGGAATGTTCCTTGTGAGTTCTCTTTAGAATGTTGGGAAGCTTGTCATTTCGGAGAGTTGGATGACAGAATAAAGAGATGTTTTTCTTACCTGCCTGAGTTTCCTTCTTCATTACAACAATCTTCCAGTCGGATACCCCTCCAATTGAGGGGCAGGAAAGAGTGGAAGGCAAGTCAGAACTTATTTTCACCATGCAAGAGGTGAGAGGTGGTATTCTGGGTCTGTCTAAAAACAAGGCCCCCGAGCCAGATGGAATCCTGCCAGATCTCTACATTGCCCACATAGAAACGTGGGTGCCTGCCCTCACAGCTGTTATCAATGCTGCAGTCTAGGTTGGCCGCCCAGATTCATGGGTTTTATTGAATATAGTCCTATTATTTAAAAAGGTAGATCGGGACAGTACCTATTGTTATAGGCTCATTTCTCTTCTGGACTCTGTGGGGAAGGTGGTGGGCCGCATGGTACTTGACACACTTGTATCCTGGGTTGATGAAAACAATTTTTTATCCGATATCCAAAACAGCTTTCGCCCAGGTCGTTCCACTGTGGAACAGTGTTTAAACCTGTACATGGTTCTGAACAAATACACTGTGGCTCGTTCCAGCCCCATGGACAAGTCCTCAGCGTTCAACTGTGTCAATAGGTCCAAGTTGTGGCAGTTGATGTCCTCCATTGGCATTGACAGTAACATCGTTTTATTTCTGAGGGATCTTCACCGTGATTCAACCACGGTTGTCCGCTATTCAAAGGACCTGAAAGTGTCCAGTCAGCTTGACATCAAGAGAGGGATGGGTCATGGGTGCATTTTAGCACCCTTTCTTTTTAACCTATAACCTATAACCTTTTGGCCACAAATGCGGATTGTCCCCAGGTAGGCAAGCATAGCCTACCAGCCCTTCTATACGCAGACGACGCAGTCCTCGTGGCGAGGACAGCTTGGGGCCTACAACTTCTCGTAAAGCTAAGCAGTTCACTTTTAAACTCGGACTTTTGTCAATACTGAAGACTAGGGGTGGGTGGAATTTGCATAATCGCGTTACGCAAATCTCTGCAAAAGTGTAAAAAATCTCAGCAAACACGCAGAAATTCAGCGAACACGCAGAATTGCTTGTTCGCAATGCTTTTTTACTGTTCGCAATCGCCGTTTAAGGGCTTGGGGGGAAATATCTCACAAGCACGCATTCTGAGAACGCAAAAAAACTAAACATTTCGCGGAACGCAGAATTTTGGTACATTTCGCGTTCTCCGTGGAACGCAAAATTACCCAAATTCCACAAATTTCACGAGCGGAACGGAATTTACCACCCAGGCCTACCGAAGACCAATGTTTACTCCTATTTGGGAGTTGTGTTTGACGATTTCTTGAGTTGGTACCCTTTGCTTACTTGGAAGAAAGGGAATCTAGTGAAAGCTTTTGCAGCTGTTTTTAACTTTGCCAGCAGAGTGGGAGGGAAGCCAACAGGGCCTCTTTTAATTTCAAATTTGTTTTATTGATTATTGATGAACAACAATAGATACCACAGTACGAAGGAAATACGTCAGGCATGAAGAGCAATCAAGACAAAAAGGCACATGTGGTCTATTCAGCAGACTGTTGGTCAGCAGTAGTTGACATAGCAAAAGCACAGTGCCTGAGAGGCATATGTCACCTGTAATGATAAGACGAGTTTGTAGTGGCCAGAACCAAAACCAAAACCAAAACACCCGCCCCATCCTCCTCACCCCCTCCCCCATTCCACCCCACCCAGTGTGTCGAACATATGAAACAAACATGCATACATGCCTGTAGTGGACATTGCAGTCACCTGGAGTCATGTGTGGTTTCAGTGAGTCGTAGCAAGCGAAGGTACTTAGGGCACGTGATCTCGTTAAATTCTTTGGACAGGAGGGAAAACAACGGGAGCCATACCTTCCGAAATGTAGTCGTCGATTGTGTGAGTGTGGCATGAATACGTTCCATTCCCAGCGTGAACCAGATTTTATGCAGCCACCCAGTATGAGTGGGTTTAGTATTAGAGCCCCAGAGTGATAGAACATGTTGTGTCGCGGCTTGCATGGCGATCCCCATCTGGAGACCTCTGGGAGACCTCAGGGGAAAGGTGATCGCATTAGGTAGGCCTAAAATGGTGTAAGCTGCGAATCTAGGGATTTCAGTCTCGGCACTCCCAGAGTTGATGAGTCAAGGTGCCTTTTTCCCCGCAGCCCCTCCAGCACAGCGCTCTGCGCGTTGGGTTAACTTTATTAAGACGGACGGGGGGTGAGGTGCCAGTACATGGCCAACTTTGTCGCCGCTTCCCTACCTGCGGTGTTGCGAGTGGTGTGTGAGGCCCTATGATACACAGAGCTCCATTCCTTGGGTGACAAGGCCCTCCCCAGTTCTGCCTCTCATCTTTTCTGGCCGGCTGTCTTGCCCAAGGTGGTGGGAGGCATGAGTATTTTGTAGAGGTCTGAGATAAGATGTCTGTCCGAATCCTTTGTCACTAGCCATTTCTCAAATGCAGTCATGGGTCTACCAACTAGGGGGGCTACGTCTGGGTGTGTGAGCCAGTGCCTACGTTGAAAGTACTGAAATAGGTGGAGGGAGACGACGTCATAACCCAGGGTTATGTCTGCAAGGGTGAGAAAGCCCTGTAGGTCGAAGAGGTGGCCAGCGGAAAGGCAGCTGACGCCGCGCCATTGCGGAAAGGCGTGAGGAGCATTGCCCCGCGGGAAGTCCGGGTTATCTAAGATAGGGGTAAGTGGAGATGGGAAGGTAGTAAGCCCTTTCTTGACCGCAACTGTGTTCCAGACCTGCATGAGGGTACGAGTGATAGGGGATCACAGGAGGTAGCGGGACCAATGCTGCCGAGAAAGGAATGGGATTTTCCAGAGGGATGTCCGGGCCATCGCTCTGTCCTGGAATAACCAGCGTTTCTCGGGTTCCGGCCTGAACCATTCCACCAGGTACCGAAGTTGTGCGGCTTGAAAGTACTGTAAAAGGTTGGGGATGCCAGGACCCCCTTCATCCGTATTCCTGTATGCTAGACGTTTATGTAGGCGTGCTCGTTTGCCCCCCCAGATAAAATGATGGAAGGCAGCTCGTAGGTTCGCAATGGTGCCAGCCGGGGGGAGTACCGGGAGGGTCTGGAAAATGTATAGAATCTTGGGTAGAGCTGACATCTTTACTGCGGCAACACGGCCGAGTAGGGAGAGGGGTTGCTTGGACCATCGCGCAAGATCAGACCGAATTTGGGAGGAGAGGGCCTCGTAGTTGAGAGTCACCGTAGACTCCGTGGAAGAAGTAAGAGTGACACCCAAGTATGGGAGTTGTGCGGTCAATAGTAGACCTCCTTCATAAGCAGGTAGATCAGCCCGCGTTTGGGTATTTTTCCCCAGAGGCTGTATGAGGGATTTTCCTTTATTGACTTTGAAGCCGGAGACAGCACATAAGGAATCCAACTCTGCTAGGAAGGCGGGAACAGAGCGGTCTAGGCAATCCAGAGCAGCTATGATATCGTCGGTGTAAAGGCCAATTACATGAGGTTCCCACCCAAAGGTCATGCCCCGAATGGCAGGGTTGTCGCGAATCTTTTGCACAAGGGGCTCTACGTACAGGGCAAACAGGAGAGGCGAGACGGGGCATCCCTGCCTTGTGCCGTGCTGGATCTCAAAAGGGTCCGAGCGTAAGCCGCCGATGCTGACCCAAGCTTGAGGGTGGTGATAGCAGCTCGCGATCCAAGCCTGAAAGCAGTCTCCCAGTCGAAATCGCTGCAGGGCATGTTGGAGGTAGGTCCAGTCAACCCGGTCGAACGCTTTCTCTGCTTCGACAGCCAGCAGTACAGAATCCGAGTTTTGGAAGTGAGCCTTGTCAATCAAATGGAGTATTCATTTGGTGTTATCGCTGCATTGGCGATTCGGAACAAAGTCCGATTGGTCGGGCTCCAGGATCCCTGGCAGACAGGGACCAAGACGCGCCGCTAGGACCCCCGTAAAGAGTTTCAAGTCGAGGTTAAGGAGGGAGATAGGTCGGAACGCGGAGCAGTGTGTGGGTTTCTTTAACGGTTTAGGCAGGACCACTATCTCGGCCACCAACATATCTGGAGGGATGGAACTCGGACCGTCAAAGGAGTTGAAAAGCCGGGTAAGAACAGGGGCCAGAAGTTGGCTGAAGGTTTTGTAGAACCCTGCTGAAAAGCTGTCAGGTCCTGGGGATTTGAGAGGGCGAAGACGGGAGATAGCAGCAAGTACTTCTTCCACGCGGATAGGGGCGTCCAGGGCATCCGCGTTGGTCTGAGACAGCTCTGTGACCTTTGCCGATGCTAGGTAGGCTTGGACATCCTCTGAAGACACAAGTCAGTTTTGTATAGAGTGGCATAGAACGTCCTAAACGCCTCAGCGATCTGGGGCTCACCAGTAATATCCAGACCATTCATCCGTGAGGTTGGTAGTTTTGGAATGCTGGGCTTTCGCCTTCAGGGCACTAGCAAGTAAGCAGCCCGTTTTGTTCCCCCAACTTAATAGGAGTGTCAGAGGCGTAAAGCGGCAAATTCCGCCCGGTCCGTGTCGAGGCTGGCCAATTGGGCTCTGGCGGCTTTCAGTTGTCTCCAGACCCGCGGGGCGCTGGTGCGGCTGTGGACCCTCTCCAGTTCAGAGACCCGAACAGTGAGGTCATCCCTTTTCGCTTTACAGGTCTTAGCCTCTGCCGCTGCGATTGCGATAAGCTCGCCATGAGCCACCGCTTTCAAGGCCCCCCCATAGGGCGGACACCAAAGTGTCAGGAGTGTCATTAATGGCCAGGTACTCAGTGAGACACTTGTGAAGCTGTTTGGCGGCCTCCGGTCGCTGTAAGAGGGTTTCCCGTAGTCGCCAAGCTCCAGGGGGGAAGTTGGATCTGGGAACCCGGAGTGTCAGCTCCACCGCATCATGATCAGACAATGCCGCCGGGACAATGCTTACGTCTCTGAGGGTGGTAAGTAGTGCAGAGGAACCCAAAGAGTGGTCTAATCTTGCATATGTGCGGTGTACGTGGGAGTAAAATGTGAATTGTGATGTGTTGGGATGTGTAACTCTCCATAGATCCACTAGGTCTCTCTCGTGTAACCAGTCTTTACCGGCGGGTGTAATGGCACCGGTGTCCCCATAATGATGACCCAACCTGTCCATATTTGTGATGGATAGATTGAGGTCCCCCCCAATGAGCAATAAAGAGGTAGGGATTGAAGTGATTCGGAAATGGCGCCCTTTACAAAGGCTTCCTGTCCTGAGTTCGGGGCGTATAGGGAGACAATCGTGAAATGCTGACCCTCCAGTAAAAAGTTGTGTGCTAACAGCCTGCCTTTGATTTCCCCTATATTATCACCCACGGTGCCGCGGAAGCGTTTGGATACCAAAATAGCCAGAAAGGCGCGAGAGCGCATCCTATGCCAGCCTATGGGCAGGAGATGGGTTTCCTGTAACAAACATATGTCGGCCCCTGAGTTCTCCAGGTACGAGATCACAGCCCTCCGTTTAATCTTGGGCTGTAAATTCAATCTAGAAATGGGAGCCGATGATGGCGCAACGAGCAGCCCTGCCCCTTAGAATCCCCTGACACACTGGGTCCCTCCCTCCATCCCACTCCCCATCCCCCAACATCTCCCTCCCCAAACCCACTCCTTCCTCCGCCCCCCCCAACATCCCAATGCTCAAACCATTGTTCCCAAACCAAGACCCAATTTCTCAGGCCTGAACGATCACCCCCCCGCCCAACTCCCACTCCCTAACCCCCAAACCAGAAGAATATATAGTCCCAGTTCTGTCAGTACACACAGGGCCGTGGTGAAGTTACTTACAAGGGTCATATCCGATGGCGGCCGTCCCGGCCCCCCACCCGTCACTCCCCCAGCCAGCGAGCAGGGTACTTGCTATGATCAGTCTCCCCATTAAGTGCACAGATCATTGAGAGGGGGAAGCCTCTCTGGCTACCTCCGCCACCGCCGTTGCCCGCTCCTCCGTGATGATTGAGGCGTCGGGTTTCAAGCGGTGTGACGGGGATCGTTTCGGCCCACCGTTCGCCAACCTCCCCGGGAGGACCTCTGCGTCGTTTTCACAGTTGGCGCATCATCTTCCAGATCAAGTCCCAGGAGAGCCCAAGTGTCTTTGAGCGAGCGCAGTTGATGCAGTGTTCCATTCCATTTAAATATCAGCCTGAACGGGTGGCCCCAGGAGTATGGGATTTCTTGTTGTCGCAAAAAGTCAGTCGCTACTTTAAATTCTTTCCGTTTTTGTAGTGTGATGGCCGAAAGGTCCTGGTACAGGGCGACGGGGTGACCTCGAAAGTGAAGAGGCTGCGCTCGTTGGGCTTCTCGAAGAATACGCTCCTTCAGCGGGAAGTCAGGGAGAAAGGCCAAGATGTCCGGTGGCGGGGCGGAAGCACGTCTAGGAAGCCCAACTCTGTGTGCTCGGTCGATACGGACGATAAAGTCAGCAGGTTCCCCTAAGATATCACGGAAAAGGTCTTGTAGGTAGCCAGTGAGGTCCGTCCCTTCTGCTTTCTGAGGGACCCCCCGGACCCGTATGTTGTTGCGACGGGAGCGGTTTTCAAGGACCTCCGCGTGGGCCTGAAGGTCCAGTTGCTGGTCTGTAAGGCGCAGGACCTCCTGCTAGAGCTGTTCGATTTCCTCGCTTCTAGTTTGGTCAGCCTCTTCGATGGCGACTACTCGCTCCCCCAGACCATCCACGTCTCGTCGGAGTTCCCGGACCTCGCCCGCCACCTCCTGCTTCAGGGACTTGAAGTCCTCCCTGACGGAATTAAACAATGTCTCCAAAAAGGATCTGGTGATGGGCACTTGGTCGCCGGACGTCTCCGGCGGTGTTCTTGCGGCCTCCGGGGAGGGTGGGTCTTTGCCAATCCTATGTTGAGATTTGGCCATCATCTCCGGGAGGGTCTGGGTCCCCTTTTTCCCTCTGAGGCCCGCCATTTCGCTTCTAGCCACCAGGACGGTCCCGCCCGGTGCTTCCCAGGGGGCCGGAGGCAGGCGCAGAGGCCCGGTGAACCCAAGGGTGAAGACGGATTGTGCTGTAAGGGAGTCGGAGTTCCCACTTTTCTACCAGGGGTTGCCAATGGGGGACGAGGCGGTCAGCCAGCAGTGTGCGCATTTCTCCTCACCGCTGTGTCAAAGCTAATCTTTTGTGGGTCAGCCTAAGGTCCAGTGGTGTGGCTGCGGGCCTCGCGGCACCAGGGGACGACCAGGCAGCGGCTGTGGTCCTCAGGGGGCTCTTGTGTTTCCTATCGCTGGGCCCCGAAACCCCAGGAGGTGGTCAGCAGCAAGCCGGCGGGGTTGCGTGGTGTAAGCCTCTACTCCCAACTGGCTGCACTCGCCCTCAGGCGGATCTGAGGTGACCACATGTGTGTACAGCAAGGGGTAGATAGGGCCCAGATGTCCGGTCTCTGTAATGGGAGGTGTGTTGTCCTGCCACCCGACCGTCGGTGCAGCGTGGCCCGTGGGCCCAGCCGGTCCCCACACCGAGAGCTCGATTATGCCCCCCGAGCTTGCTCTGCAGCGCCCACCACCGCTCTCCTCACCTCCGTCCACCAGGTCGGCGCTGCCCTTCGGTCGCAGGTGTGTGCAGGCCGCCCTCCGCCGCTCCGGCCCCCCAGCTCCGTCGACTCCGGGCCTCGCAGGGGAGCAGCGACACTGCAGTCCACCCCCAGATCGGCGGCTGTGCAGTTTTAAAGCTGGGGTCCCCCGCTTCAGGACCAGTCCAACACGGGGCAGAGGAATGTGCTCAGCGAGCAGCGGAAGCCGCCCCCGCAACGCAGGGATAGTCTGGTAGGGCCTTCGCGAATGCCACAGTCACTCCATCCAGTAGGCCCAGAGCCGGGGCCTCAATTTTCGCAACTCCCGGCCGGGTCCCTCCGCACCGCCGGCCAGTTCGCGATGGCGGCGGTCAACGCTGAGCGGGGTCCCGCTATCCGGGCCGGAGGCAGCAGGTCGTCCCCGAGGGCTCTGCAAGCAGTTAGTTGATCTGTTCACCGGATGGCGGCGGGGACAGGGAGCGTCCAAGCCGATCACCGTGCTGGGGCAGCCGCCATTACAGGAATCTCAGCGGGCCGCTTCACCTTTTCAGAGCCTCGCCAGGGATGTGCAGACGCAGCGATAGCTCTCCAGGGGCCACAGCCGCTCTCGGCCCTCAATACCTGGGGCGCTTGATGCTCTGGGGAGAATAGGTGGTGCTGTTAGGGGCTGTTAGGAGGGGTCAGGGCAGGGAGCCTCGGAGACCTGCGACCGATCAGGTCGCCATCTTGGACACGCCCCCAATAGGGCATCTTTTGAAGAAATATGAATCTAAATATATCTCAAAGGTTTGTTATGGGAGTGAGATATTGGGCCACATTGGGGTAGGGGCAGTGCAAAGTGCTGAAAACTCTTTCCTGCGATGGACCTTTCAGTCCCATAAAACACCCCATTTTATGTTGTGCGCGAAGAGTTGGGGATGCCTTTCCTCTCAGATGTTCTGACTTTCCGTCCCTTAGCTTTGTGGCTTAATATTTGGGCTAGGCAAGAAAATACACTTCGCAAAGACGTCCTAAGGGAATGCCTTTCACTTGACCATGTCTAAAGCATCCAATGGCTCCAGTATATAAGAGTTGGCCTCTCCAGGGTAGGTGGGAACTATTTGCTAGCCCTGAGTGCATATGTAAGAGGGACCTTTCTCTGGTCAAAGAGTGTTTTTTAAGAATGAGCCGCTGTGATAGAGAGGGAAATGAGCTGTGTTAGCCTAATGTGCGTAAGTACATCGTGTCAAAAACTGTGCCAACCAACAAACCTTATCTTCTACGGCTTAAAAGCATCCATGATCGTTTTCTATTGACCCGGTTTCGGCTAAACCTCTTCCATTACCTCTTGGCACAACCTTGTGGCTCCCACAGAGGCGAGTGCCTCATGCCCTGTGGCTGCAACGGTGAGTCTCCTCAGGACATGATGCACTTTGTAATGTTTTGTAGTTTTTATGCTGTCCCTAGAGAGTTATTGATTATTCCCATTCTCAAAAAAACGGGTTTTAGGCGGGTGAGACCAGCTCTTATCTTTTTAGAACTACTCTTGTGGAAGAGGTGTGGCGCCGCGGCTAGGGCGACTGACTCTGGAATCTGAGGATCACGGTTCGATCCCCGGCACCGGCGGCAGATTAGCCCAGCACCATGTGACTCTGGGCAATAACTTGCTTAATCTTCCCGCCGGCCCCCAGCGCCAAGAGACCCTTACGGGGGATTGTGCGCTTTACAAAATGTGGATTATTATAATGACACTGTTTTGCATACGCTTAACTTTTTACTGGTCGCTGTTAGCTTCAGGTCAAACTGAGATGAACTTCTGTACAGTAATTCATGAATTTTTATCTTGTGTTTTGATTAACTTAGACATATTAATTTGTCAATCTGTAACTTGGAAGATGTTTTATCATTTTATATATGACTTTTTTGTAAACTTTTATAAAACCGAATAAGATTTGTTGATAATAATCACTAGGGGATTCATTTACAGGGTAGCATAGTATCCCTCACAATAACTCCAGGAGTCACAGTCCACACAATGTACAGACTTTGTTTCCCCTACTTCCATTCTTACATATGCCCCCAATCACCTGCCTAAACCTCTCCCTGCCATTGTCGTCCTCCGTCATCCCACAGACCATATTTTTGGCCCCTTTGAATGTGCCCATACAATAAAAATGCTGCAGTTGTAAATACATATCAACTACCATTTGTTGTGTTTGAAACATTTTATTGAATAATAAAACCTAATAAGCATAAGCCGATTATTAAAGCATAACAAAATATCAGTTGCTAAGAGACAAAAGTTGTACATAAAAATCAAAATATTGTAACACAGCAAAGTTATGTAGAGCACAATTATTAATTTTGCGTAATCTTTAAAGTTCAAAAATAGAAACGTTCATAAAGAACAAGAAATACTAATTATTTTCCTTAAGCAATAAAGTCTGCACACTAAAATACTACGAGAAATATATTGAACAATGAACATTTCATGTGTAATTAGAATTCAATTTGAATATTTTAACCTCCTCAGCATTATTTGACTCATGATTACAACCTGAATGCTTTCTGGGAAGGAACCGCCTCATGGGGTTTCAAATCACATCTTTTCCAACAATAGGATTCAAATGATAAACTTCAATTTCAATTCAATTTATTGATTTAGGCCTTTTTGGAGATCAACAATTTTAAATATATACAAAATCCATACATTTTTGTGAAATTGTCACCTAAACTTTAATTCAATCCACCGTTTGATTAAACACTTCCCATTCCAGCAAGCATCACAGGACCACTTGTTGTTATCTTCTTTATTAGTGATAATTTTTCGGATGGCAACAACAATAAATATGTTTAGAATTTTACCTCTGAAAGCAAAAACATACCATTTCTGAATCATGGTGCACAATAAAATGTAGGAACAGAAGGGCATCTTTTGGTGTAGCATTCATTAAGGTTTGACCAGGCTTGATACTGAAATTTTGGACATTTAAATGTCATATTTTAAAAGAGTTCAAACAGACCCAGCACGAGCTCCGCGAAAAATAGAAGATGAGTGAAAATGTGCTGATAAGTAATCTATTAATGTAAAATACAGTGGTCAGGCAATGCTTGTGGATCTAATCTATTCAGATTTTAACTCCATAGTTTGTTCAATAAAATGACTGAGCATAATACTTGAAGGTCCATCTCTCAGATCAGTTCTATTACAGTTTTAGTTGCGATAACACTAATCGAGATCATTGATAAATAGAGTTTAAAAGCCATGGGTGGAATTGATCTTTGGTCTAAATCTAGATTAATGTCTGCAATAGAAACCAGTACAAACAGATCAAATCTATAAGGATTGAATATGTTTATTATAGTGCTTTAGAGTAAACCCAGAAAACACACATTGTTCCTGAAACTCAGAAAATGTATCTAAAGATTATGATTACATCCTATTTGCTCTCCTGTTTAAGTGACAACATTTGCAAATATATTTAACAAAACTTTAAAGCTGGATGTCAGAAATTCTGTCTTTAAGTATTGTGGAAGGCCCAACCGGTGGAGTAGATTTGAACAAGCTTGAAAGTTGCTATTACTTTTCGAGGGGATGGCCCTTTCATCAGCCAATCGTCTAAGTAAGGGTAAACAAACAGACCCTTTCTGTGCAGGGCTGCCGCCACCACTGCCTTGCACTTGGTAAAGACTCGTGGGGCAGATTTCCGTCCGAAGGGCAAGACCTTGCACTGGTAATGCTTGCTGCCGACCACGAATCATAGGTATTTGCGATGACATGGAACGATAGGTATGTGGAAGTACGCATCTTGGAGGTCCATCGAACACATCCAATCTCCTGCTTGTAGATGTGGACATATTTGATGAAGCGCCAACATGCAAAACTTCTCCTTCAAGATGACTTGGTTCAGCGATCGAAGATCCAGGATAGGTATGAATTTGTGCTCTTGATCAGACTGATTTGCATATGGCCATGTCTGAACTGGGGTGGCAGGGTGAGCTAAAGATTGGTGATGGATTAAACCCAGATCAGTTGACTGGGGGTGAGTGTTTGATTGGCTACAAACGCTCCATCAATCATCGCCTTTTGTATCGCTTTGTTCGCCCTAAGTTGGCAGGGTATGCTCAGACGTGAGTCCCTTGATCACTTTGCCACTGGATTCAAGCTAGCTTGGCTGATGATGGCTGCAATGCCAGAAACCGGTCCCAGGATGCTTGTTTCTGGTCCAGGGAAGACATGGATTGGCAGGTCGGGCTGGACTGTTACCATGAGGCACAGGGTCAGACTGATTTGCATACGGCCATGTCTGAACTGGGGTGGCAGAGTGAGATAAAGAACGGTGATGGATTAAACCCAGATCAGTTGACTGGGGGGGGGGAGTGTTTGATTGGCTCAAACGCTCCGTCCATCATCCCCTTTTGTATCGCTTTGATCTCTTTTTGGCACAAGGAAGTACCTGGAATAAACTCCCTTCCTTCGCTGAGCAGGAGGAACCTCTTCTATGGCCTTTTTTCACAGAAGGGTTACCATTTCCTGTCGAAGCAACTTTAGCTGGTGAGGACGAGATCTTTTCGGAGGAATGCCCTTTGGAGGCACACAAAAAAGTAGTGCGCATCCCTTGCGCAGTATACTGAGCACCCACCAATCTTTGTTATGTTGCACCACTCTCTCAGATGATGTGAAACACTTCCTCCCACTGGAGTGGGCAACGGCACCAGAGGAAGCTCTTGTTCATTGCTTCCCTGCTGATCTGGGAGTGTTAGAGGATTGCTGCTGATGACCTCCTCTACCTTGGTTTGACTTTTGGCCTTGGAACTGCGACTTGCCTTGGTTTTTGCTTTGGGACCACTGAGGGGTTTGAACCCTCTGTTGGTAGCCCTTGCGCTGGTTGGGTCTGTATCTCCTCTTGAACTCTTTTTCCAATACCACAGCATTGAGAGTGTCTAACTCTGCTTTCATCCTAGCCATCTCCTCATCGGTGTGGGTGCCAAACAGAGAGGAGCCAGAAAAAGGTAGGTTAAGGATCCTCTGATGTGCATCTGATTTAAGAGCCGTTTGTCTCAACCAGGCAGACCTTCTAGCGCAAATGCCATGCGCATAAGAATGTGCCGTCAGCGTAGCATCATCCGCTGCCATGCTAATCACTTGGTTGGCTACAAGGGATCCCTCTTTGATAACCTCCTTAATATCCCTTTGATCCTCTATTGGAAGCTTTTCCTTGAAACGGTCCAAGGAGTCCCCTAAGGCTCTGTCGTAGCGGCCTAAAAAGGCTGCTGCGCTAGATGCTTTTAGAGACAATGCTGCAGACCCGCAAACCTTCCATCCCCAAGAGTCCTGGGACCTGCTTTCTTTGTCTGGTGGGACTGGCGAAGATGCAGCTACTGCATGCGTTTTTCTTGCCGCCGCAATGATCACAGAGTCCGCAGGCGGATCTGATTTCAAGAAAACTATGTCTGTTCCTGCAGGCGTATTTTTCTTCTAAATTCTAGCTGGTGCAGCCTTAATTGCAAATAGAGTTAGAAAAATGTCCATCACTGGTTCCAGAAGACCAGGAACCAGAGCGAGCAACGGTTGAGATGTAGATCCCTGATGTAGTGCCTCAAAAATCACCGTTGTAGCGACCAGAGGAGTCGACATCTCAATGTTCAGCTTCTGTGCCCCCCTCTGAAGCACATCATGGTAAGTATTTATGTTGTCTATCGGAGACACTCTTGATTGAGGGCTATCCGACAAAGTGGGTGAATAGTCCGTTTTAGAGGAGCGAGTGGATGAGGAAGACCATGTAGGAGACCTTCTCCTTTTGTGACGAGAACTAGAAGGTCTGCGCTCCCTTGATCTGCCAGCCCAGTCCCTACATCTGGCTGAAGGAGATCTATCCACCGCTTGCACCAATCTTTGCAGCGGCAACCTGTGGAGCGGACTGGTGTATTCCACCTCTCGTCTTGTTGCTCCTCTAGGGTTCTTACTCCAGTGATGGATTGGAAGAAGCCACCTCGGAGATAAATGAACAAAAGGGGAAGCACCCCTGTGCTGTGAAGAAGATCTTCGTCGCGACCTTTCTGAATGTCGCTCTGGGGATGCAGATGGTGAATGCTCTGGTGAAGGGCGAGTGAGGAGTGAGAGGAGGAGTGCTGTCACGCTGATTCCGTCACTAAAACTACAGAGCCTTCTCCAGACCTCACTGAGGTGGGTCTCGACATTGAGCGTATGACCTGACCGTGATCTCCTTCTCAACGTCGATTTTTGGCCAGTTGTTGGGTCCGGTCTCGACATGGACTCTCTGTTCCTCGACATCGATTGTCTTGCTGACTACTTTGAAGTACCTCTGTGCATCGATGCCGATCGGCGGCGAGCGGACGATGGCGGAGGGCTTTTGTTCCTCGACGCCAATCGTCGCCGGGTTGACGACTGCGGAGGGCTTCTGCTCCTTGACGCCGATCGTCGCCGGGTTGACAATGGTGGAGGACTTGTAACTCTCGATGCCGATCGTCGCCGGGTTGACGACCACGGAGGATCACGATTCTTCGACGCCGACAGCGAATGAAGTGTGCACCTGAATGTCGGTGTTCTCTCCGTGTTATGACAAGAGAAGACCTTTGACGGCGGGCTCGCCGTCGAAGGTCTTCTCTTGTCATAACACGGTGAGAACGCGCAGCGGAATCTTGTGCGTGCTGCCAGCGCGATCATGTGTGTGTGTTTTTTTTAACTATTCCTTGGAACGAATTGCATTTTTAAAACTTACTTTGCCTCCTGCTTCAAAGCCTTGCTCCAGACTTATGTGCTCCGACCCCGGTCCACCACAGCTGACGCTGCTTGAGTGGAGGGAGGACACACACGGCCTGACACTCCCCCTGGCACGTTAGACGCCTCGGCTAGGCGGCAGGCGGAGCAGTACATAAACCAGCATGAAACGAACACACAGCGGGGGCGCAGCGGGCACGCCGCTGGCGTGCCAAAGGTAAGCCAAAGGTAAGCCAAAGGTAAGCCCGTCTGCGCCCGTCCGCGCTAGAACGGGCCTAGGGCCAGGAACCTCTGCCCCTATCCCCGTCACCCCTATACTACTCTTGAGGACCCTTCTTTAACTCAGACAGGCTCCCCAGCCCCAATGTGCTCAGTCAATCTCCATTGGGAAACAACAAAGTCACTGCCCCCACAGCTCCTACAGATTTCCCCTTTCAGATCCGCGCCAGCCTATACGTAATCAAATCCGCATGGCCCTGCTGAACTGCAGGTCCCTGCCTAAACATGCTGTGGAGATCTCCATGCGCCTACAGGACTACTGCCTTGAAGTTCTGTTCTTAACAGAAACCTGGCTCTCCCCAGATGCCGACTCAGACGTTGTTCAGGCCCTGCCCTTGTGCTACCTGATTCAATGCCTCGATAGACCCAATGGCAAGGGGGGAATAGCAATTATATACAAAAATCACCGTACCTGCCGCATTCTTGATAGCCCTACCTCAGACTGTGAAAATGCTCTTTTTACAATTCAATTCTCCCCCCTGATGTCTCTCTCGGGGCTCCTTATATACCCCCCACCCCCCGGGAGCACTAGGGCAATTCTGTACAACACTCATGGAAAACCGCCCTCTCTCTGGCAAGCACCCTACCCAACTTCACTATCTTAGGAGACCTCAACCTCCACTTTGATAATCCTGGAGACAAAGTGGCGAGGAAACTAGCACTCGACCTCGGAGCATACCAGTTTCATCTCATGAATTGTGAACCCACACATACGAAAGGACACCCCCTTGATCCTATCTTTTCTACTCTCTCCGAACTAATTGTGTCAGAGCCGGTACCCGTGCCCTGGTCAGATCACTTGATAGTTCCATTCAGCTGGCACATCTCCGACACCTCCCTCCCCATACCCACTCCAAGCACTCTCGAACGACCCTGGTAGAAGCTTGCGCAGGAAGAGTGGAGACAACAACTGGAGCTCGCCCCTCCTCCATACGACCCAATACCTCAGTGGCTGATATGAAGTTCTCTGCATGGATTGAGGACTCGCTAGACATAGGCCGCCCCAGAAAAGCTGCCCCGAAACAAGTTAGAAAGACCAAATCCCCCTGGTTCACCCATGAACTTCGCCTCCTAAAAAAACAATGTAAAATAGCAGAAAGAGAGTGGAGAAAAGAATATGCTACCTCAAAGAAAACAGAATACCGACAATCTATTTTAGCCAATAAAAACAGCCCTCAAAACTACCCAGGTTGCCTTCTTTGAAGAAAAAATCAGATCCTCCACCTGCTCTTCCAGGGAAACCTTCCGTATCTTAAAAAAAACTTTTGAAAATCCCCAACCGATCCTGCCCTCTCCTCCCCCCCCCCCACCGTCCCCTCGACCCCTCCACTCATCACAAAACTGAACTGGCAGAATTTCTCGCCAACAAAATAAAAAATATCCTCAAATTCCTTCCGCCCAGCAACTCCGATCCACCTCCGGAACCCCTCTCCCTCTGCACTTCACCGTAAAGACCCCAGCCTAGAATCATTCTCCCCAATATCGGAGGATACTCTTCTTCCTATTCTTCAATCAATCAAAAGCAGCTCCCCACTTGATCCAGCTCCGCTAAACATATTAAAATTAGTCTCACCCACCATCAATCTCCCTATTATAAATCTGATCAACTCCTCCTTAGTGCAGAGCACTGCCCCCCTTAATTGGAAGAGGCCATAGTAAAGGCATTTCTAAAATAGCCAAACCTGGATCCAACTGATCTAAGCAACCACCGCCCCATTTCCATACTGCCTGGGATCAGTAAGGTGGCAGAAAAATCTGTCAACCGCCTGCTATCCGCCTTTCTTGAATCCAGTGACTTACTCCACGTCTCAAAGACGGGCTTCCGCCCCGGCCAGAGCACAGAAACTGCGCTGGTAGCAGTCATGGAAGAGGCAAGAAAGATCCTAGATTCAGGAGGATCCGTAGCTGTGATCCTCCTGGATCTGAGCGCAGCCTTTGACATGGTGAACCACAACACCCTGGTTCACCGCCTCAGGGAGTGGGAGTCACCGGCACGGCCCTGTCCTGGCTGAAATCTTTCCTTCAAGACCGGACCTTTCAAGTCCTTGAGGGCAACATCAAATCCCAACCTACTCTGCTGCACTGTGGCGTTCCCCAGGGCTCCTCCCTGAGCCCTACACTTGTTAATGTTTATATGTCCCCCCTGGAGAAAATAGTTACCCCCTATGGGATCAAAATAGTCACCTACGCAGACGATACCCAGCTGATCGTATCTCTGAATAAACTGGATCGCTTCCCCGAAAACCTATGTTCTTGTCTTAAAGACATCACTGTCTGGATGACCAATTCCCACCTCAAACTGAACAGTGAAAAAACAGAGATCCTGGTATTAGGCAACCAATGTAACTTTTCACCTGAGACTATGTGGCCCTCCTGCATGGGACCAGCACCAATTCCTAAAGAAGACATAAAAAGTCTGGAAATATGGCTCGACCACGACCTCACGTTTAAAACCCAAGCTAGGAAACTGCAGGTGTCTGTTTTGGTCTCCTCCGTACAACCCGCAAAATCCTCCCCCTCCTTCCCCCCGACTCCAGAAAACTTCTCATCTTGGGGCTCATTCTATCCAGACTGGACAATGGCAATGCCTTATATCTGGGTGCTCCCAAAACCGTCATTGCTAAACTCCAGGTCATTCAGAACTCAGCAGCCAGGCTGCTGTCAGGCACAAAACACCGGTGCTCAGCTTAACCTGCCTTAAGATCACTTCGCTGGCTACCAATACAGGAGAGAGTCCATTTTAAATCTCTGTGCACCTCTCACAAGATCCTTCATGGCAAGGGCCCCCTATCCTGAAAGACATGATAAGACCATACAAAGCCAACTGAAACCTCCAGTCTGACCTTTTACACTTAGCTTTCACTCCCAGAATTAGGAAGGCACGCACAGGGGGCCGCCTCTTTTCTTACATCGCCCCCAAGCTCTGGCACTCCCTGCCACTTGCCATCCGCAGCGAAGCCAACCTCCTCTCCTTTCGAAAACTCTTGAAAATCTGGCTGTTCCCCTAAACTTCATCGTTCCCACTAGCACGCCCCCGGGTAACCATGCGCTTTACAAATCCTCCTTTCATCACATTTAATCACTCGCTCATACAGTCAGTCATGCACCTACTAAATCCTTCATCCAGACACTTATACATCCACTCATTCTTCAATATGTAAGACATATTTTAACTTTACAGAAACATACAGTCACTGGATGTTGTCATCAGTGATGTCATCAGTGATGTCATTTGAGATGTCATCAGTGATGTCATCAGTGATGTCACTGACCATGTCATGAATGATGTAATATGTGACATCATCAGCAGTGGATTGCGGGTGCGCGATATATAGTTAGTGCAACTAACTATATATGGAATTTCAATGGTTTTGTGTGAGTAAAATAAGGTTTTGTAAATGCGAATTCCTAACTATATATGGTCTATAACCTATGTTTTTTTCAGTGAATTTTCAAGGTTTTGTAAATGCTAATTCCTAACTATATATGGTCTATAACCTATGGTTTTTTCAGTGAATTTTCAAGGTTTTGTAAATGCTAATTCCTAACTATATATGGTCTATAACCTATGGTTTTTTCAGTGAATATATATATATACATACATATATAAACATATATCATCTGTATATCTATATAAATACAAACATAAATGCATGCATACATATACTTATATGCATACAGATGCATGTTATTTACATGAAAGTTGAAAAAACACTAATAAAAGCAAAGCTAAAAAGCCACCTCATTACAAACAGAATGGCTTTAACTTAAACGAGGGCGAGATCTATTGCATTTTCAATGCTTGTTTACTTTGGTTCCATCAAGAAGGCATTCAGATGCGTCACACATTTGCCATAAATTCTGAATGTTAGCACTCTAGTTGCACATTAGATCACTGTAGTAAAGCTACTGCTCACCAGGGATGTCTGCTGCTGGTATTCAAAGTGCATGTTTCAGTCTGCATGTCAGATTTTTTTTAATGAAATTGAAGAGGGTTTGAGAAGTCACTCAAAATGTGCCCTAATTTTTCTTTCTGCAGCACTAATCATAATTCATATGGCAAAATATACCCCCTCATTTTGTTCCTTTTTAAATTAAATGTTTTAAGAGTTACCACTTTATTCCAATCAAGATGGCTTCAGGTGTGCCATACCTTTGTAATAATTAGGACTGTTAGCGCTCTAGTTGTTCTTTAGAACACTCTGGGACATTCTGTCATTGGGCTATACTTGGGCTACATCTGGGTGATATTTGGGCTACATTTGGGCTCTTTTGTCTCTGGTGGCCATTTTGGGAGACTGCATGTCAGAATGTTTTAATGAAATAGAAAAGGATTTGAGAAGTCACTCAAAATGTGCCCTAATTTTTCATTCTGCAGCACTAATCATACTTTCTATGGCAAAATATACCCCCTCATGTTGTTTCTTTTTAAATTAAATGTTTTAAGAGTTACCACTTTATTCCAATCAAGATGGCTTCAGGTGTGCCATACCTTTGTAATAAGTAGGACTGTTAGCGCTCTAGTTGTTCTTTAGAACATTCTAGGAGGCTGCAGTAGAACACAAAGGAATCAACTGACAGTCTCTGTCCTTGTTGGATGTACATGTTTTACTGAGAATGTCAGCATTTTCACATGACTGAGAAAGATAATGTGAATTTACAGAAAATATGCTTTCAGTTTAGCTTATAGATCCCCTTCCAAACCACTGTGGGAAAATCATGAGATATTAGTTTTCTTTCAAACAATATTCATGATATCACAGCAGAAGGTTTTTTCACATGGTAAAATCACCTTAGAACCCACCACAATTCCTCAAACGAGTATGGTACCATCAACAAATGATTTATAATGTAACTAAAGTCCTAAAACCCTCTATTAACTACAATGCTTTTTAATGAGGTGCTATCATGTATATTGGTCCCAAGATGGCTGCCAACACTTCTTGGATGAAGTGCTGACAGCCAATCAGATCAGATGTGTGGTTAGGCTCCGCCCAGATATATATCTTTTTTTTAACCTAAATTACTCAAAATCCACTGGAGCACATATATTGAGACCTAGCAAAGGCACATCGGGCTAACAGTCCCTACAATTTTGCCAAGTTTCGTGCAAATCCATTCAGCCGTTCGAGCTAAAAGTGAGGCCAACCGCCCTATGGAAATTTACATGGGAAAAACGTGTTTTGGGACCCCCCTTTTTTCTCGGCCCCCCCTTGATGAAACCCCCCCAAATTGTCAGGGGCTGCTCAGAAACAAAATGTTCCATTTTCCTGAAAATGTCAGCCAATTCCGTCCACAAACGCCAAAGTTATTAGCCATAGAATTTTCAAAAATCCCATAGAGAAAAAATCCTAACTATATATACCTACTGGCGACCGCCAGTAGGTAATATATACACATATATATATATTTGTATTCAAATATATATATGTGTTTCCGGGGTCCCGTGCATGGGCGGGAATATTCTAATGATTATCGCTATTGATGAGGATCCCCTGGAAGAGAATTGATCTATCTATTCATTTTTTTGGTTTCTGGAGTAGCATGCTACTCGCCGAAAAGCGCTTCAACACTTCATCAGGGGTAGCAGGCGCTATATAAATGCAAAACCTTCCCTCTTCTATCCCTCCACTATCTTTTTCAACCCAACTAACAGACCAACATGTCCAGCTCTCAAATACATTTTATATTTCCCTACACTAATTCACCACTAATCATTTTTGGATCCTGGAGTAGCGTGCTACTCGCCGAAAAAGCACTTCAAAGTTCGTCAGGGGTAGTAAGCGCTATATAAATGCAAATACAATACAATTACTGTTTATATCGGGCTGCACTAACACGAGGACAGAAGTAGAGTGGGGCTTAGAGTTTATCTGCCAAGAACGGAGCATACTACAGAAAGTGTGTGAACAGTCTATATGTTTGCGCCTGGCAGGGAAAAACACAGCAAACAATATCGAAGAGTCTATTGGCTCAGTCAAGGCTTGTATTTTTAATACAATTCATATTTGCAAGGACAAGGATAGGAAATAAAGCTTTCTAAATATACAAAAGAAAAGTGGATGATTTAGAAAAATGCTCCGGCCCACACCCATCTCCCACATAGCAGGAAGGATACACTGTGAATGCGATATCCTCTGTGGCAATGTGCGCCTCTACAGGAGTTACATTTGAATTATCAAAAACATACCTCCTCCCAAAAAGAAAATGTTACTGGGCCAACTGGAAAGTTAATGTAAAGGAACAAATAGGCACTGTATCAATACTGAAGGCATTTTTGACAAACCGGGGTTAAACGTTTCAGAAGGCAACAACTCGATGAACCAGGCTACCAAAGCACAGGAATGCGGCGGGAGTCTCCAGCTCTGGGTCGGATTCCTGTAATGATGCACGTGCCGCAGGGAACAGATGCAAGGGGCACGCATCGTTCTCATAAACTACCTTGACTTATATGGTGCAAAAATCTAGGCGTTTTCATTGTTTGGTATTAAAACGCATAGATATAGAAGACAGACCAGATGCTCCGGACCTCAAAAGAATGGATTCTTAGGCATTCTGAAACTTTTTGTGCAAGGAGGGATTTAAAATTAACTACATCGCCTGCAAAAGGTCAGAGGGCACGACGTGCTCTGGAGTGAGCATGATTTGGTTCCCAGAACTCCTTGCAAGAAGGAGCTTGTGAATTTGAGTCTTCACAGAGCTCCTGCGGGATCTATGACTGGTCAGTTCATCTCTCCAAGCTATTACGCAATTCATTTCTCCTTGGTTAATGCTCGGAAACTGGCAGACAAGGTCCATTTTTCATGGGTTCATCGTACTCCAATCTGCCATAGCTTTCAGGCATAGGGTGATAAAAAAAAGAAATGCCTAATTAAAAGAACAACGATCGGTCAGCAGGTTTTACAGCTTTTTGTTCAACATTAAAAAGGTCCCAAAGCAAGAGAGGGAAAGGCAGAAAAGGGGATGGTGATAAACAGAGACAGCAAGGATGAACAAGCGCGTGGCGCGTGCGCCAGGTCAGCGGTGAAAGTTAAAGCGATGCGTTTGGAGCAAAAGTGAACCAGGGCCAGCGCAACCTCCATCTGTTTCAAATTAACGCGACAGCGAGACGCGGGCGTGATAACTGGAAACAGATGGCGCTGCTGCTCTCTCCCGAGCTCCCTAAGCCAGGGGAGAGAGAAGGCGGGACATGCACCCGCCTTTGGCCAATTGCATGCTGTCTTTCTTAGAAAGACAAATGAAAAGGCCAATAGCTGGTGATGAAAAAAAAAAGCACACGCACGAGCCTGTATTCAGAGTTTAAAGCCCTTACTAAAAGCCTCGCAGGCGAGACCTAAAAATGGTGTACGAACCATTATAAGTATACAGAAGGGTTTTAATATACAAAACCATCCAGTGCTCATATTAATCTTCATAGAGTGGTGAATTCACTGGTGGTACCTAAAAGAATACATACATAGGAAATATAAGAATGGTTTGAAAAAATCTAGGTCAGACATTTGAACAACTGTGCTGGTGTTACATTTCAAAGCTATCAGTCCAGGACATACAAAACCGTCTGAAAGGGACACAACCCTATACTGTATGGTCAATGTCTGTTATTCTTAGTATAGGTGAAAAATAAAATAATATTTAGACAACAAGATTCACTACAATAACAATATACTGTAAAAGAGTTAATCCGCTGACGTCGGGAATTGTTCCTCAGCTCACCGTGGCATGCTGCTCAGGGTGACTCTACGCCCTATAAAAGAATTATAGGTAGGGGAGCATGGTAAGAAAATAAGTCTTCTGGAAGGCTGTAACAGTTCTAGGCATTTCATAAACAAGTGTAAAGATAAAGTGTACCCATGTAGATTAAAAACCGTCCAAATACTCATAGGCGGTGTCTGCAATAGTGATTGAGGTATTTTCGTATGGCTGTGAAGTCCCTAATAGGTTCCCCGAGCATGTATTTAGATGTCACTAAGGTTAATTGAGACAAGCGGGCAGCGTAATGGTGTTAAATACTAGGGGGAGACACGCCAAGACCGTGGAGGCAGTCGTGTGTCTGCCTTGAAGTTTGTGTATCAATGCATTTAATGGCTCGTGCCTCATAACAGGCGTGTGTTAAGGCAGCACAGGGTGAACAAAGGCAGAACCATACTGCAGTAATTTCCATAGCAAACATGTGGTGTTATGGGGAAAAAAAGACTCTTAGAGCTAGTTGGTCTAACACACAAGTACAGCGTGCTTAGATTTCAGAAGCAACTGCCCCATCAAAATATGCAGTGGCAAGGCACATGATAACACTGCCTAGTTTAAACGTAGATGCAGCATTCTTCAAGTTGAAAACAGCGGACGTGTTTGATGTGCACTGCAATAACAAAGCTGCGATGCAAAGGAGGAAATGCGCTTAAAATAGTTGACCTCTGCATGGGGGCAGCGTGCTTTGTTTTCAAGACAAAACACCTGCCACATGTGCACTGAGAACTTTCCTGCGACATGAGAGTGTGCTTTGAAATTTCCATATAGAAAAAAAAGAAAAGACGTCTCAAGGCACAAAAGATTCAAGTAAAACAAAAAGGTAGGTTCAGGGACCCATTTCTGTATACAAGGAACGCGCTGTTTCGGTGCAGAAAACATTACAGATATAACAAATGTAGGGTCAGAGACCCATACCTATATACGGGGAGCAAGCAATCCGTTATGCCACAGCAGATGGAGGACGGTGTCCAGAGTAATTGCTTTTACTTGAATAGAGGACCAGGGGCTCGCTAAAGCCGAATTTGGTGTGTGGCTACTCACTCAAGTTGTATAATTGCATCACTCTGATGCAGTCACGTGACCACGTGTACTTGGGAAATGTAGTCCAATGCCGGCAGCAAGAATCTGAATGAACGCGCACTAAATGCTGAAGGCTTTCGTGCCTCTGTCACACACAGCCGCTTCTTAACGTGGAATAGAATTACTAAAGACGGACCTCCATCGAAGTTAAATGCAAACACGACGATGTACTGGCATGTGTTTTTAAAGGGTCAGCGCCGTATACCCAAGGGCAGAAGACCCATTAGGAAAATCAGCACACCCGAAAACCAGATTGCTCATAGTAGAAATGAGTGATGGGTGTGTAAACCATGTCCCTTGTACTACGCATGTCAGCCCCATATATCTAAGGGTATAGAGATATCAGTGCACCCGAATCAGAGTACCCAATCTTGTATGGATGAGCGTAGGATGTTTGGACCATGTCCATGGGACAGTCTGTTACAGGTATCTGGTGGTGGTAATCTTCTTCTGAGCTTATGAGAGGACAATAAAAAATATATATATATGAAAATATAGAAAAGAACAGGCAGTGTCCCTGGCACATATTCTAAGGCACCTGGTTATTAGGAGCCATAGTTCTATATGGTTAGCCATACGTATTCTCTTGCATGTTAGGTGACCTGTGGCACTTCACCACACACCCTGAAAAATCGCTCATGTGGAAATGGTGAAGTCTAATGGGGCCCCCTCCGTGAGAGAAGGGACAACTCCCTTGTTCCTATTGCAACCAATGGAAATTTGGTACTATCCTACACGGACAAGGGAAAATGGTGTTCAGGCCCGGTCCTATCCCAATCACTGCTTTTGTTCCCATGGTTTGTCTGTGCCAATTGGGATTTCAGTTATATGTGTGTAACAACGATATTTTGGTCATCTGGCGAGGTGAAGATCAATCTATCACTACCTTCGGGAAATTGATTTGCAAGAACTAAGAGTGTGGCATGCCAATGACAGCTTCCACAACAACTTCAAGAAAATATTGTCCTATCTTATAGTCCCTATTAACTGGCACAAACAGAATTTTCCTAAAGTAAACAATTGGTTTAATAAGGAATTCAGACTAATACGTAGATATCGTGGTAAGGCACTTTGCACAAAGGACATCTCAGAAATCAGTCTGGGTGGAGAGAGGTACAAAAGGGCCCACGCTCGAGCTAAGAAAGATGGCAGGAACTCAAATTGGCTCGCTCTCTTAAGAACTCCACCAGGTTTTGGGCACTTGTAAAGTGGAGGGGAGAGATGTCTCTGCTTCACCTCTGCAAAATAACATTTATCCCCAGACCTGGGTTGATCATTTCAACAATCTTTATTCAGTAAGTCCATTTAATGAGCCGGGCACTGTGCTGGGGACTGTGTAAACAGACAACTCTATAGCTATACCTGGCTCTTTCCTTGACCTGGCCGACATCCTCAGCTCTGGATGCAATAACCAGAGGTAGGGCTCCAGGATTAGTCAGCATTCCAGCTTATATCCTTCTGCTAGAAATTCGGAGCACTGAATTATTTTGATGGTGTGTTTTCTTATGGCGCTTGAAACCATCTCTACCGCTGAATCTTTTCTGACATTAGAGCACTGATAATTATTTTACCCAGTGTGGATTCTCATATGTTTAGTGAGAGTAGATTTACAGCTGAAACATTTTTGGCATTCGGAGCACTGATAAGGTTTTTCCCCAGTGTGGGTTCTTATATGCAGAGTGAGACTTCTTTTTTCAATGAAACATTTCTGGCATTCAGAGCACTGATAAGGTTTTTCCCCAGTGTGGGTTCTTATATGGTGAGTGAGACTGATTTTTTCACTGAAACATTTGTGGCATTCAGAGCACTGATAAGGTTTTTCCCCAGTGTGGGTTCTTATATGCTGAGTGAGACTGCTTTTTTCACTGAAACATTTGTCGCATTCAATGCACTGATAAGGTTTTTCCCCAGTGTGGGTCCTTGTATGTTTAGTGAGTTTGCTTTTTTCACTGAAAGATTTCTGGCATTCAGAGCACTGATAAGGTTTTTCCCCAGTGTGGAATCGCATATGTGCAGTTAGAAGTGATTTAAGTTTGAAATCTTTTGGGCATTCAGAGCACTGATAAGGTTTTTCCCCAGTGTGGAATCGCATATGTGCAGTTAGAAGTGATTTAAGTTTGAAATCTTTTGGGCATTCAGAGCACGGATAAGGTTTTTCCCCAGTGTGGATCTTTGTATGCAGTGTGAGACTACTTTTTACAATGAAACATTTCTGGCATTCAGAGCACTGATAAGGTTGTTCCACAGAATGGGTTATTGCATGTCGAGAAAGACTTTGTTTGTTACAAAACCTTTCTTGGCATTCAGAGCACTGATAAGGTTTTTCCCCAGTGTGGAATCTCACATGTGCAGTTAGAAGTGATTTAAGTTTGAAATGTTTTGGGCATTTAGAGCACTGATAAGGGCTTTTCCCACAGTGGATTCTTGTATGTTCAGTGAGTCTGATTTTGTAACTAAAACATTTCTGGCATTCAGAGCACTGAAAAGGTTTCTCTCCAGTGTGGGTTCTTCTATGATGAGTGAGACTGTTTTTGTAAATGAAACATTTCTGGCAATCGGTGCACTGATAAGGTTTATCCCCAGTGTGGATTCTTCTATGCCGTGTGAGAATGTATTTGTCAATGAAACATTTCTGGCAATCCGTGCACTGATAAGGTTTTTCCCCAGAGTGGGTCCTTGTATGATGAGTGAGTCCTCTTTTGTCACTGAAACATTTCTGGCATTCAGCGCACTGGTAAGGTTTTTCAACAGAGTGGGTTAATACATGTTGAGAAAGACTTTGTTTGTTACAAAACCTTTTCTGGCATTCAGAGCACTGATTAGGGTTTTCCCCAGAGTGGATTCTCATATGTTCAGTGAAATAAGATTTACGGCTGAAACTTTTTTGGCATTCAGAGCACTGATAAGGTTTTTCCACAGAGTGGGTTAATGCATGTCGAAGTAGACTGGGTTTGATACTAAACCTTTTCTGGCATTCAGAGCACTGATAAGGTTTTTCCCCAGTGTGGATTCTCATATGCTCAGTGAGATAAGATTTACGGCTGAAACTTTTTTGGCATTCAGAGCACTGAGAGAGGTTTTTCACAGTGTGCATTCTCTCAAATTCAATGAGATGAGATTTATGGCTGAATCTTTTTTGGCACGGGTAACTTTTTTCCTCAACTTGGGTTATTTTGCTTTGATTGAGGCGGGTTTGAACACTGAATTTGTTCTCACAGCCCGTGTTTTTATAAGGTGTATTCATAAAGTTAATATCTCTACATTTAGTTTTCTCTTGCTTATATGCCACGGTACGAGTGAACCCGATGTTAGATTCGGGCTTGTTTAGATAATGTTCAGCATTTATCGCTAAAAGAAATTGTGTGTAATCTTCTTAACACTTGAATTGAGCAAAATATGTCTGGAAGCAGCCCTGTAACACCTGTCGAAATGTTTCTAGCAGATAATAGTCTTTTGGTTATAGCCTCTCCGGCAGCAACTTATTTGTGCCTGAAGTTTTTCTCACATCTATTTGTATAGGTTCTTAGCAATGCAGTGATATGGTGTTAGTCTGATATTTAATGATTAAACTGAGAAGTACCTGTTTGCACTGACGTAATGGCAGTAACTGAGAACATTAGAACATGCACAGTACTATTGTAGATCATCAGTCGCAGAACATCAGTTCCTTCTACCCTCTCTATGTTTGGTGTAAGGTTAAGGTTTGTAGTGCTGTAGACGAGGATTTATTTACATTAGCTATAGCACAACGGTGCTCATTTAATCAGCTTTTACAAATCACTCCTGCACAACAGATTATGTTGAAGCGATTTACATAGAATTACAGAACAGTACACAATAAAAAGGAAACAATCTGAGATGGTCATGAACACAATAAAGGGGTGAATTTTTGATGTTTTCGTAAGAGTGAGCAGAGTGGGTCGAGGTGTAATATCCCGAGGCAGATAGTCTCAGACTTGTGTAACTGGTTAAAAATGGTTGTTGAACAAAGGTGATTTTCCAATCTTTTGGTTGGTAGCATGTCAGCTTCGGAGTCTTCTTTCAGCGTCTTTTCTTTGATGGTCTGCAGAAGAAACCTTTTGTTATAACTTTCTTTTATGCAGTGTGTGCTTCCTCTCTGGAATTACATGATGCTTTAGATTAACGTTATTCTGTCATGCTGAGACAATTTGTCTTTCTGATAATATTTCAGATGAGGATGCTGTGATTGGTTGTTCTGGGATTATTTCTGAAGCTGTGTGCACAGATATGACTTTGCTCTGGGTTAATGAAATGCAAAATTAGAGACTTCACTTACAGTTATAGTACTTTCCTCAGCTCCCACTTCCTCGCCACACCGAGATTTTGGAAATTGTGTTTAAACTTAGAATGCTAGATGTCCATCAGTTTTTCAAAATAATCCTTCTTATGGCACTAAAATTCAGTTGCCTGGTGCTAAATCTTGCTTTCTTCGTCCGTAATTTCAATCACCTATAGTATTAAAATTAAATAGTCAAAACATGTAAATTTCCCCCAAAAATAATTTCCAAGCCATATCAATGCAGAATTGCAGAATTTTGAGAATGTTGAGCTGTTCTACAGACAGAGAAGAGTGAAGAATGGTAGCTTGAGAGTACTTGAATGTAGGAGTGAGGATTTGTAGAATTTTCAACATTTTATTAAGCTCACAAAGGATACCTGTACCCTATGGACTTGTAATATAGAATCCCAAAAGCAGAAATTAAGGTCATATGGACTGGCACCAAACAGGCTTTAAAAAAGAATACTATTAATTAATTTTTAAAGTAGATTTCTGGGACGGGAATTTCCCCTCCACGGACAACAGGTGTTTTCCCCTGCCCTGAGTTACCACCTACTTGTATCTGGTGACCTGACTTTTGAGTTTGGCCTCTGCTGCACGCAAATCTATTGTGTGTTTTGAGGACTATGCCTAGACCTATCCCTCAACTATGTCCAGAGTATGAATCGAGGGCAATGAAATTAAGGCGTGCTTTCATGTGTTTATTTTCTTCCACCTGATTATGAGTTGTTAGGTTTTTCTGAACCAGGATGAACCGGGTGCAGAAAAACAGGACACCATTTTTTTTCCAGACAGAAAAATTAGACTGAAAAGACCCACAAGACTCTGGGTGCCGCAGAAGCAGCCAAGACCTATGCTATGTTTTTTACTAACTGGGGGAAACACACATTTCTTCCCTCAGTTAGAAAATGCTTTCCTCTTCCCTCCCATGCTTCACCCATCTCCCCCCAACCAACCACATGCATATATCTACCACCTGCTTAAAACAAGTGGTAAATAAAAGCAGAAAAACACTATGAAATAATGAATGGCATGCGGTTTAACAGGCAGAAGAATCTGTTCCTCATGGCAACACCCTAGTCCATGGCGTCAAACTTGTAACTGCACATTATTGGGGTAAATATACCACAAAACAATTACATGAGATTTTTCTGCCACCCCAGTAGTGTGCAACTTCTAACAAGGGACTATGAGAGGTCTTGGAGCGGTCCTGTGACCTGGAGTGTCACACCAAGTGTGCCCTTATTTAAGGCAGACGACTGTCATGGGTTTAACAGCTAGAGCGGTGGTGGCAATGCACCATGTTGTAAGGCTCAATAGCCTGATGAGATCTTTGCATCATGGTCAGTGGAGTGGCTTTCACACCCATGTAATGCTTCATTTCTATGCCTGTGCCCAGACTTTGCGCTAACATCAAGTGCGTGTTTAGGGTGTTGGTGTGCGTGGCATAAATGCAATGTGAGAGTGCGACAGAGTAAACCGCATCTCCTGCCTGCCAGTTGTGTATACAAGTGGGACCATCTATCCCTCTTTTATACCCTAGTTCAAAGTCCTCTGTTACCAAGGAATAATGTGCTCTACAAAGTATTCAGGTGCCTGCTGTGCCGTCAGGGATGGTGTCAGCCTGACAGCCTATCTAAGTTGAATGGACATCACCTGCAGGCTTAATTACTTAATTGAGAAGCTGTGTACCTGTCCTGAAGAGCCTAGACGTCTGCCTAGAAGCCTGCCTGTATGGTAAGAAAGGGAAGGGAGTTTGACTATCCAGCAGGAGGACAAGGCTGTCCTGGAAGAAGCAAGGTCCGACACATCCTCGTTATCTGTAGGGCGGGCCAGAAAGCCATCCAGCAGGACCAGCTAGTCTGAGGGACCCCCCAATCCCCGCCAAGACTCTTCCAACAGTTCAAGGCAGAAAAAAAACCCTATAACAACATGATTGTTGAGGCGCAGTTGGATGATTGTGTGCTGCCAACCGGCCCGTTCAAGGTTGCATTTGCCAAATTCCTAACACAACAGGGTCTGAATCTATTGGCTTCCTGGCGAGCCTGTGTTGGGCTTTTAGCTGCTGAATTTCTGACTACTCTGTGTCAGAGGCTCATGAGGGACTACACCTACTCCAGTGTCGAACACCCTGTCTGAGCTTACGCCTGTGGTCCAGCCGGCCACAGTGTGGGCTCAATTGCTGACAGTCAGGCCTCCAGAGGGGCTGCAGTTACCGACAGGCCAGGTTTGACTGCTACCTTGTGACTGCTGATCTTCAGGCAACTGCAAAGAAAAGACAGAATGGATGCCCTACTGAATGCAGCACTATATACAGGACAAAAGCGCTCCACAAAAGCCTGCTGGTGGGTCACTGCTCTCTCGAGTGTTCGAACGTGCCATTCAAGTGCCGGGAAAGAGACCCACACAAGACTGACTCATCCAGTGAAAGGGTAGGACACTTACGACAGAGCATACACGCATTGGGGTGACTGGAGTGACAGGCGGCCTGTTGAATTAACTTGCGAGCTATAGAATTAATTCAAGGCAGTGATTCAAGACCAGACACAAGCCTTGATTGAGAGAATGTTGAAAGAACGTAAATTGAAGTGCGAGGCTCAGGACAGGGAATGTGCTTTCCTGGAGGCTCGCTTGGCATGTGGGGAATCAGTTTCTCTCCCATTACACCATCAACTGAAGCAGCACACATTAAGAGCACTAATGGAAAATAGCGTGCACTCATGCGCTGGCTACTCAGCATGGTCTCTATGATGTCGTTGATAAAGCCAATAAGTTGCTTACATGGCTAAAAAGACGAGACAAAGGGCGGAAGTGGATCCTTGAGGTTATTGACAACAAGGGGACGGAAATACTGGGAGAGACTTCCTGAAAGACCTGACCCTGCCAATGCTAACGAATGAGGAACGAGACGCACTAGAGCAAGACCTGACAGTAGACTAAATAAATAAGACAATAAGAACCTTGCAAACAGGGCAATCGACAGGGCCTGATGAGCGCCCCTTAGAATTATATAAAAGCATGATGGATAAAATCAGGGAGTACCTCCAGAGTAGGTTTTAGACTTGCTGATAGTGAGTGTTGTGGCTGAAATCTTTGAACTAGGTTTTATATAGCATTTATCCTGATGGGATTGGGATGTGCTAGGGCTGTGGAAGTATTCACTGTTGCCCCTAGATATTGGTGCATTGTAGACGGTTGGAGATGGGATTTGTCTAGATGTACTGAGGATCTCAGACTGTGAAGCAACTGTATTGTCCGGAGTGTGTGTTGAACACAGCTGCTGAGGGAGTTTGCTTTTATGAGAAGTGTGGCTCACTGGTTAGAAGCAGCAGACCCTGAAGCAGAGATCAGGCCCGGGACCAGGGTTCAATTCCCGACGCAGCAGGGTCTTGGGCTCAATCTCCCCAGACCTGATAATTCTCGCCTCGGTGCCTACTCTAATCATGGGTCCCTCTCTGCAACTCTGGGCAATAGCTTGCTTAATCTCCACAACGGCCCCAACAGCGCTGGGATGCCTGACTTCACCTTGGGGGTGCCCTAGAGGGGGCATCTCACAGGGAAAGCCGGAAGGGTTCCACAGCGGTATACAGCGCCATGATGCCCCGAGATGGGGCGACAGTGCGCTTTACAAGTATACACACATTTACATTTACACATTTACATTTACACATTTACATTTACATGAGCCAATTGTCTAGGTAGGGGAAGACATGAATTTGTTATCTTCTGAGATGGGCTGTAACTACCGCAAGGCATTTGGTGAAAACCCTGGGTCCTGTGGTGACTCCGAATGGGAGCACCTTGAACTGGTAGTGTTGACCATCTACTACAAATCTGAGATACTTCCTTTGAGCGAGATGTATTGGAATGTGGAAGTAGGCATCATTTAGATCTATAGTGGAGAGAAATTTGCCTTGCTGTAGTAGTGGAAGCACTTGTTGTAAAGTGACCATGTGGAAGTGATCTGATTGAATGTAAATGTTGAGCGGCCTGAGGTCCAGTATTGGTCTTAGAGAGCCGTCCTTTTTTGGGATTAGGAAAAAAGGGAGTAGACTCCTGCCCCCTGATGAATTAGAGAAACCGGCTTTATTGCATCTTTTTGCAACATTGCTAAGACTTCCTGTTTGAGGAGCGTTAGGTGTTCTAATGACATTGGACACGGTCTTGGAGGAATGTTGGGGGGAGTAGAAGTGAGTTCCAGGCAGTAACACCACTGGATAATTTGTCTTACCCACCTGTCTGTTGTGATGGAATTCCAGACAGGTAGGAACTGTGAGATGCGTACCCCGACCGTAGTGGGCTGATCGGGGGGAAGCACAGGGAAGTCACACTTTATTGTTAGGGGAGATGCAGGTGTTATTACCTCTGCCTCTACCCTTATTGTTGTTACCTCTGTAACCTCCTCTATTGTATCCCCTAGAAAATTAGCCCTGGTTGGGACTTTTATAGGATGATGTGGGTGTATAAAAGGAGCGACGAAAGGAGCCTCTGGCAGATGGTGACTGTAAGGCTCCCATAGACTTTGCTGTGTGTGTATTTTTTAATTTTTTCTAGAGATTCGTCAAATGCAGGTCCAAAGAGGTGCTGTTGATCAAATGGTTGATTTAGGATCGTATTTTGCACCTCTTGCTTAAATCCAGATACCCTGAGCCAGGCGTGTCTATGTAGCAGAACACTCGTTTTTATTGCACGTAAGGCGGTGTCAGCTGTGTCAAGCGCACATTTGATTGAGGTATTGGTTATGAGTTTGCCTTCTTGTATAAGGTCATTGGCTTTGTCTTATATTCTTGGGGCAGATGTTGAATGAGCTTTTCCAGCTCATCATAGTGAGCACTATCGTATCTTGCTGGAAGGGCTTGTGTGTTTGCTATTTTCCAAGAATTAGCAGCTTGAGACGCCATACGTTTACCTGACGCGTCTAATAACTTGGATTCTTTGTCAGGAGGTGGTGTGTCGCCTGACCCTTGGGAGTTTGCACGTTTGCGTGCATTGGCAACTACTAGTGAATCTAAGGGAAGTGGGCCCTTAATGTACATAGGGTCACTGGGAGCTGCCTTGTATTTTTATCTACTCTGGGGTTAAGACCCCTAGCAGCTCTAACTGGGTCTTTGAACACCTCAGGAGCATGCCTAAGGAGGCCTTGTAGCATGGGTACGACATGAGTAGATTTTTGTGGTTAGGAAAAAGTCTCCAATAAAAAAATCTTCTTCTACAGGGTCTCAATGAAGCTTGAGCATGTGATATGTAGCAGCTCTGTTGATTAGTTGGGCAAACCCCAGATTGTCATCCGGTGGGGATGGTTTTGAGGGGTAGAAGTCCGGATCATTTGTTAGATCGGGATCAGTACTATAATCATGCCATGGGTCTGGTTCGTGTGGTGAATCCTCAGGATCTAATGGCATTATGTTTTCATCTAATTGCCCATGCCCTTGTGAATTGTCACTATCCTCTGATTCTGGAGAGTATGGTGGCGAAATAATTAAATTAGGTTTAACTGGTGGTGGAGGTGAAGTGTTAGTCGCTGATCTGGTTTCCTCTTTGTAGGTGGCTTGGTGACTATGTGACCAGTCTTTGGGTGAATAAAGATTGTAGTCTGCTTTGGCTCTGGCAAGAAAAGCTCTTTGTTTTTAAAAACAAAAATAATATGCAGGCTTGGTAGACACAACTAAGCACCCCTGGCCATGCTATCCGACAGCTCCACTGCATACTCAAACCCTTGAGGTACTGCTAACCTATGGAGCGTGTAGACACCTAATTATGCATCTTTACAGAACAATGCGATCAGATACAGTAAGCACTACATATGGACCCAAGACGCCTGGAATTTAGACTTTTACCTTCCAATGGAAGATCAAGACTGGCAGCGGGCCTGTGAACTAATACGCATGGTTTCTAGTAATGCCCATTTACGACTAATACATTATAATTTTCTGCAAAGAACCTACTTAACGCCACAACACCTTCATCAAATGGTTGGGTCTTGCCCATATATATGCTTGCGCTGCAACACTGTGGGGGCAGATTTCTTACATTAGCCATGGTCCTGCGATGAAATACACTCCTTCTGGCAACTAGCTGTCGAAGAAATGGTGCATGCCACACACCTAAGTATTGAGCTGACACCCAAATGATGTTTATTAGGCCTCTTTAGATGCCAGAAGAGCACAAGATAACCTATACATTTGGTCAATTGCCTATGGTACTGGCATGACGTAGAATTGCAATCACATGGCTGCTACAGCATGCCCCAACGATTGCGCTCTGGCATAGAGATGGGCCTCTTCTTCTTCGGCAGACACTTCTATCTCGTCTTGGTCAGATTCTTCCCCGAAGATATCCAAAGTGTGTTGAATGCTTTGACGCAGCCTCTCTCGTTGTCGAGCCTGATGATCGGGTAGAGTCCTCTTGGACAAGCGTCGCAGTCTTCCTCCTTGTGCGCTGGAGAGAGGCACAAGTTACAAAGTTGATGTAGGTCAGTGCGAGGGTACTTGGCGTGCCACCCAGGACAGAAATGGAATGGTGTCCGTTCCATTTGCAGATGGCTGACCCTATGCAGCAAGGCCCGACGGTTGCCCTCGAGGTTTTATATTAAAAATGGGGAGTTTGTTGATCTATTTGAAACGCGGAGAAGAGGTAAACGGGTACTGAAACAATACAGTTGAGGGTAGAGTTGGCTGCGCACTGAGGGGAACCCGAAGAGCAGTTTCAGAGCGCAGCAATACACATCCAAACCTGTTTGGGGTAAAAAACAATCTAACAATGGAGTCGATGCCCATGCACACTATCACCGAAAGGTGGAGTCATCTTACTTCATGACTGGAAAGACTTCTTCAAAGAAAAGCAACTTGCAAACATCCGGACCCAACACAAGATGGCAGGAGTATGCAAAGCATGTGCATCTACAGCACTAATGCCTCGAACAGAGGATTAATGGCCTCAAATCCCTGCTGTGGTATCTTGTCATGTCGTGGCTGAGTGTGCCATGTGATGTGGCAAGCTATAGTGCTTGGTGTGATTTGGTCGTTTTTGACAAGGTGGAGTGCTGAACGGTTAGGCAAATTTTGATTTTCTTTGGTTTTGGGATCATGTGTTATAGTGCGGTACCTACCGTATGATGTAAATAAATTACATTGCTAATATACCATAAGGATGTGGGGTGAGTGTTATTAGGGCCGAAGCCTTGCTGATTATATGCAGAATAGCATGTCCGGGAGGTCACTACTGACTAGAGCAGGTTAGCAGCTGGACAGGCCTTGGGCCTTGATCCTATTGAGGATAATATGTGACGGGCACTGGTGACTGGAGCTGGCTAGCAACAACGCTAGCCTCTGGTATTCATTACAGGCAGGGTAACAATACATGTCAATATTGACAGGAAATGGTTGGCAGTAGAGTTGACCTCTGGTTTTGAATATTTGCAGGATTTAAGGTACAGGGGTCACTACTGACTGGAGTTACTTAGCAGGATAATAGGTCTCAGGGAGCCAATACTGACTGAAGCTGGTTAGTATGATCACTAGTCCCAAGGTGCTACTAATGACTCAAGTTGGCTAGAATGATAACAGGTCCCAGGGGGCAGTACTAACAGGAGCTGGCTAGTAGGCTTACATACAGGTCCAACGGGCCACTACTGACTGGAGCTGGCTAAAAGAATAGCAGGCCCAAGGGTGGTGGGGTGCGAGTGGCACCAGTGAACGGAGTTGGCTAGAAGCATTGACGACCTTTGGTATTGATTAAATACAGGATTCCAGGTCACAGGAGGCACTGCTGAATACAGCTGGATAGCAGCAGTGGTGGCCTCTAGGAAGAAGGAATTGAGGAAGCATAACTGGATATACTGGTTTCTTAAATACCGATAATTGTTTACACATCATACATATCACTGTCACAACGTGCATTGATATATTACATTACCAAATTACAATATTCTTATATTAATTTGATGTGACTGTTCGCCTTAATATGCCTGCAAAGTTACATGATTCTATTAGGGCCCAGAACCCTTTTATTTAGTGATATCCATCTACACACTTTCCTGCATCTTGTAGTAAATTGAACATTGACAAACAGAAGTGTTATTTCCAGAAACAGCGAATTCTGCAGCTTGTCTGTGTATCTTTTATCTGCACCTCACGGACTCCTCACATTCCCCTCGAGAGAAGATCCTGCCTCCTACTCATTAGTGTTGTTTCAGTAACTGTTTCTATCACGTGTTCATGTTTCATTGACTGGTATTAGGAGAAAAGCGTATAAAAATACATTGTGTAGCATTAGCATTATATACTCCAACTTGCTTTCGGGTGGATGCTCTCGTCCATTGCAAAGGCAATTGTCACTTGTTAGTTTGCTTGGCCTTTTGCTATTTTTGCATTAAATGTATGATAGATGTGTTGGCCTCCCGGTGTGTTTTGTTTTATTTTACTTAGCACAAGAGATGCTGAGGAAAATGACAGTCCGGTATACACATTCTTCATATAAATCAACTCACAGTATACTGTTCTGGAGGTTCAGTCCCACAGACATTATCTCTAACTGAACGCAGGCACCCTAGGAAGCATGTGCTTTTCAAACCAGTTGCCCTCTGATGCTGCGTCCTCGCTATTGGATAAGTCAGTATGTCCTGAATTTTAGGAGGGTTACCGTATCTAGTGCACTCTGTTAGACAGCGCTCACCTGTGGTAGTAAGATGTTGTTAGAAATGGGATCCCTGGCTGGCCAGGGCTTGCGCCAAAGCCAGTCAGAGACCACCACTCCGAAGTCAGGGCAAGGGAGTTACACGCCAAGATAACCCCTGCTCACCCTCTAGGTAACGTGGCGCGAGCAGCAAGGCTAAACTTGGAGGCGATATGAGTTAAGTATTTGCGCACGCACCCCAGCAACAACACCCAAGGCCCACCACAAAGGAAACTCCACACAAGGTTATATATAAAAATAGCCTTTGTATTACACCAAAACACATTGGATAAAACACACACTTTACAATGTGCCAACAGGCACAGGCAGAATTTACAGGGGATATGTACAAGACAGGGCCTCATGGACCACTGTCAGGAATCAGCACTTTTAGAACTTAGCACTAGGTAGAATAAACACTTAGAACCTAGAATATAGAATGTAAAATCACTTTAGCACCCAACCAGTAACTACTGGTAACCAGGACCTCACTAGCACCACCTGTACTAGGAGAAAAACCACCTAAGTATCACAATACCTGTAGGGGTATAAGCGCATAGCACATGACGCATTAAAACACATTCAGAGGTGCAGGGGAGGAAGACACATGATGCATCAACAATACATTCAGAGGTGCAGGACAACACAATAGCGCAAGAATCACATTAGCCACCACCTGTGGCAGTCCCTAGGCCAACTGGCCTTGTTGGGGCTAGGACGCCCTGTGTCCCAGTGTCAGGGGGCCTAAACGTGGCAGTTGCCCACAAAGTGCTGGGCAACTGGTGCAACAATGGGGGGCCAACGCTGGGGCCTCGCAGGCTCTGGCCACAAGGAATGCCCCCTAGAGCCTCTCTGGGCTCTCAAAACACAGATGCAGCCTCACTGGGCGGGGGGGTCCCTCACGGGGGACCCAGGAACACTTAGGGCGCCTTGAGCCTCTCGGGCTCGCAAAAGCACTGTGGCGCCGTGAGCCACTCGGGGCTCTCTGAATTTAAAAATGTCCCCAGGAGCCTCGGGGCTCCAAATCACAAAGATGCCGCTGCTGGAGTCCCTCACGGGGGACTCAAGCTCACCATTGCCCCCGGGGCCTCTCAGGGCTCGAAAACCAGCAATGCCCCCGGTCGGAGCCTCTCAGGCTCTTCACACTGGAGGGGAGGGGCGGGCACCGGCAATGTGCCCCGACGCCCTCCTCCCCGATGCTGCACACCAGGACCCCACTCACCGGCTCTCTGCTTCCCTGGCGGCTCTGGCTATGGGCTCCCTTCGACGGGCCTCTTCACCGGCAGCTGGCAGGGGTCAGGGGCTCTCCTCTCACTCGGGAGCCTCGGCAGGACATGCAGGCCACTTCCTGCTTCTCCGGCCTGGCCCCGTCACGCTGCAATCCACCTGACTTCCTCTGGGGCCGCCAATGGCAGCGCAGCCCTGGGGGTATGGAGGCGGGACTTCCGGGTCGCACTAGGCAGCGGCCCGGCCACGGTTTCGATGTCCCTGGGCTGCGGCGGTGATTGTCGAGGGGTGGGCTCCCTCTGCCATTAAATCAAAAAGCGAGGTGGGCACTCGATATGGGCCAAACACAGCGCAAGGTCCCTGGCAGGGTGGGCACCTGCCAGGGGACTTTAAAAATCGGCAATAAGCGGCAAATAAGCGGGGTGAGCTCCCGCGCCGCAAATGGGCAAAAAGGGGGATCCCCACGCCGGGGAATCCCTCGAGGGCCGCAATTAAGCGGCCAAATGCCGGGTGGGCACCGGCAGAGAAGGTACAGCGCTCCCAAGCGCTATCATAGCAAATAAAGCGCTTTCAGCGCTTGAGGGGAACAAACAGTCCAGCCAAGTTCCTCAGATGGGCAGGGGGCAAGGCTGGGCCCAGAGCCAGCTCACTGGGTCTCCAGGCAGGGAGACAGTCCAAGTGGCGGTCCTCTGGCCCAGCAACAGCAGCAGCCCCCTCAGGATCCTGGAAGAGAACAACATCTGTGGGGACACAGCCCCATTTTTATACACCACATTCCTTTGTCTAAGGGTGCAGGGTGGGGGAGAAACTGGTTTTGGAGCACTCTTGATGGCTCAACCACCCATTTCATTCACTGGCAGGGCTAGGGTCATCAGTCGCATCACAGGGGGCGGAGCCAGCATTGTCTGGGGAAAACCCAGCCTCATTCAGGACACAGGTACACTCCTCCCCAGCCATCAGCATGCTAATCTCCCACTCACCACCGGGCAGACCCATCCAACCTTCCTGGAGCCAGGCTCGCCAGCCAGCTCCAGCCAATCACACGCCAGGCATATTTTACACTAATATGCCAACTCCTAGAAGTGGCATTTGTACACAAGACACACTCATGCCACATACATCATTGCGAAGCATTCACTCTCACGAGTTCGCACATACCAGATTCGAACCTGTACACCCCACGCATCAGGAACTACCAGGGACATATACATTCCCCATGCATTCCTATGGGAGGGCAGGCCTATCACATGCACTCAGAGTGCGCACGCACTTTCCTCTGGGACACAGTGAAAGTGCGCAGAACCCAAAAATCACCATCACCAGGTCACCATTAAAAGCAAAAAGTTTAGGGGTGAACCTGCCAGAAGAGCCAAGTCCAACAGATGTTAATAGGCACCTTATCACATATGCACGGTGCAGGGCTTTGAGTTACAGAGCTCTTCACGCTGTGGAGAAGATTAGGTCACATTTACCCATTTTCCCATATTTGGTCCTGATGAAATGCCAACAGATTGCTCCATGACTACACAAGGCATGAAAAACGTTGACCTAAAGTATAGACCCCAGCTTACCAGCAGTTCCATAGGTGATCGACACTTTCACACAGGGGCCATTAGTTCCTCAATTTCTCTGGCACTGTTTTTAATCTCAACATGGACCAGGAAGATCACATTAACTATATTGTGGCAACTGGTCGATAGTTGATCTTATATTCAAACTTCACCAATCTCGCATCTTTTGACACAACATCCTCTGTTGTACTATGCTCACCCGGCGTACTTAATAAAAAATCTGCGACAAAGTGCCCTCTTGTGGTGCCCGCCAGGCATTGTAGCGCCGGCCTGGTGAGGAGTATAGCCCAATGATGAAGCATGTCACCTTCAAGTGAGTGAACGCAACTTGCCTTAAAAGCACATGCTTCCTAGGGTGTCTGCGTTCAGTTACAGATAATGTCTCTGGGACTAAACCTCCGGAACAGTATACTGTGATTTGATTGTGTTTTATTTTAACAAATGTACATAGTAAATATTGGTGCTTGCTTGTTTCACAAAAATGATCGGATACCTGCCTCCGAGCGCACTTCTTACAGATGAGTATGGGGTTATCATGTTGCTGCTACAAGCTCCTTACCTGTGTTAGTTATCAGGATCGACAAATACTGAAGAATTAACAGAGCTTCCAAGCTGGTGACCATTACTTAATTGACCCTGAAAATAAAAGACACGTTTTTAGTATTCTGGTGACTCAGGACCATAAAAAACAAAGGTTATAAATTCAATATTGGGTCAAATACTTAAAAAATGGAACTGGATGTGGTGAATCGGATGTTGTCCCAGGTCATGCGTGACACCTTTCACCACTATTGCTTATGGGACTTGTAGTTTTGTTTTTCTCATTAAAAGGATGGGTTCTAAAGTCCCAGTGTTCTAAGCGATGTTAGTTGAAATCAGTGGCCTGAGTGAGGGTGAAGCATGACACTGCTCTGCTTAGCAGTGAGATGAATGACAGTTCCCCAGCCCTTCCATTCTTTGACAGACAGAGGCTCGTCAGCCGTTCATATTGTTTTGCAATGGGAAAGAAACTTTTATTGCAGCTTGTGCCAACTGAAGAGATAAAACCCCTGGGCGTGTTTAATTAACTACTGACAAACATGAACAATCAAGAACATGAGTTTCTGGAAAACTATCAAGCACCCAATCAGAATCAGCCGCCCTTCACACCCAGGAATTCTTGAGGCTTTGGAGAGGATGAATTGCACGTGGTATAAGAGGAACACTACATCGACTCAAAGCTCACTTCTCAGGGATGTACTGAAATGCCAGCTTCATGGCACACTTAGCCAGCTCTTCACCTCCTCCTCCTCAAACTGTTGACCAGCTATCAGGGCAAATGAGCCTGCAGCAAAGCATTGCTGGCTTGGTTCCACACCGGACCAGGCAAGGTGGTCAACTCCATACTCCTCCAAGTCAGCATTCACTCTGGTCGAGCCAGTCCTAACCCCACATGGATGTTCCCCATCACAACAATGTTAATGGTGCTAAAGACTTGGCTCTTCACTCAACCTCGCTAAACTCCCTCACTTCTAACCTCCAGGTCAACTGTGTTCTTCTAGGTCAACTGTGTTCTTCTAGTGCCGGGACACCTCCTCGTGAGATAGCTGTTCGCGCTTTACAAAATACTGTATTATTATTATTATTATTATGTTTCTGCCAAATGTATGAGTCAAAAAGTGAAAGAGTTTACTAGGAAATGCTGAAAGAGAAATCATGACGTTTTTTAATATTTCTGAGTCTGCCACAGTACACAGGAGCATTATTTCTCTACAGCAGCAAATCATGTATGCGCCCTGTAGAAAGCATGTTTGAATGAAACATGGAATGCATTGCAGCCAACAATCTATGCAACATCATAGCAGAGTGCAAGATAACTTGTGTTATTATTCCAGCAGAACGAAATGCCATTCCTAATGTGTATGTCATTTTAAAGACAAACCCAGGAAAATGTACGGTCAGTGTGTTCTTCTGCCAGTTAAAAGACATTCTCCATTAATGTGTCAGGAAATAAAATACTATGAGAAATCCTACTCTATGGCAGGGTAATGCCTGCCACTATATTGCAGGTTACTTATTTATTTTTTTATTTATTTATTTATTTATTTATTTGTGTATTTTGTAAAGCGCACAGCTGCCCCAACGGGGCGTCCTGGCGCTAATGGATCAGGAAGCAGAGGGCGCAAGTTATGGATTATTGGCCCAAGAGGTAGGTTTTAAGGGACTTACAAAATACGAGTTCTGATTGGCATGCGCGAAGGGATAGCGGAAGTTTATTCCAACGCTGAGATGCGCAGACTTCGAAAGTTTTCCCTCCCTTTCGAGTTCTCTTGAATCTGGGGGTTACCAGCAGAAGTTGGGAGTTGGAGCGCAGTGTCCTAGAATTGTGATAGGGGCGGAGGCTGGTTTTAAGATGGGCAGGGCCTTTACCCTGCGTAGCTCTATATGCCAGTGTCATGGCCTTAAACTCACATCTCTTTGCGATGGGGAGCCAATGTAATGTACGAAGATGCGGGGTGATATGATGTCTGGGGGGGATTCCCTCCACCAGACGTGCCGCCGCATTTTGGACAGTCTGGAGTTTGTGACACTTACTAGCTGTGAGGCCAATATAAAGAGCATTGGCGTAGTTGAGATGGGAGGTTATCAGGGCGTGAACTATTGTTTTTCGGCAGTCTGTGGGCAGATAGTTTATCAGCCTTTTTATAGTTCTAATTTTTGCAAAACAGGATGCTGCTACAGCTTGCACCTGGACATCGAAGGAAAGCTGGTTATCCCAACGGACCCCGAGGTTCCTAACTGAGTCTTTGGGTAAAGGGGCTTGACTCAGGTCATCCGGCCACCGAAGACTAGATTCCAGTGGGGCTGTTGTGTTAAAAAACAGGACCTCTGTTTTCCCTGCGTTAAGTCTCAGGGAATTTGAGTCCATCCATTTCGATATGTTCCTTAGGCAGGATTTCATAAGGTCAAACGCCGTGGCAGTAGGCTCATCAAAGGTGAAGAGGAGCTGAATGTCGTCTGCGTATGAGGTAGTTTTAACCCCAGCCAAAGGGGTGAAAAAAACATTAAAAAGGAGCGGACTCAGGGAGGAGCCCTGAGGCACTCCCCATTTAAGTGGCCTGGCCGAGGATGTGTAGGGGGGTATATACCTGCTTCCAACATAATCTGATTTATACATACATATTCCGGGGTGCTGCCAGCTATCGGGTCTGCACACAGCAGTCTTGAGCCACTCAAGTTCTCAGTTGGCCCTAACATTAAATATTTGGGACAAGGTACTGAGGCATAGAGAGCTGATCATATTCCCTCCCCATACACTCTGCTCCAGTTACCGCGCGCACAATCGTACCTGCTCTCGCCCCAGGAAGCTTCAGGATGCATTGGACGCCGGACGCTTGAAGCCGACGTCTTGGATCTCACGCGCATGCGCTTGTATTCGCGTGTGAGTTCCCTTTTGTCAAGGGGATCCTGTACCTGCACCCGCTCCGTTCTTGCTGAACGCCGAGCGAACGCTGAGCGGTGTAGTATTGTGGGATGCAGTCTAGTGGTTGCGGGGTGGAGTCAGAGGGAGGAGCAGGAACAGGAGGAGCCGGGGAATAGGAACCAGGGGACAGTTAGAGTAGGGACGGGGACCTGTGCAGATGCATGAATAAAGAGCTTATAGATATACAAGTCGGTGTCCGTGTGTAATTGGTATAGGACACGACAGCTGGCGACGAGGGTGGGATAGGCATGATCATGGCCTTCAGAACCCAACCGGAGTGCCCTGTCCCCTGCAGCATCAAGTAAAGAATTTGCTGCCTGGGAGTGCTGCCACCTGAGGAAAGAGATTGCCGGGCAGTGTAAGTTGGTAGACACAAGTACGCACCTAGTACAATAAATTGCTAGGCTGACAAACCATTTGTGTTTAGTCACTTGTATTTTTTTTGAAAAAAGATTAAGAAAGAATGCCTTGGCATCAAAAGGATTCACACCGCATTTACAAAGGTTCACAAGTACATTGTTCCTATGTTCTGCACCATTTGATAAATTAATTTATGTGTATCTAGCGGTGGTAAAAACAAGTAGGCTAGTTTGTCACCTCAGCTGTCCACTTGTTTATTTTCATCCAGGATTGGTGCCTCAACAAAGGGATATTTTTGAGGCATCCCACAGTTGTCTATATTTATTGTTATCACAATTGTTATATGTGTATGTTTTGATTTAATGTACTGTTTATGGTTCTTTCAATGTACTTGTGAACCTTTGTAAATGCGGTGTGAATCCTTTTGATGCCAAGGCATTCTTTCTTAATCTTTTTTCAAAAAAAATACAAGTGACTAAACACAAATGGTTTGTCAGCCTAGCAATTTATTGTACTAGGTGCGTACTTGTGTCTACCAACTTACACTGCCCGGCAATCTGGTTTGTTTGTCTCATAAGAGTGGTCCAGCCGGTCAGAGACAGGACCCAGCCTTTCCCCTTTTTTCCTTGTTTTAGAACGGGTCTTCACCCGTAAGGCTTTAAGTCGCTTTACATTAGCTTATAATCACACATTAAGTGTATCCTGGTCAGGAAAGTAAATGGCAGAGAAGGACACACTTTCATTTAGTGAGGAACACATTGAGAAACTCCTCGCTGACTCAACACTGTTTACAACATTCACATTGAGTGGCACAGCAAAGCAGCAAAACGTAGCAGACAAGCTTCTCAGACTTCAAAAAAAGCATATTAGAACGGAGCTGCACGGCCAGTTCCTACTCGCAAATCTAAGAGCTGGTACAATACCGTGGGGCTTACAGATAAAGAACGTACCAGTGCTCTTTACTGACGACCCAGTGTACAAGAAAGGGTTCAGCTGCATTAGTACGAAGTGCAGCAGAGATCTTATGGTCCATACCATTGAGACAGCCCACAGAATCTGCAAAAAAGAGATTGAGGAGATCGAGGAGCAACTTCAGAATATTAAGGATAATCACACAGAGTCGGAGGCTAAACTACTCCTTGAAAAGATAGAGAAGGAGATTACAACATTTAAAGACAATACAATAAACTTTAAAACAACAAAGTTTGAGAAGGATAAAAAAGCGTTCAATCTGGAAGTTGTATATCCATATTTAAAAGAAGATTTCTACACTCGCTCCGAGTCCACTAGATTTCTCAATTCATACCAAGGGAGATCCAAAAAAAGATTTCTTACATTTTCCGAAACTTCATCCGCTGATTCGTCTGCAGAATCTGACCCAGGGGAAGGATCATCGAATAGAGGCCAACAGAAGAGGCCTTTTTTAGGACAGGGCCAGCAACAGCAGCGGACCAAATTCAAACAACCACAATGGGAAATGTCAACACGCAAGCGGAACTACAAGTCTTGAAAGACTCTTCCATTATTAATATCTCCAATAAAATCTTGACCAAGGCAGAGGAAGAACTATTGCAGCTGGGTCTCTCATTTGTACCAGGCACACACATTGATTTCACTAAAGTCAAACTGGAGGTGATCGAATTTTCCCGAAAAATACGTCTCAGATGGTTTTTTAAAGACTCTACTTATGAACCACAAGCGGAGGTATCTGGTCTCAGAAACAAATCTCTCTTCTGCCCCCCAAACAACAACATGGCAAAGAATATCGTCACCTTCGAGCAGAAAGTCTTATCCTCTTTGAATGATCTTGAAAAGAAAAGAAGATACATACCATTGAACCTTTCCAAAGATCAGAGACAAGCCATAACCACCCTGAAGAGCCAGCAAGAAGCTGTGATCAGACCGGCGGACAAGGGCGGGGCAGTCGTCCTTTGGTCCAAGGACCTCTACAAAGCAGAAGGAAGGAAACACGTGTACAACACCAACTGGTACCGCCTTATAACACAAGATCCCACGATTGAGATCACCCATGAAATCTCACGGATTGTCAAAGATGCAAGAGACAATGGGATCATCGGCCCCAAAGAAGCAGAATTTCTTGTCAAACGCTTCCCACGCACTCCACATTTGTATTTCCTCCCAAAAGTGCACAAAGATTCCAGTGTACCACCAGGCCGCCCGATAGTCTCGGGTTGTGACTCTGTGCTGGAGCCAATCTCAAAGTTTGTAGATGTCTTTCTGAAGGAGTTTACCATCAAAGTCCCGTCTTTCCTCCGCGACACCATGGATTTCTTAACCAAGGTTGAGGGAGTTGAATTCGATCCTAACACCCAAATCTTGGTAACAATGGATGTATCTTCTCTATACACCCAAATTCCACAGCAGGATGGAGTGGATGTGATAGAACTGTACCTCAACTCTAGACCTCGGCCGCATAGAGTGCCCACTGAACTCATTGTCAATCTGGCATCTCTTGCCCTCAAAAAGAACTTCTTCATATTCGAGGATGAAATGTTCCTACAGGTAAAGGGATCGGCGATGGGATGTCCCTTTGCCCCGGAAATGGCTATACTCTATATGGCCCAATATGAGGAGAGATTTGTTTATAATAACAATCCGTACGGAGCCCACATTGGGCAGTGGCTCAGGTACATAGATGATGTGTGGTGCATCTGGAATGGCACATCAGAATCCCTTGAAGAGTTCCATCAGTGGCTGAACAATCGCAGTCCAGACATAAAGTTCAGTCTGGCATATGACTGCAGATCCATGCCTTTCCTTGACGTGGAGATTAAATCTACATCAGAAGGCCTGAAATCCACATTATTCCAGAAAAAAACGGATAGGAATAATGCGCTCCACTACGCAAGTTTCCACCCTAAAAGCTTGAAGAACAATCTTCCGTATGGCCAGTATTTACGGGTGAGAAGGAACTGTTCGAGAACGGAAGACTTCACCATCCACGGAGAAAATCTGACCAATAAGTTGAAGGCACGAGGCTATCCGGCTAAACTGTTGAAACAGTCCATGAAGAGGGCAAGATGGACACCTCGGGAACACCTTCTACAAAAACGAGAGAAATCCAACGTCGAGAGAATGGTCTGTGTCTCCACTTTTGGGCCCCACACTAACCCAGTACAGAAAATAATACAAAATAATTGGCATCTCGTTGAGGAAATCCTACCAGACATTGGCAAACCCCTCTTCGCACTTAAAAAAAACAGAAGCATTGGACAACAGATCTCGTCCACAAGAGGTGTCACGAAAAAAGAAGCACAAGGAACCCTCTTTAACATGGGCCCGGTAATGGGCCATCGCAAATGTGGGACATGCTCAGTGTGCAATTTGACAACAGAAGGGACCCTGTTCACGGATGGCAAAAAACACTGGCGTCATAACAACTTCACTAACTGCAAGACTAAGTATGCAGTATACGCGATCACTCGCCCGTGCGGAAAGGTCTACATTGGCAAAACAACCCAAGAGGCGCGCCAACGCATCATCCAGCATCGTTCAAGGATAAACAACAAAGTCTTGACAGCACCCTTGGTATCCCACTTTTTGCGAAAAGAACATTCATCTAATGATCTGAAATGGACGATCCTGGCGAACATTAAGAACACTCCAGGAGCAGGCGGAGATCCAGATGCACGCCTTGCTCAAAAAGAGGCCTACCTTATTCTGAGGTTCAACACTGCCATGGTGGGACTCAATGACCTTAATGAACTCAGTAATCTGTAGATAGCCTGTCCGCAGCGATTGCTTGTCTGTGCTGCTTGCTGCTCATGTGTCTGTACAACTACGTAGTAAATATGCTCATGTGTCTGAATAACTACTTAGTACATATGCCACTCGTAAACCCTCCATGGGGGTCCCCCAGGGGTGTCCCTTCGGTCTCTGAGCCCCCCTCGAAATACCCGAGTAAATATGCGTATGATCTCTAAAAGGAGATCACATATTCCAACCTGAACTCCCAAGCTTGCCTTCGATCTAATATTTCGTTTTATAATTCTCCTGTTTAGTGTGCTCCACCACTCTACCCAGCGGGCACTCGCACAACAATCATAGTACCTACGGAGTGGACTACATGTCCCATCAGGCCATTTTACACGCCTTGCGCGTTAAATACACTTGGACACGCCCCTTCTGTACCCGCGTTGTCAGTTTCATACCGCCCGGGTGCCTGAAGTACAGCTCCGATTTACTCGCCTAAAATGTAAGTCCTCTTCAAACACTTCTAAACTAATTTGGACAGATTGAGTGAGAGCAATCCCAGCTCCTTGCTAATTTCTGTATCCCCTTTGGTTTTCAGTTGCCGAACAACCGCGGCGGCTGCCGCTCGCGTTCGTGCTTTGAATCCAAATTCTGCAAACAAAGGTAGGACCGATTTGGCATTTTTTAGTTAAGAGCATTTTGCATTACGAACAGTTATGTGCCAAGACGCAAATATAGGCATTCAGTTGGGATTGTAATACTTCGTGTTATTTACTTTCTTTAGGCACATCTATCGACTTTAGGCACATCAGCACCCCTTATACGTGCTCGCATTTCAAACATCAAGGTACGTGCCTAAAAGCGAAATCCCCTTTTTTGTACACGGTGGCTCAGAGTGTATTACATACAACAGAGACTAACTAGGGTTTATATCACCTTTTTCATAGGTAGCATCCTGATATTTCCAGCATAAGGTATTTGCTTACTCCTTCATAGTGTTTGAGTTGAAGTGAGGTAGTAGTCAGCTTTCCATTGACACCATGTTTTTTAACTTAATTCACAGCGACAACGACCTCCCCAATCCTTGTCCTGAGGAGAACCCTTTAAACCACTGAACGGGTTCGAAACGCGTCGGCGTCCTGCACCACCCAGATACTGAACTATCAGGGCACAATAGGAATATAATTTACACACAACTCTACATTGTTGCATAGTCTTGTGTCTTCCTATGTTCTGCACCATTTGATAAATTAATTTATGTGTATCTAGCGGTGGTAAAAACAAGTAGGCTAGTTTGTCACCTCAGCTGTCCACTTGTTTATTTTCATCCAGGATTGGTGCCTCAACAAAGGGATATTTTTGAGGCATCCCACAGTTGTCTATATTTATTGTTATCACAATTGTTATATGTGTATGTTTTGATTTAATGTACTGTTTATGGTTCTTTCAATGTACTTGTGAACCTTTGTAAATGCGGTGTGAATCCTTTTGATGCCAAGGCATTCTTTCTTAATCTTTTTTCAAAAAAAATACAAGTGACTAAACACAAATGGTTTGTCAGCCTAGCAATTTATTGTACTAGGTGCGTACTTGTGTCTACCAACTTACACTGCCCGGCAATCTGGTTTGTTTGTCTCATAAGAGTGGTCCAGCCGGTCAGAGACAGGACCCAGCCTTTCCCCTTTTTACCTGAGGAAAGAGGTCAGCAGCCGGTGACCCTGCTTCCTCCCCAGCGATCGGGGGAGCCCAGAGGGAGCCGCCGGATCGAGCGTTGAAACGCTCAGAAAAAGAAAGCTGTTCGCGCTGAAAGCGCGAGTCCCGCCGGATGCGTGAGAATCGGCATCCTTGAAGAAGCAGGAGGCGGGAGCCCACTCCGACCCTGCCCAGTGCCCCAGAGCAAAACAGAGACACCCTGGCGTGGTGGACATCGCCCCACGAAGGTCGGTTGCCAAGCGTGGCTGAGCGCGCTGAGACTGGTGCCCGCTGGAGACTAGAGGTCGGGAAACCTCACACGCGATGCGTGAGCGTTAGCACGCTGTCGGTGCAGAAAAAAAGCGGGAACCGAAAACAAAGAAGAAGAAGAGATCGGGAGCCTACCCCGATTCTGCCGGATGCTCCGGTGACCAGAAGGCGCTTGAGACACCACGGAGGCCCCGTGAATGTGCCCTGAAGTGAGAGCGCTTTTCGCGCCAAAAGAAACGGAAAGTGCCCGAGTGAGGTGAGGGTTAATGTGGACTGAGCGAGGGATCGGGAGCCCAACCCCGACCCTGCCGTGCTGCCTGAGTGTGAGGACACGGAGCGGAGACTGTGAGAGCGCTGTGAGAGGAAGCGCTGCCCCACCAAAAGAAAGTGTGCTGCCTCGATGGAGAACCTCACCCCGAGGCGTGAGAAATGACATGCGGATGATGAAGAATAATCGGGAGTTTGCCCCGATCCTACCTGAGTGTGCTGGAAGCCCAGGAGTGTGTAAAGGCTCAAGAGGAATTGCTGCCCAGAAGGGAATCGGCTGCCGGTGAGTCCTGTGAGTGTCAGACTGAATGCAAGCACATCTCGCGTGATTTGGGCGGCCATCTTGGAGTCAGGCAGCTGGGAAGGACATCCCCTGTGAAATTTGGCGGCGACCATCTTTAAGTCAGGCGAGCAGTGTCTGGGAATAAGCATTGGTAAAGGACAAACAAACAAACATTGGCAAAGACCAAACAATCATTGGCAAAAGCAAGAGACATACAAACAAGCATTGGCAATTGCATGCAAACAAACATTGGCGGAAGTGAATCAACAAGCATTGGTACATGCAAATAAACAAACATTGATACATGCAAATCAACAAGCATTGGTACATGCAAAGACAAGTATTGGCTGAGAGTAAACAAGCACTGGTACATGCAAATAAACAAGCAGTGATACATGCAATTAGACAAACATTGATACGTGCAAATCAACAAGCACTGGTACGTGCAAAGGAACAAGCACTGATCCATGCAAAGAGACACAAGCATTGATACACGCAGATCAACAAGCATTGGATAAATCGCAGCAAAGAAAGAAAACAAGTATTGCTAAAAACCAAACAAGCACTGGCGAACATAACAGAATCAAGCATTAGCAAAGACCAAGCGAGCACTGGCGAAGGCCAAACAAGCATTGCTAACGTCCCAGCACATGACCAGACCGCAGGTTTCGATTAAATAAAGATCAATTACGAAGACGAGAAGACAAATGAACAGCCCGTGCCCTGCGAACATGATCCATCAAAATCCTCCTCTTATGGCGGGGGGAAGAAATCGCACAACAGTTCAATCCCTGCTTTGAAGCACCACCCCCAGGGATGCAGACGGATACCTGGAGTCTGTGTCTCAAACGGAACCAATGGCTGGCCACATTGAGTGATTTCCTGGATGCCAATGGAGAACAAAGAGAGAGGAAGTGCCTAATGCTGCTCCTCCATTTGGTGGGTCCAGAGGGCCGATGCCCAATCGAAACATTTTCCGAAGAAGACACAGACATCTATAAAAGACTCCAAGAAAAGCTATGTGCCCGTCTCTCCGCACAAACGGAAGTGGATCGAGAGCGCATCGCTTTCAACACAGCTCGGCAGGAACCAGGTGAATCACTGCCAACCTTCATCACTCGGTTAAAAAACCTGGTACAAGGCTGCCACTTCAACACCTTTACGAATGAGGATGCAGTTTGACTCCGGATAATTGAAGGCTGCGCAAACCCCGACACGAAGCTCAAGATCTTGCGAGGAAAGTGGTCACTGGAGGAAATCATCAGGAAGGCTGAAATTGGACTGCACGTCAAGGTAAGAGACAAATCAAAGGCCCCGAATCTGAAGGCAAATTACCAAGACGCCAGGACAGATAAACCTCAGAAAACAAACAGAACTGAAAGGAGAGAGAGGGAAGACAGACCAGCAAAAGGACAACGGGAAAGATAAAGTGACAAAGAAAATAACACGGATTACTCAGAGTCAGATTCCTCAGCATCCGACTACTCAAGGTCAACCAAGGACTGCTCGGAGTCAGATGACCCAGAGTCAACCATCCAAAAGACAATTCCAAAAAGTTATTCACCCCCCAGGAGTTCCTCAAGGAGTCATTCAAAGGATGAAGAAAGAGCATCAAGTGGGACAGATCGCACTCCTGGACAAGAAGGCATCCCACACAGCAAGTGGGAGAGAAAGACTAACCATAGAAGAAGGGGTCGCACTGGTCAACACCGGAAGTCGGCGCAGGGACATCAGTCGACAAGCAGTGAAGACGAGTCCAAGGAAACATCTGGCCGGAGAACACATAAACCCCAAATCAGAGGTGTTGGAGCATCAAGCAATTGGGAAGGAGAACCAGATCACACAAGACGGACTGGTCCCTCACAACAACAACAACCAGCAAGAAAAGATCCATGCATTCATGGGCCCCAAAGCATCCATGGGCCCCGCGACAACGAAGAAACAGAGCGTAGATGGGTAACATCAGACGAGAAGGACGAAGAGGCAAAAGCTCGGGATCAAGCACAAGGAACAAGCACGGAATCTTCAAAAAATCTCCCAAATGAGACAGCATTGAAGATATTCCAACAAAGACACATGGAGAAGCTTTTCAAAAACAATTCCGAGGGGGAAAGCAGCTCGTCACGGACTACCCGGTTCCGAAGACCACCTAGTAGGACATTCCCAAATGAACACTCACAGAGGGAACTGACGGAGCACCCCTCTGATTCAGAAAGCACGTCGGTCCGATCTTTTGAGTCGGCAGAGTCATGGTCCCGACAACGACCACGTGCAACATTCTTAAAGAAACATTCTCAGAGGGAAGTGAGGGAGAACTCCTCTGATTCAGACAGCATTTCGGTCCGATCCTTTGAGTCGACAGAGTCGTGGTCCCGACAACTGCCATGGCGCCAAGCACCTGAACACATCAGCGAACCAAGGGACACTCTTCACGTCGAGAGCGACGTGTCCCACACCAATGTCAATGCACACTCGATCACTCCACCAGACAACCTGTCGCATCGAGCACAGGTGCATCGCGACACTAATACCACACCGTCACCCCGGGTAGGGGCAGCAAGGTTGACTCGAAGGCCCTGGTCCTGGTCCTATAAAATGGAATCCGACATCGTGGCCAATAGCACCCAAATAAAAACGGACCAACCAGTCAATCCGCAAAGGAAGCCAGACATGTCAGGAGAACTAAGTCATCATCGGATGAGAACAAGACACGCTAACATTCAGCCGACCCCAGGGTCTGCCTGTTCCAGGCGCGAGCAGGCGTGGGAGAGACAACCCGAGACAGCAAATCAATCTCCAAGTCATACCAAGCTGACCTCCACCGTTCATACCTCACCGGCCGGCATCCCAGACTCGAAACAGGAAGACAGTGTTGTTCTTGACCTGACGAAGCAAAAGGCGGTAAAAATAAATGCGGTGAATGAATTACTGAACCAAGCCAAGACAGTCTCATCAGATAGCACCATACTGTCTGGCATACATGACCCTGAACTGGAGGACAGTGTTGCCTTCAACCGGACAAGACAAACGGAAGCAAAAGTAGATGCGGGTGCTCGGAAGAGGACCAGAACACCATCCACCCATGAAAGAGATCGAGCACCTGAACCAACAGTAGTTACACCACTGGAAAGAGACATGCTGACTGCGGAATGTGAGAGCAGACAGTTCACACGCAACGTGATCAAGAATGCCCTGATTAAGACAACAGAAAGATTGACCAAAGTCCAGCCCACCGCGGATTCGACACTACTGAGGCTTGAAGAACAGGCTGTCCGCCAACCTGTGTGGCGGATTGAAGAACTGCGAACACTGAGGACATTAAGCTCATTTTGTTAAGAAAGGGGGAGATGTAGTATTGTGGGATGCAGTCTAGTGGTTGCGGGGTGGAGTCAGAGGGAGGAGCAGGAACAGGAGGAGCCGGGGAATAGGAACCAGGGGACAGTTAGAGTAGGGACGGGGACCTGTGCAGATGCATGAATAAAGAGCTTATAGATATACAAGTCGGTGTCCGTGTGTAATTGGTATAGGACACGACAAGCGGAGCGTTGAGTGAATAGAGGATCCAGGGGCCTGTGGCGCACTGCTGGAGGCTGAGAATTGCAGCCGGAGGCCAGGGAGGAGGTCCAGACTTTAGCTAAGAAGCTTGAGGCGGCGAAACACTGGCACCCGGCACATTAACCTTAAAATTAAACTTAAAATAAAACACAGGCCCTAAGAAGTGCTGTAGGCACCAGCTGAGTTAGAGTTGGTGGCAGCACCTGGGCAGACAATTAGCCGACGGTAGCATGGGGCAGGAAGAGCGGAGTGCACAGCGGCAAACCGTGAAACAGAGGTAAGTGAGGAGCAGTTGCCCTACATAGGTTTAAAATATGGCAGGGCTGTAATTGTTTTTCTTAATAATCAAGGACATTAAAACTAACCCAAAAGCGATGGCGCTAGTCACACGGGTACAGGTTATTGAATTGGTATTGGCAAAAGGGGCCTCGTTATCTAATCCCAGCGGAGGATTGGAATAGGGAAGTAGCATTTAAAACAGGCTATAAGATTGGTGATCTGAGACCAGAGTGTGAGTACCGAAGAAGGAAATCTAAAAGATGGCACCGTCCCAAGCAATAACCCGTAAGTCTATAAAAACCGGGAAAAAGTATGAGATGAGCATTCCAGTGGCAGTTGAAGGGAGCGGAGTAGGTAAATCAAAAGGGGCGCTGAGTGAGCCAACTGGAAGTAAAAAACAAGTAGCAAGGAATGTGAATAATAATAATAATAATGTTTACCAGGTTTAGGTCACTGTATTAACAACCAGGATTTATTTCAACAGCTGTTATGTGAAAGTATTTTTGTTATTGATTTGTACTCAACAATTACTGAGGTACTCATATTAGCGAACCATTAATTTGAGAGTTGAAAAACGCTTTTGATTTCATAATTTGGTGGTATTAGTATGCTAAACAAAAAAGTTAATGTAAGCCATTATTTCTTTGACAGATCAATCCCTTGAGAAAGGCTCTAGACGCCGAAATGCATTGGGAGAATATCTACATGAGTTAAACATTGATGTTTATCAAGACAAAAACGGAGATGGGAAATAAATGTTAAACATAAAGATGTGAAGCGAACATCTACATTAATGGAAAGATTTTCAATAAAAGAACTATCACAAACAATCAACTAAGCGTTATCTTTTACATGAAACGAGAGCTGGAGACACAGCACATACTGTGCCCAGGGAGACAGACCAGTAACTCGGGTTCTGCTAAATTCCGGACACTCATAATGATACCACTGAAGCTAATATGAACCATTAGAGATAATGCATTCACAGGTAGTAGAAGTTTAAATAATTGCTTACCAGCAAAAAAAGTGACAGAAATGCTTTCAATGCTAGGTGATGTGTTACTAGAACATTGGATGTTAATGACGCAGAGCTGAAAGCAAGAGACATAAAAATGACCACTGTTTGTAGTTCCAGGAAACCAAATAACAAGTGTTGCTAAGGGCAACCTTCTGTAATTTAAAAATCTTAGCTTTATCGAAAGTAGAGCATACCTGAGGCTATGCGATTAAAATGATAACTCAATATCATCCAGATTCAATAGAATTCCTAAAACGAAAATACGAGGCAGAAGTTGCTATACTGCATATAAAAAATAATAATGTGCTCAAAAGATGTATGTCAACCGACAAAATGCCAATGATACCTTCAATGCTGGGAGCTAGTCTGGGAAGTTTTTCTATGAGAGAAACTTGGCAGGCTGTGCTGCATTTAATTTTGGTGGAATATCTAGTTGAAGTACTGGACAGTGTGACCTGATAAGTATAGGCTGCATTATTTGTCTTTAAATTCTCTCTTAAGTGTCTATGCAGGACTGCACATAAAGACAACTTAAGAGATTATTTTTGATTGCTCCGGGGTCCCCGCACATGAGCGGGACTATTCACTAGATTATGACTATAACAGAGATACCCCTACTACAGAACTGGCGTTACGGGTAAGAAACTACTCCTTCCTCTGCAAACCCTAGACTGGACTCACCTCCTCTGCACCCCCTGGACTGACTCACCTCCTCTGCATCCCCTAGACTGGACTCACCTCATCTGCACCCCTTGGACAGGCCTCACCTCCACTGCACCATTCTGGATAGGCCTCACCTCCTCTGCACCCCTGGACAGGCCACACGTCCTCTGCACCACCCTGGACAGGCCACACCTCCTTTGCACCCTCTGGACAGGCCTCACCTCCTCTGCACCCCTGGACAGGCCTCACCTCCTCCGACCCTTCTCTGGACAGGCCTCACCTCCTTTGCACCCTCTGGACAGGCCTCTCCTCCTCTGCACCTCTGGACAGGCCTCACCTCCTCTGCACCCCTGGACAGGCCTCACCTCCCCTGCACCCTTGGGCAGGCCTCAAGTCCTCTGCACCACCTTGGACAGGCTTGTGCTCTTCCTTTATTTCTGTTGTTTATAAGACTGCTGTCAGGCTTACTAGCAGGTTTACTTGCTCTGAGTAGGCAACGACCAGACGTAGACGCCGGTATCTGCATCTTGGTACATGCTTGTTAGCTGGTACGCTTTGTGCGATCTAATGACGCTCTATCTAATTGATTGGTTTTAATAGGGATGTATATCATTCGTTTGCACTTGCATTTTACGTCAGATCATGGATGATTTGCAAAGTGTAGTAGTTTTTATAGTAGTTTTTATATGAACTGTGCTTATGCACCATTCATGTATGTGCTGTAATTATCAATGTTTTTATTGCTATGGCATAAACTGCTGACAATAAACTTTTGACATCAAGTACCATACCTGCAGGAATGCTCAGTGGGTTGTGCGAGGCTACATTTATCCCAGATTCCCTTACTGATGGTGCACTATACTTCTTGTGCCCGTAGTTTCGGTTCGGAGAGAGGATAAGACAAGACACATCATTTGTCCCTTTAAGGTGACAATGCCAATTATTGTTCCCTTCAGCTCTGTATGGGGGAGGATCAGACTAGATACAACTTGCACCCCCTCAATTTGGCAATACTCTTGTTGTGCCATTTGCTCCTGTACGTAATGAGGCTCAGACTAGACACACCATGAACCCCTAATACTAGACAGGCTTCTCAATGGAACTATTGTATTAGAAGTCACCTCAGTTTGTCGGAGACGGGCTCTGGGAGTGGCCTTCATCCTTGCCCTGCTTATCATGCCTGGGCAAAGCTGTGATACATAATAGCTATTTATCAAAAGAAATTCCTTTCTGTGTATTAATCTTTCATATGGTGACCATGAGGCCTACGCATTCAAATCAATACCTATTGCTTTGTGACTATGGTGTTACATAGATATTGGGTAAATATTAGTACTCCACACTAGAAAATCATTTTTGTTACTCTCAAAAATTTATTATAAGGAAACATTTATATTAAATAAAACCATTGTTAAAATTGCAAACAATTAGTATTATAAATTGGGTGCTCTGGTACAATCTTATATACTGTCTAACAATTCCGATTTACGGTATCTATCTCAGAGTCACTCCAAGTTAAAAATCATACACTTTTGTGCTCACAAATTAAGTACAAAATACAAACAAATCATATACATTAAAAGTCCCACTGTCGACGCGTTTCGGTGCGTTGGTTACAATTATGGCACCTTCCTCAGGACGGACGAGTTTAAAACCAAAGATTATTTACTTCTTTCTAAAAAAGAAATGCATATAATTAATACATTGTTCCTATAGAGAGTTCATGCTAGTTGTGGACTAATCTAGTAAAGTTTACTATTTGCATATTAACTGCCCTTACTTGAAGTATAGGGATTGCGGTCCTTCTATTAATTTTCAGGACGACTGTATCTCCTTATGTAGTTGCAGGTAGAATGACTCACTTCGAGGTCTTTTTAGGTCATTGACTTCTACAGAAAAAGGAGCATGGAATTATATACCATACTATAGAGACTTATGGCCTGTTTTTGCATTTTTAAGGACACTTACTCATAAGAATCTGGTTGACACTATATTCAATGGTGTCTGTCAAAGCAGGTGCATTTTTTGATAAGTACTGTCTATTTTGTCTTGCCGTGCCTGTAAAGTACACAAATGTTACTGTCTACTTTGAATAATGGATTTATGACTAGTAGATATGTATAGGGATAGCAAGCTAATACATACCAATTACTTTTACGTCTAATGCTGACAATCAGGCTGTTCTTCCCTTCACCCTCTCCAGTGGTAACTTTGTACCTATGCCGGAATGACATGACATTCATGATTTGATGCGTATATGTGTAGGAATTATAGACACTCATTTCCCTGTCTACTAACTCATTGTTGGTTTAAAGAGGGTTTTATACATACCGATTGAGGGCTGTAAAGTCCCTCTATCGCCTGATCTGCAGCGTTCTCTCCTTTTCATTAAGCGCTGTAAGTCGCAATGTAGGATGGGGGATATTTTCAATTCAATCTTCTCCCAACCTAAGCGGTAAATAAATCATATTTAGAGTGATATCAAGAACCATTCCCAAGATCAAATTTATTGTTACCCGTACGTATTCTTTTAATTCCACTAGTATACCACGCTTGCTTCTAGCAAGTGTGATGTTGCCTAATACTAGTGTGTAGTGGGTGGGCTAATTCTCTTAACTGAGCTTTTTGCACTAGGTCTCTCTCAAAACCCATGTAGATCTATTGCACATGTTACTCCCTCCTTATCACTCTTGGTTTATTAAAGTTATGCCCCTATAGGTTGGGTCATCACATTTGGTTCTTTAGACAGCCCTCTCTGTTACCCCCATAGCATAATCACAACAAAACGCTAAGGGCAAATTGCCGCGTTTACTCATTTAGAATATCAGTAGCATTGGCATACCTCAGTTGGACCCCTAATCACAACAAGGGCTAAAAACAAAATGCCACATATTACTCATTTAGGATATAAATTAGAGTTTGTTCCAGTGCAGCGTAGGGCTGTTCTTACTGCTGGTTAAACTCACAGAGATTCTATCATCCTCTATAGGATGACCCCCCAAAACACCCAGGTCCTTACCTTCTAGACCGGACACTCGGCGAACCTGCTCCTGACGGCTTCCTGCTTTCACCGCAACTGGTGAGAGCAGTAAAACCCGCGGGCCTTAAATACCCATTCAAATTGATAATTGGATGTTAATTGCCCACTTAATTGGTATTTATGCAATTAATTACAGCGCCCTTATGTCAGCGCCATTTTGGTAGTTTTGGATATTGGTCCTATGTGGACTACAAAAACGCGGGTTCGAACCTTGGGCTGTATACTCTTTGAGTCTCTAAATTATATTCACGTCGTATTCCTATTTGATGTTATTATTCACTGCCTGACCCCTACATATTTCGGCGTTTCGTTAATGTTATCGAGCATTCCCACTTGGTTGCAGCGCCCTTATGTGCGCGCCATTTTAGTAGTTCTGAATATTAGTCCTATGGGGACGGCAGAGACGCGGGTTCCAACCTTGGGCTATATAATCATAAATTCTATAAATTATACTCCCGCCGTTTTGTTGTTTATTGTTTGATTTTACTGCATAACCCCTGCAGGTTTCGGCGTTTCGGCCGTGTTTACTTGTTTGCCGTTTAGATATGCGGTACACGTTTTTTAGGCGCCATTTTAGTAGTTCCATTCTCCCATATTTCTGATTAAAGAACTACGAGATTGTGGGATAAATCCTCGTTCTCTTTTGTATGCGCTATTGATGTTTATTATGTTATTCAAAATGCTGTTCGATATAGATTAAACCCAACATACAAGTGTAAGGCTACAAGCAAAGCGTTAGATTTCAGTTATATATAAATGGCAATATTCAACATTCTTTCCAAACTCAAAGAATATATATCCCTGTGTTTATCCTGCACTGCAATTATAGTAGCTGTATCTCAAATGTCTTATACCATTTTTTTCTTTTTTATACGCGTGAGCAATGGCCTAAATACAGATCAACTATGTGATACAGCTTTTTATATCCAGAAAAGGTTAGATCTTCTCACATTTCTTAATATTACATTTAGCACAATTTTCATTAACATCTTTCTTAACTAGATGAGCATGTACTCAAATCATATTCATGCTGGTACACAGTGGGGGTAGTTCTCAGGCATTTTAGTCGCTTATTCTTTATTTGATGTACATATGGAAGGGATAAGTCGCTATTCATTATTTCAGGTGATATACAAAAAGGCAAGGATATACAATATCATCTGAACTTTCTGTCCCATTCCTCACGACCATTTAGTCCTTGGTAGTATGATTTGAATTTGGACATATAAAACTGTTCTCTCTGCTTCCGTTTTCTATTTAAATCACCTCCTCTTACTGAAATCTTAATCTTTTCCAAAATAAACCACTTGATTTCATCAATGTTGTGGTTTTCGGCTATCCAGTGCTCCACCAAGGGGGCATTCCTTCTTTTGTTTCTTATTGCAGATCGATGTTCAGTAAGACGTAGACGCATTTCGCGTCCCGTCTCTCCAATGTAACATTTGTTACACGGACACAGCAACAGGTACACTACATTGGTAGTACGACAGTTGACGTGTTCGTTCATCCAATGGGTTGTACCATTGATTTCTAATTTGTCGGTCTTAATGATGTTCTTGCAGTGTGAGCAAGAGCCACATGGCAAGTTTCCCCTAATGGGACTGTTGTTCACAACATTTCTTTGTCCCCCGCTTTTGGGTTCTTTAAAGGTATGCACTAGATGATTCCTTATGGTCTTATTTCTCCTATATGCATACGTTGGTTTTGCCATAGATATTGTCCCTGCTTTGTTTAGTATGCCCCAATTTTTGTTTATCAGATTTTTTACTTTGTTGCTGAAACCGTTGTAGTCAGATACCATAATGATTCCATCATCGCGGTCATTTGTTTTTGAGGATCCCTCAAACAGACTATCACGGTTATAATACTTGGCGCGCTTATATGCTTGTTTGATAAGGCGCTTTGGGTATCCTCTCTGAGCAAGCTTGGTTTTTAGGATAGCTGCATGTTTTTCATAGCTAGTTCTATCGCTACAGTTACGCCTCACTCGTAGGAATTGGCTGAAGGGTATCCCATCTTTCTGACATTTGGGGTGGTAACTCGTGTGGTGGAGAAGAGTGTTACGGTCTGTAGGTTTTACAAACAAGTCTACATTGAGAACTCCTTCTTTTTCATGGATCTTAATATCTAGAAAGTCTACAGCTGCTTGGCTTTTGTTAGAGGTAAACTTAAGGTTAGGATCCCCACAATTGATCCATTCTAGAAAGGTGTCTAATTCTCTTTCATGACCATCCCATATGAAGAAGATGTCGTCTATAAATCGAGACCAGCACTTCACATTCTCGAAAAAAGGACACATTTCGTTGTAAATATGCTGGGTCTCGAATCTACCTACATATAGGCATGCCAGGCTGGGAGCACATGTGGCTCCCATACTGGTGCCCTTGATCTGGCAATAATAATCGTGTTTGAATAAGAAGATGTTATTTTTTAAAATTATCTCTATACATTCTAAAATGAAGGTATTTTGTGCAGTTAAATCCCCATTTTCATTACCTAGAATATCCTTCATCATTTTCACAGTATCTTCTTGCGGGATGTTCGTATATAATGCTTCGATATCCAAGCACACCAACCATTGGGTATCTCTATTGAATGCTATCCCTTCTATTTTAGAAATCATGTGGGTAGTATCTTTTATATATGAGGGTAGTTGTGTGACCAAAGGCTGAATGAGATGGTCCACGTATTTGCTAAGGGGCTCAGTCAAAGAGTCAATTCCTGACACTATAGGGCGCATTGGAGGGTCTTCCAAATTTTTATGCACCTTAGGCAACCCATATAGTGCTGGGACCTTAGGGTTCTCATTTAATAGGAATCGATATTCTTCTTCACATATGATGTTGTCTTCTTTAGCGAAATTTACAACATCACTGACCTTTTTCTTAAGACTGTTCCATTCTCGCACATTACTAGATTTATAGTGTGACTCGTTATTCAGGAGTTTTAACATTCTCTTTTCATAATCTTCCGTGGTTAAAACGACTATACTTCCACCCTTGTCTCCTGGTTTTATGGTGATTTCATCACTGGATGACAAGGACTTCAATGCCTCCCTTTCTTGCTTGGATAAATTGTTTTCAGTCCACACCTGTGTGTCTAGTAACTTCTCTAAACCAATGGTCACCGCTTTTTCGAAGGTATCTACCTCTGGCCCTACCATCGCTATATTGGGTGTCCATGTGGACGGTGGTTTGAGGCCTGATTTGTTGGTGGTTTCTCTACTCTCTTTTCCCTCAAAGAACTTTTTAATTCTGATTTTTCTAAATAGGTCCCTCACATCCCTCTCTATATTGAATCTACAGCCTGTTGTACTCGGGGCAAAACCCAAGCCCTTTTCTAAAAACACTAGTTTCGTGTTTAGTGAGAATTTTATTGGAAAGGTTAATTATTGGGGCTTTTAGGGCTTCTACCTCTGTTACCAGTCCTTGTCTCGGGGATATAGAGTGCTCTCCCACTATTCCCAATCTTTGTGGCTGCGGGTCCGCATATAGGGTCTCCTTATCGTTCCCCCTGCTTGCTGGTTGCCCTGACGTCCCCTCCCCCGGGCTCTGAAGCCTCTTTGTTGGCGCCTCTGTTGCTGCCCTAAAAAACTGGTTGATATTCTCTGTTGTTTGTCTGGCCTCCTTCTCTTGTATCAGTTCTATTTCTTGGTTCCTGAAGGCTATCTCCTTTTGAATCGGAGCTGTTGTAGGAGGTATCAGAGAATGTGACATTCTTTTTGTGATACCTATTTCCATTGTAGGTGAAATGTTTACCATTGAATTCAGTTGGTGCTGGTTGCTCATAATAGTCTTTTTGAATATATGGATACACAGATTCATTTTTGTAATTAGCTATATCTTTACGTAGCTTGTTGGTTTTTTATTTATCATATATTCTTGGTATCCACTGATGTCCTCCTTTATCTCCTCTAGTTTTTTCTTTGCGTCTTTTAACGCAGTGCTATCGTTTAGTTGTTTTTCAAGGGTCTCTATTTCTTCCCTTTCTATTATAATGATAGCTTGTGCAGTCTCTATTATGAGCAACATCCAGTCGCGACTGCATCTGTTCGTGATTAATGTCCAGCTTTCCTTAAACTTCTCGTTATACACGAATAATGGTCGTGAGGAATGGGACAGAATGATCAGATGATATTGTATATCCTTGCCTTTTTGTATATCACCTGAAATAATGAATAGCGACTTATCCCTTCCATATGTACATCAAATAAAGAATAAGCGACTAAAATGCCTGAGAACTACCCCCACTGTGTACCAGCATGAATATGATTTGAGTACATGCTCATCTAGTTAAGAAAGATGTTAATGAAAATTGTGCTAAATGTAATAATAAGAAATGTGAGAAGATCTAACCTTTTCTGGATATAAAAAGCTGTATCACATAGTTGATCTGTATTTAGGCCATTGCTCACGCGTATAAAAAAGAAAAAAATGGTATAAGACATTTGAGATACAGCTACTATCATTGCAGTGCAGGATAAACACAGGGATATATATTCTTTGAGTTTGGAAAGAATGTTGAATATTACCATTTATATATAACTGAAATCTAACGCTTTGCTTGTAGCCTTACACTTGTATGTTGGGTTTAATCTATATCGAACAGCATTTTGAATAACATAATAAACATCAATAGCGCATACAAAAAAGAACGAGGATTTATCCCACAATCTCGTAGTTCTTTAATCAGAAATATGGGAGAATGGAACTACTAAAATGGCGCCTAAAAAACGTGTACCGCATATCTAAACGGCAAACAAGTAAACACGGCCGAAACGCCGAAACCTGCAGGGGTTATGCAGTAAAATCAAACAATAAACAACAAAACGGCGGGAGTATAATTTATAGAATTTATGATTATATAGCCCAAGGTTGGAACCCGCGTCTCTGCCGTCCCCATAGGACTAATATTCAGAACTACTAAAATGGCGCGCACATAAGGGCGCTGCAACCAAGTGGGAATGCTCGATAACATTAACGAAACGCCGAAATATGTAGGGGTCAGGCAGTGAATAATAACATCAAATAGGAATACGACGTGAATATAATTTAGAGACACAAAGAGTATACAGCCCAAGGTTCGAACCCGCGTTTTTGTAGTCCACATAGGACCAATATCCAAAACTACCAAAATGGCGCTGACATAAGGGCGCTGTAATTAATTGCATAAATACCAATTAAGTGGGCAATTAACATCCAATTATCAATTTGAATGGGTATTTAAGGCCCGCGGGTTTTACTGCTCTCACCAGTTGCGGTGAAAGCAGGAAGCCGTCAGGAGCAGGTTCGCCGAGTGTCCGGTCTAGAAGGTAAGGACCTGGGTGTTTTGGGGGGTCATCCTATAGAGGATGATAGAATCTCTGTGAGTTTAACCAGCAGTAAGAACAGCCCTACGCTGCACTGGAACAAACTCTAATTTATATCCTAAATGAGTAATATGTGGCATTTTGTTTTTAGCCCTTGTTGTGATTAGGGGTCCAACTGAGGTATGCCAATGCTACTGATATTCTAAATGAGTAAACGCGGCAATTTGCCCTTAGCGTTTTGTTGTGATTATGCTATGGGGGTAACAGAGAGGGCTGTCTAAAGAACCAAATGTGATGACCCAACCTATAGGGGCATAACTTTAATAAACCAAGAGTGATAAGGAGGGAGTAACATGTGCAATAGATCTACATGGGTTTTGAGAGAGACCTAGTGCAAAAAGCTCAGTTAAGAGAATTAGCCCACCCACTACACACTAGTATTAGGCAACATCACACTTGCTAGAAGCAAGCGTGGTATACTAGTGGAATTAAAAGAATACGTACGGGTAACAATAAATTTGATCTTGGGAATGGTTCTTGATATCACTCTAAATATGACTTACTTACCGCTTAGGTTGGGAGAAGATTGAATTGAAAATATCCCCCATCCTACATTGCGACTTACAGCGCTTAATGAAAAGGAGAGAACGCTGCAGATCAGGCGATAGAGGGACTTTACAGCCCTCAATCGGTATGTATAAAACCCTCTTTAAACCAACAATGGGTTAGTAGACAGGGAAATGAGTGTCTATAATTCCTACACATATACGCATCAAATCATGAATGTCATGTCATTCCGGCATAGGTACAAAGTTACCACTGGAGAGGGTGAAGGGAAGAACAGCCTGATTGTCAGCATTAGACGTAAAAGTAATTGGTATATATTAGCTTGCTATCCCTATACATATCTACTAGTCATAAATCCATTATTCAAAGTAGACAGTAACATTTGTGTACTTTACAGGCACGGCAAGACAAAATAGACGGTACTTATCAAAAAATGCACCTGCTTTGACAGACACCATTGAATATAGTGTCAACCAGATTCTTATGAGTAAGTGTCCTTAAAAATGCAAAAACAGGCCTTAAGTCTCTATAGTATGGTATATAATTCCATGCTCCTTTTTCTGTAGAAGTCAATGACCTAAAAAGACCTCGAAGTGAGTCATTCTACCTGCAACTACATAAGGAGATACAGTCATCCTGAAAATGAATAGAAGGACCGCAATCCCTATACTTCAAGTAAGGGCAGTTAATATGCAAATAGTAAACTTTACTAGATTAGTCCACAACTAGCATGAACTCTCTATAGGAACAATGTATTAATTATATGCATTTCTTTTTTTAGAAAGAAGTAAATAATCTTTGGTTTTAAACTCTTCCGTCCTGAGGAAGGTGCCATAATTGTAACCAACGCACCGAAACGCGTCGACAGTGGGACTTTTAATGTATATGATTTGTTTGTATTTTGTACTTAATTTGTGAGCACAAAAGTGTATGATTTTTAACTTGGAGTGACTCTGAGATAGATACCGTAAATCGGAATTGTTAGACAGTCTATAAGATTGTACCAGAGCACCCTATTTATAATACTAATTGTTTGCAATTTTAACAATGGTTTTATTTAATATAAATGTTTCCTTATAATAATTTTTTGAGAGTAGCAAAAATGATTTTCTAGTGTGGAGTACTAATATTTACCCAATATCTATGTAACACCATAGTCACAAAGCAATAGGTATTGATTTGAATGCGTAGGCCTCATGGTCACCATATGAAAGATTAATACAGAGAAAGGAATTTCTTTTGATAAATATTTGATACCCAGTCCTTTCTGGTCCCTGGGAAACTCTCTATTTTTGGAGATACATAATAGCTAAACACCGAGAGAAGGTACGCTGTGCGATCCATCTTAAGCAACTGTTATCATACTGGAATCAAGCTGTGACAGAGAATAGCTAAACACCTATAGAAGGTACGCTGTGCGATCCATCTTAAGCAACTGTTATCATACTGGGGCAAAGCTGTGATAGAGAATAGCTAAACAGAGAGAGAAGGTACGCTGTGCGATCCATCTTAAGCAACTGTTATCATACTGGGGCAAAGCTGTGATAGAGAATAGCTAAACAGAGCAAGAAGGTACGCTGTGCGATCCATCTTAAGAAACTGTTATCATTCTTTGGCAAAGCTGTGATAGAGAAAGCTAAACACAGAGAGAAGGTACGCTGTGCGATCCATCTTAAGCAACTGTTATCATTCTTTGGCAAAGCTGTGATAGACAATAGCTAAACACAGAGAGAAGGTACGCTGTGTGATGGATCTAAAGAAACTGTTATACTCGGGCAAAGCTGTGATAGAGAATAGCTAAACACCGAGAGAATGTACGCTGTGCGAAACTATTATCATACTGGGGCAAAGCTGTGACAGAGAATAGCTAAAAAGACAGAGAAGGTACGCTGTGCGATCCATCTTAAGCAACTGTTATCATACTGGGGCAAAGCTGTGACAGAGAATAGCTAAAAAGACAGAGAAGGTACGCTGTGCGATCCATCTTAAGCAACTGTTATCATACTGGGGCAAAGCTGTGATAGAGAATAGCTAAACAGATCAAGAAGGTACGCTGTGCGATCCATCTTAAGAAACTGTTATCATTCTGTGGCAAAGCTGTGATAGAGAATAGCTAAACAGAGCAAGAAGGTACGCTGTGCGATCCATCTTAAGCAACTGTTATCATACCAGGGCAAAGCTGTGATAGAGAATAGCTAAACACCGACAGAAGGTAAGCTGTGCGATCCATCGCAAGAAACTGTTAGCATACCAGGGCAAAGCTGTGATAGAGAATAGCTAAACAGAGACAGAAGGTACGCTGTGTGATCGATCTTGAAAAACTGTTATCATACTGGCGCAAAGCTGTGACAGAGAATAGCTAAAAAGACAGAGAAGGTACGCTGTGCGATCCATCTTAAGCAACTGTTATCATACTGGCGCAAAGCTGTGACAGAGAATAGCTAAAAAGACAGAGAAGGTACGCTGTGCGATCCATCTTAAGCAACTGTTATCATACTGGGGCAAAGCTGTGATAGAGAATAGCTAAACAGATCAAGAAGGTACGCTGTGCGATCCATCTTAAGAAACTGTTATCATTCTGTGGCAAAGCTGTGACAGAGAAAGCTAAACACAGAGAGAAGGTACGCTGTGCGATCCATCTTAAGCAACTGTTATCATACTGGGGCAAAGCTGTGATAGAGAATAGCTAAACAGAGCAGGAAGGTACGCTGTGCGATCCGTCTTAAGAAACTGTTATCATTCTTTGGCAAAGCTGTGATAGAGAAAGCTAAACACAGAGGGAAGGTACCCTGTGTGATGGATCTAAAGAAACTGTTATACTCGGGCAAAGCTGTGATAGAGAATAGCTAAACACCGAGAGAATGTACGCTGTGCGAAACTATTATCATACTGGGGCAAAGCTGTGACAGAGAATAGCTAAAAAGACAGAGAAGGTACGCTGTGCGATCCATCTTAAGCAACTGTTATCATACTGGGGCAAAGCTGTGACAGAGAATAGCTAAAAAGACAGAGAAGGTACGCTGTGCGATCCATCTTAAGCAACTGTTATCATACTGGGGCAAAGCTGTGATAGAGAATAGCTAAACAGATCAAGAAGGTACGCTGTGCGATCCATCTTAAGAAACTGGTATCATTCTGTGGCAAAGCTGTGATAGAGAATAGCTAAACAGAGCAAGAAGGTACGCTGTGCGATCCATCTTAAGCAACTGTTATCATACCAGGGCAAAGCTGTGATAGAGAATAGCTAAACACCGACAGAAGGTACGCTGTGTGATCCATCGCAAGAAACAGTTAGCATACCAGGGCAAAGCTGTGATAGAGAATAGCTAAACAGAGACAGAAGGTACGCTGTGTGATCGATCTTGAGAAACTATTATCATACTGGGGCAAAGCTGTGATAGAGAATAGTTAATCACCTATAGAAGGTACGCTGTGCGATCCATCTTAAGAAACTTATCATACTGTGGCAAAGCTGTGACAGAGAATAGCTAAACACCTATAGAAGGTACGCTGTGCGATCCATCGCAAGAAACTTATCATACTGTGGCAAAGCTGTGACAGAGAATAGCTAAACACCTATAGAAGGTACGCTGTGCGATCCATCTTAAGAAACTGTTATCATACTGGGGCAAAGCTGTGATAGAGAATAGGTCTCCTTATCGTTCCCCCTGCTTGCTGGTTGCCCTGACGTCCCCTCCCCCGGGCTCTGAAGCCTCTTTGTTGGCGCCTCTGTTGCTGCCCTAAAAAAACTGGTTGATATTCTCTGTTGTTTGTCTGGCCTCCTTCTCTTGTATCAGTTCTATTTCTTGGTTCCTGATGGCTATCTCCTTCTGAATCGGAGCTGTTGTAGGAGGTATCAGAGAATGTGACATTCTTTTTGTGATACCTATTTCCATTGTAGGTGAAATGTTTACCATTGAATTCAGTTGGTGCTGGTTGCTCATAATAGTCTTTTTGAATATATGGATACGCAGATTCATTTTTGTAATTAGCTATATCTTTACGTAGCTTGTTGGTTTTTTATTTATCATATATTCTTGGTATCCACTGATGTCCTCCTTTATCTCCTCTAGTTTTTTCTTTGCGTCTTTTAACGCAGTGCTATCGTTTAGTTGTTTTTCAAGGGTCTCTATTTCTTCCCTTTCTATTATAATGATAGCTTGTGCAGTCTCTATTATGAGCAACATCCAGTCGCGACTGCATCTGTTCGTGATTAATGTCCAGCTTTCCTTAAACTTCTCGTTATACACGAATAATGGTCGTGAGGAATGGGACAGAATGATCAGATGATATTGTATATCCTTGCCTTTTTGTATATCACCTGAAATAATGAATAGCGACTTATCCCTTCCATATGTACATCAAATAAAGAATAAGCGACTAAAATGCCTGAGAACTACCCCCACTGTGTACCAGCATGAATATGATTTGAGTACATGCTCATCTAGTTAAGAAAGATGTTAATGAAAATTGTGCTAAATGTAATAATAAGAAATGTGAGAAGATCTAACCTTTTCTGGATATAAAAAGCTGTATCACATAGTTGATCTGTTGCGGTGAAAGCAGGAAGCCGTCAGGAGCAGGTTCGCCGAGTGTCCGGTCTAGAAGGTAAGGACCTGGGTGTTTTGGGGGGTCATCCTATAGAGGATGATAGAATCTCTGTGAGTTTAACCAGCAGTAAGAACAGCCCTACGCTGCACTGGAACAAACTCTAATTTATATCCTAAATGAGTAATATGTGGCATTTTGTTTTTAGCCCTTGTTGTGATTAGGGGTCCAACTGAGGTATGCCAATGCTACTGATATTCTAAATGAGTAAACGCGGCAATTTGCCCTTAGCGTTTTGCTGTGATTATGCTATGGGGGTAACAGAGAGGGCTGTCTAAAGAACCAAATGTGATGACCCAACCTATAGGGGCATAACTTTAATAAACCAAGAGTGATAAGGAGGGAGTAACATGTGCAATAGATCTACATGGGTTTTGAGAGAGACCTAGTGCAAAAAGCTCAGTTAAGAGAATTAGCCCACCCACTACACACTAGTATTAGGCAACATCACACTTGCTAGAAGCAAGCGTGGTATACTAGTGGAATTAAAAGAATACGTACGGGTAACAATAAATTTGATCTTGGGAATGGTTCTTGATATCACTCTAAATATGACAATGTGAGAAGTTGGCCTGGTAGGGGATGTTTCCAATTCTGGAACCACCTACTACCTGACCAAACAATCCCTTATGGTGTCTGGTTGTAAGTCAACCTTATTAGACAAGCTATCCTAGGGGTAGCATGGACTAAGCAGCCTAAAGGCTTAACTTAAGAGGTCGTGTTAAGCGAGCTGTTTTACCACATACAATCCTGTAATACCAAATGAAAGGACACCACACAAGTATATATTATAAAAATATATGTGTTTATTACTAAAAACAATCCCCAGTATTCTTTATGAATAAAGGGGCACAAGCGTTAAATCAAAAGCACTGTTTAAACATACAAAGTTGCACAATTATGGATGAGGGCAGGGGGCCACTCGAACCATATACTAAACAAGTGGTATAAGAGAGGCCACTCGAACAGTGGTTAGGCCTAGGGCCTAGGGAATCGCTGGGAGCAGTCAGGACAAGCAATGCTAAAGTCGGGAATGGCCCTCGGGATTCGGGAGATGTGCGGAAAGCGCACGCACGCACCAATGTTAACCAATGGTGCGTAAAAGTTGTAAAGTTAAAGTTAAAGGACACTTCCGCTGAACCTAGAGGAACAAAACTTAACACACAGACCCTAGAGGTGTGCACCAGTGTGGGAACACCGGCGGAGCAAAGTTACCTCACCCACAGGAAGTGGGTGCACAGGGTCGAAGTGGCGTCGGGTTTTGACTCGCAGGCTCTTGGTGCTTGAAGCTGAAAGGGCTGCAGGCGGGTTAAAGATGAAGTGTCCGGTGGAGTCCAAGGGTGGACTCAAGTTGTAGAGTACCTGAAAGCAGAGGGGACAGAGTCTGGGTCACTCAGCAGTGACCAGGGTGGAACCAGGACGGAACCAGGCAATGTCGGGCGCAATCAGGTGGTCGTCGAGGAGCTTCTCTCCGCTGTCACGTGGGCTCTGGGGCATCTGCGACGTCCAGGAGCAGGTCACGATCTGTCCCACGCAGGCTCTCACCGTCGGTGCAGTCGGCTTCAAGTTTGGAGCAAACAAGCCTTGGTAAGAACAATCCACGCGGGATCGGAAGATTGCTTCTCACTCGGACCAGGAAGGTCAGAGTCGGGGCTCCTTTTCAGGGGAGCTGGTGTGGATCTGGAGCAACCAGATTCACGAGTCTTCTTAGGTAGTTCGTCGACACAGGGACCACTAGCCAGCTGGCAAGTGACCTGGCCAACGCGTTGAGCCAAATAGAGCAGAAGGGCCCCACGCAGCACTCGTCGAGTGTGGAGGGCTGAACTTCGGCTCAAGAGCAGCTCAGGGTGGGGGCTTCTCAAACCCCGGTGCACAGCTTCGAGGATCACTCGTGGGCTGCACGGTCAGCGTCTCGTGGTCAATTCAAGATGGCGTGCCCCACGCTTCCGGTCGCCTCCACGGGTCTCAGCTTTGCAGGGACTGTGGATCGGGCTGTTAGAAGGCAGGCAGGCTTGATCTCGTCGATCTCAGTCGCTCGAGTTCCGGCGGGAACTGCAACTAAGTAGACGTCGAGGGCTGGATGGTGCCTGCTGTTGCAGGGTGGTCACTCCTTGACCACAAGGGAGATTCTTCGGGCTTCCACGTTGAAGTGGAGGTCCAAGGGTCCAGAGTTTCGTTTCAAATGTTTCTTCCAGGAAATCCGATTTGCCTTGGCACTGCTCCCACTCTTATTCGAATCTGGGGGGCGTGATTACCTGCTAGGTCCCCTCCTATGGGTGGGACCCAGGAAGTGGGTGGATACACCCCCTTCCTTTGATCCAGGCCGCCCTGGCACGAGGGCTGGAGTGCCCCAGAACCGGTTTGGCCGGATTATGCAAGGGGCAGCCTTGTGCGCCCCAAGCAGTGTCTGGTTTCTTTTAAACCTCCCTGCTACAATACACTATCTCCTGTCTGGAGGGCGGTGACACCCTCCTGTGACAGGAAACCCTTTGTCCAGGACCCCTTTGGCTGAGTTTCGGTCAGCTCCAGGGGTCCAGACATTTGTCTGTGGCAGAGGCATCCATTTTGTGGATCTTAAGGTCTTTGGAGAAATCAACCGCATTAAACTAAAGTAACATGTCTTACCCCTCTAGAGGGGTGGAATGCCATCCCCGTCGCCAGAACTGGCGAGGGGATGGTATTCCAAAGCGTATGACAACTTACACGACATGTTTTGATAAAGCCAAACCAAAGTTGCTAAATAACCGCGAGGATTATAAGGCACTTAATAGTATATGGTATGGCATTATCCTGAAACAGCTTAGGGATTTGTTCCCGACGGCTGCAGACAGGCTCAGCTCATGCTAGAGCTCCATCTCACATAAAACCACGCACTCAGCCTCCAGGATTGATGAGGCCTGACTATAGGAGTGGCTCACAGGTTTACATGTGTCCAGATATAGGTTTAGACATAGGTATACTATATCTAAGCAAGGGGTGTGTACATCACCTTACCCCAGCTGAGTGATCAGCCAGTTGTGTCAATTTAAGAACCAGCCAGGGGTGGCAAAAGATATGCTGCAGCCCCTGGTAGGCCTTAGTGGCCCCTATGCCCTGTGCACCTATAGTGCATTCTACAGGGGCTGACAAGGAGTCCATTTCCAATTGGTATGTGCCTATAGCACATGTGTCAGTAATTTAGTGAGAGAACAGCAGGCTGGGGGTCTGATCAGCAGGCCCACAGCCTCAGTAGTCGAAAACCAGTGAAGCAAAAAGCAAAAATTTGGGGTGACCATAGGATAGCAGACCCTACTCTCCTACACAACCCCCCCCCAAACGCAGGGACATTAAACTAACCTTGACCAGATAAGTCTTCATGTTCTAAGTGGAAGTACCGGGAGAGACCATCTGCATTACCATGGTTAGTCCCTGGGCGGTGCTCCACTGTAAAGTCCATCCCCTGTAGGGAAATGGACCACCTGAGCAGTTTGGGATTTTCACCCTTCATCCGATTAAGCCACAAAAGGGGCTTATGGTCTGTTTGCACCAGGAAGTGAGTTTCAAACAAGTAGGACCTCAACTTCTTTAATGCCCAAACCACAGCAAAGGCCTCCCTCTCAATGGCTGACCAACGTTTTTCTCTTGGGGTCAGCCTCCTGCTAATGAAAGCAATTGGCTGGTCTTGACCATCTTGATTAAGTTGTGAGAGCACAGCTCCCACCCCCAACTCAGAAGCATCTGTCTGTACAATGAACTGTTTGGAGTAGTCAGGACTCTTTAGGATAGGTGCAGAGCACATGGCCTTCTTCAGGTCTTCAAATGCCTTCTGACAGCTAACTGTCCACTGAACCTTTTTTGGCATCTTCTTGGATGTCAAGTCATTTAATGGTGTCACTATAGACCCATAGTTCTTCACAAACTTCCTGTAATACCCAGTCAGGCCCAAGAAGGCTCTGACTTGTGTCTGGGTAACTGGAGGAGCCCAGTCCTGTATGGCCTGGATTTTGCTCTCCAGTGGCTGAACCTGGCCTCCACCAACTAGGTGGCCCAGGTATACAACCTTACTCTGCCCTATCTGGCACTTAGTGGCCTTGATAGTTAGGCCTGCCTTTTGCAGGGCCTCCAAAACTCTCTTCAGGTGGATCAGGTGATCCTCCCAGGTGGAGCTAAAGACAGCAATATCATCCAGATAAGCTGCACAAAAGTCATCCAACCCAGTAAGGACTTGGTTCACCAACCTTTGGAAAGTGGCAGGTGCATTCTTCAAACCAAAGGGCATTACCACAAACTGATAATGTCCACTAGGGGTAGAGAATGCTGTCTTGGCCTTTGACTCCTCAGCTAGTCTGATTTGCCAGTAGCCAGCTGTCAGATCGAATGTGCTCAGAAACTTGGCAGAAGCCAATCTGTCAATGAGCTCATCTGCTCTTGGAATGGGGTGAGCATCTGTCCTAGTGACAGCATTGAGACCCCTGTAATCCACGCAAAACCTCATTTCTCTCTTTCCATCTTGGGTATGAGGTTTTGGCACCAGGACTACTGGGCTGGCCCATGGGCTCTCTGATGGCTCAATCACTCCAAGCTCTAACATCTTTTGCACCTCAGCCTTGATGCAGTCTCTGACATGGTCAGGTTGCCTGTAGATCTTATTCTTGACAGGCAGACTGTCAAGAATAAGACTGGTGTACCCATGTTGTGGACCAGTGTCCACAACATGGGTACACCAGTCAGTCTGGCTGGGTGTGAGTGAAAACAAATGCCTGTGGGCCTGCAAAACTTGTCTGCAGTCCATCTGTTGCTGGTCAGTGAGGCTGCCTGCCAAGGCTACTCCATCAACTGAACCATCATCAGGGTTCTGAGAAAGCAGGTCTGGGAGAGGGTCACTCTCTTCCTCCTGTTCCCCATCTGTGGCCATGAGCAAGCTCATGTCCTCCCTGTCCACAAATGCTTTCAAGCGATTCACATGGATTACCCTGTGAGGGCTCCTGGGTGTTCCAAAGTCTACCAAGTAGGTGACTTCCCCCTTCTTCTCAATAATAGGATAGGGTCCACTCCATTTGTCTTGGAGTGCTGCTGGAGCCACTGGCTCCAGTACCCACACCTTCTGTCCTGGTTGGAACTCTACCAGCACAGCCTTTTGGTCATGCCAAGCTTTCTGTAATTCTTGGCTGGCCTCCAGGTTTTTGGATGCTCTTTCCATGTACTCAGCCATCCTGGAGCGGAGACCAAGTACATAGTCCACTATGTCTAGTTTGGGCTTTTTGAGAGGTAACTCCCATCCTTCCTTCACCAAACACAATGGACCCCTCACAGGGTGGCCAAACAAAAGTTCAAAAGGGCTGTAGCCAACCCCCTTCTGTGGGACCTCTCTGTAAGCAAAGAGCAGGCAGGGTAAAAGAATGTCCCATTTCCGCCTGAGCTTCTCTGGTAATCCTTTTATCATGCCTTTAAGGGTCTTGTTAAATCTCTCCACAAGCCCATTGCACTGTGGATGATATGGGGTGGTAAACTTATAGTTTACTCCACATTCCTTCCACATTGCTTTCAGATAGCTAGACATAAAATTCGTGCCTCTATCTGATAGTACCTCCTTAGGAAAGCCCACTCTTGAGAAAACTGCAATGAGGGCCTTTGCCACCACAGGTGCTGTGGTGGTCCTTAGGGGAATAGCCTCTGGATACCTGGTGGCATGATTCACTACCACCAGTATGAATCTGTTCCCAGATGCTGTTTGGGGGTCCATTGGACCCACAATATCAATTCCAACTCTCTCAAAGGGGACCCCCACCACAGGTAGTGGTATTAGGGGGGCCTTTGTTGTGCCACCTGACTTACCACTGGCTTGGCAAGTGACACAGGAGCGACAAAACTCCTTGACATCCTCTGACATGTGAGGCCAGTGAAAGTGTGGAACAAGCCTGTCCCACGTCTTGTTCTGGCCTAAGTGTCCTGCAAGGGGAATATCATGGGCCAAGGTAAGGAGGAATCCCCTAAACTGCAGAGGTATAACCAACCTCCTGGTCATGCCAGGCTTGGGGGCTCTAGCCTCTGAGTAAAGGAGTCCATCATCCCAATACACAGTATGGGTACCTTGGGCATCCCCAGCAGCCTCAGCAGCAGCCTGCTGTCTGAGGGGTTCAAGGGAAGGGCAATCTAATTGAGCCTGCCTCAGGTCTGCCCTTGAGGGTCCCCCTGTCCCCAGAAACTCAACCTGGTCAGGTTCAAGCTCCTCAGAGACAGTCTCCTCTTGGACTGCAGAATCAGTTTCCTCTGAAACTTGATCCTCAACCTGGGGCAAGGTGGAAGGCTGGGCCTTTCCTCTCTTGCTCCTTCTCTTGGGTTGTGGCTGGTCTATTGTTTCAAGATCCACCACTGGTTCAGGAAGGCACTTCTTAGCCTGAGCCCTTGTCATGGCAAGGACATGCTCTGAAATCCCTAGCATTTCTGCATGAGTCCTGTACTCCACTTCTGACCATGCTGAGCTTTCAAGGTCATTGCCTAACAGACAGTCTACTGGTAGGTCTGCACTCACCACAACTTTCTTTAGGCCATCAACCCCTCCCCAGGAGAAGTTCACAACTGCCACACTATGGGAAGTAGTGGAGTTGCTTGCATTGGTTACTAGGTAGCTCTCTCCTAGTACAATCTGTCCAGGGTCCACAAAGCCAGGGGTCACCATGGTGACACTAGCACATGTGTCCCTGTAAGCTTGAGCCAGTTTCTCATTTATTAAGGGAGTCTGCCTGTATTTGCCCAGGTTAGTGGGGCTTACTGCAGTGGGCAACTCAATGTCCACATCATACAGGAGAACTGCCTGTGTAGGGATTCTGACTAGGCCAGATCCTACTTCAATACCCAGGGTCAACCCAGCTACACCCTTGGACTGTGTTCCACCACTGCTTACTGTACTTGGGGTTGCAGTTGCTTTAGGAGCTGTAGTGGTGGGAACTGGATTTGCCTTGGTGCACTCACTGCCCCAGTGTGAAACTGATTTGCAGGTATTACACCAAGGTGTCTTTGGACCTTTGTTCTTCTTCTTCTTGTTACCATTTTGGGAACCACCCTCCTTACTATTAGTTTGGGGGCCTGAAGACTTCTGGTCTTTTTCTTTATCTTTCTGATTCTGATTACCACCCTTCTGGTCTGTTTTCTTCTGGTCACCACCTTGGTTCTGGGGTTTCTGCTTAATCCTTGTTCTGACCCATTTGTCTGCCTTCTTTCCCAATTCTTGGGGAGAGGTCAGATCAGAGTCAATAAGGTATTGATGCAACAGCTGGTTTGTACAGTTATTAAGGATCTGTTCTCTCATTATTTGTACAATCCTGTATAGTCTGAAACTTTACTTCCCTGCAACCAACCCTCCAAAGCCTTAGTGGCACACTCAACGAAATCAGTCCAGTCTTGAGTCTGTGCTTTTTGGGTGTCTCTGAACAACAACCTGTATTGCTCAGTGGTTAGGCCAAACCCTTCAATAAGAGCACTCTTCAAAACAGAGTAGTTTTTGGCATCCTCAGGTCTAACTGTGAGGAGCCTGTCTCTCCCTTTCTCAGAAAAGGAGTACCACAAAATTGCAGCCCACTGATTCTCAGGAACCTGCTGTACCATGCAGGCTCTCTCAAGAGCAGTCATCCATTTGTGGATGTCATCCCCTTCTTTAAAGGGGGGCACAATTTTGGTCAGGTTTCTATTGTCATAGGCCCTGTCTTTTTCTCTTGGAAAATTGCTGCCACCAGTGACATCTAAGCCACTTAATTTCTGCTCTCTTGCCAAGGCAAGTCTAGCTTGAGCCAAGGCTACCTCCTCCCTCTCTATCTGGAGTTTGACAGCCCTCATTCTGGCCCTATGCTCTAGCTTTTGAGAAGCACTCATGCCTCTCTGTGATTCTCTGGAGGCACTAGAAATATGAGAGTCCCCTGAGGGAGATCTCACTCTTCTGTTGCCTGGGAGAATCCCATGTTGGGTTCTGGGGAGGTGCTGGCCCTCTCCATTCCCCAGTAGGTCCAAGTTGGCCTGGCTAAGCCTGCCAACTGGAACCTGGCTACCCTGATCCTGTACTTCTAAGTCCTCAACATCTGAGTCCTCATCTAAGTCATCATCATCCTCCTCTTCAGGGGGATCAGTTACAGGGGGGTTCCCTCCATTTCCTGTTTCTAGGGAAGCTTGCTTCGCCTTGTCTAAGTCATCCTGTTCTAGGATTTCTACCAGGATTAGGCAGGTGGGGCTTCTGCCCCTTTTTAACCCTCTTGCTTTGCACAAGGCAATCAAGTCTCTGCGGGTTAACTTGTCATATCCAAAAGTTGCCTGGGTAAGGTCAACTGTCACAGGAGTAGACCCTGAGGCTTTTCCTGTGTCAGACATGGTTACTAGTGAGGTGTAAGTGGTGCACTTACCTACACTAAGTGTTTTCCTACTGTACCTTGCTAGTGAGTTGTAGTCAGGGTGTGCTAATCCCTTTAATCTACAACTACTAAGTTCAGTAGAACTTAATATGCTAAGCTTTTGATTTTATATGTACCTAGAGGTACTTGATGTGATCTTTCAATTTGATATAAAGATTGCAATGGTAAAACAACAGCAAGCTCAAATCCGCACCGCTGCTCACCAATGTGAGAAGTTGGCCTGGTAGGGGATGTTTCCAATTCTGGAACCACCTACTACCTGACCAAACAATCCCTTATGGTGTCTGGTTGTAAGTCAACCTTATTAGACAAGCTATCCTAGGGGTAGCATGGACTAAGCAGCCTAAAGGCTTAACTTAAGAGGTCGTGTTAAGCGAGCTGTTTTACCACATACAATCCTGTAATACCAAATGAAAGGACACCACACAAGTATATATTATAAAAATATATGTGTTTATTACTAAAAACAATCCCCAGTATTCTTTATGAATAAAGGGGCACAAGCGTTAAATCAAAAGCACTGTTTAAACATACAAAGTTGCACAATTATGGATGAGGGCAGGGGGCCACTCGAACCATATACTAAACAAGTGGTATAAGAGAGGCCACTCGAACAGTGGTTAGGCCTAGGGCCTAGGGAATCGCTGGGAGCAGTCAGGACAAGCAATGCTGAAGTCGGGAATGGCCCTCGGGATTTGGGAGATGTGCGGAAAGCGCACGCACGCACCAATGTTAACCAATGGTGCGTAAAAGTTGTAAAGTTAAAGTTAAAGGACACTTCCGCTGAACCTAGAGGAACAAAACTTAACACACAGACCCTAGAGGTGTGCACCAGTGTGGGAACACCGGCGGAGCAAAGTTACCTCACCCACAGGAAGTGGGTGCACAGGGTCGAAGTGGCGTCGGGTTTTGACTCGCAGGCTCTTGGTGCTTGAAGCTGAAAGGGCTGCAGGCGGGTTAAAGATGAAGTGTCCGGTGGAGTCCAAGGGTGGACTCAAGTTGTAGAGTACCTGAAAGCAGAGGGGACAGAGTCTGGGTCACTCAGCAGTGACCAGGGTGGAACCAGGACGGAACCAGGCAATGTCGGGCGCAATCAGGTGGTCGTCGAGGAGCTTCTCTCCGCTGTCACGTGGGCTCTGGGGCATCTGCGACGTCCAGGAGCAGGTCACGATCTGTCCCACGCAGGCTCTCACCGTCGGTGCAGTCGGCTTCAAGTTTGGAGCAAACAAGCCTTGGTAAGAACAATCCACGCGGGATCGGAAGATTGCTTCTCACTCGGACCAGGAAGGTCAGAGTCGGGGCTCCTTTTCAGGGGAGCTGGTGTGGATCTGGAGCAACCAGATTCACGAGTCTTCTTAGGTAGTTCGTTGACACAGGGACCACTAGCCAGCTGGCAAGTGACCGGGCCAACGCGTTGAGCCAAATAGAGCCAAAGGGCCCCACGCAGCACTCGTCGAGTGCGGAGGGCTGAACTTCGGCTCAGGAGCAGCTTAGGGTGGGGGCTTCCCAAACCCTGGTGCACAGCTTCGAGGATCACTCGTGGGCTGCACGGTCAGCGTCTCGTGGTCAATTCAAGATGGCGTGCCCCACGCTTCCGGTCGCCTCCACGGGTCTCAGCTTTGCAGGGACTGTGGATCGGGCTGTTAGAAGGCAGGCAGGCTTGATCTCGTCGATCTCAGTCGCTCGAGTTCCGGCGGGAACTGCAACTAAGTAGACGTCGAGGGCTGGATGGTGCCTGCTGTTGCAGGGTGGTCACTCCTTGACCACAAGGGAGATTCTTCGGGCTTCCACGTTGAAGTGGAGGTCCAAGGGTCCAGAGTTTCATTTCAAATGTTTCTTCCAGGAAATCCGATGTGCCTTGGCACTGCTCCCACTCTTATTCGAATCTGGGGGGCGTGATTACCTGCTAGGTCCCCTCCTATGGGTGGGACCCAGGAAGTGGGTGGATACACCCCCTTCCTTTGATCCAGGCCGCCCTGGCACGAGGGCTGGAGTGCCCCAGAACCGGTTTGGCCGGATTATGCAAGGGGCAGCCTTGTGCGCCCCAAGCAGTGTCTGGTTTCTTTCAAACCTCCCTGCTATAATACACTATCTCCTGTCTGGAGGGCGGTGACACCCTCCTGTGACAGGAAACCCTTTGTCCAGGACCCCTTTGGCTGAGTTTCGGTCAGCTCCAGGGGTCCAGACATTTGTCTGTGGCAGAGGCATCCATTTTGTGGATCTTAAGGTCTTTGGAGAAATCAACCGCATTAAAGTAAAGTAACATGTCTTACCCCTCTAGAGGGGTGGAATGCCATCCCCGTCGCCAGAACTGGCGAGGGGATGGTATTCCAAAGCGTATGACACCTTACACGACATGTTTTGATAAAGCCAAACCAAAGTTGCTAAATAACCGCGAGGATTATAAGGCACTTAATAGTATATGGTATGGCATTATCCTGAAACAGCTTAGGGATTTGTTCCCGACGGCTGCAGACAGGCTCAGCTCATGCTAGAGCTCCATCTCACATAAAACCACGCACTCAGCCTCCAGGATTGATGAGGCCTGACTATAGGAGTGGCTCACAGGTTTACATGTGTCCAGATATAGGTTTAGACATAGGTATACTATATCTAAGCAAGGGGTGTGTACACCACCTTACCCCAGCTGAGTGATCAGCCAGTTGTGTCAATTTAAGAACCAGCCAGGGGTGGCAAAATATATGCTGCAGCCCCTGGTAGGCCTTAGTGGCCCCTATGCCCTGTGCACCTATAGTGCATTCTACAGGGGCTGACAAGGAGTCCATTTCCAATTGGTATGTGCCTATAGCACATGTGTCAGTAATTTAGTGAGAGAACAGCAGGCTGGGGGTCTGAACAGCAGGCCCACAGCCTCAGTAGTCGAAAACCAGTGAAGCAAAAAGCAAAAATTTGGGGTGACCATAGGATAGCAGACCCTACTCTCCTACACCAAGGTTGGAACCCGCGTCTCTGCCGTCCCCATAGGACTAATATTCAGAACTACTAAAATGGCGCGCACATAAGGGCGCTGCAACCAAGTGGGAATGCTCGATAACATTAACGAAACGCCGAAATATGTAGGGGTCAGGCAGTGAATAATAACATCAAATAGGAATACGACGTGAATATAATTTAGAGACTCAAAGAGTATACAGCCCAAGGTTCGAACCCGCGTTTTTGTAGTCCACATAGGACCAATATCCAAAACTACCAAAATGGCGCTGACATAAGGGCGCTGTAATTAATTGCATAAATACCAATTAAGTGGGCAATTAACATCCAATTATCAATTTGAATGGGTATTTAAGGCCCGCGGGTTTTACTGCTCTCACCAGTTGCGGTGAAAGCAGGAAGCCGTCAGGAGCAGGTTCGCCGAGTGTCCGGTCTAGAAGGTAAGGACCTGGGTGTTTTGGGGGGTCATCCTATAGAGGATGATAGAATCTCTGTGAGTTTAACCAGCAGTAAGAACAGCCCTACGCTGCACTGGAACAAACTCTAATTTATATCCTAAATGAGTAATATGTGGCATTTTGTTTTTAGCCCTTGTTGTGATTAGGGGTCCAACTGAGGTATGCCAATGCTACTGATATTCTAAATGAGTAAACGCGGCAATTTGCCCTTAGCGTTTTGTTGTGATTATGCTATGGGGGTAACAGAGAGGGCTGTCTAAAGAACCAAATGTGATGACCCAACCTATAGGGGCATAACTTTAATAAACCAAGAGTGATAAGGAGGGAGTAACATGTGCAATAGATCTACATGGGTTTTGAGAGAGACCTAGTGCAAAAAGCTCAGTTAAGAGAATTAGCCCACCCACTACACACTAGTATTAGGCAACATCACACTTGCTAGAAGCAAGCGTGGTATACTAGTGGAATTAAAAGAATACGTACGGGTAACAATAAATTTGATCTTGGGAATGGTTCTTGATATCACTCTAAATATGACTTACTTACCGCTTAGGTTGGGAGAAGATTGAATTGAAAATATCCCCCATCCTACATTGCGACTTACAGCGCTTAATGAAAAGGAGAGAACGCTGCAGATCAGGCGATAGAGGGACTTTACAGCCCTCAATCGGTATGTATAAAACCCTCTTTAAACCAACAATGAGTTAGTAGACAGGGAAATGAGTGTCTATAATTCCTACACATATACGCATCAAATCATGAATGTCATGTCATTCCGGCATAGGTACAAAGTTACCACTGGAGAGGGTGAAGGGAAGAACAGCCTGATTGTCAGCATTAGACGTAAAAGTAATTGGTATATATTAGCTTGCTATCCCTATACATATCTACTAGTCATAAATCCATTATTCAAAGTAGACAGTAACATTTGTGTACTTTACAGGCACGGCAAGACAAAATAGACGTTACTTATCAAAAAATGCACCTGCTTTGACAGACACCATTGAATATAGTGTCAACCAGATTCTTATGAGTAAGTGTCCTTAAAAATGCAAAAACAGGCCTTAAGTCTCTATAGTATGGTATATAATTCCATGCTCCTTTTTCTGTAGAAGTCAATGACCTAAAAAGACCTCGAAGTGAGTCATTCTACCTGCAACTACATAAGGAGATACAGTCATCCTGAAAATGAATAGAAGGACCGCAATCCCTATACTTCAAGTAAGGGCAGTTAATATGCAAATAGTAAACTTTACTAGATTAGTCCACAACTAGCATGAACTCTCTATAGGAACAATGTATTAATTATATGCATTTCTTTTTTTAGAAAGAAGTAAATAATCTTTGGTTTTAAACTCTTCCGTCCTGAGGAAGGTGCCATAATTGTAACCAACGCACCGAAACGCGTCGACAGTGGGACTTTTAATGTATATGATTTGTTTGTATTTTGTACTTAATTTGTGAGCACAAAAGTGTATGATTTTTAACTTGGAGTGACTCTGAGATAGATACCGTAAATCGGAATTGTTAGACAGTCTATAAGATTGTACCAGAGCACCCTATTTATAATACTAATTGTTTGCAATTTTAACAATGGTTTTATTTAATATAAATGTTTCCTTATAATAATTTTTTGAGAGTAGCAAAAATGATTTTCTAGTGTGGAGTACTAATATTTACCCAATATCTATGTAACACCATAGTCACAAAGCAATAGGTATTGATTTGAATGCGTAGGCCTCATGGTCACCATATGAAAGATTAATACAGAGAAAGGAATTTCTTTTGATAAATATTTGATACCCAGTCCTTTCTGGTCCCTGGGAAACTCTCTATTTTTGGAGATACATAATAGCTAAACACCGAGAGAAGGTACGCTGTGCGATCCATCTTAAGCAACTGTTATCATACTGGAATCAAGCTGTGACAGAGAATAGCTAAACACCTATAGAAGGTACGCTGTGCGATCCATCTTAAGCAACTGTTATCATACTGGGGCAAAGCTGTGATAGAGAATAGCTAAACAGAGAGAGAAGGTACGCTGTGCGATCCATCTTAAGCAACTGTTATCATACTGGGGCAAAGCTGTGATAGAGAATAGCTAAACAGAGCAAGAAGGTACGCTGTGCGATCCATCTTAAGAAACTGTTATCATTCTTTGGCAAAGCTGTGATAGAGAAAGCTAAACACAGAGAGAAGGTACGCTGTGCGATCCATCTTAAGCAACTGTTATCATTCTTTGGCAAAGCTGTGATAGACAATAGCTAAACACAGAGAGAAGGTACGCTGTGTGATGGATCTAAAGAAACTGTTATACTCGGGCAAAGCTGTGATAGAGAATAGCTAAACACCGAGAGAATGTACGCTGTGCGAAACTATTATCATACTGGGGCAAAGCTGTGACAGAGAATAGCTAAAAAGACAGAGAAGGTACGCTGTGCGATCCATCTTAAGCAACTGTTATCATACTGGGGCAAAGCTGTGACAGAGAATAGCTAAAAAGACAGAGAAGGTACGCTGTGCGATCCATCTTAAGCAACTGTTATCATACTGGGGCAAAGCTGTGATAGAGAATAGCTAAACAGATCAAGAAGGTACGCTGTGCGATCCATCTTAAGAAACTGTTATCATTCTGTGGCAAAGCTGTGATAGAGAATAGCTAAACAGAGCAAGAAGGTACGCTGTGCGATCCATCTTAAGCAACTGTTATCATACCAGGGCAAAGCTGTGATAGAGAATAGCTAAACACCGACAGAAGGTAAGCTGTGCGATCCATCGCAAGAAACTGTTAGCATACCAGGGCAAAGCTGTGATAGAGAATAGCTAAACAGAGACAGAAGGTACGCTGTGTGATCGATCTTGAAAAACTGTTATCATACTGGCGCAAAGCTGTGACAGAGAATAGCTAAAAAGACAGAGAAGGTACGCTGTGCGATCCATCTTAAGCAACTGTTATCATACTGGCGCAAAGCTGTGACAGAGAATAGCTAAAAAGACAGAGAAGGTACGCTGTGCGATCCATCTTAAGCAACTGTTATCATACTGGGGCAAAGCTGTGATAGAGAATAGCTAAACAGATCAAGAAGGTACGCTGTGCGATCCATCTTAAGAAACTGTTATCATTCTGTGGCAAAGCTGTGACAGAGAAAGCTAAACACAGAGAGAAGGTACGCTGTGCGATCCATCTTAAGCAACTGTTATCATACTGGGGCAAAGCTGTGATAGAGAATAGCTAAACAGAGCAGGAAGGTACGCTGTGCGATCCGTCTTAAGAAACTGTTATCATTCTTTGGCAAAGCTGTGATAGAGAAAGCTAAACACAGAGGGAAGGTACCCTGTGTGATGGATCTAAAGAAACTGTTATACTCGGGCAAAGCTGTGATAGAGAATAGCTAAACACCGAGAGAATGTACGCTGTGCGAAACTATTATCATACTGGGGCAAAGCTGTGACAGAGAATAGCTAAAAAGACAGAGAAGGTACGCTGTGCGATCCATCTTAAGCAACTGTTATCATACTGGGGCAAAGCTGTGACAGAGAATAGCTAAAAAGACAGAGAAGGTACGCTGTGCGATCCATCTTAAGCAACTGTTATCATACTGGGGCAAAGCTGTGATAGAGAATAGCTAAACAGATCAAGAAGGTACGCTGTGCGATCCATCTTAAGAAACTGGTATCATTCTGTGGCAAAGCTGTGATAGAGAATAGCTAAACAGAGCAAGAAGGTACGCTGTGCGATCCATCTTAAGCAACTGTTATCATACCAGGGCAAAGCTGTGATAGAGAATAGCTAAACACCGACAGAAGGTACGCTGTGTGATCCATCGCAAGAAACAGTTAGCATACCAGGGCAAAGCTGTGATAGAGAATAGCTAAACAGAGACAGAAGGTACGCTGTGTGATCGATCTTGAGAAACTATTATCATACTGGGGCAAAGCTGTGATAGAGAATAGTTAATCACCTATAGAAGGTACGCTGTGCGATCCATCTTAAGAAACTTATCATACTGTGGCAAAGCTGTGACAGAGAATAGCTAAACACCTATAGAAGGTACGCTGTGCGATCCATCGCAAGAAACTTATCATACTGTGGCAAAGCTGTGACAGAGAATAGCTAAACACCTATAGAAGGTACGCTGTGCGATCCATCTTAAGAAACTGTTATCATACTGGGGCAAAGCTGTGATAGAGAATAGCTAAACAGAGAGAGAAGGTACGCTGAGCGATCGATCTTACGAAACTGTTATCATACTGGGGCAAAGCTGTGATAGAGAATAGCTAAACAGAGAGAGAAGGTACGCTGAGCGATCGATCTTAAGAAACTGTTATCATACTGGGGCAAAGCTGTGATAGAGAATAGCTAAACACCTATAGAAGGTACGCTGTGCGATCCATCTTAGGAAACTTATCATACTGTGGAAAAGCTGTGACAGAGAATAGCTAAAAAGAGAGAGAAGGTACGCTGTGCGATCCATCTTAAGCAACTGTTATCATACTGGGGCAAGGCTGTGACAAAGAATAGCTAAAAAGAGAGAGAAGGTACGCTGTGCGATCCATCTTAAGCAACTGTTATCATACTGGGGCAAAGCTGTGATAGAGAATAGCTAAACAGATCAAGAAGGTACGCTGTGCGATCCATCTTACGAAACTGTTATCATACTGGGGCAAAGCTGTGATAGCGAAAGCTAAACAGAGAGAGAAGGTACGTTGTGTGATCCATCTTAGGAAACTGTTGTCATACTGGGGCAAAGCTGTGATAGAGAATAGCTTCACACAGAGAGAAGGTACACTGTGCAATCCATCGCAAGAAACTGTTAGCAAAGCAGTGATAGGGAATAGCTAAACATCGAGAGAAGGTACGGTGTGCGATCCATCACAAGAAACTGTTAGCATACCAGATTAAAGCTGTGATATAGAATAGGTTAACAGAGAGAAGGTATGCTGTGCGATCGATCTTAAGAAACTCGATTTACAGCTTTCTAGTTACTGCTTGAACTAAGTTCTAGCATAGAGCTTGGAAACAGAGTTAGGGTAGCGGGATGATAGAACCTGCAAATCATGTTAGAAATGTTCCTTTTGTTTTAACTGACCATGTCATGCACTACTGCATTTATGTTCACATTCTGTTTAGTTACTGTTCATATTAAATACACTAAGCTTGGGTTTTAGAAGTAAACATTCTTAAGCATATCCCATGCTTCTTATTGCAATTTTTTTTAACAATATATTTTATTGAGTTACATGATATATATCGGGCATTAGCCAGGAGGATACATTTTGATGGATAAATGTGACAATGCATACTTCCAATCGTGATTTCTGCAAAATTAGTATATACAACAAAAACAGCATTGCGCAGCTCGTCTCAGCTTCTTGCAATTTTGAGCGTGTTATTCACTTATGAAAGAGGTTTTGGAGTCCCATTTTATCGCTGACCTCACCTTGTGGGACTGATAACCCGAAAACACTTCCTGCACAGTACTGCTCAGTGGGTGGTGTATGGGTCGCAGTTCAAAGTGGTTTTCTTTCACCTGGGGGTTTGAAATCCAACCCTTGCCGGTCATAAGGTGAGGGCAAGATTGTGACACTTTCATCCTTGAAAGTTTGAACTTTGCAAGCATCACTTGACTATGCTTTCCCACCCACAATAAAAGGCGCATTGATCTGTCTAGCCGATGAGTTATGAGTTAAAAAATTCCGCCTGATGGGCATTAAAAGTAAGCCTGGGCAGAGTTCATGGAAACTCAGCGAAGTGACAAAAAAACTTCTGCTGCGCTACTCAGAGTACTGCGAGTGGCGGAGTTCGTTAGGGTCATGTCGTTCGTGGTGATTTTGAGTGCCGGGTGTTTGACCAGTACTGTAAAATCATTGCGAACAGCACCATACGCAGGGAAAGAGGGCGCATGTAGATTTTCTACTCCAGCTCCAGCTTTCTCAAGACGAACGGAAGGTTTCTCAATGTGAGTGGTCGCGACCTGCCGTGACCACTTGCATTGACAAATTCGACCACCCGTGTTCAGAAATCTCGAAAGGAGGTTGATTTTCCTCGCTCGCGCTCACCAACTAGACCTTGGCGAGCAAGGAAAAAATCTCGCGGGAGGTGGATTCTCGTCACTCACACTCACCAACTTGACGTTGACGAGCACAAGCAAGGAAAAAACTGTGCTCCGTGAAATTCCGCGTGCTCCGTGGAGTGCAGAAAACTCCGCAAACTGAGTGGAGGTCACTGCCCAGGCTTATTTAAAAGGATATTTTCAACCATCTCTGAGTTCCATGACCCTAACTAGGAGCTTTGTCGTCAGCCTCGTTATTCTACATGGTCACAGAACCACTTAGTGACTTGCAATATCTGTATAATGTATGACAGAGGGTACTTTACCCCTTGTGTAGCCTGTCTGCTTTAGATATTCATCACTGGGTGCTATCGGAGACAATCAATATTCGCTGTGCACTAACGCCATAGCATTTATGTATCACAGAATTAGCCTCTGTGGTAACCGGGCGATTTACATAATGAGGATAGGAGCCTGGTTATTCCTGGTCACAGAGTGCCACAATGTTCTTTACATAGAGATGAGAAATAGGAGAGGCTGTTCTCGATTATAAAGGGCGCCACACCTCAGCTTGGTTACTAAAAGTACAATGATTCTGGTTGCAGACGGCACACAATCTTGTTTAAACGGTGGGGAGTCACATTAGCCTGGTGCCTGGAGCTTGTGTACATATGCACAAGTGAGCTGGGCTACAGATGGCACACATGCTCATTTACATACAAGACTGGTGGTCCTGGTTGGAGACGGCACACTAGCGTGCTTACACAGGGAGGAGGATAGGAGCCTAGTGCTCCTTTACATAAGTGGGACATGCAAGCTTGGTCGTGCCTGGTTACAGACGACGCACAGAAGCTTTTAAACAGGGAGAGGAGCTAGGTGAAGAAAGAAAGCCAGGGTCTGGCAATCTGCAGCCTGGTGGATATTCAGTCCAACCGCCATGATACATTATGTTTTACAGAACGTTCTCGCCGCCCCGTTGCCAACCATACTCCTGCTGACATCCGAACCAGGTCATGTGGAGTCTGGTGTGATCTCTGTCCTCTTTCAACGCTCTATATACCGATCCATAAATACCATAGACCCTTCCAGCCACAGCTCCAGCTGGTTACAAGCTCCACACCGAGTAACCGGAAGGCCTTTTAGGAGATCATGTGTCTGACTTATCAGGTCACAACATTGAATTACAAATGGAAACCAGTATACTGAACGTAGCTCCTCACATCACAATGTAAGAGGGATGAGAGCTACTCAAGTGTGAACACGTTTCACCTTATATATACATATATATGTCTTACTAACATACCATGACTATCACTGGAAGGCATCAGAGCTCTGCACATGGTCCAAAACAAAGAGAGTCAACGTGTGATTAACGGGTAGATGGAAATAGCCATTATAATCAATTGATTTTCTAAAGATTGTAACTTCAGGTAAGCTATTCTGCATTGTCTTAAACCCATACTCTTCAAAATTGGTATTAAAAACCTTTTCCTAGGAAATGTATAAATTTAGAATAGAAATAAAATACTATGCATCGTGGTTTGGGTTGAAATGTCATCACATGGACATGGGAGTAGGTTTCTCAACCAGTCATTCATTTCTGGAAAGGTAATCAATCTATGGAAAGTCCAAAAACGAAAGCGAAAAAAGCATGCGGACAAAGCTTCCCTGTACCTGTTCCAAATAGAGTTGTATACCTGGGCGAATTGTCATCAAATGGTTATCCATGACGTTTTTTAAATCTCTTTCTTGAAGCCAACGCTTATTCTCTAGGTAGGTCAAACAATCTGCTTTTACAGCTTGTATAGGGATTGTTACCATGGTCTCCGGTGTTCCAAAGAATTCAGGATGGCCAATTTTGTTCGCCATTTTTTTAATATAACCAGGCCAATGTATAGTAGCAAATCCCCATATACCAGCCCCCTGCATAGCTGTTGATAGACATTTGGATTTGTAAATAGCTAGTAACTCAGGGACAGGTCTGCAGCCTAATTTCCTAGAAAAATCAATCACTGCACCTATTTCTCTGGAAAAAAAATTGTTTTCTTGCCTGAATAGCGGCAGTCCAAGACCCTGTCCGATCAAAGTTAATCCCAAGGTAGGAGAATTTGTCAGTGCTTTCAATTTTATTATTATTAATACAAATTTCATTTTTTTTTGTCATTTTATTCCACAATTCATTGTGTAAGTCTTACTGATATTCACATTTAGACCCCTATCTTGCATAAAATTAACAAAATTAGTGACAGTTCTCCGCAACCCTATTTGCATCTGCGCCATTATAACCACGTCGTCCGCATAAAGTAAAATGGGTCAGTGTATTTTTAATGATCGGACAGTCCTGCCGGTGTCCAATCAAATATTGGCCAAGACTATTAATATATAATGAGAAAAGAAAGGGGGCAAGTACACAGCCTTGCCTCACTCCCTTTCCCATTTGAAACTTAGCTGAACACTCCCCCTGCCTCCCGAACCCTTGCCCCTGCCTCCCTGTACAATTCCTTTATAAATAAAAGCAAAGGTGGATCAACTTCCATCCCTTTAAGAACACCCCATAACTTTTCATGTTTTACGCAGTCAAACGCTGAACTAAGGTCAACGAATGACAAAAATAGTGTCCCCTCCTTTGCTAATGTATATTTACTTATAATCAGGGCTAAATTGAGTCCTTGCTCTATCGTGCCAAGCCCCGCTCAGAACCCATATTGCAGATTAGATCACAGTCCTGTCTCATTGGGCCATAATTGTAGTTTATTTAGAATGACCCTCCCTACTACTTTCAAGAGGGAATCTAACAGGGAAATTGGACAATAGCACCTTGGTTCGTTTCTATCTCCCTTTTTTAAAAATGGCGATCACTATTGCGTCCGACCATGTGGGAATGAAATGTGTCGACTACATCTAGCTAAAACATTAGTTAAAAGTGGGGTCCACAGCTCAATATTAGTTTTATATACAGGAACGCCATCCGGCCCCGGTGCTTTACCAGATGCGCTCTCATTTATGACCCTAGTTACTTCCTCTAAAGAAAAACAAATATCTATGGGAAATACTGTAGTCTGTACACTATCATCAGTCACCGTAACTACTGAGGATGCCTCATCATGTCTGTTGATCTCATCAACAAATAGTTGGCTGCTGACTGTCTCCTCTCTTGTTGTGTTTTGGGCTCTGTTATCTTGGCGCCGGGAAACCCTTTGTGGGTAGCTGCGCGCCTTATAAGTGTTATAAAATAAATAAATAAATCATTATAAAGACCAGTAAAATACTGGACCCATTTATCCTCAGTAATGGCAACATCTACAATGTCAGTATCCCTGTTAGCAAAAAATGGTGCATTAACCGCTTTCCAAAAGCTCTGATTATCTTTCCTTAAACATGCCTGGTGTAGCGTCTGCCACGCCTCCAATCTTAATTGTACCTTTCGCTTTTTTATCGCCTGCCGATATGTAATTCTAGACTGTCTTATTTCCTCCCTATTTCTAATTTCCCTGTGCAATACTTTCTTCAAATGAATGTGCGCCTCACTATATTCCCTATCAAACCAGCCCTGTGTCGTGTGCGTTCCCCGTTTCTGCTCCCTAATTAATCATTTTTGTACCTCTCCGGTAATTTTAAGGAAGGCATTTAGAACATCTTCGTCATCCCTCTCCTCGGAGAGACAAGCTTCAAGATTTTCTCTGGACCTTTATACAAGTTTCTTAATAAAAACCATGGGATCCACTTTTGACCAATTTAAAGAATACCCGTTTGTGCTGGGAAGATTGATATTAAAATTTAGTGTAAACCCTTATTCTTCTTGGTTCTATCATAACTCTCTAAGTTGAAAACATTACTGATTGGATAATGATCACTCATTCTAATACCATGTGTTTCAAAAGTACGGACATTTCTTGAGTACCTATTTGACACTAGAACAAAGTCAATTCAATTCAATTCAAAGAATCTTTATTCGATGATTAAAAATCACCATAAAAGCACATACATAGTTACATGAAATAAAAAGTCATTAAACATTTTCAAGATCCTGATACAAAAATGTTAAAATTAACATGGGACACAGGCGAGGAAAGAGTATTACACTTTAAGAGAGGTAAAATCGGGAACACATCATTCATCTCCCCTAGTAAGCCTTAAACGGACCGCCACCTTGATAAAATTCATTATACAACACTAGAACAAAGTCAATAATTGAATTACAACCTCTAGAATTAAAGGTAGGCTCAAAAGGTACTAAGGGATTACACAACTCGTTGGCATATCCCAAGTCAAACTGAAAAACAATTCTATTTAACAAATCCTCCAGTGTCATATGTGAAAAATGGGCCAGTGTATCTTCTTTGTCTTTTCCTAGGCCACACATACCCCTTTCACTATGTTGGCACAAGAATCAGTCATAATCACCCACCCCCCCCATATAATACACATATCACCAGACATCTTGTCTTCCAAATTACTCAATGCTTGACGTAAATTCAGGTTCAGGTTTTAATGTCTTTATTTCGATATTAAAATCATAAAAGACAGATTTTCAACAGACATTTAAAACAATTTCATCATCCCTACATAAAAGAGAAAATATTATAAAGTAGTTGCTTCTATATAACATCAACAATCTAAACTCTATTTAAAAACCATAATTTTTTAAAAAGTTATTAAACCTTGTTAGAAATAAACAAGACATTACATTTTGACAATTCTTAAAAATTAATTTTATCAATTCTTAAAAAATATATTTGACAATTATTGGAAGGTATTAAACAATTTGCACACTATTATTTAATCATGTGGCGGATGAATTCGATCTTGCCCTGATTACCCATGCCCATCCTAAGTATTTGGCCAGACATATCACAGTGAAATCAGATGTATTTGTTTTTAAGGCCCATATTGCATCCGAGGATTTTTTGCATTTCGTGCGTTTAAAAATGGGTTTTAGCCATTTTAGACGGGGTTCTCTATATTGGGGGCAGGCGAACAAGAAATGACCCTCTGTTTCTTTACACCCGGGGCAATAAATACAACAATTGTTAGTATTATTGCACCAGGATGAAGTAAAGGAATTAAGAGGTAAAGAACCCACCCGAAATTGGTGGAACAATTTTCTGTCCAATGGTCTGGAGATAAGATCCCAATATGTCTCACGTACCGGATCCAATTTGAATCTTAAGAAACGCCCCGTTAAATCATCGAAGCTTGATGCACGTGCCAACGAGTGACGAGTTGAGGCCCAAAATAAACTCTTAAATTCCTTTTTTGAGGGGAAATTGTGAGTACTTGGCGAGACCCATAGGTGACTAAGACCCATATCACAAAGGCTCTTTTTCACCGATTGAAGCCAGGGTATTCGCTCTGAGCGCCCGATTGCCTTCACCTCAGTTAGCTCCTTCGCAAAGAGTGCCAACTCCTCCGTAGTCCACAAACGCCTCCAGGTGGACACTACTCTAAACCTTGCCATGTCCGATATCGGCAGGCAACCCATGTCATGACAAAGAGGGGTCAGTGGAGTTGATTGGGGGAGCCCCACTAAGTTGCGAAGAAACCTACACTGGGTTTTATACAAGTTCGAGAGATCCATAAAACCCCATAACTCGGCCCCATAGAGTGTTGCAGCATTAATTTTAACATCATAAATTTGTAATGCGGGGGCGACCCTTTTGGTAATAGATTTCTTTTGCTCTCGCAGGAGACAACCGGTCAGTTGGGCCAATTTTAGCTGCTGGGTCTCTATTTGTGGCTTCCAAGACAAACGGTAGTCCAGGGTGACCCCCAGATACGTCATCGTGTCAACCTGATCCAGGTTAACCCCGTTAAGTTGGACACTACTACGTATTGGTTTTTTCCTGGAGAAAACCATGAATTTAGTTTTCCCTACATTTATTTGGAGGTCATTTTGGTGACAGAATTCCTCAAAGTGGTTTAGAGCTCTCTGCAGACCCCCCCTCGTCCTCGATAAGAGGAGGGTGTCGTCCGCGAAGATCAACATTGGGAATTTAGTCCCCGCCAGGGACGGTGCATCTGTATTGAAAGTCCCGAAGAATTTCACTACCTGATCTATGAAGAGTAAGAATAGGGTGGGTGCGAGAACGCACCCCTGGCGGACTCCTCGTGATACTCGGAATGAGTCCGTAACTTGCCCTTGTGTCCCCCATCTAACCCTAGCGAAATTGTCTTCGTGTAGTCTAGTAATAATTTCCACTAGTTCCCCCGGCATTCCTAGGTCCCTTAATACCCGCCATAATTTTTCCCTCGGCACCAAATCAAAAGCCGATTTCAGGTCGATAAAAGCGGCAAAAAGGGTACCACCTCCAAGTGTGACAGTCTTCCAAAAAATCATACAAAACCTCAAGACCTGGTCAATGGTACTTATACCAGATCTGAAGCCCGCCTGTAATGGGGACAATATTCCTTCAAGCTCCATCCACCCCAAAACCCTCACCAGAATCATTCGAGCAAACACTTTTTGAAAACAGTCAATTAAACTGATTGGGCGGTAATTCCCAGGGTTTGATCTATCACCCTTTTTATGTATGGGGATGATCTCCGCCCCTTTCCAGGTATTGGGGATGCTAGCACCTCCTGCTATGGTATTGGCTATATTAGTTAGATAGGGTACCCAAAGGCCTATGTTTACTTTGAAAAGGTCTACCGGGATTTGATCCAACCCAGGTGCCTTCCCCCTCTTTGTTAACCCTAGCGCATACTCCACTTCAGCTTCGGTAAAAGACAGGGTCGTAGTACTTGGGATTATTACCGTCAGCATAGAAGGTCTGGGTAAGGGGTCTACGGCTACTGGGCAAAATTGGGTAGAGTAATATTTAATCCAGTCTTCCGGGGATACATGGTTAGACGGAGTGCAAAACTCACCATCCTTTCCACATTTAACTATATCCCAGAATTTAGTCTGGTCATTTGATTTACTGGCATCTAGTAGATCTGACCAGAACTCATCTTCCCAATCCTTTTTTGCCACCCATTGCACCCTTTTATACCTTTTCCTGGCCTCTTTAACTGCACCAGAATCTCTAGATTTAACTTGCTCAATGAGATGTCTATGGGCCTCTTTACATTCTCTATTGTACCATTTTGCTCTTTGGGGATTCGAGTGACCGCTGTTTAACTTACATGGCTTTGATAAAATCATTTTAAGTTTAGAAAAACATTCATCATGTAGGCCCATCATCGTATTTAATTCACCCTGACCCCGCTCAGCTGCAACGGACCTCATATTCTTTATGGTGTTAGTAACAACATTTTCAATGTCGGCCTGTATCATTGCATCGTTAGAAATTAGTGACCACTTCACTCTCCTCCGATCATTTGCCAAGGTTACAACCCCAGGCCCCCTTTGAACAGGTTCTCCTAGGCCTATCTGACCGTACATTTTAAATTTCAAAGACAAGGGATTATGGTCACTTTCTGGACGTACTATAATTTCCATGTCATCAACTATACTCCAATATTCCATTTTTATAAAGATGTAATCAATCCGACTTTTCCTTGCACCATTGTCAAAAGTGGGTTTAGCTTCAATGTCCGATTTGGTGCGTCCATTCACTGCCCGAAGTCCCCATGTAAGACAAAAAGCTGTCCAGTTCAGGGCTGCATCCGTGGCTTTGACTGGAATTTTGTTGGAAAGTTCGGGGATCATCCATGTGGCGTCTTCCTCAAACCCCCAATTGTCCTCCGGCAGATACAATGGCTCAATCGTACAATTGATATCCCCTGCTATAATGATTAGTGAGGCTTTGTTCCAGCCCATTAGTAGCGTATCTAGAGCACCAATCAACCTGGGGCTTCGGCCACCCGGGAGACCTCTGGAATATATATTAATAATGAGCATGTCCTGCCCCCCTGCTATGCTCACCCTAATAGCCAGAATGTCAGGATTATCTATATACAATTCAGCAGCTGAGAAACACCAGGACTGTTTTACCCATGTAGTTAATCCCCCAGATGCCCGCCCCTTTGTACCTTTTATAGCAGGTTTAGAGAAGTTTAAATAACCAGCCAGATAAAATGGAGATGTAGCCCACGTCTCCTGCAACAACACAACCTCATAATTGCCTATAAACCCCAACCAATCCTCCGATTCCAAGCGCGACTTGGCTCCAGCAACATTCCAAGACACCATATGTGAGTTTAGTGAATCTATCTCTGCATGATTGTTACTAACAGGGATAGAAGAATGGGGGCTCAGTGAATCAGTGCCAATTGGACCATTGGCTTCTATATTAGAGGTGGTGATGTTAGTCCCCCCATGCTCCCTCTGCGTCCTAGGATTATGGAGCGTAAGAAGTTGCTCCTTTGCTAGTTGTTGGATATGGGTGGGAGGGGTATACACTTCTTCAACTTCCATAGATCCTGAACTAGGTAGCTGGGTCGTTGCACATAGTCAGTCCACCCATTCTAGGTCTGACAGTGCCTCAAATTGGTTGTGGAGTGGAGGGTAATATTGGGGGTGGTGTGTTGCAGGCTCTCGGGGTCTTCCCCCTTTAACTTTCCATGGGTTGTGGCCCATGTAATTAGTTTGGTGTATATAGGGATAGAAGTAGCCAAGGTTTAAGGTCTGAACGTCACCCAAACGGGCGAATCTTGGTTTCCTCTGGATTCTGTCTACTACCCAGTAATCTCTAAATGAAACCAAAATACAGTCCCCTTCCAGATCTTTTTCACCCTTTCCTACCCATTCTACTCTCCTTACATAAAGGATTTCTGTAGGGGAGGAAGGGGGAAGTGGGCGATGTTTATTCAGCCAAAATGTGACCTTATTTCGCAGATCCATTTGGGATTCTTTGGAACCCTCTCTAAGGGGGGCCACGCCTGTTAGTACAATAGTATATTGTGACGCTTCTGGGGGCAGATTAACTCTCAATGGGTTTCGTGTGGATCTATTATTAATCCTCTTATTCCTGTCGGTATATGGGGTTTTATTATCCCTTCCCAATGCAGGGGTGTAAACCGGGGTGTTTTCCCCCTGATTTGATGCACCATTCCCTCGTTCTTTTTTCCCCTGAACAGTATTAACTGCCAAAGGATGTTTGGCCTTCGGTGTTTCTTTGGCCGGGACTCTACTAACAGGTGGTATTTTTATCCCCGTTTGTTGTTTCTTGTTTGTATTAGTAGTTGGTGTCACCACTGGATTGATCTTGGTTATCCCCGTATTTACAGTTGTTCCCCCATTTGGGTTTGGGCCCCTCAGCTTTATACCAGTGGGTATTAAATTTTGTAAGAGGTCCATATTAATATTAATAGCTGCTTCTAAAACATCTATTTTAGCGGACATTATCCTAGTATTCTCAATAACTGGAAGCAATAAGGATTTAACCATTGCTTCCATTTTTGCCAACAGGGCATCGTCACTGCTAAAACAGGTTGGACAAGTGTTTGACGACCCAGAGTGAGCCAGTGATGGGCAGTACACTACTGGGGGTCCTTGAATAGACTGGGAGTGGGAGGAGCTATTTGCATGATCTAGTTTGATTTGTTTCTGCTCCATGACCCCCTGTGGGCTTGAAACGTGTTTTCTTTTTCGTGAAGCCTGCTTAGGAGTTACAGGTAACGGGACAGGAGTACTGGGTAAGGTAAGGATATGTACTTGCGGGTTTCCTGGCGAAGTACACTTATCATTCTCACTAAGTACGCTATCCCCTTCTATACTAGTCGAACTATAGTCAGGGTTCAAATCCATATTTTCTTGTGGCTTATGTGTTATAGCTTCAACCCCGTCCTCATGGACTATTATGTCAGTGTTTGATATAGAGATACAGTTAAACGCTGCATTGGTTAATGGACTTTTAGCACAGGCCAGAACACCTAGTGAGGAGCGTTTCCCAGTGACTAAGTCCAGGGACAATCTATGCTCGACCTGTTGAATTTCTTTTTCTAATATTCCAGTAGCTCTGGTAATGAAAGCATCTAGGGGGCCTGAAACAACACCCTGTGTAGTTTGAATATGGACCAATCGTTGTTTACCTGATCTCAGGGCCATATTTATATGTAAGTGTTAGAGCCTCTGGGTACAGTTAGACAAAAGTATCTAAATATAATATAAGAAATTAAATGGACCAGGACTTTTGGCCCAACCCAACCTCGTCCTGCCCCGGACGGCCACAGACGGTCCCGCCCTTGTCCCGGGCTTCTCCCGGCGCTACCGCGCGCTACCGCGCAGCGGAAATGGCGGTGACAATTTATATGCAACTGAAGGGGAGGGGGAGGAGCAGGCAGGGAGAGCGGCCCAGGTGATCTCTATTCGGGCAAGCAAGCGCTCCTGGGAGCTGTGGTCCTGCTCCAGCGCCTGCTTTCACTCGCAGCCCCGCCTGACTCACTCCTTCGCCAGACACCGACGTGAAGATCAAGGGTCCAGAATCCACCCCAAGCGCAGCGGGACCCGCGGAGCGGGTACCGCAAGAAGTAGGTTTTTCGTGCAGGGATTAATACACCGTCCTCGCGCTAGCAGCCAAAAGCACAAAATAAGGGCGTCCCGGTGCAGGTCCAGAACACAGGAGTTTTAAAGTCCAGAGGAGGGGGAGGAGCAGGCAGGGAGAGCGGCCCAGGTGATCTCTATTCGGGCAAGCAAGCGCTCCTGGGAGCTGTGGTCCTGCTCCAGCGCCTGCTTTCACTCGCAGCCCCGCCTGACTCACTCCTTCGCCAGACACCGACGTGAAGATCAAGGGTCCAGAATCCACCCCAAGCGCAGCGGGACCCGCGGAGCGGGTACCGCAAGAAGTAGGTTTTTCGTGCAGGGATTAATACACCGTCCTCGCGCTAGCAGCCAAAAGCACAAAATAAGGGCGTCCCGGTGCAGGTCCAGAACACAGGAGTTTTAAAGTCCAGAGGAGGGGGAGGAGCAGGCAGGGAGAGCGGCCCAGGTGATCTCTATTCGGGCAAGCAAGCGCTCCTGGGAGCTGTGGTCCTGCTCCAGCGCCTGCTTTCACTCGCAGCCCCGCCTGACTCACTCCTTCGCCAGACACCGATGTGAAGATCAAGGGTCCAGAATCCACCCCAAGCGCAGCGGGACCCGCGGAGCGGGTACCGCAAGAAGTAGGTTTTTCGTGCAGGGATTAATACACCGTCCTCGCGCTAGCAGCCAAAAGCACAAAATAAGGGCGTCCCGGTGCAGGTCCAGAACACAGGAGTTTTAAAGTCCAGAGGAGGGGGAGGAGCAGGCAGGGAGAGCGGCCCAGGTGATCTCTATTCGGGCAAGCAAGCGCTCCTGGGAGCTGTGGTCCTGCTCCAGCGCCTGCTTTCACTCGCAGCCCCGCCTGACTCACTCCTTCGCCAGACACCGACGTGAAGATCAAGGGTCCAGAATCCACCCCAAGCGCAGCGGGACCCGCGGAGTACCGCAAGAAGTAGGTTTTTCGTGCAGGGATTAATACACCGTCCTCGCGCTAGCAGCCAAAAGCACAAAATAAGGGCGTCCCGGTGCAGGTCCAGAACACAGGAGTTTTAAAGTCCAGAGGAGGGGGAGGAGCAGGCAGGGAGAGCGGCCCAGGTGATCTCTATTCGGGCAAGCAAGCGCTCCTGGGAGCTGTGGTCCTGCTCCAGCGCCTGCTTTCACTCGCAGCCCCGCCTGACTCACTCCTTCGCCAGACACCGACGTGAAGATCAAGGGTCCAGAATCCACCCCAAGCGCAGCGGGACCCGCGGAGCGGGTACCGCAAGAAGTAGGTTTTTCGTGCAGGGATTAATACACCGTCCTCGCGCTAGCAGCCAAAAGCACAAAATAAGGGCGTCCCGGTGCAGGTCCAGAACACAGGAGTTTTAAAGTCCAGAGGAGGGGGAGGAGCAGGCAGGGAGAGCGGCCCAGGTGATCTCTATTCGGGCAAGCAAGCGCTCCTGGGAGCTGTGGTCCTGCTCCAGCGCCTGCTTTCACTCGCAGCCCCGCCTGACTCACTCCTTCGCCAGACACCGATGTGAAGATCAAGGGTCCAGAATCCACCCCAAGCGCAGCGGGACCCGCGGAGCGGGTACCGCAAGAAGTAGGTTTTTCGTGCAGGGATTAATACACCGTCCTCGCGCTAGCAGCCAAAAGCACAAAATAAGGGCGTCCCGGTGCAGGTCCAGAACACAGGAGTTTTAAAGTCCAGAGGAGGGGGAGGAGCAGGCAGGGAGAGCGGCCCAGGTGATCTCTATTCGGGCAAGCAAGCGCTCCTGGGAGCTGTGGTCCTGCTCCAGCGCCTGCTTTCACTCGCAGCCCCGCCTGACTCACTCCTTCGCCAGACACCGACGTGAAGATCAAGGGTCCAGAATCCACCCCAAGCGCAGCGGGACCCGCGGAGTACCGCAAGAAGTAGGTTTTTCGTGCAGGGATTAATACACCGTCCTCGCGCTAGCAGCCAAAAGCACAAAATAAGGGCGTCCCCTTGACGTAAATTCATTAGCACACTCATTGTCTGAATTTTGGGGATATTATTGTAGAAGTTGAGTAACACTGAACAGTGTCCTCCTACCATATTCATTACTAGGATCTGGTAATAATCAGTCTCAATTGTAAGTTTCAAGTTGGTCACCCCAACAGTGTTAGAGACATAAGTACATAATCCACCTTTGTTACGCCCCTACTCACTGATGACTGCCGGTGTATGAAAGGTTCGATAGCCATGGATATGTTTAGGCTTTCCTGTTTTCAGTTTCTATTTTTGGTAAATTCTGGTGGGGTTTTTTCAGTGTTTTCAATATCTTAAAAAACAGTTGTTATCAGTGGTTACACATTTTTGCGCCACTAAAAACAACCGAAAAAGTGTTTTTCCGGTGTTTATGGAACGTTTTGCTTTTATTATTGGTTGCTTTCTGCACTGATAGAACATGGTATATAGACTGTGTACTTATAGTGTATATGAGGTCCAAATATATTTTTGCAAATTAATCTTATTGTAGTACACCATACAATACATCTTCAGTGAGTCTTTGGGTCACGTGCGCTCGCTCTTTCCTTCCCATGTAAACGTCTGTGAAAAGGCCTTCTCAGCATTCATAGCCCCTTGGGCTGAGAACCATCAGCTAAGGGACACAGTTGGGATGACTCTTTCTTTGTTGCCACATAAAGCACAAAATGATAAATATTTGTGTTTTAGTTCCTGTGCATAAGAACACAGTGCACCAGAATGGACTAAAAAGTCAATAGCATCCCTCATTAACTCTGAAGATTGTAAAGATGCTTTCAGCATGCCATCTAACAAGTGGTAAGGATCTCCTACAGGGAATCACTTCAGCTCGGGTATCAATTTTGACAGGTTATCACACAACTTTTTTATATACGTAGCTGAATCACTGTAAATACAAACAATATCACTCCAATCTTTGTTGAACTTGGAAAGAACCTTTTTTGCAGAGCATTACAAGTGACACTGCGTTCCATGTTTTCCAAAAGTCTGGTGTCATGTTTTCACCACTATCCCAGATGCTTGGTGATATATATACTTGTCACTATACCTTGCATTGAATGTTTAAAGCCTGAGGTGTTGACAATTCCCCTACTATCAATACTGACCCAATAGAAACTATGGTCTGATGTATTAAGGGTTTTTACCCATTCTCTGTGGGTAAATGTGATGACACATATTAGGAAAGATTTTTATGAAACCAGGCATTTTACCTATCGGTGAAAGAATCAAATGCAGCCAAAATATCAAATATGAGTTTGATATTTCCTGATTCTCTATAGTTTATAAAATAATTAAACTAGACCTAAAACATGAAACTAAACCCTGCATCTTTAGACCAAAGGCCACAAAACTGAAAAAAGTAAAAGGAAGAAGAAACAATATTTTAGTGGCATCCCTAAAGAACAAAACTCAAGCAGAGTCAGTCTTTCTTACTGCTAGCTTGTATAACAAAGTTACATTGTATTGACCCCTTCAGAAAGAAAAAAATGTCTTTCACTCTGTTTTTTCTTTCTTTGAATGGCATTTAGTTTGTGGTTGTCGAGGTGTTTTTTCAGTGTTTATATGTTTTCACTGGTGAGGGCTATTTTTTGTTTCAGTGGGGTGTTATCAGTTATTATAGGTTTAAACCTAAAACCCCACAGCCTACATATGTTTTTCCTTAGCTGTCCAGGTTTCTTGTAGACAGATTATAGAATATTCTTCTACAAAGGTTAACCTCGGAGGGTCTCTTACTTTTGTGGATAGCCCACCAATATTCCAACAAACTATTTTGCATGCCTTAACTGTGTCTTTCTTTTCCTGTCCCCCTCCTGGGATCTTAATGTTCACTTCTCCGTTGGGGTTGTCCCCACCCATTATTGATGGTACTATATGTTTAGGACTAATTTCAGTATTTACTTCAGAGTTAATTATGTTTATGTCAGAGTCCACACCCTCGTTTATTTGATCTATTTTCAAATTGCAATCTATCCCAGTAACAAATGCAATCCCTTGAACAAGGAGCTGCTCCTGTGAGGTATCATAAAGGAATGGTAGATATTCCAGCCTAGTTTGGCCATCCCCTCTCATATGCTGTACCCTCGGTCAATCTAGATCTTCAAGTCTGGTTAACAAATCAAAACGATTATACAGCGGGACATTGCATGAGCTCGATGTGTCAACATAGGGATCCCTTACATGGCTTTTAAAATGCTTCACAACTGGGGCCTTATAGAAAGCGACTAGGGGTAAGACGTTAATTTCTGTATAATTAATACGTACATTCCCTGGCCTTGTGAGAGCTGCATGAACTAACATAGGGTCGCTAAAAGTCAAAACAATACAATCTCCCTGAAAAAAATTACGCCCATTTCCCACCCATGTAACTCGTCTAACCATTTTGAATTTTTCAAATAATGCATCAGTAAGAACGTTTTTTTACCAAGCCAATAAAGAGATTTAGTTTGAAGACCCTCCCACGTTTCATAGACTGATATGCAGTGAAGGAACATTGGCTAGGATTACTATGTGTGGTGTGGCAGCCGGTGGTAAATCAAGATGATTATATCCTAGGTTCTCTGGGGATTCCCTCGTCCTTATTGGGTGTGCCCCTGTTCTGTTATTAACTCCTTTCTTCTGTATTATTGGCTTTTTATGATCATTATTAACTTGCAAATTATTACAAGGAGGTGTTGATCTGTGTGTGGCCAATCTTGTTGTACAAGACATGGGATCTGTGCTCGAGGTTTCCACGGGTACAATACTGAGGGAATGGTTCCCTACATGTGGGATTAAGAGTGAGCTACGGGGATGGTTAGCATTACATTGTGTATTCACACCCCCAGCGGTAACCCTATTGTCTCTGCTTAATCATCCCTCTATAACAGCCACTCTCTCTATTAATTCCCCCAAAGCACCAATCACATAATTATATAAATCATCAATTTTCCTCGTAATTTCATCAATTTCAAGCGTTTGACCCTCAGTTAGCATGTTCACGGTGGGTCTCCCTGAGCTAACAGACCTTCTAGGTTCGCCTGTTTTTAATTGTTTACCAGTATTTCTCCTTTTCTTAGATACCGTCATTTTACTTAGGCTCACAGGACACTTCCCAGCATGGTTTACTGATTGTACCCCCACAGATACATCAGGGTTCTTACTACGTTTCGAGGATGGTTGGGGATCATCCTCTGGGTCACTCACAAATATATAATCTGATGTCTCCTGTATGCACCCATCCTCAACGCCCTGGGCAGCTTATTTATTTATTTATTTGCGTGCTTGTATAGCGCTATGAATAAACTCCCGAAGGAGTATCTCCGCGCTTGTGACACCTGGCTTACCCATCACATACTCCAGTAAGAGATTTATATAGGGAACTAACACATGTATTACTTGCAGTTAGCGTACCCAACCTGCTTGGGTAAGAGTCTCTAGAACTGTATTTATTTGTTCCTCAATGGTCCCCATTGCACCAGTCAAATAGGTCATCAAGGATTTTAGTCCTCCCACTCTTGGGGCGATAGTGGGTGTGAAGCCTGTCTTCCTTTTACCCATTATTTTACTGTGTCCTTGCAAACAGAAAGGAAAATCAAGATCCCCAAACACAATCCGATAAAAGAAAATAGCAGTCCAACCGGCCTCTGATGGTCTATGACGGGCGAAGCCTGGCCCATCTTGGCCCGGTCTTGACCCGGGCACGCCCCACGCGCTTCGATGCTGCGGGAACGCCACAATGCTTTTAAAGCCCCTCCATGGACTCTCAATAAAGTGCAGAGTGCGTTATGGGCCAGGGGTCAGAAACAGGGTTCAGGGCGTCGTGATTCGGCCTCCCACGCTGTGGGACTGCCACAATGCTTTTAAAGCCCCTCCATGGACTCTCAATAAAGTGCAGAGTGCGTTATGGGCCAGGGGTCAGAAACAGGGGTCAGGGTGTCGTGATTTGGTCTCCCACGCTGTGGGACTGCCACAATGCTTTTAAAGCCCCTCCATGGACTCTCAATAAAGTGCAGAGTGCGTTATGGGCCAGGGACCTGCAGCAGGGTTCAGGGCGTCGTGATTCGGTCTCCCACGCTGTAGGACTGCCACAATGCTTTTAAAGCCCCTCCATGGACTCTCAATAAAGTGCAGAGTGCCTTATGGGCCAGGGACCAGCAGCAGGGTTCAGGGCGTCGTGATTCGGCCTCCCACGCTGTGGGACTGCCACAATGCTTTTAAAGCCCCTCCATGGACTCTCAATAAAGTGCAGAGTGCGTTATGGGCCAGGGACCAGCAGCAGGGTTCAGGGCGTCGTGATTCGGTCTCCCACGCTGTGGGACTGCCACAATGCTTTTAACGCCCCTCCATGGACTCTCAATAAAGTGCAGAGTGCGTTATGGGCCAGGGACCAGCAGCAGGGTTCAGGGCGTCGTGATTCGGTCTCCCACGCTGTGGGACTGCCACAATGCTTTTAAAGCCCCTCCATGGACTCTCAATAAAGTGCAGAGTGCGTTATGGGCCAGGGACCAGCAGCAGGGTTCAGGGCGTCGTGATTCGGTCTCCCACGCTGTGGGACTGCCACAATGCTTTTAAAGCCCCTCCATGGACTCTCAATAAAGTGCAGAGTGCGTTATGGGCCAGGGACCAGCAGCAGGGTTCAGGGCGTCGTGATTCGGCCTCCCACGCTGTGGGACTGCCACAATGCTTTTAAAGCCCCTCCATGGACTCTCAATAAAGTGCAGAGTGCGTTATGGGCCAGGGACCAGCAGCAGGGTTCAGGGCGTCGTGATTCGGCCTCCCACGCTGTGGGACTGCCACAATGCTTTTAAAGCCCCTCCATGGACTCTCAATAAAGTGCAGAGTGCGTTATGGGCCAGGGGCCAGCAGCAGGGTTCAGGGTGTCGTGATTCGGTCTCCCACGCTGTGGGACTGCCACAATGCTTTTAAAGCCCCTCCATGGACTCTCATTAAAGTGCAGAGTGCGTTATGGGCCAGGGGCCAGCAGCAGGGTTCAGGGCGTCGTGATTCGGCCTCCCACGCTGTGGGACTGCTACAATGCTTTTAAAGCCCCTCCATGGACTCTCAATAAAGTGCAGAGTGCGTTATGGGCCAGGGACCAGCAGCAGGGTTCAGGGCGTCGTGATTCGGTCTCCCACGCTGTGGGACTGCCACAATGCTTTTAAAGCCCCTCCATGGACTCTCAATAAAGTGCAGAGTGCGTTATGGGCCAGGGACCAGCAGCAGGGTTCAGGGTGTCGTGATTCGGTCTCCCACGCTGTGGGACTGCCACAATGCTTTTAAAGCCCCTCCATGGACTCTCAATAAAGTGCAGAGTGCGTTATGGGCCAGGGACCAGCAGCAGGGTTCAGGGCGTCGTGATTCGGCCTCCCCTATTCAAAAGTGTGGACTTGCACGCCTGCACACGCTTAAAAGGAGGTGGAGTCATATTTACAAATGTAACTTACTGCATCCAAAGTGGAGCAATAGAAAATGCAGCACCACGCACTGCCAACCACTGGTAATGCAACGCCCTCCCTTAGAAAATAATGGAGGCAGAGACCTAACAAGCATTGACAAATCCAATAGGTCTCGGCAATTCGACAGCTACAGGCGTTTCAATGTGAGTGTCTTTTAGCTAAGGATTTTTCACCTTCTCCTAATTTGAAAATGTGTGTAACAAACATGGTATGAAACAATCTGTACACTGAATTGCATTTATCACACTTTACAAATTCAGACTCAGTAGAATTGTATTTTATTTGGTGCTATAAATAGCTCACCAATTACAGACCACATGCAGTAAGGGACTGAAATGTATAAGAAACACCATGTGATGTCATTCTCTGCGATGTCACTTGGTCAAAGGTTATGTGAGGTCACTGACTCAAAGACCATGTAATGTTCACTTGCTATGATGTTGCTGTGCTCAAAGATCTGCTGGTGTGGCTTCAACCTGCTCTGAAATGTTGATATTCATGTTATATGAAATGTTCTGTAAGAGGCTCGTTGACCCTAAATAGCTGATTTAAGGTGGTTGATAGAATGTTAAAAATGGGATTTCTATTTGGCTGAGGTATGCACCCAGACGAGGCAGGAACCACTGCTCTCTACAGGGTAAGCTAGATACACACTAAAAGATAACACGTGCACACCTTCCGGTAACTTGGGACAGAGCAGTCAGGCTTATCTAAAGATTTGTCCACAACTATCTTCACTGGGAACCAAACACCCCATTGTAGCGCTTGCTTCTCACAGGTTAGCTGGCGGAGCAGTCCAAGGCCTACTCAAGGGAGGTAGTGTGGGCTAGTAATCACCAATCACTGGCACGCAATGACAACACCCAATAACTGATTGTCCAGTCAGTACATTTTCTTTAGAATAAGGAGAAGTATATTTATTACACACACTACTAAATACTACACAATAGTTTACAAATATGTACATTGGCAAATGTAACATACCATAGATGCCATTGCGTAATCACTGGGGACCCCTTAGAGGGTCACCCAAACATCTCACATTTATTCAATCATTTGTTTTGTAATAAACACATACCTTTTGCAAAAATCATTAACATTACTGTGATAAGCAATAAAACATTTGCAATCATAATGGTAACCCCATTAAGAATGTATCAGTAATTAATCTTGTGTTTGTCTATTCTTTCAAGGGTTTGATATAAAAACAACCCATTGAGGGCATCACATTGAAAAAGCATTGCATTGCAACCATATAGTCAGCCCCTAAAGGGCATAAGATCTACATCACATTTGTGGATTTCCAGGCCTTCCAGGTCTGATTAAATGCCATTAAATTACCATACATGTGGTCCCTAGAGGTTGAAACACTACCGGCTGTAGAGTAAAAGCTACAGCTGTGGGAGAGCTCAAAAAGAAACGAAAATCCCGGGGAGGTGATCATTTTGGAGTCCCGCTAACTTAGGGTGATGACTCTGACAGTACCTTTAAAAGAAAGGCTGCGTTGTGTTGACTTTTTGGTGGTGGTCTCGTCATACTGGGACCACCACAAGCAGAGATGGGCCAAAAAAGTGTTTAAACAGCAAGGCCTGAAAAGACATTATGGGGCGATTTTCTGAGAAAGTAGTAAATATGGTAGCAGGGTTTCTCTCGCTGTGCTGGGGACAGCTGCACAAGTTTTGTTCCTTTGTTTTCCTCGTGCTGCACTTCGTTTAAGGTAAAGTAGTCAGCAGATGAGACAGCATCGGACAATTGATCTCAGTCTTCAGTTATTATGTGCATTGTGAGGAGCAAATGCACTGATGGCGTGGGGGTGGGGCGCAGAAAACGGTGTAAGGGACATAATTATCTTAAATTAAGATTTCCCTGCTATAGGCAGGTACCGTCACTGTGCTCGAATACTCTGAACCTGCTCTCTGTCCCCTGATTCGCAAAGTCTCGCCTCGGGGGTAGAGCCTTTTCGGCAAGAACTGCAAAACTGTGGAATGCCCTACCACTTTCTATTCGCAATGCAAATTCAGAGCCCGTCTTTAGGACACAGCTAAAGACATGGCTTTTTAACAAGTAATCTTTTTTTTGTTGCTTTTTTTACCACTCAGTTTATCTTGATGCTTAAAATAGCGCCGGGACACCTCCTTGTGAGGTAGCAGTTTCCGCTATACAAACTTCAGTATTATTATTAAGAGGGACAGCGGCAGAACACAGGTCGGAGCCATTGTATATGAGAGCAGTTAACAGATAAGACAGCATCTGACATTTGATCTCGATGTTTGAATGGACAGCAAATGTTATGAGATAAGAACAAGATTTTCATCCCTGTTTGCAGTGGTGTTCCATAAACCACAAGCGCTCGTCTCAAGTGCTCAAAATGAAAGGAAAAAGTAGCACTGATAACAAATGCTAAAATGGCAGCTGGGGATGGATAGTAGTAATTGGGCCATGCTCTCAGGGAGGGCTAAACGCAGGTAGAGATAAACGAATGCATGCCTTGGACAAATGGGGATAAATATTATCAGATCAATGGTGGAGCCAGCAAATGGTAAGTCTGTGGGTGGGCTGAAGCCCATAACGGAGATAAACATGTCTCTTTGAGACAGCGCAAGCACTGTCTACCTGAGACCCAAAAATAGAACCTCATATGAAATAAAGATAAATTACTATAATGTATTTTGTCTTTTAAAAAAAAAATCAATTAATTCTATACAAAACTTTTTGGAAGTCTGTGTCCCATCTGAACAGAGGTACGTAAGGCAATTTAGTACATAATAAGAAAATACAGTGATTTTACATTTGGTGGGATTTTTTTAACAAATCTTTAAAAAAACGTTTTAACACATTTAAAATCAATTAAATATTTAATTAAAATACAAGTTAATAGTGTTGAAGCATTTTTTTCTACAGGTAAAGTTTATACAATTAATTTACAATAATATTTAACCTAAAAAGATTTATTTTTTAAGTTTAAAAAACTTTCAAAATAGTCCATATATTTTTATACAGGGAGAGCTCCAACCTAGTTGAACATATTAAAGATTATATTTTTTCTTAAGATTAAGTTAAAGGTTTCCCACCTAAAGTAAAATTTTGATTATGTATTAATAATTATTAAATGTGCTGTAGAGAATTAATTTTAACACATGTAATTAGACTTTACTAATAGGAAATGTTATATTAGTGTTTACATTTTAAAAAGTTATTAAAACAATGAACTGTTTTCTTTTAGATATTTTTATCATTAAATGACATTTATTTAAATTTCTTTAAACTAGTTTTAAATATTTAATTTATCATTATTTCCTATGGGTTTTTTTTTTATTTCCCTACCGCCATTATTATTTATGGGTGTGTACTGCAGTTCGAGTGGATGGACATGTGTGATGTTGGACTTACTCCCGCTCTGAGCACAAGTACATTTACGATTGTTTTAGGGACATTATGGCTTAGTGACTTTAGAGTTGTGGTTTGTAAACAGCAATGGGCTTACTCTTTAGTGGGTGAGTGCCTGTCCTTCCCTAAACCCCTCCCTATACGCCTCCTTACTCCTACCTTAACCCCTCCCCTGTATTCATAAGTATTTCCCATTTTACAGCCACTCCCTCTGTCCCTTCCACATTTACTTCTAAAAACTAGACTAACATGTGCGGAAACTATGAAGTCGGGGCAGACAACTTCACACAGAAAAAGATAGGGGAGGCAGAACAACCTCACGTAGTTTGTGAATAGCATTTTGTAGTTCTTTAGTAGTACTAACGATGTACAACTCAGATTATCTGTGAGACTCTCTTGGGTATGTCTGATGTGATTCTAAAGCTTGGTAAACTGTCCTCAGCAGATGGGAAGCAGGTTCCATTCGTAACAAAAAAGGACATGGAAAGAGGCTGCTAAAGCGAATCTTTGTAATACGAGGCCATGTCCCCTTGGAACTGAAGTCATTAGGACTATTTAGGGTGGTGACAGGAATGGTTTGCATATCGTTGGTCTTGTCTTTAGTGGCACAGAGACTGGAGAATGATGTGGTGGGATGTTGCTGAGATTAATGACCTGTCCTTCCATCACTTTTAGTTTTTTTCAATAATCAGTCACAAATTGCATAGGCATGAACAGACGTTGGTCCCATAGATTCCTACAACAAAGGGACTCCTGCCGCAGGCACCTGCTGAGGCTCATTAAGGCTGGATATAGTTTGAGGTTACTTGAATTCCAGATCCTTGGGGGCGTGGCCTCAAAGTTCAGGATCAAATGGACTTGGTGGGTCAGTCATTGCTTATAAACACTCAGGGAGCAAAATACACTGAATGGGATGAGGCCACAAATAGTTACTAAGGAATGAGGTTAATTCACAAATTTCTATCCCTCACTGAGCGCTTTTCTCAGTAAACAGTTTGTTGGACGATAAATTGATTGATGTCTTTGTGGCTGCTTAATGTGAAGGTTTTGAAATGCTGAAAGCTCCTCCTCAGAGCACCTTTTACTTTCCCACATTGTCTCTGTCATGTAGAGAGGTTGCTTTTATAACTGAAGTTTTTGTCACACTGAGAGCACTGATTGTTTTTTTTCTCCTTGTGGATTTTCTCATGTTGAATCAAACTGAGTCTCCAGCAGATGCTTCCCTGGCATTTAGACCAATAACAAGGTTTTGCCCAGTGTGAGTTTTCTCATGTTTAGTGAGACCAGATTTCTGACTGAAGCTTTTGCAGCATTCAGAGCACTGATAACGTGTGTGCCCTGTGTGGGCTCTCCCATGGAGAGTGAGAGATATTTTCTGTCTGAAGCTTTTCTGGCATTCAGAGCACTGATACGGTTTTAGTCCAGTGTGAGTTCTTTCATGTTGAGTGAGACCATATTTGTGACTGAAGCTTTTCCAGCATTCAGAGCACTGATACGGTTTTAGTCCAGTGTGAGTTCTTTCATGTTGAGTGAGACCATATTTGTGACTGAAGCTTTTCCAGCATTCAGAGCACTGATAAGGTTTTTGCCCAGTGTGTATGCGCTCATGTTGAATGAGATTGACCTTACAACTGAAGCTTTGTTGGCATTCTGAGCACTTATACGGTTTTAGTCCAGTGTGAGTTTGCTCATGGTGAGTGAGACCAGATTTCTGACTGTAGCTTTTCAAGCATTCAGAGCACTGATAAGGTGTGTACCCCGTGTGGGTTCTCTCATGGAAAGTGAGAGCTATTTTCTGTCTGAAGCTTTTCTGGCATTCAGAGCACTGATACGGTTTTAGTCCAGTGTGAGTTCTTTCATGTTGAGTGAGACCATATTTGTGCCTGAAGCTTTTCCAGCATTCAGAGCACTGATAAGGTTTTTGCCCAGTGTGTATGCGCTCATGTTGAATGAGATTGGCCTCACAACTGAAGCTTTGTTGGCACTCTGAGCACTTATATGGTTTTAGTCCAGTGTGAGTTTTCTCATGAAGAGCGAGACTAGATTTCTGACTGAAGCTTTTCCAGCATTCAGAGCACTGATAAGGTTTTTGTCCAGTGTGAGTTCTTTCATGAAGAGCGAGACCAGATTTCCGACTGAAGCTTTTGCAGCATTCAGAGCACTGAAACGGTTTTAGTCCAGTGTGAGTTTTCTCATGTTGAATGAGACCAGATTTCTGACTGAAGCTTTTCCAGCATTCAGAGCACTGATAAGGTTTTTGTCCAGTGTGAGTTCTTTCATGAAGAGCGAGACCAGATTTCCGACTGAAGCTTTTGCAGCATTCAGAGCACTGAAACGGTTTTAGTCCAGTGTGAGTTTTCTCATGTTGAATGAGACCAGATTTCCGACTGAAGCTTTTGGAGCATTCAGAGCACTGAAACGGTTTTAGTCCAGTGTGAGTTTTCTCATGTTGACTGAGACCAGATATCTGACTGAAGCTTTTCCAGCATTCAGAGCACTGATAAGGTTTTTGTCCAGTGTGAGTTCTTTCATGAAGAGCGAGACTAGATTTCCAACTGAAGCTTTTGCAGCATTCAGAGCACTGGAACGGTTTTAGTCCAGTGTGAGTTTTCTCATGTTGAGTGAGACCAGATTTCTGACTGAAGCTTTTCAAGCATTCAGAGCACTGATACGGTTTTAGTACAGTGTGAGTTCTCTCATGACTTGTGAGACCAGATTTCTGACTGAAGCTTTTCCTGTATTCAGAGCACTGAAGAGGTTTTTGCTCCGTGTGGGTCCTTTCATGTAAAGTAAGGCTGAATTTCCGACTGAAGCTTTTACAGCATTCAGAGCACTGATAATGTTTTTGCCCAGTGTGAATTACCGCATGTTGTGAGAGAGTAGATTTCTGACTGAAGCTTTTACAGCATTCAGAACACTGATACGGTTTGAGCCCAGTATGAGATATTTCATGTTGAATGAGATGGACTTTCTGACGAAAGCACTTCAGGCACTTAGTGCACTGATAAGGTTTTTGCCCAGTGTGGATTCTCTTGTGTTGAGTGAGCATGCTTAAAAAATGAAAGCTTCTTTGGCTTTCATTGCACTGATAAGGTTTGCACCCAGTGTGGATTCTCACATGTTGAATGAGATCGCTTTTCCAACTGAAGCCTTTCTGGCATTCAGGACACTTATACAGTTTTAGTCCAGTGTGAGTTCTCTTGTGTTTAGTGAGGTGGCATTGATAACTAAAGCTGTTATCACATTCATTGGTCTTATTCGATTTTTTTGTATCTACAAGTTGGGGTTGTTCCTGGATACATGCCATCTTAAGACTGAATCTGAATATGTACTTGTTTATGTTAAAACTCAACATTAACTTCTAAACATCACTGCCGAAGCTCTTCTTCACATTTGCATTTAACTAATTATAGTTTTTATTTGGAGATCAATGTTCTTACCTTTGAAGCCAGCCTATCTAACTTGTCTTATAAACTTTCACTGAGGGGCCCCTTATTTTTATTAAGTTGCCCCTCATGGATTCATTTACTACAAGTTATGCCCACAAGGATTCTCTCAAGTAGAATTAAGCTCATTCTGACTGCAGTTTATCACATTTAATTTAGTTTTAAAAGCACTGACAGGGTCTTTGAGGATTAGTACTTACAAGTGAGGTACATTTTTATACAAGTAATGAACTGGGATTAAAAGATGCTGGGGTAGTTTACGAATTATCAATAGTGTAACACTGGCCCTTTTTAAGATTTCTATTCCGGTGAGGCCCACCATTAACGTTGGAGGTCTGGCACTCTTGGAAACAACATAGATCAACCCAAGAGACAGAGTTGGTGGGAAAAATCTTTCTATGTTGTAGATTTTAGTCTAGTGTCTTTGCTGTAATGACATCTGAGAAGAACATTTTCAGTTATTTTTGAAATACAAGGTTTTCTCTCCTCCGAATCACAGGAGACGGAGATATAAGCGTGCTCGTATTACCTGAGGTTATTAGCCTTCCTGACAGTTCTGTCACATCACGTCACGTCTACGGATACTGATTTGGTGGAAGAGGCTTAGGTCTCTATGGCATTTCTCAGAAATCATCAGACAGAATTTGCAACACTGATTATTCCCAAGTGCTCTCTGTGAGGATCAGTTGTTGCCAATGTTCTTTGCTTGACCAATCGTGAAATGTTTTCTTTAAGTTAAAATATTCTTATAATTAGTAGTTGCAGTAGATTTTCAATTTACTTGCGGGTACAGTTATTATTTCAAAGGTTATTCAATCCCAAACACTGACATCTTGGCAAATGTTCCTGGTCATTGTACTTCAAGGGTTCAACAACAAATAATGATTGTAAGAATGTCGATAAAAGACTTTCACATTCAGCGGTTTCTTCCACACCAAATTCCTCACCATTCCTGGTGCATAGAACTGTTTTCTCTTTTAGAGATCTAGATTGTTTCTACTTTCCTCAAAATAACCCTTTTTAGAAATGTGTCCAACATTACAACATTTCTTTTTCTTTTTGTTGCTTCAGTGACCTGTAAAAATAGAGTTAGAAATTATAAATGAGTTGCAATCCAAGGGGGTAAAACAGTTCATGGATACTGCATAGACAGGGAACTTGGGAACACTGAAACTCAATGTCGTGAGAGCAAAAGTAGTGAATACTTTAGAAAGAAACATAAGTTACACATGCATCATGACATAGATTCTCAGAAGCATCCAACACCAACAATGTACTCTTCCTGTGATGACATCTGGCATCACAGTAAGGTATTTGTACCTCCTTTAATGAATTATCAGATGTTGTGTACTCCCCTGCCCATTTAAAGGACTCTTCTATTCCTTATTTCAGGCATCCATGAAGGGACATTTCATTGAACAAAGGAATCTGCCTTGTTGTAATCACTGCTTTAAATGCCACTGGTGGAGCGTGATTATTTTATTAAGAGTGTTTTGGTCGATCAATTCCTTACCATTGGGTGTGATACTAATACATAATACGTACTTAAGAAACATGACTAACAGTGTGCCTCGTGAAACACGTGAGAGTTTAAAACTGCATCGTAAAAGCATGCAGAAGGGTCACAAACTTGTTTGAGATTAAGTCATTCATGACAGAGAGAGAAACCTACTAATGTGCTATGAAAATAATATGAAAGGTAGTAATGCAGTCTGCAGTTTTAAAACAAAATATGATTATGAGAATGCTCAAGTAAAATTAGACCTGCTTATGTTTTCTTTGAGATGTAAATCCGAGAGAAAGTGCTTGCATGTTTCTTAATGAAACGTAATTAGGCTATGCTTCACAGTATAATGACATGGTGTTTTTATATTATTTCTTATGCATCTCTAGTTCTTTAATGTTTTCAACATTAGCATGTTTTTCTTTAGAAAATAGTGATTTAGTGGTTTTCCATGTAGGCCTCAAAAATGTATTTTGTCTTTCATTATTTCCTTCGAATAGACTAAAAATGTTGACCTGATTGCACAGTAGCAATGAGTATTATCCCTGAAGTTTTTGTCCTACAGTTTGAAAAATGGACATCCTTTCTGATAGAATAAAACTGTATTGACTTTGTTGCAAGCTCAGGAGAGAGCGAGTGGAGTGGAAACGTTGAGTTGCAAATGTATTTACTATTTCTGAAGGGAAGTGATATTGCACATTCTTAAAGAACAATGACCGCTGGCTAAAAAAAAAAAAGAACAATGACCACTGAACAAAGGTATTACATATGGGTTCCAGACGATTTGGGTTAGAGAACGATCACACCACAGTTACACTAAGGATTTTGACCAATGGAAATCATGCAAACTACCTAGAAGTTATTTTGTGGGCAGGAACTGAAATTGTTTGGAGGCATAATTGCCCATTGGGAAAAGGACGGCACGCTGCTATTTTCCCTTACAAATCCTGGGCCTGACCTGCTGTCGGTCTGAACTCTGATTTTTCCCTGAACTGAAATCTCCTGATTACCTCCGCACTTTACCGGCGGGTGAAGTTGAGCAGGCCAAATCTTTCAGTGGAAGAATATATTAACCGCGGGCAATGAACTCAGGTCCGCTAGTGGAGGTTACGCATTACATTGAAAACATGGAGTCCATGCAAAAACTCTGACTCTGCCACGTAGGGACTTAGCAACTACACCCACAACCTTTGATAAAACAACGTTACCTTTACATGCTAAAAAGCATATAACCGTTTCACAATATATATCTTCGAAAAATATCAGGCAATGAGGTGATGATTTTGGGGTCCCCCCAACCTAGGGAAGGGCCAAGCAGATGCCTTGAACACAGAGAGCATATCATGCTGAACGGTTCAGTGGGGGTCCCATCCTCCAAGGACCACCCCAAGCAAAGTTATGGGCAACAATACAATGCTAACCAAAGGCCCAGCCAAGCATTATGGGTCGAGATTCTAGAGTGCAGTGAGTATTATACTATTAGCTCTCAGCTCAGCCGGGAGAGATGCAGCTTGAGGAATGTTTTGATATTGCATACTATATTATTCACTGCACTCTAAAATCTCGTCCCATAATGCTTTGCAGGGCCTTTGGTTGGGATTGTAATTTTGCCCATAACTGACTGTGCTTGGGCTGGTCCTAGGAGGATGGGACCATCATTGAATCGTTCAGCCTGATATGCTCTTTGTGTCTAAGGCTTCTGCTTAGTTCTCTCCTTAGGTTAGGGAGGACCCCAAAATCATCAACTCTCCCATGCTTGCTACATTTTCATTTTCACTTTTGTGAGATGACTATATGCATTTTAGCATGTAAAGATAGAGTTACTTGTTATTTTACCAAAGGTATGCGAGGTTTCTGTTTCATTAATTGGGATGAGACGGGACGGAGTTACGGAGTGGAGTTTCACCGAGTTTTTGTTCAACTCCGCAGAATTCTGCGTAGTGGTACTCCGCCAACTTCGCCTACCCTTAGAATTTATGACTCCCGCTATTGCACGCTGTGCTCTAGCGTTCTACTGGGTCCACCTTGTGTCCTGATAAGTCTACAACCAATTCTTAGTTGGTATGATTCCGAATTGCGTGTTCTATTTTGCAATATGTTTTCTCTCTTTTTCTTTCTTCCTTCCACAGTAGGTGTTATTTGACGATGAATTTGGTCTGAGCTGTGATGTGCTGTGTTTTACCTGTATATAAAAGAATAACCGTTATTAAACGATTCTAGTGTATGTTTGTGCTTTGACCATTCAATCTTGAAGTTTAGATAAAGATAACTTGATAACTATTCCATGTGTTTGTCCTTACTTATTGAGGATTTTATTAATATTGTGTGAATATTATTACCTAGGCACTTCATTATTACAGGTCCTCATAAAGGAGTGGCTTTCCGTCTGTAGTTATCTGAGTCCCTATTAGCTCATACGGAGGACCTTATGATTGTGAATAAATTGTAGAGTTTCTATGGGCCAAACTCTGTGTTATTGTGAATTGTGTTGCTGAGGACTGAGTTTACGATGTGGTGGGTATCCTATATCTGAGCTCACAAATTTTACACCTCTTCCCCTGGATCACCACCGTAGACTGAGGCTGTGTCCAGTTGGCTCAGCGGAATTCACCATTTCAAATTATGTTGAGGATAAGGACTTACCTGGTGGACTGGAACTTGTCACACACCTTTGACAGGACCCAGACACCCAACACCTAAAAAAAGAAAAAAAACAGCATAACGGGAAAGGAAACTAAAATGGGATAAGAAAAGACGAATACTACAGAAACAGAAGAATAATAAAAAAGAGGCTCTCTTCCACTCTTCCTCAAAGAGACCCAGTGTGGCCCTGGGGGTGACAAACAGAACAGGAAAGGGCAGGCTGGGAGGACGCAAAGAGCTGGAAGTCAGATCTAGAGAGAAAGGATGGGGCAGGTATAGACCAAGGAGAGGATAGAATCATGGGGTGTAGAGGAGACAAATGTGTTGACAGTCAAGGGACTGCTTGGGAACATAGGAGGCAAGCGTGCTGATGGCCCAGTGCCTCCCGACCCGAGAAGGGCCCAGACCTGCGCTAGGGCCCCACCACATTCATATTCCTTGAGAATGTGGCTGCATCAGGTGGGTGCCAGGGTTAGTGGAAACTCAAAAATTGATGGGGGAGGTTTGCAGGAACATGGGGTGGCTGCCCACATGCTACAACGACCATGTGTGGTGGCACGCTTTGCCAGATAAACCTTAGTATTTATAAGAGCCCTAAAGTAAGAGGCAGAAAGAATAAAACTGGTATGAAGAGAATACACTGAAAGAGTTCAACAGTTCCTTATTAGCTTCCATACCTTCAGGCCAACAGATGATAGAGCATTCCAAATGTGACAGGACAAAGGGGGAAAGGAGGGTTGTACCAAGTAGGTTAACTATAACAAAAACATCACACAATTTAGGAACCCGAAGATAAAATAGCCTGACCCTGGAGTATACCAACATTTGTACAGAAACACGCTTAAAACAGCTAGCATAAAAACAAATAAGGAAGAGGACTACGTTAAAGCCACGTATTTTTTATATTTTTTTAAGATCATATGCTATCTAGCTAGAGAATGGTCTGGAGTGGGAGTCAAATTCTTGAAGCTGAAGAGAGATAAAAAACAGAGAGAGAGACACAGAGAGAGACTTGAGAATAAATAGAAGAAAAGGAAACAGAAGGCACTAGGAAACGTTACCTGACAGTTATATTGTTTATTCCTCCAAGGGAGGCAGCCGCACCACCTGGCCCGTCCCAGAATACCTTGAAAGGAAGTATAGATTTGCATCAACCAAGAGCTTATTTGCATCAAATATAGATCACACTTCATCTCATCTTGCAAAACAACTGTCCTTAACTTACAAAGGAAAACTCTTATTCTCTGCAAAACCATTGTAAAGCACTGTTGGTCCATGATTAAATAGACATTTTTTGTAACCTTTTTATTCTTCTGGTATCTACGACCAACCCACAACACACAACATCCTCCAAATCCAAACCTTGCACTGCAATGGACACACAATGAACCATGATCACTTGCTGAACATGGTCCGAGTGAACACACAGCCCACCAACAAGCTAAACAAGGTCTGAGTGCTCATACAGCGCACCCACAAGCTGGACAATGTTCGAATGAAGAGACAACGCACCAACAGGCTTAACAAAGTCTAAGTGCACATTCAGCGCACCCACAGGTATAGGAGATTCTGAGTGAACAGACAGCTCACCCACAGGCTGAACAAGGTCTGAGTCAACATACAGTGCACCCACAGGCTGAACAAGGTCTGAGTCAAAATACAGCGCACCCACAGGCTGAACAAGGTCTGAGTCAACATACAGCACATCGACAGGCTGAACAAGGTATGAGTCAACATACAGCACATCGACAGGCTGAACAAGGTCTGAGTCAACATACAGCGCGACCACAGGCTGAACAAGGTCTGAGTCAACATACAGCGCGACCACAGGCTGAACAAGGTCTGAGTCAACATACAGCACATCGACAGGCTGAACAAGGTCTGAGTCAACATACAGCACACCCACAAGCTGAACAAGGTCTGAGTCAAAATACAGCGCACCCACAGGCTGAACAAGGTCTGAGTCAACATACAGCACACCGACAGGCTGAACAAGGTCTGAGTCAACATACAGCACATCGACAGGCTGAACAAGGTCTGAGTCAACATACAGCGCGACCACAGGCTGAACAAGGTCTGAGTCAAAATACAGCGCACCCACAGGCTGAACAAGGTCTGAGTCAACATACAGTGCACCCACAGGTTGAACAAGGTCTGAGTCAAAATACAGCGCACCCACAGGCTGAACAAGGTCTGAGTCAACATACAGTGCACCCACAGGTTGAACAAGGTCTAAGTCAAAATACAGCGCACCCACAGGCTGAGCAAGGTCTGAGTCAACATACAGCACATCGACAGGCTGAACAAGGTCTGAGTCAACATACAGTGCAACCACAGGCTGAACAACGTCTGAGTCAAAATACAGCGCACCCACAGGTATAGGAGATTCTGAGTGAACAGACAGCTCACCCACAGGCTGAACAAGCACTGAGTCAAAGTACAGCGCACCCACAGGCTGAACAAGGTCTGAGTCAAAATACAGCGCACCCACAGGCTGAACAAGGTCTGAGTCAACATACAGCACACCAACAAGCTAAAAAGGTCTGAGTGCTCATACAGCGCACCCACAAGCTGGACAATGTTCGAATGAAGAGACAACGCACTAACAGGCTTAACAAAGTCTAAGTGCACATTCAGCGCACCCACAGGTATAGGAGATTCTGAGTGAACAGACAGCTCACCCACAGGCTGAACAAGGTCTGAGTCAGCATACAGTGCACCCACAGGTTGAACAAGGTCTGAGTCAAAATACAGCGCACCCACAGGCTGAACAAGGTCTGAGTCAACATACAGCACATCGACAGGCTGAACAAGGTCTGAGTCAACATGCAGCGCGACCACAGGCTGAACAAGGTCTGAGTCAACATACAGCGCGACCACAGGCTGAACAAGGTCTGAGTCAACATACAGCACACCGACAGGCTGAACAAGGTCTGAGTCAACATACAGCACGCTGACAGGCTGAACAAGGTCTGAGTCAACTTACAGCACACCCACAGGCTGAACAAGGTCTGAGTAAACATACAGCACACCCATAGGCTGAACAAGGTCTGAGACAACATATAGCACACTCACAGGCTGAACAAGGTCTGAGACAACATACAGCACACTCACAGGCTGAACAAGGTCTGAGACAACATACAGCACACTCACAGGCTGAACAAGGTCTGAGTCAACATACAGCACACCGACAGGCTGAACAAGGTCTGAGTCAACATACAGCACGCTGACAGGCTGAACAAGGTCTGAGTCAACATACAGCACATCGACAGGCTGAACAAGGTATGAGTCAACATACAGCACATCGACAGGCTGAACAAGGTCTGAGTCAACATACAGCGCGACCACAGGCTGAACAAGGTCTGAGTCAACATACAGCGCGACCACAGGCTGAACAAGGTCTGAGTCAACATACAGCACATCGACAGGCTGAACAAGGTCTGAGTCAACATACAGCACACCCACAAGCTGAACAAGGTCTGAGTCAAAATACAGCGCACCGACAGGCTGAACAAGGTCTGAGTCAACATACAGCACACCGACAGGCTGAACAAGGTCTGAGTCAACATACAGCACATCGACAGGCTGAACAAGGTCTGAGTCAACATACAGCGCGACCACAGGCTGAACAAGGTCTGAGTCAAAATACAGCGCACCCACAGGCTGAACAAGGTCTGAGTCAACATACAGTGCACCCACAGGTTGAACAAGGTCTGAGTCAAAATACAGCGCACCCACAGGCTGAACAAGGTCTGAGTCAACATACAGTGCACCCACAGGTTGAACAAGGTCTAAGTCAAAATACAGCGCACCCACAGGCTGAGCAAGGTCTGAGTCAACATACAGCACATCGACAGGCTGAACAAGGTCTGAGTCAACATACAGTGCAACCACAGGCTGAACAACGTCTGAGTCAAAATACAGCGCACCCACAGGTATAGGAGATTCTGAGTGAACAGACAGCTCACCCACAGGCTGAACAAGCACTGAGTCAAAGTACAGCGCACCCACAGGCTGAACAAGGTCTGAGTCAAAATACAGCGCACCCACAGGCTGAACATGGTCCGAGTCAACACACAGCCCACCAACAAGCTAAACAAGGTCTGAGTGCTCATACAGCGCACCCACAAGCTGGACAATGTTCGAATGAAGAGACAACGCACTAACAGGCTTAACAAAGTCTAAGTGCACATTCAGCGCACCCACAGGTATAGGAGATTCTGAGTGAACAGACAGCTCACCCACAGGCTGAACAAGGTCTGAGTCAACATACAGTGCACCCACAGGTTGAACAAGGTCTGAGTCAAAATACAGCGCACCCACAGGCTGAACAAGGTCTGAGTCAACATACAGCACATCGACAGGCTGAACAAGGTCTGAGTCAACATACAGCGCGACCACAGGCTGAACAAGGTCTGAGTCAACATACAGCGCGACCACAGGCTGAACAAGGTCTGAGTCAACATACAGCACACCGACAGGCTGAACAAGGTCTGAGTCAACATACAGCACGCTGACAGGCTGAACAAGGTCTGAGTCAACTTACAGCACACCCACAGGCTGAACAAGGTCTGAGTAAACATACAGCACACCCATAGGCTGAACAAGGTCTGAGACAACATATAGCACACTCACAGGCTGAACAAGGTCTGAGACAACATACAGCACACTCACAGGCTGAACAAGGTCTGAGACAACATACAGCACACTCACAGGCTGAACAAGGTCTGAGTCAACATACAGCACACCGACAGGCTGAACAAGGTCTGAGTCAACATACAGCACGCTGACAGGCTGAACAAGGTCTGAGTCAACTTACAGCACACTGACAGGCTGAACAAGGTCTGAGTAAACATACAGCACACCCATAGGCTGAACAAGGTCTGAGACAACATATAGCGCACCCACAGGCTGAACAAGGTCTGCGTCAAAATACAGCACACTCACAGGCTGAACAAGGTCTGAGTCAACATACAGCACACTCACAGGCTGAACAAGGTCTGAGTCAACATACAGCACACTGACAGGCTGAACAATGTCCGTGTCAACATACAGCACACCCTTAGGCTGAACAAGGTCTGAGTCAACATACAGCATACCCTTAGGCTGAACAAGGTCTGGGACAACATACAGCACACTCACAGGCTGAACAAGGTCTGAGACAACATACAGCACACTCACAGGCTGAACAAGGGTTGAGTCAACATACAGCACACTCACAGGCTGAACAAGGTCTGAGACAACATACAGCACACTCACAGGCTGAACAAGGTCTGAGTCAACATACAGCACACTGACAGGCTGAACAATGTCCGTGTCAACATACAGCACACCCTTAGGCTGAACAAGGTCTGAGTCAACATACAGCATACCCTTAGGCTGAACAAGGTCTGAGACAACATACAGCACACTCACAGGCTGAACAAGGTCTGAGACAACATACAGCACACTCACAGGCTGAACAAGGTCTTAGTCAACTTACAGCACACCCACAGGCTGAACAATGTTCGAGTCAACATACAGCACACCCTTAGGCTGAAGAAGTTCTGAGTCAACATACAGCACACCCATAGGCTGAACAATGTCTGAGTCAACATACAGCAGTCCCACAGGCTGAACAAGGTCTGAGTCAAGGTACAGGACACCCTTAGGCTGAACAAGGTCTGAGTCAACATACAGCACACCCATAGGCTGAACAAGGTCTGAGTCAACATACAGCACACCCACAGGCTGAACAAGGTCTGAGTCAAGGTACAGGACACCCTTAGGCTGAACAAGGTCTGAGTCAACATACAGCACACCCACAGGCTGAACAAGGTCTGAGTCAACATACAGCACACCCACAGGCTGAACAAGGTCTGAGACAACATACAGCACACTCACAGTCTCAGAGAGCATATCCAAACAGCTAAGCCCACTTCTTCATAACCCAATTTTTCTATTTAGAGCCCTTGAAATCTGTTTGACAAACAGCATGTTTAAGTCTTTGTACATATTTCTGCCCACCCTCCATAAATCCGTCAACACTCAGATTTACAGAAACCATGCTCTCTGAGCAACTTTAAGCTGATGCAGTGCCCGACCGAATGCTGAGAAATGGCAGCAACAAGGCATCAATGCATCCAATCCCTGCTCTTAATGTGGACCAGAAGTGGAAGCAAGGCGACCCACCTGAAGGAACAACATGTGAGCCAAATGGCTGGTGGGCAATGTTGGAGTCAAATGAGGGACATTCGAGATGGCAGGACCTGAAGGCCCTCCGTTGTGATGGGAACCAGGAAGCCCATGATCACGTGAAAAAGACACAGATTGGATGATGATGTGAAAATAGTGACCTCTGCCCTGGAAAGGCAAGGGGTGAAGCAGTGCCTTAAACGATGGATGGTCACCCATTCCTTGGCTGGCAATAGTGAATGGAGGGCAGCACGGCTTTCCACCACAGGGTGAGGCAAGTATATGAGCGAACAGGGAAGCTATACAAGGGCCCACTGGTCATGCCAATATGGATGAATCTATATATGTATGTGGTTTTACTATCAAAAGACACACAATTGATGGACGCAATGCAGAACAAATCAAAACATTCACCCCCTGTCAAGAGATCTGGGTTAAATCCATCATTCTTTTGCTCACCATGCCACCCCAAGTTTAGACCTGGCCATTTGCAAATCAGTCTTGACCCTGTGCCTCATGGGAACAGTCCAGCCCGAACTGCTAAGCCAAGTCCTCCCTGGACCGGAAACAAGCATCCTGGGACCGGTTTCAGGGTTTCACACCTCTTCTGCCAGGATGGCTTGAATCCAGTGGCACAGTGAGCCCGGGACCCACGTCTGGGCATACCCGGTACACTTAGGGCGAGGAAGCAAAGACACATAATTGATGGACAAAATGCAGAACAAATCAAAACATTCACCCCCAGTCAAGAGATCTGGATTAAATCCATCATTCTTCTGCTCACCATGTCACCCCGGTTTAGACCTGGCCATATGCAAATCAGTCTTGAGCCACTCTTGACGCTTTGCCTCATGGGAACTGCCCAGCCCGAACTAAAAGCCTGGCTGATGAGGGCTGTTAGCCCGAAACCGGTCCCAGGATGCTTGTTTCCAGTCCAAGGAAGACATGGCTTGGCAGTTCGGACTGGACTCTTCCCATGATGCACAGGGTCAAGACTGATTTGCAGATAGCTATGTCGGAACAAGGGTAGCGAAGTCAGCTATAGAACGATGATGGATTCAACCCAGATCTGTGACTGGGGGTGAGTGTCTGAAAATTTCAGTGCTCCATCCATCATTCCTTGTGTTTGCTTTGTTTGCCCTAAGTTGGCAGGGTTTGCCCAGAAGAGGGTCCCTTGCTCACTTTGCCACTGGATTCAAGCTAGCCTGGCTGATGAGGCCTGTTAGCCCAAAACCAGTCCCAGGATGCTTGTTTCCGGTCCAGTGAAGACATGGCTTGGCAGTTAGGGCTGGACTGTTCCCATGAGGCACAGGGTCAAGATTGATTTGCATATAGCTGTGTCTGAACTGGGGTGGCAAAGTGAGCTAAAGAATGATGATGGATTCAACCCAGATCTGTGACTGGGGGTGTGTGTCTGAAAAGTTTCAGCGCTCCGTCCATCATCTCCTTGTCTTTGCTTTGTTCACCCTAAGTTGGCAGGGTATGTCCTGACGTGGGTCCCTTGCTCACTTTGCCATTGGATTCAAGCTAGCCTGGCTGATGGGGGCTGTTAGCCCAAAACCAGTCCCAGGATGCTTGTTTCCGGTCCAGTGAAGACATGGCTTGGCAGTTCGGGCTGGACTGTTCCCATGAGGCACAGGGTCAAGACTAATTTTCATATAGATGTGTCTGAACTGGGGGTGGTGAAGTGAGCTAAAGAACGATGATGAACTCAACCCAGATCTGTGACTGGGGGTGAGTGTCTGAAAAGTCTCAGCGCTCCGTCCATCATCTCCTTGCGTTTGCTTTGTGGTATTACTATGGCATGAACCCAGCGAAAAAGGCAATGGAGTGCTGTAGATGGCCAAAGACAAGCATAAAACAGGCGAAAATCCAAGACGACCTCGCGGCCATCTCTGAATGGATGATAGTTAACTACTTTCAACTGAAGTCCACCAAGTCAGAAGTGCTCCTGGTGGGCTGAGATCTGTGGCCCTTGGAACCCCACCTCAACCGAAATCCATGGTCAAGAAACTGCGAGTTTTTATGGATGTGCTCTCTCATTTGAGGGGCATGCTAGACAGTGGCTGGCACTTGCTTTGGTGTCTTACATGGCCTGAAACCCATTTGGGGACTTTTTGACGCACCTGCTCGATAGGTGATTGTCCTATCCATCGTGCTGTCACGACTAGACTACTGTAATGGGTTGCTACTTGGTGTTAATTGTGCTGTGACTAAAAGACTTTAATGGGCCCAGAACGTGGCTGCCCGCACACTCTTTGCACTTCCTAAGTACTGCCGTGTTTCAGACCTTCTCCGCCTGCTCCACTGGCTATCTAAAGAACAGAGAGTCTACTTTAAGAATCTGTGTATGACACACAAGATCCTGGGTCCACAAATTTTGGGCGAGCTGTGCTCTCTGTATGTCCCGGCTCGAGCCTTGCACTCTGCGGACCTGCATTTGGCCCGTGTCCCACGAGTGCACAGGACAAGAGCAAAGGGGCGCTCGTTCAGAGCACTGGCACCAGCCCTTTGGAATTCCATTCTTCTTGCTGCCCGTAGCACGCAAGACCATTGAGCTTTCAGGAAAATGATCAAGTAGTGGCTTTTCTCCAACCACTAGCTTCCTCGCCGTCTGCTCTGTCAGATTTAACGCTGGGACGCCCTGTTGTTGGGGCAGCCATTTTCTCTACAAGTGCGTATAACATAACATAAAGTGATAGAAGAGGAGGCAGTTTGTTCACGGTTAATGCACTAGTGATGTAGGGTTCTTTAACGAGATGCATTTTCAACTCTTTCATAAATCGGAGCAGCTTTGGTGCGTCCTGATGGATACGAGGAGGCTGCTTGAATGTGCACTGCTCACCTCTCATCCTTTAGATGAACCTGGTGAAATCTTTTGAGGTGAAACATATTTTTGATGGAGAGACGTTTGTTTGGTGGGAGATCTCCCTGATTTGGGGCCGATTAGAGCACTCGAGGTCAGTCATGTGGGATAAAATATTGGGGCGCTGCTGACATTCTGACAGGTGAGGTCAGGGAATGTACCTGAGAGCTTTGCTTCTGTGCAGCCGCAGCACCGATGGGACTGCACTCGATGGAGAGACTAACAGGAAGTGTCCAGTGTCCACCAGGTGGAAAGGTTCTATTCTGCCTGTAGTTCTTTCAACAGGTGAGCCTGCAATATCTGGAGGGATCAAGAGGGTGGGGTGGGGGAGTGTACACTGGTTTAATATGGACTGAAGGAGGGGCAAAATTAGCAACATTTCTTAGAAGTATTCATGCAGAGTCAGGACAGGCCTCACCCCACCAGAGGACAGGCCTCACCTCTGCTCTGTACCATCTGGACAGGCCTCACCTCCTCTGTACACCGTGGACAGAACTCCCTTCCTCTGCACCCCCTCTGTATTGGTCTCGCCTCCTGGGCATCCCCTCTGGACAGTCCTCACCTCGTCTGCATTCCCTGGACAGGCTTCACCACCTCCTCACCCTCCTGGACAGGCCTCGTCTCTTTAGCACCCCCTAGAGAGGCCTCACCTCCTCTACACACCTCCCCCAACACAAGACAGAACTCTCCTCCTCTGCACCCCCCTGGACAGGCCTTACCTTTTCTGTACCACTTCTGGACAAGCCTCATCTCTTCTGCACCCCTCCTGGCAGACCTAATCTCCTCTGCACCCCTCAAGCCCAGAACAGACTTCACCTACTCTTTATTCCCAGCACAGGACAGGCCGTAGCTACTCTGCCCCTCTGGACAGGTCTCACCTCCCCTTCACCTTTCCTAGACAAGCCTCACCTCCTCTGCATCCCTTGGACAGGCCTCGCCTCCTCAGCACCTGGCACTGGCAAGTTATACGTGAACATCGGGCAGCTACAATTCGAAAAAGATTGGATTATCGGTATTAGAATCAGAAGGTCCAAATCTACCAAACAAATGCTCTTGATCAACGTGGATATTTCACCAAGCGCCAGGGAGAAGAGGCTCAAGTTTGATCACCTGCTCCGGATCACGTGTAACCTATCCAGTGAGTATGAATGTCTGAGAACTGGAGATTACAACACAAACCTCTTTCAAGACTCTCCAGACAAGCACAACGCAAGAAGCCCTCCCATCCTAGAACAAACAAAGCCTATCAGCAACAAATACAGTAAACTTCTCCATGGACAAACTGGTCAAGAACAAATGGCCGCACTTATTCTTTTTTAAACTACACTGTATGCAATAAGGAGATGCTCCCTCTGATCAAAAATAAATTACACCATCGCTGCACGAGGTGATAGTGACCATCGACCCCAAGTAATCATCTTGTCACTTAGTGTTGCTCTGCACGCCATGACACGTCTGACATCAAAAGGAATTTTTACAGAGAACCTTAAAAAGTTAAAATGGTCAAATCCGTTGATAGCAACAATAATGACAGCATGCGGAGCCGAGTTAGCAACAAGGAGCCTTGATGATTCCCCGCTCTCTACATCATCTAGGTGACTTAGTTGGCACCAAACAGGTCATCACGTGCGGCGTACCCCAGGGCTCCTCCCTGTCACCCCACCTGTTTAACCTCTATATCTTTCCCCTAATCCAGGCTCTTAGAGATAAACAGGTGATGGTACTCAATTATACGGACGACCTGCAGCTACTCTTTACAATTGACAACTCGGAAGCATCCATTTCCATCTTTCAGTCAACAATGAGGTTCATCCAAGCTTGGATGGACCAAAATCATTTGAAGCTGAACCCAGGAAAAACCGAGTTGGTTCTCACAGGTGACAGTGTCAAACACTGGGGTTCACATTACTGGCCGACGGACATGGGTCAGGCACAAATCCTTCCTCTTCGGCAAAGACACTTGGTGTCACCTTGAACAGCGACCTATCACTCAAAACACAAGTGGTTCAGGTGGTCTCCAAGTGTCTTTTCCAACTTAGGAAAATACGGAAGGTCCGTCGCCTCTTGACCCTGGAAGCTTTGACACAGGTGGTGATCGCCACTGTGATCTTTCACCTAGATTACTCAAACTCGATCTATCTGGGCCTCCCTCAGTACCTTCTGAAACGTCTTCAGATGGTGCAAAACCAAGCAGCCAGACTGATTTTGAGTCCAGATGGCAATCAGCCACCCCTCTTTTGAAGAAACTTCATTGGCTCCTTGTGGCTCAGCGTTGCACTTTCAAAGTTGGCTGCATGCTTTTTAAAGCGCTTCATTGTAAAAGTCCTAAATTTATTACGAAACTTATTATGAAGCATGCCCCATCCCCTAAATCTGTTACAACAAGGAGCCGTGATGATACCCCGCTCTTTACATCATGGGAGATCTTTTCTAGCCAACGGCTCACAAAAAAACAAAAGAGGCAACTCAACCACAACATCTGCTGAAATTAGGAAATTAAAGCACCTACGTAACTCAGCAGTGTTGTGTGTTGTCGTCTCTCCTTTTCAACCTCTTCATCTCGGATCTATCACAGTCACGTGAAGATGTGAACTCCCTCCCTCCAAAACTCGGGGGAACCAGGGTCAGCAGCCTTTTGTACGCAGATGACTTTATCTTGATTAGTCACGCCAGGATCGGGCTGCAGAGGCTGCCTGCTCAGTTGTTCTCCGACACCACCTCAAATGACCTGGAATTAAATCTATATCAAAGACAAGGGTGATTACCTACGGGTGAAGGAAATAGCAAGGAGGTGGATAGCAGTATGGAAAAAGCATCGAAAAGGCCACCTCAGACAAATATTTAGGGGTCCACATGGATAGGAGGTGCACCTTCTCAAAACCCTCTAATACCTGTTTTGAAGGCCAGAATCTCCAATTATCTTACTTACAGTCAGGAAATTATGTTAGGGAAGGACAACAGTCTGGTGAATAAAATAACAACAAGGATCTTTAAGCAAGTGTTGAGCCTACCAAAATCCTGATCCCCGGCATTGATTCGACTCGAGTTTGGCCTTCAAATCCTCGAGCAGTTGGAGCTGGAGCATTTATCAAGCTGTGCAACAAGCTACGCTCGGCCAGAGAATCGAGCCTGGAGGCCATGATGTGGCAGGAAATATCACTTGGCCACCAGGGACCATCATATCGATACTACTTAGATGATTCTTTACAACTTCTGGAGGCAAAAGAAATCTGGGACACTAATCCTTCTCAACAAGCCTCAAAATGTTGATTAAACCGACCATTCGTTCCAGGTCTTTTCACTCGGACAGAGCAAAACTGGCATATCGTAAACATACTTGGACGGTTTTATCAGGGTTTAAGGCAGGGGTTGAGGCCCCATATCTGTCATTTGCCTATTCAGAGTACTGGAAATAAATACGTTTGCCACAATACAAATGATAACACCATGTGTAGGGGAGCGGGAGTAGTAAGGAACCCATGGAGCACGTGGTATGTCCTTGCCCTGTATTTCTTAATGACCGAAAAATGTTGTTACGGGGCGAATGGAACAAGCTTGGTGTTCGCTCCTGCCGTCAAGCCAGCCTTACATCCATGAGCCCAGAGAACCAGATGCTTAACATCGGTTCACCAGGTTTGTTACAAGCAAAAAGGCTTACTGAATGTGAGAGCCGATGAGCCAACAATAATCAACTAGCACTGGGCTGCTCCAACACCATAAAAATGCTAATTTGCACAATTTCCGGAATCCCTTCAAAGTTGATCTATACTAAATAAGTGGGATTGTTAGTCGGTGTTTAGTAAAGACGAGAGCCTAGCTCCCTTTTTTTAATACGAAGTTAAAATTTAACAAATTATTAGTGACTTTTGGCTGTAACGTAATTGAAACGGTCTTTGGTTTAGAACTCACCTGGTGACGCAGCCCACTTGAAGTAGAATGACCTTAAGAGCCCAAAAGATTTAAACAGGTGCTGACTGGGTTTAATGCAATTATTATTGTTGAATATCATAAGTTTCCACCAACTGCTCTCACACATGACACCTCTAATGGCCCAAGGGCCGCATTTGGATTTTTGCACCCCTGGACAGGCCTCTCCTCCTCTGCACCCCAGGACAGGCCTCTCCTCCTCTGTCCCTGGACAGGCCTCACCTCCTTTGCCCCTCCTCTGGACAGGCCTCACCTCCTTTGCCCCTCCTCTGGACAGGCCTCACCTCCTTTGCCCCTCCTCTGGACAGTCCTCACCTCCTCTGCCCCTCCTCTGGACAGGCCTCTCCTCCTCTCCTCCTCTGGACAGGCCTCACCTCCTCTGCACCCCTGGACAGGACTCACCCCCTCTGCACCCCTGGACAGGCCTCACCTCCTCTACCCCCGAACAGGCCTCACCTCCTCTGTACCCCTGGACAGGACTCACCCCCTCTGCACCCCTCTGGACATACCTCTCCTCCTCTGCACCCCTGGACAGGCCTCACCTCCTCTGCACCCCTGGACAGGCCTCTACTCCTCTGCACCCCTGGACAGGCCTCTCCTCCTCTGCCCCTCCTCTGGACAGGCCACTCTTCCTCTGCACCCCTGGATAGGCCTGTCCTCCTCTGCACCCCTGGACAGGCCTCTCCTCCTCTGCACCCCTGGACAGGCCTCTCCTCCTCTGCACCCCTGGACAGGCCTCTCCTCCTCTGTCCCTGGACAGGCCTCACCTCCTCTGACCCTCCTCTGGACAGGCCTCTCCTCCTCTGACCCCTGGACAGGCCTCACCTCCTCTGCACCCCTGGACAGGCCTCTCCTCCTCTGCACCCCTGGACAGGCCCCTCCTCCTCTGCCCCTCCTCTGGACAGGCCTCTCCTCCTCATCTGCACCCCTGGACAGGCCTCACCTCCTCTGCACCCCTGGACAGGCCTCACCTCCTCTGCACCCCTACAGAGGCCTGTCCTCCTCTGCACCCCTGGACAGGCCTCTCCTCCTCTGCACCCTTGGACAGGCCTGTCCTCTGCAACCCTGGACAGGCCTCTCCTCCTCTGCACCCCTGGACAAGCCTCACCTCCTCTGCACCCCTGGACAGGCCTCACCTCCTCTGCACCCCTGGACAGTCCTCTCCTCCTCTGTCCCTGGACAGGCCTCACCTCCTCTGCCCCTCCTCTGGACAGGCCTCACCTCCTCTGCACCCCTGGACAGGCCTCTCCTCCTCTGCCCCTGGACAGGCCTCTACTCCTCTCCTCCTCTGGACAGGCCTCTCGTCCTCTGCACCCCTGGACAGGCCTCCCCTCCTCTGCCCCTCCCCTGGACAGGCCTGTCCTCCTCTGCCCCTCCTCTGGACAGGCCTCAACTTCCCCTGCCCCTCCGCTGGACTGGCCTCCCCTCCTCCGACTCTCCCCTGGCTGGCCTCGCCTCCTCTGCACCCCTGGACAGGCCTCTCATCCTCTGCTCTCCTGGACAGGCCTCTCCTACTCTGCACCCCTGGACAGGCCTCTCCTCCTCTGTCCCTGGACAGGCCTCACCTCCTTTGCCCCTCCTCTGGACAGGCCTCACCTCCTCTGCACCCCTGGACAGGCCTCTGCTCCTCTGTCCCTGGACAGGCCTCACCTCCTCTGCCCCTGTTCTGGACAGCCCTCACCTCCTTTGCCCCTCCTCTGGACAGGCCTCACCTCCTCTGCACCTCCTCTGGACAGGCCTCTCCTCCTCCCCTCCTCTGGACAGGCCTCACCTCCTCTGCACCTCCTCTGGACAGGCCTCTCCTCCTCCCCTCCTCTGGACAGGCCTCTCCTCCTCCCCTCCTCTGGTCAGGCCTCTACTCCTCTGCACTTCTGGACAGGCCTCTCCTCCTCTGCACCCCGGACAGGCCTCTCCTCCTCTGCACCTCTGGACAGGCCTCACCTCCTCTGCCCCTCCCCTGGACAGGCCTCTCTTCCTCTGCACCCCTGGATGGCCTCTCCTCCTATGCACCCCTGGACAGGCCTCACCTCCTTTGCCCATCCCCTGGACAGGCCTCTCCTCCTCTGCACCCCTGGATGGCATCTCCTCCTCTGCACCCCTGGACAGGCCTGTCCTCCTCTGCACCCCAGGACAGGCCTCTCCTCCACTGTCCCTGGACAGGCCTCACCTCCTTTGCCCCTCCTCTGGACAGGCCTCACCTCCTTTGCCCCTCCTCTGGACAGGCCTCACCTCCTTTGCCCCTCCTCTGGACAGGCCTCACCTCCTTTGCCCCTCCTCTGGACAGGCCTCCCCTCCTTTGCCCCTCCTCTGGACAGTCCTCACCTCCTCTGCCCCTCCTCTGGACAGGCCTCTCCTCCTCTCCTCCTCTGGACATGCCTCTCCTCCTCTGCACCCCCGGACAGGCCTCTCCTCCTCTGCACCCCTGGAGAGGCCTCACCTCCTCTGCCCCTCCCCTGGACAGGCCTCACCTCCTCTGCACCCATGGAGAGGCCTCACCTCCTTTGCCCCTCCCCTGGACAGGCCTCTCCTCCTTTGCACCCCTGGACAGGCCTCTCCTCCTCTGCACCCCTGGACAGGCCTCTCCTCCTCTGTCCCTGGACAGGCCTCACCTCCTCTGCCCCTCCTCTGGACAGGCCTCACCTCCTTTGCCCCTCCTCTGGACAGGCCTCACCTCCTTTGCCCCTCCTCTGGACAGTCCTCACCTCCTCTGCCCCTCCTCTGGACAGGCCTCTCCTCCTCTCCTCCTCTGGACAGGCCTCACCTCCTCTGCACCCCTGGACAGGACTCACCCCCTCTGCACCCCTGGACAGGCCTCACCTCCTCTACCCCCGAACAGGCCTCACCTCCTCTGTACCCCTGGACAGGACTCACCCCCTCTGCACCCCTCTGGACATACCTCTCCTCCTCTGCACCCCTGGACAGGCCTCACCTCCTCTGCACCCCTGGACAGGCCTCTACTCCTCTGCACCCCTGGACAGGCCTCTCCTCCTCTGCCCCTCCTCTGGACAGGCCACTCTTCCTCTGCACCCCTGGATAGGCCTGTCCTCCTCTGCACCCCTGGACAGGCCTCTCCTCCTCTGCACCCCTGGACAGGCCTCTCCTCCTCTGCACCCCTGGACAGGCCTCTCCTCCTCTGTCCCTGGACAGGCCTCACCTCCTCTGACCCTCCTCTGGACAGGCCTCTCCTCCTCTGACCCCTGGACAGGCCTCACCTCCTCTGCACCCCTGGACAGGCCTCTCCTCCTCTGCACCCCTGGACAGGCCCCTCCTCCTCTGCCCCTCCTCTGGACAGGCCTCTCCTCCTCATCTGCACCCCTGGACAGGCCTCACCTCCTCTGCACCCCTGGACAGGCCTCACCTCCTCTGCACCCCTACAGAGGCCTGTCCTCCTCTGCACCCCTGGACAGGCCTCTCCTCCTCTGCACCCTTGGACAGGCCTGTCCTCTGCAACCCTGGACAGGCCTCTCCTCCTCTGCACCCCTGGACAGGCCTCACCTCCTCTGCACCCCTGGACAGGCCTCACCTCCTCTACACCCCTGGACAGTCCTCTCCTCCTCTGTCCCTGGACAGGCCTCACCTCCTCTGCCCCTCCTCTGGACAGGCCTCACCTCCTCTGCACCCCTGGACAGGCCTCTCCTCCTCTGCCCCTGGACAGGCCTCTACTCCTCTCCTCCTCTGGACAGGCCTCTCGTCCTCTGCACCCCTGGACAGGCCTCCCCTCCTCTGCCCCTCCCCTGGACAGGCCTGTCCTCCTCTGCCCCTCCTCTGGACAGGCCTCAACTTCCCCTGCCCCTCCGCTGGACTGGCCTCCCCTCCTCCGACTCTCCCCTGGCTGGCCTCGCCTCCTCTGCACCCCTGGACAGGCCTCTCATCCTCTGCTCTCCTGGACAGGCCTCTCCTACTCTGCACCCCTGGACAGGCCTCTCCTCCTCTGTCCCTGGACAGGCCTCACCTCCTTTGCCCCTCCTCTGGACAGGCCTCACCTCCTCTGCACCCCTGGACATGCCTCTGCTCCTCTGTCCCTGGACAGGCCTCACCTCCTCTGCCCCTGTTCTGGACAGCCCTCACCTCCTTTGCCCCTCCTCTGGACAGGCCTCACCTCCTCTGCACCTCCTCTGGACAGGCCTCTCCTCCTCCCCTCCTCTGGACAGGCCTCACCTCCTCTGCACCTCCTCTGGACAGGCCTCTCCTCCTCCCCTCCTCTGGACAGGCCTCTCCTCCTCCCCTCCTCTGGTCAGGCCTCTACTCCTCTGCACTTCTGGACAGGCCTCTCCTCCTCTGCACCCCGGACAGGCCTCTCCTCCTCTGCACCTCTGGACAGGCCTCACCTCCTCTGCCCCTCCCCTGGACAGGCCTCTCTTCCTCTGCACCCCTGGATGGCCTCTCCTCCTATGCACCCCTGGACAGGCCTCACCTCCTTTGCCCATCCCCTGGACAGGCCTCTCCTCCTCTGCACCCCTGGATGGCATCTCCTCCTCTGCACCCCTGGACAGGCCTGTCCTCCTCTGCACCCCTGGACAGGCCTCTCCTCCTCTGCACCCCAGGACAGGCCTCTCCTCCACTGTCCCTGGACAGGCCTCACCTCCTTTGCCCCTCCTCTGGACAGGCCTCACCTCCTTTGCCCCTCCTCTGGACAGGCCTCCCCTCCTTTGCCCCTCCTCTGGACAGTCCTCACCTCCTCTGCCCCTCCTCTGGACAGGCCTCTCCTCCTCTCCTCCTCTGGACATGCCTCTCCTCCTCTGCACCCCCAGACAGGCCTCTCCTCCTCTGCACCCCTGGAGAGGCCTCACCTCCTCTGCCCCTCCCCTGGACAGGCCTCACCTCCTCTGCACCCATGGAGAGGCCTCACCTCCTTTGCCCCTCCCCTGGACAGGCCTCTCCTCCTTTGCACCCCTGGACAGGCCTCTCCTCCTCTGCACCCCTGGACAGGCCTCTCCTCCTCTGTCCCTGGACAGGCCTCACCTCCTCTGCCCCTCCTCTGGACAGGCCTCTCCTCCTCTGACCCCTGGACAGGCCTCACCTCCTCTGCACCCCTGGACAGGCCTTACTTCCTCTGTACCCCTAGACAGGCCTCTCCTCCTCTGCCCCTCCTCTGGACAGGCCTCTCCTCCTCTGCACCCCTGGACAGGCCTCACCTCCTCTGCACCCCTGGACATGCCTCACCTCCTCTGCACCCCTGGACAGGCCTGTCCTCCTCTGCACCCCTGGACAGGCCTCACCTCCTCTGCACCCCTGGACAGGCCTCTCCTCCTCTGCACCCCTGGACAGGCCTGTCCTCCTCTGCAACCCTGGACATGCCTCTCCTCCTCTGTCCCTGGACAGGCCTCACCTCCTCTGCCCCTCCTCTGGACAGGCCTCACCTCCTCTGCACCCCTGGACAGGCCTCTCCTCCTCTGCCCCTGGACAGGCCTCTACTCCTCTCCTCCTCTGGACAGGCCTCTCGTCCTCTGCACCCCTGGACAGGCCTCTCCTCCTCTGCCCCTCCCCTGGACAGGCCTCTCCTCCTCTGCACCCCCGGACAGGCCTGTCCTCCTCTGCACCCCTGGACAGGCCTCACCTTCCCCTGCCCCTCCGCTGGACAGGCCTCTCCTCCTCCGACTCTCCCCTGGCTGGCCTCGCCTTCTCTGCACCCCTGGACAGGCCTCTCATCCTCTGCTCTCCTGGACAGGCCTCTCCTACTCTGCACCCCTGGACAGGCCTCTCCTTCGCTGTCCCTGGACAGGCCTCACCTCCTTTGCCCCTCCCCTGGACAGGCCTCTCCTCCTCTGTCCCTGGACAGGCCTCACCTCCTCTGCCACTGTTCTGGACAGCCCTCACCTCCTTTGCCCCTCCTCTAGACAGGCCTCACCTCCTCTGCACCTCCTCTGGACAGGCCTCTCCTCCTCCCCTCCTCTGGACAGGCCTCTACTCCTCTGCACTTCTGGACAGGCCTCTCTTCCTCTGCACCCGGGACATGCCTCTCCTCCTCTGCATCCCTGGACAGGCTTCACCTCCTCTGCTCCTCCCCTGGACAGGCCTCTCTTCCTCTGCACCCCTGGATGGCCTCTCCTCCACTGCACCCCTGGACAGGCCTCACCTCCTCTGCCCCTCCCATGGACAGGCCTCTCCTCCTCTGCACCCCTGGATGGCATCTCCTCCTCTGCACCCCTGGACAGGCCTCTCCTCCTCTGCACCCCTGGACAGGCCTCTCCTCCTCTGCCCCTCCTCTGGACAGGCCTCTCCTCCTCTGACCCCTGGACAGGCCTCACCTCCTCTGCACCTCTGGACAGGCCTCACCTCCTCTGTACCCCTGGACAGGCCTCTCCTCCTCTGTGTCCCTGGACAGGCCTCCCCTCCTCTGCACCCCTGGACAGGCCTGTCCTCCTCTGCAAACCTGGACAAGCCTCACCTCCTCTGCACCCCTGGACAGGCCTCTCCTCCACTGCATTCTGGACAGGCCTCACCTCCTCTGCCCCTCCCATGGACAGGCCTCTCCTCCTCTGCACCCCTGGATGGCATCTCCTCCTCTGCACCCCTGGACAGGCCTCTCCTCCTCTGCACCCCTGGACAGGCCTCTCCTCCTCTGCCCCTCCTCTGGACAGGCCTCTCCTCCTCTGACCCCTGGACAGGCCTCACCTCCTCTGCACCTCTGGACAGGCCTCACCTCCTCTGTACCCCTGGACAGGCCTCTCCTCCTCTGTGTCCCTGGACAGGCCTCCCCTCCTCTGCACCCCTGGACAGGCCTGTCCTCCTCTGCAACCCTGGACAAGCCTCACCTCCTCTGCACCCCTGGACAGGCCTCTCCTCCTCTGCACCACTGGACAGGCCTCACCTCCTCTGCCCCTCCCCTGGACAGGCCTCTCCTCCTCTGCACCCCTGGATGGCATCTCCTCCTCTGCACCCCTGGACAGGCCTCTCCTCCTCTGCACCCCTGGACAGGCCTCTCCTCCTCTGCACCCCTGGACAGGCCTCTCCTCCTCTGTCCCTGGACAGGCCTCACCTCCTTTGCCCCTCCTCTGGACAGGCCTCACCTCCTTTGCCCTTCCTCTGGACAGGCCTCACCTCCTTTGCCCCTCCTCTGGACAGTCCTCACCTCCTCTGCCCCTCCTCTGGACAGGCCTCTCCTCCTCTCCTCCTCTGGACATGCCTCTCCTCCTCTGCACCCCCGGACAGGCCTCTCTTCCTCTGCACCCCTGGAGAGGCCTCACCTCCTCTGCCCCTCCCCTGGACAGGCCTCTCCTCATCTGCACCCATGGAGAGGCCTCACCTCCTTTGCCCCTCCCCTGGACAGGTCTCTCCTCCTCTGCACCCCTGGTTAGGCCTCTCCTCCTCTGCACCCCTGGACAGGCCTCTCCTCCTCTGTCCCTGGACAGGCCTCACCTCCTCTGCCCATCCTCTGGACAGGCCTCACCTCCTCTGTACCCCTGGACAGGCCTCTCCTCCTCTGCACCACTGGACAGGCCTCACCTCCTCTGCCCCTCCCCTGGACAGGCCTCTCCTCCTCTGCACCCCTGGATGGCATCTCCTCCTCTGCACCCCTGGACAGGCCTCTCCTCCTCTGCACCCCTGGACAGGCCTCTCCTCCTCTGTCCCTGGACAGGCCTCACCTCCTTTTCCCTTCCTCTGGACAGGCCTCACCTCCTTTGCCCTTCCTCTGGACAAGCCTCACCTCCTTTGCCCCTCCTCTGGACAGTCCTCACCTCCTCTGCCCCTCCTCTGGACAGGCCTCTCCTCCTCTGGACATGCCTCTCCTCCTCTGCACCCCCGGACAGGCCTCTCCTCCTCTGCACCCTTGGAGAGGCCTCACCTCCTCTGCCCCTCCCCTGGACAGGCCTCTCCTCCTCTGCACCCATGGAGAGGCCTCACCTCCTATGCCCCTCCCCTGGACAGGCCTCTCCTCCTCTGCATCCCTGGACAGGCCTCTCCTCCTCTGTCCCTGGACAGGCCTCTCCTCCTCTGCCCCTCCTCTGGACAGGCCTCTCCTCCTCTGACCCCTGGACAGGCCTCACCTCCTCTGCACCTCTGGACAGGCCTCACCTCCTCTGTACCCCTGGACAGGCCTCTCCTCCTCTGCGTCCCTGGACAGGCCTCACCTCCTCTGCACCCCTGGACAGGCCTGTCCTCCTCTGCAACCCTGGACAGGCCTGTCCTCCTCTGCAACCCTGGACAAGCCTCACCTCCTCTGCACCCCTGGACAGGCCTCTCCTCCTCTGCACCACTGGACAGGCCTGTCCTCCTCTGCAACCCTGGACAAGCCTCACCTCCTCTGCACCCCTGGACAGGCCTGTCCTCCTCTGCAACCCTGGAAAAGCCTCACCTCCTCTGCACCCCTGGACAGGCCTCTCCTCCTCTGCACCACTGGACAGGCCTCACCTCCTCTGCCCCTCCCCTGGACAGGCCTCTCCTCCTCTGCACCCCTGGATGGCATCTCCTCCTCTGCACCCCTGGACAGGCCTCTCCTCCTCTGCACCCCTGGACAGGCCTCTCTTCCTCTGCACCCCTGGACAGGCCTCTCCTCCTCTGTCCCTGGACAGGCCTCACCTCCTTTGCCCCTCCTCTGGACAGGCCTCACCTCCTTTGCCCTTCCTCTGGACAGGCCTCACTTCCTTTGCCCCTCCTCTGGACAGTCCTCACCTCCTCTGCCCCTCCTCTGGACAGGCCTCTCCTCCTCTGGACATGCCTCCCCTCCTCTGCACTCCCGGACAGGCCTCTCCTCCTCTGCACCCCTGGAGAGGCCTCACCTCCTCTGCCCCTCCCCTGGACAGGCCTCTCCTCCTCTGCACCCATGGAGAGGCCTCACCTCCTTTGCCCCTCCCCTGGACAGGCCTCTCCTCCTCTGCACCCCTGGACAGGCCTCTCCTCCTCTGCACCCCTGGACAGGCCTCTCCTCCTCTGTCCCTGGACAGGCCTCACCTCCTCTGCCCCTCCCCTGGACAGGCCTCTCCTCCTCTGCACCCCTGGACAGGCCTCACCTCCTCTGCACCCCTGGACAGGCCTCTCCTGCTCTGCACCCCTGGACAGGCCTCTCCTCTTCTGCACCCCTGGACAGGCCTCACCTCCTCTGCACCCCTGGACAGGCCTCACCTCCTCTGCACCCCTGGACAGGCCTCTCCTCCTTTGCCCCTCCTCTGGACAGGCCTCACCTCCTCTGCACCCCTGGACAGGCCTCTGCTCCTCTGTCCCTGGACAGGCCTCACCTCATCTGCCCCTGTTCTGGACAGGCCTCACCTCCTCTGCACCCCTGGACAGGCCTCACCCCCTCTGCACCCCTGGACAGGCCTCTCCTCCTCTGCACCCATGGAGAGGCCTCACCTCCTTTGCCCCTCCCCTGGACAGGCCTCTCCTCCTCTGCACCCCTGGACAGGCCTCACCTCCTTTGCACCCCTGGACAGGCCTCTCCTCCTCTGTCCCTGGACAGGCCTCACCTCCTCTGCACCCCTGGACAGGCCTCTCCTCCTCTGTCCCTGGACAGGCCTCACCTCCTTTGCCCCTCCTCTGGACATGCCTCACCTCCTCTGCACCCCTGGACAGGCCTCTCCTCCTCTGCACCCCTGGACAGGCCTCACCTCCTTTGCCCCTCCTCTGGACAGGCCTCACCTCCTCTGCACCTCCTCTGGACAGGCCTCTCCTCCTCCCCTCCTCTGGACAGGCCTCACCTCCTCTGCACCTCCTCTGGACAGGCCTCTCCTCCTCCCCTCCTCTGGACAGGCCTCTCCTCCTCCCCTCCTCTGGTCAGGCCTCTACTCCTCTGCACTTCTGGACAGGCCTCTCCTCCTCTGCACCCCGGACAGGCCTCTCCTCCTCTGCACCTCTGGACAGGCCTCACCTCCTCTGCCCCTCCCCTGGACAGGCCTCTCTTCCTCTGCACCCCTGGATGGCCTCTCCTCCTATGCACCCCTGGACAGGCCTCACCTCCTTTGCCCATCCCCTGGACAGGCCTCTCCTCCTCTGCACCCCTGGATGGCATCTCCTCCTCTGCACCCCTGGACAGGCCTGTCCTCCTCTGCACCCCAGGTCAGGCTTCTCCTCCACTGTCCCTGGACAGGCCTCACCTCCTTTGCCCCTCCTCTGGACAGGCCTCACCTCCTTTGCCCCTCCTCTGGACAGGCCTCACCTCCTTTGCCCCTCCTCTGGACAGGCCTCACCTCCTTTGCCCCTCCTCTGGACAGGCCTCCCCTCCTTTGCCCCTCCTCTGGACAGTCCTCACCTCCTCTGCCCCTCCTCTGGACAGGCCTCTCCTCCTCTCCTCCTCTGGACATGCCTCTCCTCCTCTGCACCCCCGGACAGGCCTCTCCTCCTCTGCACCCCTGGAGAGGCCTCACCTCCTCTGCCCCTCCCCTGGACAGGCCTCACCTCCTCTGCACCCATGGAGAGGCCTCACCTCCTTTGCCCCTCCCCTGGACAGGCCTCTCCTCCTTTGCACCCCTGGACAGGCCTCTCCTCCTCTGCACCCCTGGACAGGCCTCTCCTCCTCTGTCCCTGGACAGGCCTCACCTCCTCTGCCCCTCCTCTGGACAGGCCTCACCTCCTTTGCCCCTCCTCTGGACAGGCCTCACCTCCTTTGCCCCTCCTCTGGACAGTCCTCACCTCCTCTGCCCCTCCTCTGGACAGGCCTCTCCTCCTCTCCTCCTCTGGACAGGCCTCACCTCCTCTGCACCCCTGGACAGGACTCACCCCCTCTGCACCCCTGGACAGGCCTCACCTCCTCTACCCCCGAACAGGCCTCACCTCCTCTGTACCCCTGGACAGGACTCACCCCCTCTGCACCCCTCTGGACATACCTCTCCTCCTCTGCACCCCTGGACAGGCCTCACCTCCTCTGCACCCCTGGACAGGCCTCTACTCCTCTGCACCCCTGGACAGGCCTCTCCTCCTCTGCCCCTCCTCTGGACAGGCCACTCTTCCTCTGCACCCCTGGATAGGCCTGTCCTCCTCTGCACCCCTGGACAGGCCTCTCCTCCTCTGCACCCCTGGACAGGCCTCTCCTCCTCTGCACCCCTGGACAGGCCTCTCCTCCTCTGCACCCCTGGACAGGCCTCTCCTCCTCTGTCCCTGGACAGGCCTCACCTCCTCTGACCCTCCTCTGGACAGGCCTCTCCTCCTCTGACCCCTGGACAGGCCTCACCTCCTCTGCACCCCTGGACAGGCCTCTCCTCCTCTGCACCCCTGGACAGGCCCCTCCTCCTCTGCCCCTCCTCTGGACAGGCCTCTCCTCCTCATCTGCACCCCTGGACAGGCCTCACCTCCTCTGCACCCCTGGACAGGCCTCACCTCCTCTGCACCCCTACAGAGGCCTGTCCTCCTCTGCACCCCTGGACAGGCCTCTCCTCCTCTGCACCCCTGGACAGGCCTCACCTCCTCTGCACCCCTGGACAGGCCTCACCTCCTCTGCACCCCTGGACAGTCCTCTCCTCCTCTGTCCCTGGACAGGCCTCACCTCCTCTGCCCCTCCTCTGGACAGGCCTCACCTCCTCTGCACCCCTGGACAGGCCTCTCCTCCTCTGCCCCTGGACAGGCCTCTACTCCTCTCCTCCTCTGGACAGGCCTCTCGTCCTCTGCACCCCTGGACAGGCCTCCCCTCCTCTGCCCCTCCCCTGGACAGGCCTGTCCTCCTCTGCCCCTCCTCTGGACAGGCCTCAACTTCCCCTGCCCCTCCGCTGGACTGGCCTCCCCTCCTCCGACTCTCCCCTGGCTGGCCTCGCCTCCTCTGCACCCCTGGACAGGCCTCTCATCCTCTGCTCTCCTGGACAGGCCTCTCCTACTCTGCACCCCTGGACAGGCCTCTCCTCCTCTGTCCCTGGACAGGCCTCACCTCCTTTGCCCCTCCTCTGGACAGGCCTCACCTCCTCTGCACCCCTGGACATGCCTCTGCTCCTCTGTCCCTGGACAGGCCTCACCTCCTCTGCCCCTGTTCTGGACAGCCCTCACCTCCTTTGCCCCTCCTCTGGACAGGCCTCACCTCCTCTGCACCTCCTCTGGACAGGCCTCTCCTCCTCCCCTCCTCTGGACAGGCCTCACCTCCTCTGCACCTCCTCTGGACAGGCCTCTCCTCCTCCCCTCCTCTGGACAGGCCTCTCCTCCTCCCCTCCTCTGGTCAGGCCTCTACTCCTCTGCACTTCTGGACAGGCCTCTCCTCCTCTGCACCCCGGACAGGCCTCTCCTCCTCTGCACCTCTGGACAGGCCTCACCTCCTCTGCCCCTCCCCTGGACAGGCCTCTCTTCCTCTGCACCCCTGGATGGCCTCTCCTCCTATGCACCCCTGGACAGGCCTCACCTCCTTTGCCCATCCCCTGGACAGGCCTCTCCTCCTCTGCACCCCTGGATGGCATCTCCTCCTCTGCACCCCTGGACAGGCCTGTCCTCCTCTGCACCCCTGGACAGGCCTCTCCTCCTCTGCACCCCAGGACAGGCCTCTCCTCCACTGTCCCTGGACAGGCCTCACCTCCTTTGCCCCTCCTCTGGACAGGCCTCACCTCCTTTGCCCCTCCTCTGGACAGGCCTCACCTCCTTTGCCCCTCCTCTGGACAGGCCTCCCCTCCTTTGCCCCTCCTCTGGACAGTCCTCACCTCCTCTGCCCCTCCTCTGGACAGGCCTCTCCTCCTCTCCTCCTCTGGACATGCCTCTCCTCCTCTGCACCCCCAGACAGGCCTCTCCTCCTCTGCACCCCTGGAGAGGCCTCACCTCCTCTGCCCCTCCCCTGGACAGGCCTCACCTCCTCTGCACCCATGGAGAGGCCTCACCTCCTTTGCCCCTCCCCTGGACAGGCCTCTCCTCCTTTGCACCCCTGGACAGGCCTCTCCTCCTCTGCACCCCTGGACAGGCCTCTCCTCCTCTGTCCCTGGACAGGCCTCACCTCCTCTGCCCCTCCTCTGGACAGGCCTCTCCTCCTCTGACCCCTGGACAGGCCTCACCTCCTCTGCACCCCTGGACAGGCCTTACTTCCTCTGTACCCCTAGACAGGCCTCTCCTCCTCTGCCCCTCCTCTGGACAGGCCTCTCCTCCTCTGCACCCCTGGACAGGCCTCACCTCCTCTGCACCCCTGGACATGCCTCACCTCCTCTGCACCCCTGGACAGGCCTGTCCTCCTCTGCACCCCTGGACAGGCCTCACCTCCTCTGCACCCCTGGACAGGCCTCTCCTCCTCTGCACCCCTGGACAGGCCTGTCCTCCTCTGCAACCCTGGACATGCCTCTCCTCCTCTGTCCCTGGACAGGCCTCACCTCCTCTGCCCCTCCTCTGGACAGGCCTCACCTCCTCTGCACCCCTGGACAGGCTTCTCCTCCTCTGCCCCTGGACAGGCCTCTACTCCTCTCCTCCTCTGGACAGGCCTCTCGTCCTCTGCACCCCTGGACAGGCCTCTCCTCCTCTGCCCCTCCCCTGGACAGGCCTCTCCTCCTCTGCACCCCCGGACAGGCCTGTCCTCCTCTGCACCCCTGGACAGGCCTCACCTTCCCCTGCCCCTCCGCTGGACAGGCCTCTCCTCCTCCGACTCTCCCCTGGCTGGCCTCGCCTCCTCTGCACCCCTGGACAGGCCTCTCATCCTCTGCTCTCCTGGACAGGCCTCTCCTACTCTGCACCCCTGGACAGGCCTCTCCTTCGCTGTCCCTGGACAGGCCTCACCTCCTTTGCCCCTCCCCTGGACAGGCCTCTCCTCCTCTGTCCCTGGACAGGCCTCACCTCCTCTGCCACTGTTCTGGACAGCCCTCACCTCCTTTGCCCCTCCTCTAGACAGGCCTCACCTCCTCTGCACCTCCTCTGGACAGGCCTCTCCTCCTCCCCTCCTCTGGACAGGCCTCTACTCCTCTGCACTTCTGGACAGGCCTCTCTTCCTCTGCACCCGGGACATGTCTCTCATCCTCTGCATCCCTGGACAGGCTTCACCTCCTCTGCTCCTCCCCTGGACAGGCCTCTCTTCCTCTGCACCCCTGGATGGCCTATCCTCCACTGCACCCCTGGACAGGCCTCACCTCCTCTGCCCCTCCCATGGACAGGCCTCTCCTCCTCTGCACCCCTGGATGGCATCTCCTCCTCTGCACCCCTGGACAGGCCTCTCCTCCTCTGCACCCCTGGACAGGCCTCTCCTCCTCTGCCCCTCCTCTGGACAGGCCTCTCCTCCTCTGACCCCTGGACAGGCCTCACCTCCTCTGCACCTCTGGACAGGCCTCACCTCCTCTGTACCCCTGGACAGGCCTCTCCTCCTCTGTGTCCCTGGACAGGCCTCCCCTCCTCTGCACCCCTGGACAGGCCTGTCCTCCTCTGCAAACCTGGACAAGCCTCACCTCCTCTGCACCCCTGGACAGGCCTCTCCTCCACTGCACCCCTGGACAGGCCTCACCTCCTCTGCCCCTCCCATGGACAGGCCTCTCCTCCTCTGTACCCCTGGATGGCATCTCCTTCTCTGCACCCCTGGACAGGCCTCTCCTCCTCTGCACCCCTGGACAGGCCTCTCCTCCTCTGCCCCTCCTCTGGACAGGCCTCTCCTCCTCTGACCCCTGGACAGGCCTCACCTCCTCTGCACCTCTGGACAGGCCTCACCTCCTCTGTACCCCTGGACAGGCCTCTCCTCCTCTGTGTCCCTGGACAGGCCTCCCCTCCTCTGCACCCCTGGACAGGCCTGTCCTCCTCTGCAACCCTGGACAAGCCTCACCTCCTCTGCAACCCTGGACAAGCCTCACCTCCTCTGCACCCCTGGACAGGCCTCTCCTCCTCTGCACCACTGGACAGGCCTCACCTCCTCTGCCCCTCCCCTGGACAGGCCTCTCCTCCTCTGCACCCCTGGATGGCATCTCCTCCTCTGCACCCCTGGACAGGCCTCTCCTCCTCTGTCCCTGGACAGGCCTCTCCTCCTCTGCACCCCTGGACAGGCCTCTCCTCCTCTGTCCCTGGACAGGCCTCACCTCCTTTGCCCCTCCTCTGGACAGGCCTCACCTCCTTTGCCCTTCCTCTGGACAGGCCTCACCTCCTTTGCCCCTCCTCTGGACAGTCCTCACCTCCTCTGCCCCTCCTCTGGACAGGCCTCTCCTCCTCTCCTCCTCTGGACATGCCTCTCCTCCTCTGCACCCCCGGACAGGCCTCTCCTCCTCTGCACCCCTGGAGAGGCCTCACCTCCTCTGCCCCTCCCCTGGACAGGCCTCTCCTCATCTGCACCCATGGAGAGGCCTCACCTCCTTTGCCCCTCCCCTGGACAGGTCTCTCCTCCTCTGCACCCCTGGTTAGGCCTCTCCTCCTCTGCACCCCTGGACAGGCCTCTCCTCCTCTGTCCCTGGACAGGCCTCACCTCCTCTGCCCATCCTCTGGACAGGCCTCACCTCCTCTGTACCCCTGGACAGGCCTCTCCTCCTCTGCACCACTGGACAGGCCTCACCTCCTCTGCCCCTCCCCTGGACAGGCCTCTCCTCCTCTGCACCCCTGGATGGCATCTCCTCCTCTGCACCCCTGGACAGGCCTCTCCTCCTCTGCACCCCTGGACAGGCCTCTCCTCCTCTGTCCCTGGACAGGCCTCACCTCCTTTTCCCTTCCTCTGGACAGGCCTCACCTCCTTTGCCCTTCCTCTGGACAAGCCTCACCTCCTTTGCCCCTCCTCTGGACAGTCCTCACCTCCTCTGCCCCTCCTCTGGACAGGCCTCTCCTCCTCTCCTCCTCTGGACATGCCTCTCCTCCTCTGCACCCCCGGACAGGCCTCTCCTCCTCTGCACCCTTGGAGAGGCCTCACCTCCTCTGCCCCTCCCCTGGACAGGCCTCTCCTCCTCTGCACCCATGGAGAGGCCTCACCTCCTATGCCCCTCCCCTGGACAGGCCTCTCCTCCTCTGCATCCCTGGACAGGCCTCTCCTCCTCTGTCCCTGGACAGGCCTCACCTCCTCTGCCCCTCCTCTGGACAGGCCTCTCCTCCTCTGACCCCTGGACAGGCCTCACCTCCTCTGCACCTCTGGACAGGCCTCACCTCCTCTGTACCCCTGGACAGGCCTCTCCTCCTCTGCGTCCCTGGACAGGCCTCACCTCCTCTGCACCCCTGGACAGGCCTGTCCTCCTCTGCAACCCTGGACAGGCCTGTCCTCCTCTGCAACCCTGGACAAGCCTCACCTCCTCTGCACCCCTGGACAGGCCTCTCCTCCTCTGCACCACTGGACAGGCCTGTCCTCCTCTGCAACCCTGGACAAGCCTCACCTCCTCTGCACCCCTGGACAGGCCTGTCCTCCTCTGCAACCCTGGACAAGCCTCACCTCCTCTGCACCCCTGGACAGGCCTCTCCTCCTCTGCACCACTGGACAGGCCTCACCTCCTCTGCCCCTCCCCTGGACAGGCCTCTCCTCCTCTGCACCCCTGGATGGCATCTCCTCCTCTGCACCCCTGGACAGGCCTCTCCTCCTCTGCACCCCTGGACAGGCCTCTCCTCCTCTGCACCCCTGGACAGGCCTCTCCTCCTCTGTCCCTGGACAGGCCTCACCTCCTTTGCCCCTCCTCTGGACAGGCCTCACCTCCTTTGCCCTTCCTCTGGACAGGCCTCACTTCCTTTGCCCCTCCTCTGGACAGTCCTCACCTCCTCTGCCCCTCCTCTGGACAGGCCTCTCCTCCTCTGGACATGCCTCTCCTCCTCTGCACTCCCGGACAGGCCTCTCCTCCTCTGCACCCCTGGAGAGGCCTCACCTCCTCTGCCCCTCCCCTGGACAGGCCTCTCCTCCTCTGCACCCATGGAGAGGCCTCACCTCCTTTGCCCCTCCCCTGGACAGGCCTCTCCTCCTCTGCACCCCTGGACAGGCCTCTCCTCCTCTGCACCCCTGGACAGGCCTCTCCTCCTCTGTCCCTGGACAGGCCTCACCTCCTCTGCCCCTCCCCTGGACAGGCCTCTCCTCCTCTGCACCCCTGGACAGGCCTCACCTCCTCTGCACCCCTGGACAGGCCTCTCCTGCTCTGCACCCCTGGACAGGCCTCTCCTCTTCTGCACCCCTGGACAGGCCTCACCTCCTCTGCACCCCTGGACAGGCCTCACCTCCTCTGCACCCCTGGACAGGCCTCTCCTCCTTTGCCCCTCCTCTGGACAGGCCTCACCTCCTCTGCACCCCTGGACAGGCCTCTGCTCCTCTGTCCCTGGACAGGCCTCACCTCATCTGCCCCTGTTCTGGACAGGCCTCACCTCCTCTGCACCCCTGGACAGGCCTCACCCCCTCTGCACCCCTGGACAGGCCTCTCCTCCTCTGCACCCATGGAGAGGCCTCACCTCCTTTGCCCCTCCCCTGGACAGGCCTCTCCTCCTCTGCACCCCTGGACAGGCCTCACCTCCTTTGCACCCCTGGACAGGCCTCTCCTCCTCTGTCCCTGGACAGGCCTCACCTCCTCTGCACCCCTGGACAGGCCTCACCTCCTCTGCACCCCTGGACAGGCCTCTCCTCCTTTGCCCCTCCTCTGGACAGGCCTCACCTCCTCTGCACCCCTGGACAGGCCTCTGCTCCTCTGTCCCTGGACAGGCCTCACCTCCTCTGCCCCTGTTCTGGACAGGCCTCACCTCCTCTGCACCCATGGACAGGCCTCTTCTACTCTGCCCCTCCTCTGGACAGGCCTCACCTCCTCACCCCTGGACAGGCCTCTCCTCCTCTGCACCCCTGGACAGGCCTCACCCCCTCTGCACCCCTGGACAGGCCTCTCCTCCTCTCCACCCATGGAGAGGCCTCACCTCCTTTGCCCCTCCCCTGGACAGGCCTCTCCTCCTCTGCACCCCTGGACAGGCCTCACCTCCTTTGCACCCCTGGACAGGCCTCTCCTCCTCTGTCCCTGGACAGGCCTCACCTCCTCTGCACCCCTGGACAGGCCTCTCCTCCTCTGTCCCTGGACAGGCCTCACCTCCTTTGCCCCTCCTCTGGACATGCCTCACCTCCTCTGCACCCCTGGACAGGCCTCTCCTCCTCTGCACCCCTGGACAGGCCTCACCTCCTTTGCCCCTCCTCTGGACAGGCCTCACCTCCTCTGCACCCCAGGACAGGCCTCACTTCCCCTGCACCCCTGGATAGGCCTCTCCTCCTCTGCTCCCCTGGACAGGCCTCTCCTCCTCTGCTCCCCACTCAGGCCTCACCTCCTCTGCACCCCTGGACAGGCCTCTCCTCCTCTGCACCCCTGGACAGGCCATGCCTCCTCTGCACCCCTGGACAGGCCTCTCCTCCTCTGCACCCCTGGACAGGCCTCTCCTCCTCTGTCCCTGGACAGGCCTCACCTCCTTTGCCCCTCCTCTGGACAGGCCTCACCTCCTCTGCACCCCTACAGAGGCCTGTCCTCCTCTGCACCCCTGGACAGGCCTCTCCTCCTCTGCACCCCTGGACAGGCCTCACCTCCTCTGCACCCCTGGACAGGCCTCACCTCCTCTGCACCCCTGGACAGTCCTCTCCTCCTCTGTCCCTGGACAGGCCTCACCTCCTCTGCCCCTCCTCTGGACAGGCCTCACCTCCTCTGCACCCCTGGACAGGCCTCTCCTCCTCTGCCCCTGGACAGGCCTCTACTCCTCTCCTCCTCTGGACAGGCCTCTCGTCCTCTGCACCCCTGGACAGGCCTCCCCTCCTCTGCCCCTCCCCTGGACAGGCCTGTCCTCCTCTGCCCCTCCTCTGGACAGGCCTCAACTTCCCCTGCCCCTCCGCTGGACTGGCCTCCCCTCCTCCGACTCTCCCCTGGCTGGCCTCGCCTCCTCTGCACCCCTGGACAGGCCTCTCATCCTCTGCTCTCCTGGACAGGCCTCTCCTACTCTGCACCCCTGGACAGGCCTCTCCTCCTCTGTCCCTGGACAGGCCTCACCTCCTTTGCCCCTCCTCTGGACAGGCCTCACCTCCTCTGCACCCCTGGACATGCCTCTGCTCCTCTGTCCCTGGACAGGCCTCACCTCCTCTGCCCCTGTTCTGGACAGCCCTCACCTCCTTTGCCCCTCCTCTGGACAGGCCTCACCTCCTCTGCACCTCCTCTGGACAGGCCTCTCCTCCTCCCCTCCTCTGGACAGGCCTCACCTCCTCTGCACCTCCTCTGGACAGGCCTCTCCTCCTCCCCTCCTCTGGACAGGCCTCTCCTCCTCCCCTCCTCTGGTCAGGCCTCTACTCCTCTGCACTTCTGGACAGGCCTCTCCTCCTCTGCACCCCGGACAGGCCTCTCCTCCTCTGCACCTCTGGACAGGCCTCACCTCCTCTGCCCCTCCCCTGGACAGGCCTCTCTTCCTCTGCACCCCTGGATGGCCTCTCCTCCTATGCACCCCTGGACAGGCCTCACCTCCTTTGCCCATCCCCTGGACAGGCCTCTCCTCCTCTGCACCCCTGGATGGCATCTCCTCCTCTGCACCCCTGGACAGGCCTGTCCTCCTCTGCACCCCTGGACAGGCCTCTCCTCCTCTGCACCCCAGGACAGGCCTCTCCTCCACTGTCCCTGGACAGGCCTCACCTCCTTTGCCCCTCCTCTGGACAGGCCTCACCTCCTTTGCCCCTCCTCTGGACAGGCCTCACCTCCTTTGCCCCTCCTCTGGACAGGCCTCCCCTCCTTTGCCCCTCCTCTGGACAGTCCTCACCTCCTCTGCCCCTCCTCTGGACAGGCCTCTCCTCCTCTCCTCCTCTGGACATGCCTCTCCTCCTCTGCACCCCCAGACAGGCCTCTCCTCCTCTGCACCCCTGGAGAGGCCTCACCTCCTCTGCCCCTCCCCTGGACAGGCCTCACCTCCTCTGCACCCATGGAGAGGCCTCACCTCCTTTGCCCCTCCCCTGGACAGGCCTCTCCTCCTTTGCACCCCTGGACAGGCCTCTCCTCCTCTGCACCCCTGGACAGGCCTCTCCTCCTCTGTCCCTGGACAGGCCTCACCTCCTCTGCCCCTCCTCTGGACAGGCCTCTCCTCCTCTGACCCCTGGACAGGCCTCACCTCCTCTGCACCCCTGGACAGGCCTTACTTCCTCTGTACCCCTAGACAGGCCTCTCCTCCTCTGCCCCTCCTCTGGACAGGCCTCTCCTCCTCTGCACCCCTGGACAGGCCTCACCTCCTCTGCACCCCTGGACATGCCTCACCTCCTCTGCACCCCTGGACAGGCCTGTCCTCCTCTGCACCCCTGGACAGGCCTCACCTCCTCTGCACCCCTGGACAGGCCTCTCCTCCTCTGCACCCCTGGACAGGCCTGTCCTCCTCTGCAACCCTGGACATGCCTCTCCTCCTCTGTCCCTGGACAGGCCTCACCTCCTCTGCCCCTCCTCTGGACAGGCCTCACCTCCTCTGCACCCCTGGACAGGCTTCTCCTCCTCTGCCCCTGGACAGGCCTCTACTCCTCTCCTCCTCTGGACAGGCCTCTCGTCCTCTGCACCCCTGGACAGGCCTCTCCTCCTCTGCCCCTCCCCTGGACAGGCCTCTCCTCCTCTGCACCCCCGGACAGGCCTGTCCTCCTCTGCACCCCTGGACAGGCCTCACCTTCCCCTGCCCCTCCGCTGGACAGGCCTCTCCTCCTCCGACTCTCCCCTGGCTGGCCTCGCCTCCTCTGCACCCCTGGACAGGCCTCTCATCCTCTGCTCTCCTGGACAGGCCTCTCCTACTCTGCACCCCTGGACAGGCCTCTCCTTCGCTGTCCCTGGACAGGCCTCACCTCCTTTGCCCCTCCCCTGGACAGGCCTCTCCTCCTCTGTCCCTGGACAGGCCTCACCTCCTCTGCCACTGTTCTGGACAGCCCTCACCTCCTTTGCCCCTCCTCTAGACAGGCCTCACCTCCTCTGCACCTCCTCTGGACAGGCCTCTCCTCCTCCCCTCCTCTGGACAGGCCTCTACTCCTCTGCACTTCTGGACAGGCCTCTCTTCCTCTGCACCCGGGACATGTCTCTCATCCTCTGCATCCCTGGACAGGCTTCACCTCCTCTGCTCCTCCCCTGGACAGGCCTCTCTTCCTCTGCACCCCTGGATGGCCTATCCTCCACTGCACCCCTGGACAGGCCTCACCTCCTCTGCCCCTCCCATGGACAGGCCTCTCCTCCTCTGCACCCCTGGATGGCATCTCCTCCTCTGCACCCCTGGACAGGCCTCTCCTCCTCTGCACCCCTGGACAGGCCTCTCCTCCTCTGCCCCTCCTCTGGACAGGCCTCTCCTCCTCTGACCCCTGGACAGGCCTCACCTCCTCTGCACCTCTGGACAGGCCTCACCTCCTCTGTACCCCTGGACAGGCCTCTCCTCCTCTGTGTCCCTGGACAGGCCTCCCCTCCTCTGCACCCCTGGACAGGCCTGTCCTCCTCTGCAAACCTGGACAAGCCTCACCTCCTCTGCACCCCTGGACAGGCCTCTCCTCCACTGCACCCCTGGACAGGCCTCACCTCCTCTGCCCCTCCCATGGACAGGCCTCTCCTCCTCTGCACCCCTGGATGGCATCTCCTCCTCTGCACCCCTGGACAGGCCTCTCCTCCTCTGCACCCCTGGACAGGCCTCTCCTCCTCTGCCCCTCCTCTGGACAGGCCTCTCCTCCTCTGACCCCTGGACAGGCCTCACCTCCTCTGCACCTCTGGACAGGCCTCACCTCCTCTGTACCCCTGGACAGGCCTCTCCTCCTCTGTGTCCCTGGACAGGCCTCCCCTCCTCTGCACCCCTGGACAGGCCTGTCCTCCTCTGCAACCCTGGACAAGCCTCACCTCCTCTGCAACCCTGGACAAGCCTCACCTCCTCTGCACCCCTGGACAGGCCTCTCCTCCTCTGCACCACTGGACAGGCCTCACCTCCTCTGCCCCTCCCCTGGACAGGCCTCTCCTCCTCTGCACCCCTGGATGGCATCTCCTCCTCTGCACCCCTGGACAGGCCTCTCCTCCTCTGTCCCTGGACAGGCCTCTCCTCCTCTGCACCCCTGGACAGGCCTCTCCTCCTCTGTCCCTGGACAGGCCTCACCTCCTTTGCCCCTCCTCTGGACAGGCCTCACCTCCTTTGCCCTTCCTCTGGACAGGCCTCACCTCCTTTGCCCCTCCTCTGGACAGTCCTCACCTCCTCTGCCCCTCCTCTGGACAGGCCTCTCCTCCTCTCCTCCTCTGGACATGCCTCTCCTCCTCTGCACCCCCGGACAGGCCTCTCCTCCTCTGCACCCCTGGAGAGGCCTCACCTCCTCTGCCCCTCCCCTGGACAGGCCTCTCCTCATCTGCACCCATGGAGAGGCCTCACCTCCTTTGCCCCTCCCCTGGACAGGTCTCTCCTCCTCTGCACCCCTGGTTAGGCCTCTCCTCCTCTGCACCCCTGGACAGGCCTCTCCTCCTCTGTCCCTGGACAGGCCTCACCTCCTCTGCCCATCCTCTGGACAGGCCTCACCTCCTCTGTACCCCTGGACAGGCCTCTCCTCCTCTGCACCACTGGACAGGCCTCACCTCCTCTGCCCCTCCCCTGGACAGGCCTCTCCTCCTCTGCACCCCTGGATGGCATCTCCTCCTCTGCACCCCTGGACAGGCCTCTCCTCCTCTGCACCCCTGGACAGGCCTCTCCTCCTCTGTCCCTGGACAGGCCTCACCTCCTTTTCCCTTCCTCTGGACAGGCCTCACCTCCTTTGCCCTTCCTCTGGACAAGCCTCACCTCCTTTGCCCCTCCTCTGGACAGTCCTCACCTCCTCTGCCCCTCCTCTGGACAGGCCTCTCCTCCTCTCCTCCTCTGGACATGCCTCTCCTCCTCTGCACCCCCGGACAGGCCTCTCCTCCTCTGCACCCTTGGAGAGGCCTCACCTCCTCTGCCCCTCCCCTGGACAGGCCTCTCCTCCTCTGCACCCATGGAGAGGCCTCACCTCCTATGCCCCTCCCCTGGACAGGCCTCTCCTCCTCTGCATCCCTGGACAGGCCTCTCCTCCTCTGTCCCTGGACAGGCCTCACCTCCTCTGCCCCTCCTCTGGACAGGCCTCTCCTCCTCTGACCCCTGGACAGGCCTCACCTCCTCTGCACCTCTGGACAGGCCTCACCTCCTCTGTACCCCTGGACAGGCCTCTCCTCCTCTGCGTCCCTGGACAGGCCTCACCTCCTCTGCACCCCTGGACAGGCCTGTCCTCCTCTGCAACCCTGGACAGGCCTGTCCTCCTCTGCAACCCTGGACAAGCCTCACCTCCTCTGCACCCCTGGACAGGCCTCTCCTCCTCTGCACCACTGGACAGGCCTGTCCTCCTCTGCAACCCTGGACAAGCCTCACCTCCTCTGCACCCCTGGACAGGCCTGTCCTCCTCTGCAACCCTGGACAAGCCTCACCTCCTCTGCACCCCTGGACAGGCCTCTCCTCCTCTGCACCACTGGACAGGCCTCACCTCCTCTGCCCCTCCCCTGGACAGGCCTCTCCTCCTCTGCACCCCTGGATGGCATCTCCTCCTCTGCACCCCTGGACAGGCCTCTCCTCCTCTGCACCCCTGGACAGGCCTCTCCTCCTCTGCACCCCTGGACAGGCCTCTCCTCCTCTGTCCCTGGACAGGCCTCACCTCCTTTGCCCCTCCTCTGGACAGGCCTCACCTCCTTTGCCCTTCCTCTGGACAGGCCTCACTTCCTTTGCCCCTCCTCTGGACAGTCCTCACCTCCTCTGCCCCTCCTCTGGACAGGCCTCTCCTCCTCTGGACATGCCTCTCCTCCTCTGCACTCCCGGACAGGCCTCTCCTCCTCTGCACCCCTGGAGAGGCCTCACCTCCTCTGCCCCTCCCCTGGACAGGCCTCTCCTCCTCTGCACCCATGGAGAGGCCTCACCTCCTTTGCCCCTCCCCTGGACAGGCCTCTCCTCCTCTGCACCCCTGGACAGGCCTCTCCTCCTCTGCACCCCTGGACAGGCCTCTCCTCCTCTGTCCCTGGACAGGCCTCACCTCCTCTGCCCCTCCCCTGGACAGGCCTCTCCTCCTCTGCACCCCTGGACAGGCCTCACCTCCTCTGCACCCCTGGACAGGCCTCTCCTGCTCTGCACCCCTGGACAGGCCTCTCCTCTTCTGCACCCCTGGACAGGCCTCACCTCCTCTGCACCCCTGGACAGGCCTCACCTCCTCTGCACCCCTGGACAGGCCTCTCCTCCTTTGCCCCTCCTCTGGACAGGCCTCACCTCCTCTGCACCCCTGGACAGGCCTCTGCTCCTCTGTCCCTGGACAGGCCTCACCTCATCTGCCCCTGTTCTGGACAGGCCTCACCTCCTCTGCACCCCTGGACAGGCCTCACCCCCTCTGCACCCCTGGACAGGCCTCTCCTCCTCTGCACCCATGGAGAGGCCTCACCTCCTTTGCCCCTCCCCTGGACAGGCCTCTCCTCCTCTGCACCCCTGGACAGGCCTCACCTCCTTTGCACCCCTGGACAGGCCTCTCCTCCTCTGTCCCTGGACAGGCCTCACCTCCTCTGCACCCCTGGACAGGCCTCACCTCCTCTGCACCCCTGGACAGGCCTCTCCTCCTTTGCCCCTCCTCTGGACAGGCCTCACCTCCTCTGCACCCCTGGACAGGCCTCTGCTCCTCTGTCCCTGGACAGGCCTCACCTCCTCTGCCCCTGTTCTGGACAGGCCTCACCTCCTCTGCACCCATGGACAGGCCTCTTCTACTCTGCCCCTCCTCTGGACAGGCCTCACCTCCTCACCCCTGGACAGGCCTCTCCTCCTCTGCACCCCTGGACAGGCCTCACCCCCTCTGCACCCCTGGACAGGCCTCTCCTCCTCTCCACCCATGGAGAGGCCTCACCTCCTTTGCCCCTCCCCTGGACAGGCCTCTCCTCCTCTGCACCCCTGGACAGGCCTCACCTCCTTTGCACCCCTGGACAGGCCTCTCCTCCTCTGTCCCTGGACAGGCCTCACCTCCTCTGCACCCCTGGACAGGCCTCTCCTCCTCTGTCCCTGGACAGGCCTCACCTCCTTTGCCCCTCCTCTGGACATGCCTCACCTCCTCTGCACCCCTGGACAGGCCTCTCCTCCTCTGCACCCCTGGACAGGCCTCACCTCCTTTGCCCCTCCTCTGGACAGGCCTCACCTCCTCTGCACCCCAGGACAGGCCTCACTTCCCCTGCACCCCTGGATAGGCCTCTCCTCCTCTGCTCCCCTGGACAGGCCTCTCCTCCTCTGCTCCCCACTCAGGCCTCACCTCCTCTGCACCCCTGGACAGGCCTCTCCTCCTCTGCACCCCTGGACAGGCCATGCCTCCTCTGCACCCCTGGACAGGCCTCTCCTCCTCTGCACCCCTGGACAGGCCTCTCCTCCTCTGTCCCTGGACAGGCCTCACCTCCTTTGCCCCTCCTCTGGACAGGCCTCACCTCCTCTGATCCCCCTGGACAGGCCTCTCCTCCTCTGTCCCTGGACAGGCCTCACCTCCTTTGCCCCTCCTCTGGACAGGCCCATCCTCCTCTGACCCCTGGACAGGCCTCACCTCCTTTGCCCCTCCTCTGGACAGGCCTCACCTCCTCTGATCCTCCTGGACAGGCCTCACCTCCTCTGCACCCCTGGACAGGCCTCACCTCCTCTGCACCCCTGGACAGGCCTCACCTCCTCTGCACCCCTGGACAGGCCTCACCTCCTCTGGACAGGCCTCTCCTCCTCTGCACCCCTGGACAGGCCTCACCTCCTATGCACCCCTGGACAGGCCTCACCTCCTCTGCCCCCTGGACAGGCCTCACCCCCTCTGGACAGGCCTCTCCTCCTCTGCACCCCTGGACAGGCCTCACCTCCTCTGCACCCCTGGACAGGCCTCTCCTCCTCTGCACCCTTGGACAGGCATCACCTCCTCTGCACCCCTGGACAGGCCTCTCCTCCTTTGCCCCTCCTCTGGACAGGTCTCACCTCCTCTGCACCCCTGGACAGGCCTCACCTCCTCTGCCCCCTGGACAGGCCTCACCCCCTCTGGACAGGCGTCTCCTCCTCTGCACTCCTGGACAGGCCTCACCACCTCTGCACCCCTGGTCAGGCCTCACCACCTCTGCACTCCTGGACAGGCCTCTCCTCCTCTGCACCTCCTCTGGACAGGCCTGACCTCCTCTGCACCCCTGGACAGGCCTCTCCTCCTCTGCACCCAATGGATAGGCCTCACCTCCTCTGCACCCTGGACAGGCCTCTCCTCCTCTGCGTCCCTGGACAGGCCTCCCCTCCTCTGCGTCCCTGGACAGGCCTCCCCTCCTCTGCACCCCTGGACAGGCCTCACCTCCTCTGCACCCCTGGACAGGCCTCGACTCCTCTGCACCCCTGGACAGGCATCTCCTCCTCTGCACCCCAAGACAGGCATCACCTCATCTGCCCCTCCTCTGGACAGGCCTCACCTCCTCTGCACCCCTGGACAGGCCTCACCTCCTATGCACCCCTGGACAGGCCTCTCCTCCTCTGTCCCTGGACAGGCCTCACCTCCTTTGCCCCTCCTCTGGACAGGCCTCACCTCCTCTGCACCCCTGGACAGGCCTCTCCTCCTCTGCACCCCTGGACAGGCCTCACCTCCTTTGCCCCTCCTCTGGACAGGCCTCACCTCCTCTGCACCCCTGGACAGGCCTCACTTCCCCTGCACCCCTGGATAGGCCTCTCCTCCTCTGCTCCCCTGGACAGGCCTCTCCTCTTCTGCTCCCCACTCAGGCCTCACCTCCTCTGCACCCCTGGACAGGCCTCTCCTCCTCTGCACCCCTGGACAGGCCATGCCTCCTCTGCACCCCTGGACAGGCCTCTCCTCCTCTGCACCCCTGGACAGGCCTCTCCTCCTCTGTCCCTGGACAGGCCTCACCTCCTTTGCCCCTCCTCTGGACAGGCCTCACCTCCTCTGATCCCCCTGGACAGGCCTCTCCTCCTCTGTCCCTGGACAGGCCTCACCTCCTTTGCCCCTCCTCTGGACAGGCCCATCCTCCTCTGACCCCTGGACAGGCCTCACCTCCTTTGCCCCTCCTCTGGACAGGCCTCACCTCCTCTGATCCCCCTGGACAGGCCTCACCTCCTCTGCACCCCTGGACAGGCCTCACCTCCTCTGCACCCCTGGACAGGCCTCACCTCCTCTGTACCCCTGGACAGGCCTCACCTCCTCTGGACAGGCCTCTCCTCCTCTGCACCCCTGGACAGGCCTCACCTCCTATGCACCCCTGGACAGGCCTCACCTCCTCTGCCCCCTGGACAGGCCTCACCCCCTCTGGACAGGCCTCTCCTCCTCTGCACCCCTGAACAGGCCTCACCTCCTCTGCACCCCTGGACAGGCCTCTCCTCCTCTGCACCCTTGGACAGGCATCACCTCCTCTGCACACCTGGACAGGCCTCTCCTCCTTTGCCCCTCCTCTGGACAGGTCTCACCTCCTCTGCACCCCTGGACAGGCCTCACCTCCTCTGCCCCCTGGACAGGCCTCACCCACTCTGGACAGGCCTCTCCTCCTCTGCACTCCTGGACAGGCCTCACCACCTCTGCACCCCTGGTCAGGCCTCACCACCTCTGCACTCCTGGACAGGCCTCTCCTCTGCACCCCTCAGGACAGGCATCACCTCCTCTGCACACCCGGACAGGCCTCTCCTCCTCTGCCCCTGGACAGGCCTCTCCTCCTCTGCCCCTGGACAGGCCTCTCCTCCTCTGCCCCTGGACAGGCCTCTCCTCCTCTGCTCCCCACTCAGGCCTCACCTCCTCTGCACCCCTGGACAGGCCTCTCCTCCTCTGCACCCCTGGACAGGCCATGCCTCCTCTGCACCCCTGGACAGGCCTCTCCTCCTCTGCACCCCTGGACAGGCCTCTCCTCCTCTGTCCCTGGACAGGCCTCACCTCCTTTGCCCCTCCTCTGGACAGGCCTCACCTCCTCTGATCCCCCTGGACAGGCCTCTCCTCCTCTGTCCCTGGACAGGCCTCACCTCCTTTGCCCCTCCTTTGGACAGGCCTCACCTCCTCTACACCCCTGGACAGGCCTCTCCTCCTCTGTCCCTGGACAGGCCTCACCTCCTTTGCCCCTCCTCTGGACAGGCCCATCCTCCTCTGACCCCTGGACAGGCCTCACCTCCTTTGCCCCTCCTCTGGACAGGCCTCACCTCCTCTGCACCCCTGGACAGGCCTCACCTCCTCTGCACCCCTGGACAGGCCTCTCCTCCTCTGTACCCCTGGACAGGCCTCTCCTCCTCTGACCCCTGGACAGGCCTCACCTCCTCTGGACAGGCCTCTCCTCCTCTGCACCCCTGGACAGGCCTCACCTCCTATGCACCCCTGGACAGGCCTCACCTCCTCTGCACCCCTGGACAGGCCTCACCTCCACTGCACCCCTGGACAGGCCTCACCTCCTCTTCAGCCCCTCCTCTGGACAGGCCTCACCTCCTCTGATCCCCCTGGACAGACCTCACCTCCTTTGCCCCTCCTCTGGACAGGCCTCACCTCCTCTGATCCCCCTGGACAGGCCTCTCCTCCTCTGTACCCCTGGACAGGCCTCCCCTCCTCTGTCCCTGGACAGTCCTCTCCTCCCCTGCACCCCTGGACAGGCCTCTCATCCTCTGCCCCCTGGACAGGCCTCACCTCCTCTGCCCCCTGGACAGGCCTCACCTCCTCTGCGTCCCTGGACAGGCCTCCCCTCCTCTGCACCCCTGGACAGGCCTCTCATCCTCTGCCCCCTGGACAGGCCTCACCTCCTCTGCCCCCTGGACAGGCCTCACCTCCTTTGCCCCTCCTCTGGACAGTCCTCACCTCCTTTGCCCCTCCTCTGGACAGGCCTCACCTCCTCTGCACCCCTGGACAGGCCTCACCTCCTCTGCACCCCTGGACAGGCCTCTCCTCCTCTGCACCCCTGGACAGGCCTTACCTCCTCTGTACCCCTGGACAGGCCTCACCTCCTCTGGACAGGCCTCTCCTCCTCTGCACCCCTGGACAGGCCTCACCTCCTATGCACCCCTGGACAGGCCTCACCTCCTCTTCAGCCCCTCCTCTGGACAGGCCTCACCTCCTCTTCAGCCCCTCCTCTGGACAGGCCTCACCTCCTCTTCAGCCCCTCCTCTGGAAAGGCCTCTCCTCCTCTGTACCCCTGGACAGGCCTCTCCTCCTATGAACCCCTGGACTGGCCTCGCCTCCTCTGCACCCCTGGACAGGCCTCTCCTCCTCTGTACCCCTGGACAGGCCTCCCCTCCTCTGCACCCCTGGACAGGCCACTCCTCCTCTGTCCCTGGACAGGCCTCTCCTCCTATGAACCCCTGGACTGGCCTCGCCTCCTCTGCACCCCTGGACAGGCCTCTCCTCCTCTGTACCCCTGGACAGGCCTCACCTCCTCTGGACAGGCCTCTCCTCCTCTGCACCCCTGGACAGGCCTCACCTCCTATGCACCCCTGGACAGGCCTCACCTCCTCTTCAGCCCCTCCTCTGGACAGGCCTCACCTCCTCTTCAGCCCCTCCTCTGGACAGGCCTCACCTCCTCTTCAGCCCCTCCTCTGGAAAGGCCTCTCCTCCTCTGTACCCCTGGACAGGCCTCTCCTCCTATGAACCCCTGGACTGGCCTCGCCTCCTCTGCACCCCTGGACAGGCCTCTCCTCCTCTGTACCCCTGGACAGGCCTCCCCTCCTCTGCACCCCTGGACAGGCCACTCCTCCTCTGTCCCTGGACAGGCCTCTCCTCCTATGAACCCCTGGACTGGCCTCGCCTCCTCTGCACCCCTGGACAGGCCTCTCCTCCTCTGTACCCCTGGACAGGCCTCCCCTCCTCTGCACCCCTGGACAGGCCTCCCCTCCTCTGCACCCCTGGACAGGCCTCTCCTACTCTGCACCCCTGGACAGGCCTCACCTCCTCTGCACCCCTGGACAGGCCTCTCCTCCACTGCACCCCTGGACAGGCCTCACCTCCTCTGCACCCCTGGACAGGCCTCTCCTCCACTGCACCCCCTGGACAGGCCTCTCCTCCTCTGTCCCTGGACAGGCCTCTCCTCCACTGCACCCCTGGACAGGCCTCTCCTCCTCTGTCCCTGGACAGGCCTCACCTCCTCTGCACCCCTGGACAGGCCTCTCCTCCACTGCACCCCTGGACAGGCCTCTCCTCCTCTGTCCCTGGACAGGCCTCACCTCCTCTGCACCCCTGGACAGGCCTCTCCTCCACTGCACCCCTGGACAGGCCTCACCTCCTCTGCACCCCTGGACAGGCCTCACCTCCTATGCACCCCTGGACAGGCCTCACCTCCTCTGCCCCCTGGACAGGCCTCACCTCCTCTGCACCCCTGGACAGGCCTCTCCTCCTCTGCACCCCTGGACAGGCCTCACCTCCTCTGCACCCCTGGACAGGCCTCTCCTCCTCTGCACCCTTGGACAGGCATCACCTCCTCTGCACCCCTGGACAGGCCTCACCTCCTCTGCCCCCTGGACAGGCCTCACCCACTCTGGACAGGCCTCTCCTCCTCTGCACTCCTGGACAGGCCTCACCACCTCTGCACCCCTGGTCAGGCCTCACCACCTCTGCACTCCTGGACAGGCCTCTCCTCTGCACCCCTCAGGACAGGCATCACCTCCTCTGCACCCCTGGACAGGCCTCTCCTCCACTGCACCCTTGGACAGGCATCACCTCCTCTGCACCCCTGGACAGGCCTCTCCTCCTTTGCCCCTCCTCTGGACAGGTCTCACCTCCTCTGCACCCCTGGACAGGCCTCACCTCCTCTGCCCCCTGGACAGGCCTCACCCACTCTGGACAGGCCTCTCCTCCTCTGCACTCCTGGACAGGCCTCACCACCTCTGCACCCCTGGTCAGGCCTCACCACCTCTGCACCCCTGGACAGGCCTCTCCTCCTCTGCCCCTGGACAGGCCTCTCCTCCTCTGCCCCTGGACAGGCCTCTCCTCCTCTGCCCCTGGACAGGCCTCTCCTCCTCTGCTCCCCACTCAGGCCTCACCTCCTCTGCACCCCTGGACAGGCCTCTCCTCCTCTGCACCCCTGGACAGGCCATGCCTCCTCTGCACCCCTGGACAGGCCTCTCCTCCTCTGCACCCCTGGACAGGCCTCTCCTCCTCTGTCCCTGGACAGGCCTCACCTCCTTTGCCCCTCCTCTGGACAGGCCTCACCTCCTCTGATCCCCCTGGACAGGCCTCTCCTCCTCTGTCCCTGGACAGGCCTCACCTCCTTTGCCCCTCCTCTGGACAGGCCTCACCTCCTCTGATCCCCCTGGACAGGCCTCACCTCCTCTGCACCCCTGGACAGGCCTCTCCTCCTCTGTCCCTGGACAGGCCTCACCTCCTTTGCCCCTCCTCTGGACAGGCCCATCCTCCTCTGACCCCTGGACAGGCCTCACCTCCTTTGCCCCTCCTCTGGACAGGCCTCACCTCCTCTGCACCCCTGGACAGGCCTCACCTCCTCTGCACCCCTGGACAGGCCTCTCCTCCTCTGTACCCCTGGACAGGCCTCTCCTCTTCTGACCCCTGGACAGGCCTCACCTCCTCTGGACAGGCCTCTCCTCCTCTGCACCCCTGGACAGGCCTCACCTCCTATGCACCCCTGGACAGGCCTCACCTCCTCTGCACCCCTGGACAGGCCTCACCTCCACTGCACCCCTGGACAGGCCTCTCCTCCTCTGATCCCCCTGGACAGGCCTCACCTCCTTTGCCCCTCCTCTGGACAGGCCTCACCTCCTCTGATCCCCTTGGACAGGCCTCTCCTCCTCTGTACCCCTGGACAGGCCTCCCCTCCTCTGTCCCTGGACAGTCCTCTCCTCCCCTGCACCCCTGGACAGGCCTCTCATCCTCTGCCCCCTGGACAGGACTCACCTCCTCTGCCCCCTGGACAGGCCTCACCTCCTCTGCGTCCCTGGACAGGCCTCCCCTCCTCTGCACCCCTGGACAGGCCTCTCATCCTCTGCCCCCTGGACAGGCCTCACCTCCTCTGCCCCCTGGACAGGCCTCACCTCCTCTGCCCCCTGGACAGGCCTCACCTCCTCTGCCCCCTGGACAGGCCTCTCATCCTCTGCCCCCTGGACAGGCCTCACCTCCTCTGACCCCTGGACAGGCCTCACCTCCTTTGCCCCTCCTCTGGACAGTCCTCACCTCCTTTGCCCCTCCTCTGGACAGGCCTCACCTCCTCTGCACCCCTGGACAGGCCTCACCTCCTCTGCACCCCTGGACAGGCCTCTCCTCCTCTGCACCCCTGGACAGGCCTTACCTCCTCTGTACCCCTGGACAGGCCTCACCTCCTCTGGACAGGCCTCTCCTCCTCTGCACCCCTGGACAGGCCTCACCTCCTATGCACCCCTGGACAGGCCTCACCTCCTCTTCAGCCCCTCCTCTGGACAGGCCTCACCTCCTCTTCAGCCCCTCCTCTGGACAGGCCTCTCCTCCTCTGTACCCCTGGACAGGCCTCTCCTCCTATGAACCCCTGGACTGGCCTCGCCTCCTCTGCACCCCTGGACAGGCCTCTCCTCCTCTGTACCCCTGGACAGGCCTCCCCTCCTCTGCACCCCTGGACAGGCCACTCCTCCTCTGTCCCTGGACAGGCCTCTCCTCCTATGAACCCCTGGACTGGCCTCGCCTCCTCTGCACCCCTGGACAGGCCTCTCCTCCTCTGTACCCCTGGACAGGCCTCCCCTCCTCTGCACCCCTGGACAGGCCTCTCCTCCTCTGTCCCTGGACAGGCCTCTCCTCCTATGAACCCCTGGACTGGCCTCGCCTCCTCTGCACCCCTGGACAGGCCTCTCCTCCTCTGCACCCCTGGACAGGCCTCACCTCCTCTGCACCCCTGGACAGGCCTCTCCTCCACTGCACCCCTGGACAGGCCTCACCTCCTCTGCACCCCTGGACAGGCCTCTACTCCACTGCACCCCCTGGACAGACCTCACCTCCTCTGCACCCCTGGACAGGCCTCACCTCCTCTGTCCCTGGACAGGCCTCACCTCCTCTGTCCCTGGACAGGCCTCACCTCCTCTGTCCCTGGACAGGCCTCACCTCCTCTGCACCCCTGGACAGGCCTCTCCTCCTCTGCACCCCGGGACAGACCTCTCCTCCTCTGGACCCCTGGACAGGCCTCACCTCCTCTGTCCCTGGACAGGCCTCACCTCCTCTGCACCCCTGGACAGGCCTCTCCTCCACTGCACCCCTGGACAGGCCTCTCCTCCTCTGTCCCTGGACAGGCCTCACCTCCTCTGCACCCCTGGACAGGCCTCTCCTCCACTGCACCCCTGGACAGGCCTCTCCTCCTCTGTCCCTGGACAGGCCTCACCTCCTCTGCACCCCTGGACAGGCCTCTCCTCCACTGCACCCCTGGACAGGCCTCACCTCCTCTGCACCCCTGGACAGGCCTCACCTCCTATGCACCCCTGGACAGGCCTCACCTCCTCTGCCCCCTGGACAGGCCTCACCTCCTCTGCACCCCTGGACAGTCCTCACCTCCTCCCCTCCTCTGGACAGGCCTCTCCTACTCTGCACCCCTGGACAGGCCTCACCTCCTCTGCACCCCTGGACAGGCCTCTCCTCCACTGCACCCCTGGACAGGCCTCACCTCCTCTGGACCCCTGGACAGGCCTCACCTCCTCTGTCCCTGGACAGACCTCTCCTCCTCTGGACCCCTGGACAGGCCTCACCTCCTCTGTCCCTGGACAGACCTCTCCTCCTCTGGACCCCTGGACAGGCCTCACCTCCTCTGTCCCTGGACAGACCTCTCCTCCTCTGGACCCCTGGACAGGCCTCACCTCCTCTGTCCCTGGACAGACCTCTCCTCCTCTGGACCCCTGGACTGGCCTCGCCTCCTCTGCACCCCTGGACAGGCCTCTCCTCCTCTGCACCCCTGGACAGGCCTCTCCTACTCTGCACCCCTGGACAGGCCTCTCCTACTCTGCACCCCTGGACAGGCCTCCCCTCCTCTGCACCCCTGGACAGGCCTCTCCTACTCTGCACCCCTGGACAGGCCTCTCCTCCACTGCACCCCTGGACAGGCCTCACCTCCTCTGCACCCCTGGACAGGCCTCTCCTTCTCTGTCCCTGGACAGGCCTCACCTCCTTTGCACCCCGGGACAGACCTCTCCTCCTCTGGACCCCTGGACAGGCCTCACCTCCTCTGTCCCTGGACAGGCCTCACCTCCTCTGCACCCCTGGACAGCCCTCACCTCCTCTGCACCCTTGGACAGGCCTCTCCTCCTCTGAGCAGGCCTCTCCTTCGCTGTCCCTGGACAGGCCTCACCTCCTCTGGACCCCTGGACAGGCCTCACCTCCTCTGCACCCCTGGACAGGCCTCACCTCCTCTGCACCCCTGGACAGGCCTCACCTCCTCTGCACCCCTGGACAGGCCTCTCTTCCTATTCACCCCTGGACAGGCCTCTCCTCCTCTGCACCCTGGACAGGCCTCTCATCCTCTGCCCCCTGGACAGGCCTCACCTCCTCTGGACCCCTGGACAGGCCTCTCCTCCTCTGCACCCCGGGACAGACCTCTCCTCCTCTGGACCCCTGGACAGGCCTCACCTCCTCTGTCCCTGGACAGGCCTCACCTCCTCTGTCCCTGGACAGGCCTCACCTCCTCTGTCCCTGGACAGGCCTCACCTCCTCTGTCCCTGGACAGACCTCTCCTCCTCTGGACCCCTGGACAGGCCTCACCTCCTCTGCACCCCTGGACAGCCCTCACCTCCTCTGCACCCTTGGAGAGGCCTCACCTCCTCTGTCCCTGGACAGGCCTCACCTCCTCTGTCCCTGGACAGGCCTCTCCTCCTCTGTCCCTGGACAGGCCTCACCTCCTCTGCACCCCTGGACAGGCCTCTCCTCCACTGCACCCCTGGACAGGCCTCTCCTCCTCTGTCCCTGGACAGGCCTCACCTCCTCTGCACCCCTGGACAGGCCTCTCCTCCACTGCACCCCTGGACAGGCCTCACCTCCTCTGCACCCCTGGACAGGCCTCACCTCCTATGCACCCCTGGACAGGCCTCACCTCCTCTGCCCCCTGGACAGGCCTCACCTCCTCTGCACCCCTGGACAGTCCTCACCTCCTCCCCTCCTCTGGACAGGCCTCTCCTACTCTGCACCCCTGGACAGGCCTCACCTCCTCTGCACCCCTGGACAGGCCTCTCCTCCACTGCACCCCTGGACAGGCCTCACCTCCTCCGCCCCCTGGACAGGCCTCTCATCCTCTGCCCCCTGGACAGGCCTCACCTCCTCTGACCCCTGGACAGGCCTCACCTCCTTTGCCCCTCCTCTGGACAGTCCTCACCTCCTTTGCCCCTCCTCTGGACAGGCCTCACCTCCTCTGCACCCCTGGACAGGCCTCACCTCCTCTGCACCCCTGGACAGGCCTCTCCTCCTCTGCACCCCTGGACAGGCCTTACCTCCTCTGTACCCCTGGACAGGCCTCACCCACTCTGGACAGGCCTCTCCTCCTCTGCACTCCTGGACAGGCCTCACCACCTCTGCACCCCTGGTCAGGCCTCACCACCTCTGCACTCCTGGACAGGCCTCTCCTCTGCACCCCTCAGGACAGGCATCACCTCCTCTGCACACCCGGACAGGCCTCTCCTCCTCTGCCCCTGGACAGGCCTCTCCTCCTCTGCCCCTGGACAGGCCTCTCCTCCTCTGCCCCTGGACAGGCCTCTCCTCCTCTGCTCCCCACTCAGGCCTCACCTCCTCTGCACCCCTGGACAGGCCTCTCCTCCTCTGCACCCCTGGACAGGCCATGCCTCCTCTGCACCCCTGGACAGGCCTCTCCTCCTCTGCACCCCTGGACAGGCCTCTCCTCCTCTGTCCCTGGACAGGCCTCACCTCCTTTGCCCCTCCTCTGGACAGGCCTCACCTCCTCTGATCCCCCTGGACAGGCCTCTCCTCCTCTGTCCCTGGACAGGCCTCACCTCCTTTGCCCCTCCTCTGGACAGGCCTCACCTCCTCTACACCCCTGGACAGGCCTCTCCTCCTCTGTCCCTGGACAGGCCTCACCTCCTTTGCCCCTCCTCTGGACAGGCCCATCCTCCTCTGACCCCTGGACAGGCCTCACCTCCTTTGCCCCTCCTCTGGACAGGCCTCACCTCCTCTGCACCCCTGGACAGGCCTCACCTCCTCTGCACCCCTGGACAGGCCTCTCCTCCTCTGTACCCCTGGACAGGCCTCTCCTCCTCTGACCCCTGGACAGGCCTCACCTCCTCTGGACAGGCCTCTCCTCCTCTGCACCCCTGGACAGGCCTCACCTCCTATGCACCCCTGGACAGGCCTCACCTCCTCTGCACCCCTGGACAGGCCTCACCTCCACTGCACCCCTGGACAGGCCTCACCTCCTCTTCAGCCCCTCCTCTGGACAGGCCTCACCTCCTCTGATCCCCCTGGACAGGCCTCACCTCCTTTGCCCCTCCTCTGGACAGGCCTCACCTCCTCTGATCCCCCTGGACAGGCCTCTCCTCCTCTGTACCCCTGGACAGGCCTCCCCTCCTCTGTCCCTGGACAGTCCTCTCCTCCCCTGCACCCCTGGACAGGCCTCTCATCCTCTGCCCCCTGGACAGGCCTCTCCTCCTCTGCACCCCTGGACAGGCCTCCCCTCCTCTGCACCCCTGGACAGGCCTCTCCTACTCTGCACCCCTGGACAGGCCTCTCCTCCACTGCACCCCTGGACAGGCCTCACCTCCTCTGCACCCCTGGACAGGCCTCTCCTCCTCTGTCCCTGGACAGGCCTCACCTCCTTTGCACCCCGGGACAGACCTCTCCTCCTCTGGACCCCTGGACAGGCCTCACCTCCTCTGTCCCTGGACAGGCCTCACCTCCTCTGCACCCCTGGACAGCCCTCACCTCCTCTGCACCCTTGGACAGGCCTCTCCTCCTCTGAGCAGGCCTCTCCTTCGCTGTCCCTGGACAGGCCTCACCTCCTCTGGACCCCTGGACAGGCCTCACCTCCTCTGCACCCCTGGACAGGCCTCACCTCCTCTGCACCCCTGGACAGGCCTCACCTCCTCTGCACCCCTGGACAGGCCTCTCTTCCTATTCACCCCTGGACAGGCCTCTCCTCCTCTGCACCCTGGACAGGCCTCTCATCCTCTGCCCCCTGGACAGGCCTCACCTCCTCTGGACCCCTGGACAGGCCTCTCCTCCTCTGCACCCCGGGACAGACCTCTCCTCCTCTGGACCCCTGGACAGGCCTCACCTCCTCTGTCCCTGGACAGGCCTCACCTCCTCTGTCCCTGGACAGGCCTCACCTTCTCTGTCCCTGGACAGGCCTCACCTCCTCTGTCCCTGGACAGGCCTCACCTCCTCTGTCCCTGGACAGACCTCTCCTCCTCTGGACCCCTGGACAGGCCTCACCTCCTCTGCACCCCTGGACAGCCCTCACCTCCTCTGCACCCTTGGACAGGCCTCACCTCCTCTGTCCCTGGACAGGCCTCACCTCCTCTGTCCCTGGACAGGCCTCTCCTCCTCTGTCCCTGGACAGGCCTCACCTCCTCTGCACCCCTGGACAGGCCTCTCCTCCACTGCACCCCTGGACAGGCCTCTCCTCCTCTGTCCCTGGACAGGCCTCACCTCCTCTGCACCCCTGGACAGGCCTCTCCTCCACTGCACCCCTGGACAGGCCTCACCTCCTCTGCACCCCTGGACAGGCCTCACCTCCTATGCACCCCTGGACAGGCCTCACCTCCTCTGCCCCCTGGACAGGCCTCACCTCCTCTGCACCCCTGGACAGTCCTCACCTCCTCCCCTCCTCTGGACAGGCCTCTCCTACTCTGCACCCCTGGACAAGCCTCACCTCCTCTGCACCCCTGGACAGGCCTCTCCTCCACTGCACCCCTGGACAGGCCTCACCTCCTCTGGACCCCTGGACAGGCCTCACCTCCTCTGTCCCTGGACAGACCTCTCCTCCTCTGGACCCCTGGACAGGCCTCACCTCCTCTGTCCCTGGACAGACCTCTCCTCCTCTGGACCCCTGGACAGGCCTCACCTCCTCTGTCCCTGGACAGACCTCTCCTCCTCTGGACCCCTGGACAGGCCTCACCTCCTCTGTCCCTGGACAGACCTCTCCTCCTCTGGACCCCTGGACTGGCCTCGCCTCCTCTGCACCCCTGGACAGGCCTCTCCTCCTCTGCACCCCTGGACAGGCCTCTCCTACTCTGCACCCCTGGACAGGCCTCTCCTACTCTGCACCCCTGGACAGGCCTCCCCTCCTCTGCACCCCTGGACAGGCCTCTCCTACTCTGCACCCCTGGACAGGCCTCTCCTCCACTGCACCCCTGGACAGGCCTCACCTCCTCTGCACCCCTGGACAGGCCTCTCCTCCTCTGTCCCTGGACAGGCCTCACCTCCTTTGCACCCCGGGACAGACCTCTCCTCCTCTGGACCCCTGGACAGGCCTCACCTCCTCTGTCCCTGGACAGGCCTCACCTCCTCTGCACCCCTGGACAGCCCTCACCTCCTCTGCACCCTTGGACAGGCCTCTCCTCCTCTGAGCAGGCCTCTCCTTCGCTGTCCCTGGACAGGCCTCACCTCCTCTGGACCCCTGGACAGGCCTCACCTCCTCTGCACCCCTGGACAGGCCTCACCTCCTCTGCACCCCTGGACAGGCCTCACCTCCTCTGCACCCCTGGACAGGCCTCTCTTCCTATTCACCCCTGGACAGGCCTCTCCTCCTCTGCACCCTGGACAGGCCTCTCATCCTCTGCCCCCTGGACAGGCCTCACCTCCTCTGGACCCCTGGACAGGCCTCTCCTCCTCTGCACCCCGGGACAGACCTCTCCTCCTCTGGACCCCTGGACAGGCCTCACCTCCTCTGTCCCTGGACAGGCCTCACCTCCTCTGTCCCTGGACAGGCCTCACCTCCTCTGTCCCTGGACAGGCCTCACCTCCTCTGTCCCTGGACAGGCCTCACCTCCTCTGTCCCTGGACAGGCCTCACCTCCTCTGTCCCTGGACAGACCTCTCCTCCTCTGGACCCCTGGACAGGCCTCACCTCCTCTGCACCCCTGGACAGCCCTCACCTCCTCTGCACCCTTGGACAGGCCTCACCTCCTCTGTCCCTGGACAGGCCTCACCTCCTCTGTCCCTGGACAGGCCTCACCTCCTCTGGACCCCTGGACAGGCCTCACCTCCTCTGCACCCCTGGACAGGCCTCTCCTCCTCTGCACCCCTGGACAGGCCTCTCCTCCACTGCACCCCTGGACAGGCATCACCTCCTCTGCACCCCTGGACAGGCCTCTCTTCCTATTCACCCCTGGACAGGCATCTCCTCCTCTGCACCCTGGACAGGCCTCTCATCCTCTGCCCCCTGGACAGGCCTCACCTCCTCTGCACCCCTGGACAGGCCTCTCCTCCTCTGCACCCCGGGACAGGCCTCTCCTCCTCTGGACCCCTGGACAGGCCTCACCTCCTCTGTCCCTGGACAGGCCTCACCTCCTCTGTCCCTGGACAGGCCTCACCTCCTCTGTCCCTGGACAGGCCTCACCTCCTCTGCACCCCTGGACAGGCCTCTCCTCCTCTGCACCCCGGGACAGACCTCTCCTCCTCTGGACCCCTGGACAGGCCTCACCTCCTCTGTCCCTGGACAGGCCTCACCTCCTCTGTCCCTGGACAGGCCTCACCTCCTCTGTCCCTGGACAGGCCTCACCTCCTCTGCACCCCTGGACAGGCCTCTCCTCCTCTGCACCCCGGGACAGACCTCTCCTCCTCTGGACCCCTGGACAGGCCTCACCTCCTCTGTCCCTGGACAGGCCTCACCTCCTCTGTCCCTGGACAGGCCTCTCCTCCTCTGCACCCCTGGACAGGCCTCACCTCCTCTGTCCCTGGACAGGCCTCTCCTCCTCTGTCCCTGGACAGGCCTCTCCTCCTCTGTCCCTGGACAGGCCTCAGCTCCTCTGCACCCCTGGACAGGCCTCACCTCCTCTGTCCCTGGACAGGCCTCACCTCCTCTGTCCCTGGACAGGCCTCTCCTCCTCTGCACCCCTGGACAGGCCTCACCTCCTCTGTCCCTGGACAGGCCTCTCCTCCTCTGCACCCCGGGACAGGCCTCTCCTCCTCTGGACCCCTGGACAGGCCTCTCCTCCTCTGTCCCTGGACAGGCCTCACCTCCTCTGTCCCTGGACAGGCCTCTCCTCCTCTGCACCCCTGGACAGGCCTCACCACCTCTGTCCCTGGACAGGCCTCTCCTCCTCTGTCCCTGGACAGGCCTCAGCTCCTCTGCACCCCTGGACAGGCCTCACCTCCTCTGTCCCTGGACAGGCCTCACCTCCTCTGTCCCTGGACAGGCCTCACCTCCTCTGTCCCTGGACAGGCCTCTCCTCCTCTGCACCCCTGGACAGGCCTCTCGTCCTCTGCACCCTTGGACAGGCCTCACCTCCTCTGTCCCTGGACAGCCCTCACCTCCTCTGCACCCTTGGACAGGCCTCACCTCCTCTGTCCCTGGACAGGCCTCACCTCCTCTGTCCCTGGACAGGCCTCACCTCCTCTGGACCCCTGGACAGGCCTCACCTCCTCTGCACCCCTGGACAGGCCTCTCCTCCTCTGCACCCCTGGACAGGCCTCTCCTCCACTGCACCCCTGGACAGGCATCACCTCCTCTGCACCCTGGACAGGCCTCTCATCCTCTGCCCCCTGGACAGGCCTCACCTCCTCTGCACCCCTGGACAGGCCTCTCCTCCTCTGCACCCCGGGACAGGCCTCTCCTCCTCTGGACCCCTGGACAGGCCTCACCTCCTCTGTCCCTGGACAGGCCTCACCTCCTCTGTCCCTGGACAGGCCTCTCCTCCTCTGCACCCCTGGACAGGCCTCACCACCTCTGTCCCTGGACAGGCCTCTCCTCCTCTGTCCCTGGACAGGCCTCAGCTCCTCTGCACCCCTGGACAGGCCTCACCTCCTCTGTCCCTGGACAGGCCTCACCTCCTCTGTCCCTGGACAGGCCTCACCTCCTCTGTCCCTGGACAGGCCTCTCCTCCTCTGCACCCCTGGACAGGCCTCTCGTCCTCTGTCCCTCTCCTCCGCTCCCTAATCAGTCTCAGCAGCAGGAAGCTGAGCTCTCATGAATGCCAGTGGGGGGGGGGGGGGGGGGGCAGCTCTCCTACCTGAGCAGAAACCTGTCCGGGCTCTCTCCTCCTCCTGGAGTGCTGATGGGGGGCAGATCTGGGGTCTGAGGAGGGGTCTGTAGATGAAGGTCGCTGCACAGACAGACAGGGCTCCTTCCTCCTCTGCAGCAGGCTGCAAACAGGGGGGAGAGATAGGAAGTGATGTCACCACCGCTGCTGGTGCTGTCTCTGCCGCCGCTGACCCGGAAGAGGAAACCCTTCTCCCTTCCATCCCATGTGCAGTTCAGGGGGTTTCATCAGCAGGCGAGGAGTGCCCTCTGGTGTCCGCTGACGGAAACGCTGCCACCAGGCTCCAGGAGTGAATACATTTCACACCAACAAGCATTTATACCTGGAAAGACCTGGGATTTCAGATGTCACAGACGTGAATGTTTTTACGGGTCATACAGTTCAAGTACAGGGCCTCACACTTGGTTGCTGCTGTGGAAAAGTATTTATAGCTTCACTTCAGATGAGCATCTTCAAAACACTGACGTAAAGGACTTGAGAGTGTTTACAGAAAGGTAACAATTGGAAGTGGCAGTCTGTATTTCAAAGAACATATCTGAATTTCAATGAATATAACGTTATTTTAATGAATATATGAGTATTTCGGTCAGTTTTGCAATTAAACTGGGCAGCTTATTTATTCTTTTAAATAATTGATTTGCAGTTTTTCAAATCCACAACGTGCTAGATAGCAAAGTTGTAATGATACTGGTGCACCAGGAAAGACAGGAGGTTTACTCGCCGGAGCGCCGGGACCACGTCTTCACTCTATGCAGTTGGCGCCAGAATAAAATGGCCGCCTTTCACTTCCACTACACCCCTTCCGGTTCCGGTCAACCGAAACACTAGACCGATACCACATATCTCCCCCCTTTATGCATAACAGACATTATTTTGTTTTTAAACTAGAACAATATTACTTGTAGCCGATTTCAAAGTCTTTGACATTCTCCGGGGTTCTTACAGCTCTTCCAGCCCTCGTCTTTATCGCTCCTTCTCTTCTCTGCTCATCAGACCCTTGTCCACCTGTCTCTGTTCCTTCCTGGGTACTTCCCCCCTTTTCTCTCACGGATTCATTCTTGCTTCTGTCCTTAGCTCCATTGGTTTCTCTGACTTCCCCGTCCTCTCCGACTTCACTCTCCTCTACTTGCTGCACGCCTTCATCTACTTGCTCCGTGCTCTTTCCTCTACTTTCTTCCTTGCCTCTCTCGACATTCTCTTTCCCTTCTTCTGGTTCAGCTCCCCAGCGCCGATCTGGCATACGGCTCTAGGACTTGTAGGGGTGGTGTGAATTTACTTTCCCCTTTTTTCTTCAGGGTCGCCACCTTCACTCTTACCCAATCTCCTTTCTCCAACCACACTCCTTGTACGTTTCTCCTCTTATTGAATTGTTCAATGTACGCCTCCTGTGCTCTCTCTAGATTTCTCCTGACCACTGCTGGTGACCATTTACTTTGCACAACCATCTTCCTCCATGCTGTATTGTCTTTGGTAAATGGTTCTCTCCCTCTAAGTACTTTGAAGGGGCTGTACCCTGTGCTCCCTGGTGTGATTCGGTATGCCCACAACATTTTAGGCACTTCCCTCTCCCAGTCTAATCCCTCATTTATGGCTGCTTGAATGGTGCCCATGATCACCCTGTTGAAACGTTCTACTTGTCCGTTACTGGCTGGGTGATATATGAGGGTATGTTTGACCTCTATTCCGTTTCTGGCTACAACGGTTTCCCATTTCCCTGATGTGAACTGCGGCCCGTTGTCACATATGATCGTTTTTGGAATTTCTTCCTTGACGAATATGTCCCTAAGGAAGGCTATCACCGTATCAGTGTCAACTGCCTCCTTTATGACCACTTCGGGCCATTTGGAGTATTTGTCGATCAATACCATGGCGTACTTTTGAATGTCCTCGACGTTCAGAATCGGTCCCATGATGTCGACCGATACCATCTCCCATGGTCCTTCGGGCACCGGGAACTTTCCTAAAGGAGGTCTCAACATGGACTGGGATTTGTCCGCCTTGGCACACGACTCACACTGTCGCACAAAACGTTCCACTTGTGCGTCGATAGCAGGCCACCAGTAGGCTTGCCGAGCCAACGCTTTAGTCTTGGTGATCCCCTGGTGTCCTTCATGTAACAAGGTCATTAGATGTTCGATGACTCAATGGGGAGGAATCACTTTGTCCCCTAGAGATAACTCGTCCCTCACTTCCCAGTATCTCCTTAATGTCTCCTTAAGGTGTCTCTTCTCCAGCCACCCGTGGACCACGTACCCTCTTATCGCCTGCAGGTCCTCGTCTGTTTTGTAGGCCTCCTCCCATTCTGGAGCTCCGATCACCGTCTCCATGTCTTGTCCTGTGGCCACCACATAACTGTCCCACTGTGAGGATTCTTGTCTATCCGCATCTTCCTTTGCTGCCGCTCGGCTCAGGAAGTCTGCTACCTTGTTTTGTGGGCCCGGTATGTGTTCCACTTCATATACAAAATCGAGCAATCGAAGTGTCATCTTGGCTATCCTTGGTGTTGCATGGGCATGGCCATTTGGTGTTAAGACCTTTACCAGGGGTTTGAGGTCGGTTTTGACCAAAAACTTGGCGCCCAACAGATACTGTCTGAACCTTTCCATCGCCCACACGACCGCCAGCATCTCCTTTTCGATGACGCTGAATTTTTCCTCATTGGGTGCCAGAGATCTCGAGGCGAAGCTGACCGTTGATTCTTCTCCCTGGCCTGACCTCTGCATGAGCACCGCCCCCAGGCCTCGATCACTTGCATCTGTAGTAAGGATGGATTCAGCGTCCGGGTCAAACCCTTTTAGGGGTATCGTTTCGCTCATTTCCTGTTTCAATTTGACAAATTCCTCCTGCTCCTCTTTGTTCCATTTGAAACCATTCTATTCTTTGAGTAATTGGCGTAAACAGTATGTTTTGGTGGCAAAGTGGGGTATGAATTTGCTGTAGTATTCGGCCATTCCCAGGAATGACCTGACGTCCTCCTTTTTTTCTGGGGCTGGTGCGTCTAATATAGCTTGCATGTTGGATTTCTTGGGTTCTATGCCCCTTTCGCTGACTTCATGGCCGAGATATGCAACCGACGGTACCCCAAATTTGCACTTGGACCACTCTGCCGTCAACCCATTCTACTGCAGCGTGCGTAGCACTGTGTGTAGCTTTTCGTTGTGTTTCTTGTTTGGACGCACCCATGACCAGGATGTCGTCCTGGAAAAACTGAACGCCTTCTACCTTGCGAAAGAGTCTGTGCATCAGTTTTTGAAATACAGCGGCTGCTGATGCCAGCCCGAAGGGCATCCTGACGAACTTCTAGCACCCGAAGGGTGTGATGAATGATGTGAGGTGGCTGCACGACGGGTGGAGTTTTATTTGGTGGTAGGCGGACAACAGGTCCACAGTCGAGAACCATTTTATGCCCTTGGTCTTGGCCAACATTTCATTGATGCGAGGAAGGGGAAACTTGTCGATCAGGATGTTTTTGTTTAGCTCTCTGAGGTCGACGCACAGCCTCACCTTCCCATTTGGCTTTTGGGCCACCACCAACGGTGAGAGCCATTCTGCACTCTCGATGGCCTGTATCACCTCGCTTTTCTCCAGTCTGTCGAGTTCCGCCTGCACCGCCTCCCTGCATCGGAAGGGGATGTTCCTTACTTTGTGGATGACCGGTTTAGCTCCCTCTTTTAGCTTGATTAAGTGTGTGTACTTGGTTAATTCACCAATCAGTCCGTTGAACACTTTGGGGTATTCCCTGCGCCAGGCCTCTACCTCCTCTCCGCCATCCACGTTCATCAGCATCACCTTTTCCACGCCACCTGGGTTCAGTAGTATTCCTAACGCTCCTTGGTCCTTCCAACTGAGCACTGATGGTCCTTTCTCTGCAATGTACAGCTTGCACTCCGCCTTGCGTCCTCTGAACTCGAAGAGTAGAGGGCAGTATCCCAACATAGGTATTTTCTGCCCGGTGTACGTGACCGGTCTTAGGTCCATGGGATGCAGCTCCTCCTTAATAGGAAAAAGTAAAGGTTAAGTACCACCTACGCAATCCTAACAACCTTAGAACAGGTCACGCAGGGAAGTAGGACCTCACTAGCACCACCTGTACTAGCAAGAACAACCACCTAAGTATCACAATTACTGTAGGGGTATAAGCACATAACACATGATGCATAACATACATTCAGAGGTGTAAGGAACAAGGCACATGATGCATAAAAACACATTAGTCACCACCTGTGACGGTCCCTAGGCCAACTGGCCTCTCTAGGGCTAGGACACCCTGTGTCCCAGTGTCAAGGCCTAAACGTAGCAGCTGCCCACGAAGTCCTGGGCAGCTGTATGACAAAGATGGGGGCAATGCTGGAGCCTCGCAGGCTCTGAACACAACTGTGGCACTGCTGAGCCTCTCTGGGCTCTGTACAAATAATGATGTGCCCCTTGTTGGAGTCCCTCCTGGACTCAAGACAAATAAGTGCCCCCTACAGCCCCTCTGGGCTCGCAAAACAAGGAACACTCGGGCCCTGTGAGCTTCTCTGGGCTCACAAACAACTCAGGGGCAAGGCGGGAACGGCCCGCTGTCAACCGGGGTCGCTTGGACTAAAACGGAACTGCCCCCGACGTTGGAGTCCCTCACGGGGGACTCAACAGACAATGACCCCCGAAGCCCTCTCAGGGCTTAGAAACAGATTGCCCCTCGAGCCTCAACAGGCTCTGCACACCGGAGGGGGGGGCGCGCGCACCGGCAATGTGCCCCGACAAGGTAGAGCCTCTCCGGCTCTAAACAAATGCCCCCTGAGCCTTCGGGGGCTCGCAAGTACAGTACCGGACTCAGCTGCACTCACCAGCCAGTACCGGGCTCCTCTGCCCCTGCTCCGCCCTGCGGTCGGCTTCACGAGAGCTCCCGCTCCTCGGGGCTCTCTCTGCACACTCCTCCCCCTCTCTCTCCTGGGCTCTCCCTCTCTTTGGGGGCCCGGGGGGGGTGGGGGGGGAGAGAAAAGACGCCGGCTTCTCCTCTCACCGGAGCGCGGGGTGGGCTACCGTCCGCTTCCGGTTGGCTCGATGTCCCGCCCCCGGCCTGCCTGACTTCTGGGTCGTGGCTGCGGCCAATTGCAGCGCGGTCCTGGGGTAGGGAGGTGGGACAGCGCCTCCTAATCTCTCTCCGGGCCGGCGGTGGTGAAAACACGGGGCAATGCCGGGTGGGCACTGGCTTTAATGAAAATAAACAATAAATCGAGGTGGGCACTCGATCTGGCCAAAAACAGCGCAAGGTACCTGGCAGGGTGGGCACCTGCCAGGGGATGTTAAAATCGGCGTGGGCAGCCGCAAAAGAGAAAGTAAAGCGCTACCAGCACTGGGGTGAAGGCACTGCCCTCCCAGGCGCTATAAGCCCAACAAGGTTCCAGCACAGTTCTTCAGGTGGGCAGGGGGCAAGGCTGGTCCCAGAGCCATCTCACTGGGCCTACAGGCAGGAAGGCAATCCGAGTGGCGGTCCTCTTGCCCAGCAACAGCAGCTGCCCCCTCAGGATCCTGGAAGAGAACATTTTGTTAGGGGACACAGCCCCTTCTTATACTTCAAATTCCTTTGTCTGTAGGTGCAGGGTAGGGGAGAAACCAGTCGCAGCTGGTTTTGGAGCACCCTTGATGGCTCAACCACCCCTTTCATTCACTGGCAGGGCTAGGGTCATTAGACGCACCACAGGGGGCGGAGCCAGCTTTGTGTTGGGAAAACCCAGCCTCATTCAGGAACCAGGTGCAACCTTCCCCTCACATCAGCATGCTAATCTCAGCGCTCACCACTGGGCAGACCCATCCAGACATCCTGGAGCCTGGCATCCCAGCCAGCTCCAGCCAGTCATACTCCAGCACCCTCACACCACACGTACAGCCATGTCTAGAAGTGGCACTTCCCCACTAGACACATACACGCCGCACATACCATTGCGCAGCATTCACTCTCACGAGTTTGCACATACCAAACTTGAGCATGCACGCCTCATGCATCAGGAACTACCAGGGACACAGACATTCCCCATGCATTCCTATGGGAGGGCAGGCCAACCTCACTCCACGCACTCAGGGTGCGCACGCACTTTTCACTCCGACACAGTGAAAGTGTGCTGAACCCAAAAATCGTCATCACCAATTCACCATTTAAAGCAAAAAGTTTTAGGGGTGAACCTGCCAGAAGGGCCAAGTCCAACACTCACCAAACCTCCCAAGGCCCACTGCTCCCCAGACCCCCCTCACCTCACACTCTGGAGCAGCAGCATCTCACCGCCCCTTCTGTTTAACAATACTTCACCCCTCCCAAGGCCCACTGCTCCCCGGACCCCCCTCACCTCACACTCTAGAGCAGCAGCAGCATCTCACCTCCCCTTCTGTTTAACAATACTTCACCCCTCCCAAGGCCCACTGCTCCCAAGACCAGGTATAATAAAATATCACCTGCATAGAGTGATATTCGGTCTTCCCGCTCTTCCCCCACCGGTATCCCCCAGATCAACGGGTCCTGGCGTACCCAAGCAGCAAGCGGCTGCAGGGCTAATGCGAACAAAACTGCCTAGTGCCTCTCTGCAATGTGAATGTGCAGGAAACCGTTGCGTTGACCCTCACTCTGGCCAGAGGCTGGTTATAGAGGAGCTTAACCCGACCTATGAATTTAGGACTCAATCCGAATCGTTCTAGGACTGCATACAGGGGATTCCACTCCACACTATCGAAGGCCATGCTAGTATCAAGCGACAGGAGGGCAGCCTGCACCATGAGGCATTTCTTTGTTATGTGCAATATTCCGTACAGCCGACAAAGGTTCAGTCTAGTGCTCCTATGAGGCATAAACCCGGATGGATGACGGCCGTAATGACTCCAGCCAAGTGCACGGCCAGGAGCTCTGCGAGCACGTTTACCTCAAAATTAAGTAGTGAGATTGGTCTGTATAAACCACATTTAGTGGGTTGTTTACCTGGTTTTGGGATCACAGTTATCCCCGCCGTCCACTGGTCCGGCGGCAAAACGCCCTCCCGAAGTGCCTGATTAGACATGATTACCATGTGTTCTGCCGTTACATCCAGCATGGACTTGTACATCTCTACTGGCAGGCCATTAGGGCCTGCTGCTTTTCCCGATTGCAGGTCACAAGATGCTGAACTAATTTCATCCACTGTTAAGCCTTTTTCTAATCGTTCCTTGTCCTCTTCCGTGAGGTGCGGCAGAGAAACGTTCCGCACAAAGACTCTGCAGTCCTCTCTGGTGTGTCTTGTGTATGAAGTATAGATTCCTTCCTAATATTTTACAAATTCCTCTGCTATTTCTGCCCTTGTTTCATATGTATTCCTCCATCTCATCTTCCAGACTAGGAACCCAGCTACCCTTCATCTGCCTGTTATGTGACCACGCTAGCCGTTGTCCCCTATGTCATAGAGCCGATGTTGCGTGGCGAGCGCTTATGCCCTGGCACTATCCTCTGCTACATCTCCGAGTTCTTTTTGTTGAACTTGTAAGTGCTGTCTCTCTACTATCGCTTGTGGATCAGCTCCTGATGCTTGGGCTTCTAATCTGCGTATCTCATGCTCAAGGGTAGCACATTTGATGTAATTTTCTTTTTTAATGGCGCCTATTTTAGCATGCACCCTTCCTCTGATAACCGTTTTAAAGGCCTCCCAGAGGGTCACCACGGATTCAATTGATCCTACATTTTCTTCAAAGTACTGCTCTGCCCCCCCACCACCCCTCCTCATTCCATTTCTAAAATCCTCATCCTTGAAGAACCAGGGCAATTTGTGGTCCCTCCCCGGGGGCTTGTCAACCTCACCTCTACAGGGGAGCGGTAAGATTTGTCACTAGCCATAGGTGCCGCCTCCCTAAATTCTCCTAGTCATGGGACTTGCATTATGATGTAGTCAATGTAGGAGAGTAGGGTCTGCTTCCTATGGTCACCCCCACTTTTTGCTTTTTGCTTTTTGCTTCACTGGTTTTTCGACTTTAGTCTGGCCGTGGCCCTACTAATCAGGACCACAGCCTAGCTGTTCTCTCTCTAAATTGATACCATGTACTTTAGGTACATCCCAAATTGGTTACTGGGTTACCCTTATGAGTCCCTGTGTATGGTTCTTTAGGTACCCAGGGCATAGGTACCCCAGAGGCCTACCAGGGACTGCAGCATGTATTCTGCCACCCCTGGGAAGCCTTCCAAAATGGCACCACAGGTCTGCTACTGCAGCATGGGTAAGGTGGTGTTAGCACCCCTTACTGGGATATAGTATACATATATATATATATATATATATATACACACATATTAACCTATAAGTCACTCCTATGGCAGGCCTTGACAATCCTGAAGGCAGAGTGCTTGGTTTTATGTGAGAGGGTTGGAAGAACAGATAATTAGGAACAATTTTTAACTAATGGACATAACCTGACATCAGACAGTAATAAATCTAGTTAAACAACATGCATGGTACAAAAATATATGTTTTATTTTATTTAGAGATTTCTTTATAATTAAAAAGCACACATTTTAATGTCTCCTCTGTACATGTGATGATTAATCTACATATATAGTATGCTATACTGTTTTGTTCTTTTCCGTTTTTCAATACATTTTATAACATTTCATTGTCTGGAGACTGTAATAGTAGTGCTATACAAACTGATCATTTGCGATCTAAAAACATGGCTAGATGTAACAACTACGCGCGTTTCGGCTGAGGGCCTTCATCAGGAAGCCATGAAATTTCCAAATGAACCTATGCAAACAAAAAAATACATTACATGTCAGTGCCAGTGTGTTGTCCTAATCATAAATGTGCTCAAAAACATACAGTGCAATATATACAATTTTGTGGTTAAAAACACAGGCGAAAATGTCCTGAAAGTACTTGAGCCTGTCCTGCTATCTACAAATCTACATACAAAACAAGGTGCCCATCCTGACTGATTGTACATAAATATGTACAAACGACTGTACATCATAACTGGCTATACATGTGGGTATCTACGTGGATATATACAACATAGTGTACAATCTGGCTGTCTATGCATAGATATATACAGAAGATATATACAGAACAATGTGCACATCCTGGCTGTCTGTACATGAATGTAGGCAACATATTAGGTAACCTGACTGGTTGTTTACACAGATTGGATGTAGAATCAGAGTATATACAGAAGATATATACAGAACACTGTGCATATCCTAGCTGCCTTTCCATAAATGTATACAACCTAATAGGCAACCTGACTGGTTATCTACACAGATTGGTCGTAGGAACAGAGTCTAAAAGTCCTATAAGTGTGTCTTCTATCTGGACACTGGGATGAAAGTGAGGGATATGTTAAAATCAAAATTATGATAAAGATATGGGACTAATAGGGATGGCTACTATTGGTAGACATAGGAGGGAAAATGTTAAGTAAAAAACAAACAAATAAGGTATCAGGACTGTGTGTGTACCTTTGTGTAATCGGATACAATGTCGTATAAGCCTCGGGTCACGTTAGTTCACAAGAGACCGATTGAGTTAAGGGTGATTCTAGCAAAGAAGAAAAGGATTGATGTAAAGATATTGCGCTAAAGCGTAGAGTTCTAATTACTTTATTTTGCAGAGGGGACTTATATCTTAAATAAATACCTGCATCAGTAGTTCGTCGCAATTGCCAATAAACGGTGGTCCACAAGAGACCGATTGAGTTAAGGGTGATTCTAGCAAAGAAGGAAAGGATTAATGTAAAGATATTGCGCTAAAGCGTAGAGTTCTAATTGGTTTGTTTGGCGGAAGGGACTTGTATCTTAAATAAATACCTGCATCAGTAGTCCGTCGCAATTGCCAATGAGGAAGGTTTAGTGTTGTCGGGAACTGCCCAAGAAGGAAAGGGGATTGCAGGGGAAATGATTAAAGTACCTGTGGGCAAAGACAGATATACGAGCGTGCGTTAATCAGAGAGCGGGGAAGGCGAATGGAAAGGGAAGGGAAGGGGGGGGGGGGTTTGAGGGGGAAAAAAAGAAAGGGGGGAGAGGGGGGGGGAAGGAAAAAACGGACGGTTTGTGGGGTCGGAATACAACCAGACAGTGTAAGTCTGTAATAGTGGAACAGAGACGGAGAGAAGCAGTAATACCTGTTTAGGCAGTCCGTCAAATATATTTGTAATGGGGGTCTGAGGGTCGGGTACTTCTTTCAGTACGGTACATCCAAGACGGTGTCCATATTAAGGTGATCTGGAAGCCAAGGAGGTAATAAACAGGGCATTAGTGAAGCGAAGCTTCGATATAAGCTGCATAACGTGGAGGCCAACGGGCTAAGGGGCTGCGGCGTGTCAATGCAGACACGGGTAAAGTTACCTTGAAAAGAGGTCCCGCCTGCCTTCCAATGGTGGAGTCTTCCGGTATCTCAATGGGTCGGACCCGATCGGGGATTACCAGGAAGTAGCCGGTGTTTATAAAGGCATGTTGCTTACGTGATTGGGCCAATGGGCGGACAGGAATTCTATTACACGAATTCCGTGATAGAGGTAGAGAAGGGACTGTGTGAGATAGTATAGCTGGTTACACAAAACGGGGCAGACATGTTGGAACAGATAATGTCAGTGGGCAGGGAAGGATGAGTGATCTGGGGTGGCGAGGAAGGGCTGGCGGGGCGGGGTGGGTGGGGGGGGAAAGAGGGGGGCAGGGGAATATATGATATATAAAAAGCTAACCAGATGGTGTAGTAATATGGTGTATATGAAATTGAAGAGCTATGGAGCAAGAATAGTAATGATGGCATAACGATAATTTAGCCATAATTATATTTAAGGACCTAATCCCAGGGTATTTTGTTGTTCATCCCTTTGATGTACGTGTCCAAAGTGAAAATCCAGTACACTTCTCTACATTTACGTACTTGTGTACTTTGTGAACCTGATGATTTACGTATTTTTTCTAGGATGTACCAACGTATGTCATTAGGATTGTGTTTGGCCTCTAGATAGTGTTTGACCAGAGGAGCCTGCATCTTTCCAGTTCGAATGGCTGATCTGTGTTCTGATAGGCGGGTTGACATCATGCGGGCGGTTTCACCAACATACCCCAAACCACAAGGGCATAGTAGAAGGTAGACCACATTTGTGGTTTTGCAGTTGGTCAAAGTTTGGGATATGAGTGGTCTGTTATTGAAGGTCCATTCCTTAGTCTCGATAGCAAAACCACAAGCAGTGCATGTAAGACGTTTGTAGTTGCCTACAACGGGGGTCGTGCCAGTTAGAGCTCTTTGCGTTGCAGAGTTGTGTTTAGGTTCCATTCTTGACCGTACAACTAAGTCTTTTAGATTTTTGTTTTTCCTGTATGCAAAGACTGGCTTGGGGAGCTGGTGTTCTTTAGGTTTAGTGGCGTTCAGAATGTGCCAATTTGAGAAGACTATTTGTTGAAGTTTTGCATTCATGGTTGAATGCCTTGTTACAAAGACCCTCTTAGAGTTAGGTTCTTTGGTGCGGGATGTTAATAGATGTTGTCTATCAAAGAACCTTGCTCTTTTGTAGGAGTCACGGACTAGTCGCTTAGGGTATCCTCGAGATATAAATTTGTTTTTCATCTCGGCTGCCCTCTTGTCAAAGTCTATCACAGAAGAGCAGTTCCTTCGTACTCAAAGGAACTGACCAAACGGAATGCTTGATTTTTGGGTTTTTGGATGGTAGCTAGTGTAATGTAAAAGTGTATTGCGAGCAGTTGGCTTCACATACAAATCTACATGGAGGTGGTTGTTTTCGCTCATGATGTTAATATATAAAAATTCTACCTGTGTTTGGCTTGATGTGGCAGTAAAATGTATATTGTCATCACATAGATTTAGCCAAGACACAAAAGTAGAGAGCGATTCTGTTTCTGAAGTCCAAATGAAGAAAACATCATCTATGTGGTGTTGGACCCGGCCTCGTGGCGTGGTCTGACCCCTCCCGCATGGCGGGTCCCAGACTACCGCTGCCCCTGTTCCCCGGACAAGAGCCGCTCCTTCCGCCCCTCCGGGCCGCCACCTGCTCTTCCCCGACGGAACTCAAACTTACATCCGCAACCTTCTCGGCTGGCCCGGACCCTTTTCCCGGACCACCGTCTCCGGCCCAGCCGCCATCTTGGACCCTCCATGACCAGGCCTCATGGCCTCGGGTCGACCTCAGCCTCAGGCCCAGCCAAGCCCCGACATCGAGGCACCACCATCCACCCAGGGGGTAAAGAGACCACTTGGTGAGTCAATGGGAGAAGGAGTTTCGATGGTCCCCCATCCGCCTGGTTTCGATCGCCCCCGGCCTCCCTGGGCGCTGGCTCCACCCCCCTGCTGGGTGTCTGGACTCACTCATCCCGGACCCCCCGACCGCCAAGTGCGAGGTTCCGGACATCAAAGGGCACCAGACCTATAACTGGGGCAGCTCCAGAGCAGGAAGGCAGTTGTATCCTGGAGTTGAGAGACACCGAGACAAACTCATCCTTGGAGGCCTGCTGGCGCTGCCGCGGCTCCTCTTCGTGAACCACCCTTGAAGGCCTGCTGGCGCTGCCGCGGCTCATCTTCGTGAACCATCCTTGAAGGCCTGCTGGCGCTGCCGCGGCTCATCTTCGTGAACCATCCTTGAAGGCCTGCTGGCGCTGCCGCGGCTCATCTTCGTGAACCATCCTTGGAGTCCTGCTGGCGCTGCCGCGGCTCATCTTCGTAAACCATCCTTGGAGTCCTGCTGGCGCTGCCACGGCTCATCTTTGTGAACCATCCTTGGAGTCCTGCTGGCGCTGCCGCGGCTCATCTTCGTGAACCATCCTTGGAGTCCTGCTGGCGCTGCCGCGGCTCATCTTCGTGAACCATCCGTGAAGGCCTGCTGGCGCTGCCGCGGCTCATCTTCGTGAACCATCCTCGAAGGCCTGCTGGCGCTGCCGCGGCCCCTACTAGAGAATCCTCCAGCTCGAGGATTGAGAGCTGTCCACCCGATTCCCCTGTACCCGACCGGTACCGAGACTGTCCCGCTACCCCCTTCCCACAGAGACTAGAATTGAAGGGATCTCAGTATCCTTTTCCTCCTGTATCGTTACAATAACCTGCCTAAGAATACTGATAAAAGTGTTGAGAACCTATCTTTGTGTGGCGTCCATCTGTGGGGGGGTAGTTGCTCGTCCGTACGATCTGAGGAAAGGACCCTCGCCAGGAGGCCTCTCCCCCTTGCTCGGCCGACCCTCAGGTTTCCCGTCTAACATGTAGCGAGCCAAGGATGTAACGGACTCGCTAAAGGGGGCAACATCATTGTAAATGAATTTTGATTCATATTCCGCCATGTATATGTTGGCTACTGTAGGTGCACACGAAGCCCACATGCTTACGCCCTTCGTCTGTTGATAGAGAGAGCCATTGAACTTGAAGGTATTTTCTGATAAGACTATTCTGAGACAATCAAGTATGAAAGCTTTTGGACAGTCTATTTTGTGTGCGTCTATGAACCAGGAAACAGCTGTAATTGCACCTGGTTGGGGAATATTAGAGTATAGGGCCTCTATGTCCATAGTAACCAGCCATTGATTCTCTGGATTGAATGATAATGATTCCACTACATTGATAATGTCCCTAGTGTCCTTGATGTGAGAGGGAGTTCTGGGGATGTGTGGCCTTAAGATGGTATCAATGTATTTAGATAACGGCTCAGTGATTGACCCAATGGTGGTAACTATGGGTCGGTAAGGTGGATCATGGCTGTTTTTATGGATTTTAGGGACCCCATATATTGCTGCCATTTTGGGTTGGTGGACATTCAAGAATTGCCATTCTTTTTCACAGATGATGTTGTCATTAAATGCTTTAGTGGTCAAAGTCAGGATAGCAGACTGGACTCTTTTCGTAGGGTCTTTTTTGATTGGAATGTAATGGTTAGTATTGTGCAGAGGTTACTCCATATTTAATATGTATTGATCAGTGTCTATAACTACTATACCTCCACCTTTGTCGCAGCATTTGATAGTAATTTCTTTGTTGATTTTAAGTGCTGATTTTTCTGAAGAAATTCATAAGATCTTGTTTATGTGAGAGGGTGCCCTAGAATGAGCTGATTTCATGTGAACAAAGGTCCTGAGCATAATTAGAGATATAAACAATTTTTATATAGAGTACAATGGCGACTATATACTTAACCTGTCCAGCCGGACCAGGGTTTTTATTTTGTTACAATCAAAGCAAATAAATGGAATACAACAAGTAGTTACTAGTATAGGGCACAAGCCTGTACCGAACTAGTGAGAGGGACATAAGAATAGAAGCAAGAATTAGAGCAGTTAACAGGCAAGAGAGAAAAAAGAGCAGACTGGACACTTTTGAATCAGTGTAAACAGTGTTCTCCACAGAGGACCAAACAATTAAATACACATTGGTTGCATGTATGTCCACTTAAAAGAGTCGACGTTTCGATCCATTGCTCAGATAGTTAAGGATCATCATCAGGACTGTCAAAGCAATAGATTTGCCTGAATAAATTAATAAGCCTGTTTGTGGGAGGAAAGGTTAAGTATATAGTCGCCATTGTACTCTATATAAAAATTGTTTATATCTCTAATTATGCTCAGGACCTTTGTTCACGTGAAATAATCAATACCCATGGTCCTTTGCTACCTTTTGGGTCCCCCTTGTTTTCTATAAAAAACTAGAATGAGCTGAGCTCTCAGCAGCTTTCAGAACCATCTCGTTATAGCTGTTCTATGATATAGCCATACCATATACTCTTAAGTGCATTATAATCCTCACGGTTAATGCTAACTTTGGTTTGGCTTTATCAAAACATGTCGGTGAAGGTGTCAAACACTTTGAAATACCACCCCCCCCCCCCACCGATTCTGGCAGCAGGGGTAGCATTCCACCCTTCTAGAGGGAGAAGACATGTACCCACTGGTATATCCGGTTAAAGTTTAAAAGAGCCGCAGCATCACAAAATGGATCCTGCTGCCACAGACACAAGTCTGATCTGCTGCTGGATGAAACTCCGGCAGGGGATGCTTGGACAGTAGGTTTCCTGTCCAGGGAGGTGCCAGCACCTCCCCAGACAGACTTTAGTGTATTGGGGCAGGGTGGGATGCATTCAGTGAATGCTTTTCAGACACTGCCTGGGGCACACGAGGTGCTCCATGCATTTACCATTTCAAACCGGTTGCTGGGGCACTCTGCCCCAGCTCTGGCGTGAAACTGGATAAAGGGAAAGGGGTGTAACCACCCCAACCCTGGCCCTCCCATAGGTGGAGCCATAGAGCTAGTCCATCCCCTAAACTTGGTTTAAGTTTAGGATCCCAGTCCCTAGGACTTTAGATTACCTTGGACGAAACTCTGATACATAAATCTTGGACCTTCGACATTCCATATTGTTGGACAGGCCCCGGAAGGGGGCTCGCTCCCTCCCCGTAGGACAGAGCCAGGACACCGACTCTCCAGAAACCACCCCCAGAAGTAACCCGTAACCCGTCCCACACGGGACGCCTGCCCCCGAACCTCTCCGTAACACCGGCCTGGGCCTCCACCAGCACCATCGCCCAGGCCCAGCCGCCATCTTGGACACTGCACCACGAGGCCGCGTGGCCTCAGCTCGACCCTAACCCTGGGCCTGGCCAGGCCCCGACAGCCCGGCACCACCATCCACCCGGGAGGTGAGCGGACCACTTGGCAGGTCAATGGGAGAAAGGAGTTTCGATGGCTCTCCCCCTCCAGGTGCCGATCGCCCCCGACCTCCCAGGGCGCTGGCTCCACCCCCCTGCTGGGTGTCTGGACTCCCTCATCCCGGACCTCCCGACCTCCAAGTGCGAGGGTCCGGACATCAAAGGGCGCCAGCCCTATAACTGGGGCAGCTCCAGAGCAGGAAGGCAGTTGTATCCTGGAGTCGAGAGACACCGTGAAGAACTCATCCTTGACAGACTGCTGGAGCTGCCGCAGCCCTGCCTTGTGAACTGTCGTCCTGCCTGCTGGCGCTGCCGCAGCCCTCTGCAACCTTCATCCTCGTCGGGACCTGCTGGCGCTGCCGCGGCCCGTTGCACCCACCATCTTCGTCGGGACCTGCTGGCGCTGCCGCGGCCCGTTGCAACCACCATCTTCGTCGGGACCTGCTGGCGCTGCCGCGGCCCGTTGCCGCCTACGATCTCCTCGGGACCTGCTGGCGCTGCCGCGGCTCGTTCTCCTAGAACGCCAAGCTCGAGGATTGTGAGCTAACCATCTTTTCATCGCCATTACCAGATTGGTAACCAGACTGTCCCGCTACCCCCTTTTCCCATCCCAGAGACGAGAATTGAGGGGACCCCTGAGTCCTGACCTCCTTGTACCATTCTACCGTACTTTAAGATTGCTTATAAAGAACGTTAAACCTTATCTTTGTGTGGTGTCCATCTGTGGGGGGGAAGTTACTTGTCTGTACGATCGCTGGAGACGGCTCTCCCCGGAGACCTCTCCCCTTGTCCTCGGCCGACCCTCCAGGTCCCGTCTAACATTGGTGGCCAGCGGCGCGATCCGAATCAACGCGTACCGTACAGAAAGTAACTCACCCCACGACTAAACCACAATGACAACCAAAGAGAGCGGATCCACAGAAAAATTCCAGATGGATAAATTGGAAGAGTACAGCCATCGAGAGTTAAAACAATTTTGCATCGAACTAGGCATTGCTACCACCGGTCTGAGCACGAAAGACGATTTCAAGCACGCCATCGAATCTTGGGCGGAAACCGGGGCCGTCAGACCCTCGGACCAAAACGTCGCAGCATCAGAGATCAACACCACTTCTCCCGAAGAACGGAGAGCGGGTCTCTCACAGGAAGAGATCCAAGAAAGAGAAAACACGAATTAGAGTTGGCGCGACTCAAGTTGGACGGTGAGCTAAAACTAGCGGAACAAAAACTGAACTTAGAACACTTACGGCTCCGAGAAGAGCGGGAAGAAAAGCAAAGACAGAGAGAACTCGAAGAAAAGAGACTGGCATACGAACACGAGCGCAAGCTAGCTGAAATAGAACTACGAAAACAAAACAAAGAACTAGGGGTGCCCGAGCGACCGCGCACCCCGGGCGCTACGGAACAAAAAGTCCACATCCCCAAGGACGTCGTCCGAGAATACTATCGGAACGACGACATACAACAGTGGTTCAAGGCCTATGAGATCGCCATGACCTCCCACCGGATCGATCGAAGTGACTGGGGAGCCGGTCTGTGGGGCAGGTTCGTCAATGAAGGCCGCGATGCCCTGCTACAGCTCCCGGACCATCAGATGATGTCCTATGATCACATGAAGGCCGCCCTCCTCACTCGTTATGGACTCACGCCCGAGATGTACCGCCAGAGGTTCCGCGACTGCACCCGGATCCCGGGTACAACTTGGGTGGAATATGTGAACTATTTTAGCCGAGCCTTCGAAGGGTGGATCAAAGGTAGCCGAGTCACCACCTACGAGCAACTCTTCAACCTCATTGTATGGGAGCACCTCTCCAACAACTGCTTCGTCGAGCTCAGGCAGCACCTCCTCGACAGTAAATTGACTGACCCTCGGCAGCTCGCCGCTGAGGCTGACCGATGGGAGAGCACCCGAGTGGCCCGGAGTGGGCCAACCGAGCAATACCGAAACAACCAAGGCCCTCATCGTCCCCGAGGAGGAGGAGGAGGCCAGGGCCGGGGCAGAGATGCCGCCCCGGCAGCTCCCGTCAACAACACCCCGCCCTCGGCTGGGCGGGGGAACCCCCCGATGCGCCCAGGGTTCCGAGCCAATGTCACGTGCCATCGGTGCCAGCGGGTCGGACACTATGCCAACGACCCGAACTGCCCCAAGAACCAAACTCCCGGGCCCCGCCAGGTCGCGGCCGCCGCCCTAGGAGGAGAACAAACTTCCGAAGAACACGAAGAATACGACCAGGAGCAGCCCGAGTGGGAACCTGCCGCCATGGTCCTGGCTTGCCTAGGGGGAAGAGACATGGTCCCGCGGGTCCCCCTACCCGCAAACACCAGAAAATACAGCCAGTGGGTGACCATCAACGGACGCAAGGCCGAAGCCCTGCGTGACACCGGAGCCAGTGTGACGGCCGTCCGCTGTCACCTGGTGACCCCAGAACAAATCCTGCCAAACGTCCTTTGCCCTGTCCGATCAGCTGACAATTCGGAGAGCCTATGTCGGATGGCCTGTGTCCCCTTTGAATGGGGAGGAGTGTCCGGCATGCTGAAGGTGACTGTCCGCGACGATGCCCCCGTGGACTGCCTCCTAGGAAATGACCTCGAGAGTTCCCCGTGGGCGGCCGTTGAGAGAAGAGAACACCTGGGGATGCTGGGCCTCCCGGACTGGGCGTGCGTAACAACCCGGTCCATGGCCGCCCGTGCCATCCCCAGACCCGAAGAGCCCGAATGGCCAGCACCTCCTCCCCCGATCACTCCAGAGGAAGACACCGGCTGCCCTGACCCCCCAGAACAAACCCCAGAAGAGCCCACTCAGCCTCAGGACCTTCCAGACCTGGCTCAGTGGCGCCAAGAGGGGGGGCCCACCCAAGAACAATTTCGGCAGGAGCAAAAGACCTCTCCCTCCCTCGAGGGACTCCGACAGCAAGCCCTCGCCCAGAGCGCGGTAGACACCGCCGGGGCGCACTGGATCTACTGGGACAACGATTTACTGTACAGCGAGCAAAGAATTGCGGAGTTGGGGGCCAGTCGGGTGCTGGTGGTACCCCTCCGTTTCAGAGACTTTCTTTTAAACTTGGCCCACGATGTCCCCCTGGCTGGGCACCTGGGGCAAGATAAAACCTACAACCGCCTGGTGACACACTTTTACTGGCCAAAGATGCGAAATGACGTTTCCAACCACTGCCGGGCCTGCCCCACCTGCCAAGCCAGCGGCAAGAGCGGCCGAAAACTCAAGGCACCCCTGCAACCATTCCCCGTTGTCACCACCCCGTTCGAACGAGTGGGAATAGACATTGTGGGGCCCCTGGACCCCCGAACAGCACAAGGGCACCGCTTCATCCTGGTCCTGGTGGACCACGCCACCCGTTATCCCGAGGCCATCCCCCTTCGAACAGTGACAGCACCAGTGGTAGGCCGAGCCTTGATGGGGATCTTCTCGCGAGTGGGCTTCCCCCGGGAGGTCGTCAGTGACCAGGGCACGAACTTTATTTCGAAATATATGAAATCCCTCTGGCAGCAGTGCGGAGTCACCTACCGTTTCACAACCCCCTATCACCCGCAAGGAAACGGACTGGTCGAGCGGTTCAACCGCACCCTCAAGGGAATGATTATGGGGCTGGAGGAGCCCCTACGCCGCCAGTGGGACGTGCTACTACCGTGCCTCCTCTTCGCCTACCGTGAAGTCCCCCAGAAGTCCCTCGGTTTCAGCCCCTTCGAGCTCCTGTACGGGCACCCTGTCCGAGGGCCCCTCAGCCTAGTGAAAGAAGAATGGGAGATGGCCCCCCTGAAAACCCCTCCGGATGTCTACAAGTACCTCCTGACCCTCCGCAACCAGACCAGGCGATTCAGGGAGATCGCTAAAGCCAACCTAGAGGCCAGTCAGGAGGACATGAAGAAATGGTACGATCAACATGCCTCCTCCATTGAGTTCGAACCTGGCCAACAAGTGTGGGTGATGTCCCCCACCGAACCCTGTGCCCTGCAAGATAAATGGACAGGACCCTTCAAGGTGGTCGAACGCAAGGGCCCTGTCACCTACCTCATCGACATGGAGTCCCCCCGAAACCCTCTCCGGGTCCTCCACGCCAATAGACTCAAACCACACTTTGTGCGCTCAGAGCTCAGCCTCCTGATGGCTACAGACAGTGGAGCGGAAGAAGACTCCGAGCCACTCCCTGACCTGCTGAGGGCCCGTGAGAGAGATGGTTCCGTGGATGGGGTCCGACTCTCCGATGCCCTGACCCCGGAGCAGCGTCACGGCTGTCGGGACCTCCTGTTGCAATTTGCAGACCTGTTTTCCCTCACCCCCGGGGTCACCCCCTGGTGCCTTCACGACGTGGATACTGGGGACAGTCCCCCTATTCGACACCGTGCCTACCGAGTCCCGGACCGGGTGCGCGCCTGCATCCAAGAAGAAGTCACCAAGATGCTCGCACTCGGGGTCATTGAGCCCTCAGACAGCCCCTGGGCCAGCCCAGTCGTACTGGTACCCAAAGCAGCCGCCCCGGGCACCACCCCCGAGCTCCGGTTCTGCGTCGACTACCGGGGTCTGAACGCTGTCACCCGAACCGACGCCCATCCTATCCCTTGAGCAGATGAACTGGTTGACCGCATGGGGGCTGCCCGCTACCTAAGCATCTTCGACCTGACAGCGGGCTACTGGCAGATCGGCCTCACCCCCAGGGCTCAAGAACGATCCGCTTTCTCCACCCCGGATGGGCACTACCAGTTCACCGTGATGCCCTTCGGCATGAAAAACGCTCCAGCCACTTTTCAAAGACTTGTGAACCAGGTATTGGCGGGCCTCGAAGACTTCAGCGCCGCCTACCTGGACGATATCGCAGTATACAGCAGCCACTGGTCAGACCACCTCCGCCACCTCCGAGAGGTCCTGCAGGCCCTTCAGCGAGCTGGCCTCACCATCAAGGCCAGCAAATGCCAAATCGGCCAAGGGTCCGTGACCAACCTTGGACACCAAGTGGGGAGCGGTCTGGTGGCCCCTCTCCAGCTCAAGATCGCTGCCATCCAGTCCTGGCAGCCCCCCGTCACCCAAACCGAGGTACGAGCCTTCTTGGGGCTCACCGGATACTATCGGAGATTTGTGAAGGACTATGGCAGCATTGTGGGGCCCCTCACGGAACTCACATCCAAAAAGCATCCCAAAATGGTCAACTAGACTCCAGACTGTCAAGCGGCCTTCGAGAAACTGAAGGCCGCCATGTGCACCGCCCCGGTGCTCCAGGCCCCCGACTACAGCCGCGAGTTCATAGTACAGACCGATGCCTCTGACCATGGCATTGGGGCCGTCCTCTCGCAACTCAACTCCGAGGGGGTCGATCAGCCAGTGGCCTTCATCAGCCGCCGCCTCCTGGCCAGAGAACAACGCTGGAGTACCATCGAGCGGGAGGCCTCCACAGTGGTGTGGGCCCTCAAGAAACTCCGGCCCTACCTCTTCGGTACCCACTTCCGGGTACAAACAGACCATCGCCCCCTGCAATGGTTAATGCAGATGCGGGGGGAGAATCCCAAACTACTACGATGGTCCATCTCCCTGCAAGGGATGGACTTCACTGTGGAGCATCGTCCTGGTCAAGATCACGCCAATGCGGATGGCCTGTCCCGCTTTTTCCGCCTCGACGGAGAGAGTCCCCAAGAGGATGGGTAACTCTCCCCGCCTTCAGCTGGGGGGGACGCATGTTGGACAGGCCCCGGAAGGGGGCTCGCTCCCTCCCCGCAGGACAGAGCCAGGACACCGACTCTCCAGAAACCACCCCCAGAAGTAACCCGTAACCCGTCCCACACGGGACGCCTGCCCCCGAACCTCTCCGTAACACCGGCCTGGGCCTCCACCAGCACCATCGCCCAGGCCCAGCCGCCATCTTGGACACTGCACCACGAGGCCGCGTGGCCTCAGCTCGACCCTAACCCTGGGCCTGGCCAGGCCCCGACAGCCCGGCACCACCATCCACCCGGGAGGTGAGCGGACCACTTGGCAGGTCAATGGGAGAAAGGAGTTTCGATGGCTCTCCCCCTCCAGGTGCCGATCGCCCCTGACCTCCCCGGGCGCTGGCTCCACCCCCCTGCTGGGTGTCTGGACTCCCTCATCCCGGACCTCCCGACCTCCAAGTGCGAGGGTCCGGACATCAAAGGGCGCCAGCCCTATAACTGGGGCAGCTCCAGAGCAGGAAGGCAGTTGTATCCTGGAGTCGAGAGACACCGTGAAGAACTCATCCTTGACGGACTGCTGGCGCTGCCGCAGCCCTGCCTTGTGAACTGTCGTCCTGCCTGCTGGCGCTGCCGCAGCCCTCTGCAACCTTCATCCTCGTCGGGACCTCCTGGCGCTGCCGCGGCCCGTTGCACCCACCATCTTCGTCGGGACCTGCTGGCGCTGCCGCGGCCCGTTGCAACCACCATCTTCGTCGGGACCTGCTGGCGCTGCCGCGGCCCGTTGCCGCCTACGATCTCCTCGGGACCTGCTGGCGCTGCCGCGGCCCGTTCTCCTAGAACGCCAAGCTCGAGGATTGTGAGCTAACCATCTTTTCATCGCCATTACCAGATTGGTAACCAGACTGTCCCGCTACCCCCTTTTCCCATCCCAGAGACGAGAATCGAGGGGACCCCTGAGTCCTGACCTCCTTGTACCATTCTACCGTACTTTAAGATTGCTTATAAAGAACGTTAAACCTTATCTTTGTGTGGTGTCCATCTGTGGGGGGGAAGTTACTTGTCTGTACGATCACTGGAGACGGCTCTCCCCGGAGACCTCTCCCCTTGTCCTCGGCCGACCCTCCAGGTCCCGTCTAACACATATCGACTGGAAGATGGAAGAATCTCCCTTGTGGTCAAGGAGTGACCACCCCGTTCAAACAGGCAACAAGATTTATCTTTGCCGGTCTGCATTTTCGAGGCTCCCGCCGGATCCCAAAGAATCTGCCACACAGGACATGGACTTCCAGACATCTCTGACGCTGACCCGAGCTTCCAGCAAAGCTGAGACCCGTAGCGGACACGAGAGACGTGGGACCGGAACTCCTAGACATCCTGCATTTTTGCAACTGCACCTACTTCCAGAGGTATCCCGAAGTTGTCCATTGGGGTATTTGAAGCCCCGCCCGAGCACCTTTTGCACCAAAGATCAGAGGCCGACACTCCACGAGTGGCCCATGGGCCCGCTTTGTGCCTTTCAGCTCGAGGCTCCTTCATGGTTCCTAGTCCGTTGGCTAGTGAGCCCCCACGATGGACAATCTTTACTTTCTTGAGTGTTCCTGGTTGCTCCAGACGTGCTCCCACTTCTCTCCAAAGGAGGAGTCCCTCATACCTTGCTGATCTGTATTGAAGCCAATCTCGACATCTTGCGTGGGTTGCTTTTGCCAAGGCTTGTTGGATCCAATCCAGATTCTTTCACTGCAGCACTCGACATCCTTTGTGGGACAGTTCAAATCCAGCCCCTGGTCGTCGTCAACACCTCCTGGTCCTCGTGGCTGAAGAGTCAAGCTTCACCTCTTTTACCTGAAAACACCCTACATCGGTTGGCATCTTCTCATCACCTTCCTGGTCACTGGCAAGTGACCCAGACTCTGTCCCTTCTGCTTTCAGGTTCTTCAGAACTCCGATCCACCCTTGGATCCACCCGGACACTTTTCCTCTGGTCGCCTGCAGCACTTCTTCGCAGCTCTCCATTGGAATCGACGACGAAACCCGACACTAAAAGGCACCTTTGCATCCGGCTTCCCTGGGTGAGGTAACACGAGTACTTCGGTGCTCCCGTGGGTCTTGACTCTCGAAGTGTTCTAGTCTAAAAGGGTTCCATCGTAGTTAACCTAGAAGTGTCCTTAATCTTTAAAATTGTAACTTGTTCGTTTTCCATAGAAAGTCAATGGTGATCCGCGGCTGTGTCCAGACACTGCACGTTTCCCCCGTGGGCCTCTTACGTCCTAACCTTGGCTTGTTCCTGGTTGCCCCTGCAGTCACACAGGTCCTAGACCAGCTTTCTAACTCTCACGTGGTTCTTATACCACTATTTTAGTATATGGTTTTTGAGGCCCCTAGAGTAAAACTTATACTGTGCAACTTATCGTATGCTAATTAAGTTCCTTGTATTGTACTTTTATCTCTGACCTACTAAAGAGTGCAGAGAGGTTGTGTTTAGAATTAAATACATATATATTTGATATATACCTTGTGTGGTGTACTTTCATTTGGTCATTCAAGAGATTATAGCTGGTAAAACAACTTGCTTAACTCGCCTCTAAGTCTTAGCCTGAAGGCTGCTCTCCACAGATACCACTAGGTTAGCTTTCTATAAAGGTTGACTTTAAACCTACCATCAGAAAGGGTTGTTTGGACTGGTGCAAGGTGCCCACTAGAATAGTGAAAATCATTTACCGGGCCAACTTCTTACAGTCAAGCCTTGAGAGGCTGCCCGTTGCTGCTGAAAGATGTGTGTATTGTTTCATATCAAGATATCGATGTCTCCAAATGACACCCAGGCCCATTGCCTCAAGGAAACCCCTCAGCTGACCTTGTCTCGTGGTACCCACCCGTTTGGGCCTCTACCCAGCATATCTAGCTCTGCGTATATTATATCGTTCATATCTCCTCCCAGGACCAGTCTGCCCTCCGGTAGCTTCAATAGTATGGAGCCCACTGTACACCAGGTGGAGAATAGACAGAGCAGAAATTGGGTCTGTTTCCCTCCAACATGCCACTTATTGCTGCATATATCCAAAAGTTAACAATCCACACATTGTATTCCACATTAGGGGATGCTTATTTGATCAGAATCCCTACACCCCTGGAACTGGAGGTGTATCCCGCAAGCGCCCTCAGAGTGTATCTGTATCGATCTAGAGCCTTGCAGTGGTTACCCCTGAGGTGTGTTTCCTGTAGGAGAACAACATTGGGAGCGTGGAGTTTGATATATTGTAGCACTGTCGATCTTTTCTATTTAGTGTTTAGGCCATTAACATTCCAGGACCATATCTTAATCGAAGATTGTGTTTGGCTATGGGTTGCCATCGAAATGTGTGCTCACTGTGGGAGTCTCCCTCTCCAGGTGGGCCCCTCCTGCTTCTTGTCCAATCTCACTCATTTTGCCTAGGTCTGAGCTAACGTACCTAACTATGAACTCACCCCCCAACTCTCCCATCTCCCACCCTGCTAGCCTGCTTTCAGATCTGCTTCCGCACTGCCAAGTCTTTCCTTCTGCTGTCACTCTCAGCCTCGCTGGAAAGAGCATCATTAATTTCAACTCTCTAGATCGCAGCTCCTAATTCACCGGGTCGAAACTCTTTCTCTGTCGCTGCACTTGGAGAGTAGAGTCCGGGAAGAACATGATCACTGTGTTTTCGAATGTCAGGTCTCCTTTCATTCTGGCGGTCTGGAGTATTGCATCCCTGTCTCTGTGGTTAAATATTCTGGTGATTATAGTAGATGGTGGGGGTCCAGGCCCTGAGAGAGGGTGCCGGTACTCTGAGCTCTCTCTATAGGGAAATATTTTGACAGGCGTGGGGTTTGCAGCTTATTAATGATAAGATCTTCGAGGAATAAGTCAACACTTTGTCCGTCTGCTCCTTCGGGTTTCCTCGTATGTTGTTCCTTCTTGCTCATCCCTCCAGGTCTTCCAGCCATGTGTGGCTTTCTGTGTTAGAGTGTACACCTGTTCCTCAAGTCTTTTGGTCTCAGACTGAAGCTGGCAATATTGGTTTCGGCGATGGAGACTTTTTCAGTTAGTTTTGAAAGGTCGCTCTGATGAGGGTCACCTCCACCGACACAGTCAATTTTTTGTTCTAGAGAGCCTTTGACATCAAGTATCGCTGCCATTATTGGGGTTAATGAAGGCTCTTCAACTTCCCCTTACTCTTCAACCGTCATGGCGGGTCGTGTGACCGCATACTTGTCCATTTTGTTGGACTGGATTGGGCCGCTTCTCTGGGTTTCCTCATCTTTCCGATTGTTGCCGTTTGACTTTCACCATGAGGGATCCGAGTCCCCAGTCATGGAGCTTCTTACCAGAAGCATCCTCTCACTCTTCATGGTCGGGAGGTCTTGCTTTGCTATTCTGTGGTGGTGATCGGGCAGCCCTGCCAGAAACCAACCCACAGACCACAGGCCCTTGCGGCCGTTCAAATTCTACGTTTAAGCCCTAGAGTGTTGTCTTGGCTTTCTACTCTGCTCCCGGTATGTTCCAATGTCCCTCCCTCTGGCCCTTTGTAAGTTGGGGGCCACCAGCAACGCCGCTTCGCACTATGGAACAAAGACAGCCATCGTACCACTCAGCCACTGGCCAGTGGTTGTTGGAAAGTGGGGGTCGTCTGTCTTCCTCCGCGCCCCTCTTATCGTCCGGGTCTGAGTGCCAGTCAGTGTGCCCTCTGGCGCTTCTCCTCACTACTTCTGTGTTTCTTCCGGTGCACTGCAGAATCTCATGAATCCAACTAGGGCCTCTTCTGTGGCTGCTGCGTGGTGTTCTGCCCTTCATTAAATCCCTTCAAACAAATATGGTGGGAAATCATGTGTGGCCTATCCCTCCTCGTCAGTGGGTGTATCTCGGTTCTGCCAGTAATAACCTACTCACTGTCGTTCTATCTCAAAGGGGGTCTGTGTCGCTGTTTTTTCTCATCTGAGCACCAGCTACCCTTGCCTCTTGGATACAGCCTGTAGCATGTAGGTCTTTGGGTCCCCCTCGCGCCATTCCAGTTGCTGCTGCCAGACGTCTTACCTGGGACTCTGGGATATTGCCTCCAGCCTCTGTTTCACCTCAGCACCTGTAGCTGGTAATCCCCACCGGAGGTGAAAGGTCCACACGCTTGCTTGCCTCCTCACCGGTGCCGCAATTTCCTATGGTTTTCTGACCTCACAGGCACTCAAGCTGCACCAGCCTTAGTGCGTGTTTTCGGTGCCGGCACAGGTCCGCTGCGTTTCCGATGGGCTCCGCCCCAGATCGAGGTAGCTGTCTGCGGTGAAACTCTGGTTCCCAGGGGCCTCCGGAACATCGATCGGGACGTCGGAGATTCACCTCTTCACTCGCCAACGTTCTCCAGCGAGGTTTCAACCTCCAGGAATCCGGCTATCAACGGATAATCACGGGCCTGGGTGGGAGCTCTGCTACTCTGCGGCTATCTTGGTCCGCGACCAAGCCACCGTTTTCCAATATTAGGATTTTAGTCTGGATTTTGGCTATCTACATAGGACAATTATGACTACCACTGTGAAAACATGCTTTTAGGTGCCAGTAATTTAGGACATTTTAAATATCCTACTTTTAAATACCATGCTTGCAGCCATGTGGATTACAAGGCCTACATAGGGGTTTAATAATATTTAAAAGGGCTTCATTATGACCCGTCAAAATGCAGTTTTGACACTGCTACAGTCGAGCTACAATGTTAAGCCTGAAGACTTGTCTGCAATGCCAATGTAGAGAATGGCACATAAGGAACTACAGTCCACCAGCGGCTTTTAACTTTCAGGCCGTGGATATATTTGGTACCATATACTAGGACCTTATAGACAAGTTAAATAAACCAGTTAGGATGATACCAATTCGACTATGTTTAAAGGGGAAACACAGGCACTTTACCACTGGTTAGCAGTGAAGGTATACTTGTATTGAGAGTTTTGTAAACCATGTACACAACTCTTGTGTATCAGAAAATACACATGGTTACCACCAATATATTGGTGGTTGTATACAACGGGAGGTTACAAATAATGTTAATCATTTCAAATGGTAGGTTACATATTTGAATATATTCATTAGGTTGATGATTACATAGCATATGGTAGTTGGTAGGTTTCAGAATTTTAGTTGAGATTCATTTTGCAGTTTATACGAGATTAGAAGGTGTTGTCCTTGTTGCCTTTGCGGCTGAGCCACTGCTTGTCTTCCGGTCGTTGCATCTTTACCCATCTTTCTGTGATGTTGTGTTAGACGGGAGCCTGAGTGATCACTTTGCTGGAGGTTAGTGAAATGAGAGGATTTTATTTACTGGGTGGTCTTGGGTGTCTTTCCAAGGGGTAGTGCTTAGACACATCTATTGAATATCGCTATAGGTGAATTTGTAGGAGACTCCAGAGGAAGAGAGTTCCAGATTCTGGGTGCATTTTCAGTTAAGTAGCATGCACAAGACTTTACTTTCTTGAATCTAGGCAGTCTGAATTGTAGCGTATATGTGCTCCGTGGCCTTGCTCTGTAATCTGAAGTCCCCATGTGAAGGGCTTTGCGTGCAATGCAGGCTGTCTTGACCAAACATCTTGCTTCAATCTGGAGCCGTTCTAGCTTAATAATTGAGGGGGGTTTATGTGGCTAGAGTCACATTTACAGAGATGAGCTAAGATCACACCAAGGTCTAAATTACATTAAGGGTCCTTCTCTGGGATAACAGGTTTAACCTTTTTGAGGCGCTTGAGGTTGTACGAGGCATTTCTCGTTCTCAATTGAGAGCATCAAGGAGCGAGGTCCAGACTGGGATTGGTGAGGAGATGCCTTGAGCGCATCAAGGAGCGAGGTCCAAACTTGGATTGGTGCGGAGATGCCTTGAGAGCATCAAGGAGCAAGGTCCAGGCTTGGATTGGTGAGGAGATGCCTTGAGAGCATCAAGGAGCAAGGTCCAGGCTTGGATTGGTGAGGAGATGCCTTAAGAGCATCATGGAGCGAGGTCCAGGCTTGGATTGGTGAGGAGATGCCTTGAGAGAATCAAGGAGCGAGGTCCAGACTTGGATTGGTGAGGAGCTGCCTTGAGAGCATCAAGGAGCGAGGTCCAGACTTGGATTGGTGAGGAGATGCCTTGAGAGCATCAAGGAGCGAGGTCCAGACTTGGATTGGTGTGGAGATGCCTTGAGCGCATCAAGGAGCGAGGTCCAGACTTGGATTGGTGAGGAGCTGCCTTGAGAGCATCAAGGAGCGAGGTCCAGACTTGGATTGGTGAGGAGATGCCTTGAGCGCATCAAGGAGCAAGGTCCAGACTTGGATTGGTGTGGAGATGCCTTGAGAGCATCAAGGAGCGAGGTCCAGACTTGGATTGGTGAGGAGATGCCTTGAGAGCATCAAGGAGCGAGGTCCAGACTTGGATTGGTGCGGAGATGCCTTGAGCGCATCAAGGAGCGAGGTCCAGACTTGGATTGGTGATAAGATGCCTTGAGAGCATCAAGGAGCGAGGTCCAGACTTGGATTGGTGTGGAGATGCCTTGAGAGCATCAAGGAGCGAGGTCCAAGCTTGGATTGGTGAGGAGATGCCTTGAGAGCATCAAGGAACGAGGTCCAGACTTGGATTGGTGGTGAGGAGATGCCTTGAGAGCATCAAGGAGTGAGGTCCAGACTTGGATTGGTGCGGAGATGCCTTGAGCGCATCAAGGAGCGAGGTCCAGACTTGGATTGGTGTGGAGATGCCTTGAGAGCATCAAGGAGCGAGGTCCAGACTTGGATTGGTGAGAAGATGCCTTGAGCGCATCAAGGAGCGAGGTCCAGACTTGAATTGGTGCGTAGATGCCTTGAGCGCATCAAGGAGCGAGGTCCAGACTTGGATTGGTGATAAGATGCCTTGAGCGCATCAAGGAGCGAGGTCCAGGCTTGGATTGGGGAGGAGATGCCTTGAAAGCATCAAGGAGCGAGGTCCAGACTTGGATTGGTGAGGAGATGCCTTGAGAGCATCAAGGAGCTAGGTCCAGACTTGGATTGGTGAGGAGATGCCTTGAGCGGATCAAGGAGCGAGGTCCAGACTTGGATTGGTGAGGAGATGCCTTGAGCGCATCAAGGAGCGAGGTCCAGACTGGGATTGGTGAGGAGATGCCTTGAAAGCATCAAGGAGCGAGGTCCAGGCCTGGATTGGTGATGAGATGCCTTGAGCGCATCAAGGAGCGAGGTCCAGACTTGGATTGGTGTGAAGATGCCTGAGAGCACCAAGGAGCGAGGTACAGACTTGGATTGGTGAGGAGATGCTTTGAGAGCATCAAGGAGAGAGGTCCAGGCTTGGATTGGGGAGGAGATGCCTTGAGAGCATCAAGGAGCAAGGTCCAGACTTGGATTGGTGTGGAGATGCCTTGAGAGCATCAAGGAGCGAGGTCCAGGCTTGGATTGGTGAGGAGATGCCTTGAGAGCATCAAGGTGCAAGGTCCAGACTTGGATTGGTGTGGAGATGCCTTGAGAGCATCAAGGAGCGAGGTCCAGACTTGGATTGGTGAGGAGATGCCTTGAGCACATCAAGGAGCAACGTCCAGACTTGGATTGGTGTGGAGATGCCTTGAGAGCATCAAGGAGCGAGGTCCAGGCTTGGATTGGTGAGGAGATGCCTTGAGAGCATCAAGGAGCGAGGTCCAGACTTGGATTGGTGTGGAGATGCCTTGAGAGCATCAAGGAGCGAGGTCCAGACTTGGATTGGTGAGGAGATGCCTTGAGCGCATCATGAAGCGAGGTCCAGACTTGGATTGGTGCGGAGATGCCTTGAGAGCATCAAGGAGCGAGGTCCAGACTTGGATTGGTGATGAGATGCCTTGAGAGCATCAAGGAGCGAGGTCCAGGCTTGGATTGGTGCGGAGATGCCTTGAACACATCAAGGAGCGAGGTCCAGACTTGGATTTGTGAGGAGATGCTTTGAGAGAATCAAGGAGCGAGGTCCAGACTTGGATTGGTGTGGAGAGGCCTTGAGAGCATCAAGGAGCGAGGTCCAGGCTTGGATTGGTGAGGAGATGCCTTGAGCGCATCAAGGAGCAAGGTCCAGGCTTGGATTGGTGCGGAGATGCCTTGAGAGAATCAAGGAGCGAGGTCCAGACTTGCATTGGTGAGGAGATGCCTTGAGCACATCAAGGAACGAGGTCCAGACTTGGATTGGTGAGGAGATGCCTTGAGAGCATCAAGGAGCGAGGTCCAGACTTGGATTGGTGTGGAGATGCCTTGAGAGCATCAAGGAGCGAGGTCCAGACTTGGATTGGTGAGGAGATGCCTTGAGCGCATCAAGGAGCGAGGTCCAGACTTGGATTGGTGAGGAGATGCCTTGAGAGCATCAAGGAGCGAGGTCCAGACTTGGATTGGTGAGGAGATGCCTTGAGCGCATCAAGGAGCGAGGTCCAGACTTGGATTGGTGAGGAGATGCCTTGAGCGCATCAAGGAGCGAGGTCCAGACTTGGATGGGTGAGGAGATGCCTTGAGCGCATCAAGGAGCGAGGTCCAGACTTGGATTGGTGAGGAGATGCCTTGTGGAGCGATTAGAAGAAATTCCATCTTCAGGGCAATTGAACTTTAGTTGATTGCTAGCTAGCCCATACTGTACCTCTTTTAGGGTTCAAATCAGGCAGAGAACATTCCTGAGAGAGATTTGTAGGTAGAACCGAGTGTAGTTTGCATACATGTGATATGTATGATGCAGGATCGCAGTTAGAGGCTCCATGGAAAGGTCGAAGAGGGTGGGTGGGAAAGACTTAGTCTTGGGGGACTCCTTAGGTTATTGAGTTGAATATGAGAGTGAGCCGAGTTTGATTTGTTTTGTGTGTTAGCTGAGGAACTAGATAAACCAGTTTAAAACGGTGCTGCCAATGCCCATACATGATTTTCAGGTGTTTGAGTGTGTTGTGGGTGACTGTGCTAACTCCAAGGAGAGTTCAAAGAGTAAGAGTAGGCATGAGCCCACTTTAACAAACATCCTGAAGATGTCATCAGTGACGTTGAGGATTGTGGTTTCTGTGCTGCGGCCTGCCATGAAGCTGGCCTGAAAGTAAGTCACGATAATCTGTGTGTTGACCGAATTGGACTAGTGTACACATTTCCAGAACCTTGGCCAGGAAGGATAGGTTGGTCACAGGACAGAGGTTGCTCAGATCTTTGGGTCTGCTCCTGATTTTTTGAGGAGCTCGGTGATCTGTCCTGTCTTTATACATTCTTGGATTGTTTATTGGGATAGTGAGGTGTTGATTGATTTTATCTAAACAGATGCAATGATGTGACGGAATATCTTGACCAAGGGTGAGGGAATGGGATAAGCCATGTGAGTCATTGAGTTTAGGTCTGACATGACTTTGATAAGTTTATAAGTTTATCTTCTGGGAGTGTCTTAAATTCATGCCATACTGCATTGTTCTTTCGGGGTAGGTATGGAGAGGGGTATCTGGTGGTTTCCCCAGTTTTGTTTTCCTGAATTAAATTTGGGTGTGTAGTCACTGCAGACCAGCTACTGTCAAGGTAGTCGAACATAATTTTTGCACTATTGTCAGCAAAACATTCTGTGAAAACCTCACTGTGCTCCACTGTGGCGGTTGAATTTAGGATGGAAAGGGGGTGTAATGGGGTTTGACTGATGTTGTAGAGTTGTTTGGGGTGGTTTTTAGCCTTGTCTTGCTGCAAGGATAAGAACGTGGATTTGCTTTGAAGACTGCTTTGAGGTTACCCTGGCTCTGAACGAATTGGCTGCATTACCTATTTTTTTTAACTTCAGGACAAGGTACTTGCAGGCACATGCATCATTGTTGGCTATTGCGATTTCCTATTTGCGATTTTTAAGGAATCGCAATTAAGAAATCGCAAAACCCTATGCATGAAGAAATCGCTGAACATTTTGCAATTTCTTAAAATTCCTTAATTATGACTCGCAAATTGCGAATCGCAATTAAGGAATACCTCCCCATTCATTCCTATGGGCCTAGAGGCCCATGGGACATGCCCTAAGGGCATGTGTGCGCACAACATGAAACTTTGAAAAATGCACAAAAGTGCATTTTTCAAAGCTTTCGCAAATTACCATGAGGATCAACCTCATGGTAATTTGCTCCCCCTAAGTGCGAAATCGCTATTTTTTTAAACTTTCATGCATTGCATTTAAGGAATCGCAAAATGTGATTCCTTAAATGCAATCGCAATTTGAGAATTCACAAATATTTGCGAATTCTCAAATTGCGAGGGCCTTCACCCTTCATGCATCCCAAAAGCTGATTTTGTGTTCGCAAACGGCCGATTTTTGCGATAAGCACTGTTTGCGATCGCAAAAAGCTTTGATGCATGTGCCTGTAAGTTACTTTCTCCTGTAATTGCTGCCAGTGACATTTTTCTCATATTGCTGGTAACCAATTCATTTCATTTATTCATTTGTATAGCTCCAGAGTTGACTCCCGAAGGAGTATCTCTGCGTTTCGAACGAGGAGCACAGTTAGAATGCAACTACAGCCTGAATCAACAGGAGAAGAAAATAGTCTTAAGCAGCTTCCTGAATTGGAAGTGAGTAGGGCACTGACGTAAATGTAGGGGGAGGTCATTCCAGTAGTCTTGCCCTCTTAATTCGGGGAACTTCTAACAAATGTTTAGAACACGAGCCGAGAGACCTAGAAGGACAGTAGTGCAAACATTTCTCTGCCAGATAGGAGGGGCCAAAATTAAAATGCGCTTTGTGAATGGTACAGCAGATTTAAAATGTTACCCTATGGCGTATCGGAAGCCAGTGAAGCTGAGCAAGAAGAGGGCGGGAAGCAGTCCTAGGGGGCACATTAGGGACTAGTTGTGCTGCCGTGTTCTGGACCACCTGTAGCCTGCTGATTGAGGTCTCACTCGCAGAGATCGGCAGACCATTACAGTAGTCCAACAGGCCTAGTATAAGTGCCTGAATCAGAGTCTTTCTGGTGGAATCAGGAAGAAGAGGAAATACTTGACAAAGAAGTCCCAGAGGGTGTTGAAACAGACACCAGCTGTCTGAGTAATATGCTCTTTCAGAGTGATGGTTTGATCCACGTGAATACCTATATTCTTAAAAGTGGATTTCAGGTCAGGAGGGGTGCCAAAATCAGGCGGTCACAACTCGGAATACTACAATAAAGTGGCCTCCCCAAAGAGCAAAATCATAGTTTTTCCGACATTACACTGGAGGAAATTACTCCTCATCCAGTGTGAGATAGCTCTCATTCCCAAGCAGAAGGCCAACTGCACCGACGTTGTAAATTCGTCAAAAGGGAAAAGCAGCTGAGTATCGTCAACATATGATATTGGAGTAAACCCATGGGTCCTCAGGAGGGTGGCCAAGGGAGCAACATAGATATTGAAAAGTGGGAGGCTCAAGCATGATCCCTGAGGCACCCTCTTGGACAATTCCAGATGTGCCGAACGATATGGGCCAAGATTGACAGTCTGACATCAACCGGATAGGAAACTCGACAACCATTAGAAGGCAGAGCTTCTTAAACCAATCTCCGGCAGTCTTCTGAGTATTATTTGGTGTGAAACTGTGTCGAACGCGGTAGATAGGTCCAACAGCACCAAAATCGTAGAGTGGCCTTTGTCTAGCAGGGCTGATTCGGTGCTGTACTTGGGCCTACAGCCAGACTGGAAGGATCAAGACAACCAGTAAGTTCCACATGGTTGGAGAGATGAGTGTTAATATGTCTCTCCAGCAGTTTACTCAGAAAGGGGAGCAACGAGATGGGCCGGAGATTGGCAGATCTGTCAAAGGGGCCTTGGTGTTTTCACGAATGGGCATTACCCGTGCTGCTTTCCATTATGCACGGACATGGCTGTCTATTAGTGAAAGGTTGAGCAGATATTCAATTGCGGGGAAAAGTTGGATGGCTAGAGAGGTGACGACTTTGGCTGGGATGGTGTCATGGGGAGACCCGGATTTAATTCTGTGGGTTAGAGTGATAACCTCTGCCGAGGTCAGCGGTGGAAAGCTTTCCAACATCTGAGAAGTAGCCGGTACAGGTAGATCCGCAACTGAGGGGGGCAGGTTATGGCTCTCTGACATTACAATTTTTTTTATAAATGTGTTCAATTTTCAGTGAGAAATATTGCGCGATATTATTGCATAGTGTTTTGTAAGTGCTTCGAGGTTTTCACAAGCCTTGGGATTGGTAAAAGACTGGAGGATACGATGTAGGGTATATGGGGCATTGCAAGCCATGTCCAATTGGGAGGCTTCTTTTATATTATTGTGCTATCTGGACAGAGCGCCAAGACGCCTACGGGTATATGTTGCGCTTTACAAATAGCAATAAATAAATAAATAAATAAATAAATAAATAAACTGGGTTTTATCGTTCTCGTCATGAGTCGTGCACCAGCACCTCTCATATTTCCTGCAAAGTTGTTTTTGCGCATGCAGCTGAGGGGAGAACCAGGCAGCTGCGTCCGTTTGAAGTGGTTTGGAAGATGTTTCAATGGTGCAAGATACTCAATTGTCTTGGAGAGTGCACCATTGTATTTCGCCAAGGCTTCTACTATATTATCTGATGTGGTAGTCTGAGGTCTTGAGAAGGAGGCTGGAAAGCTCTCCGGGTGACTTTCTGCCATTGTCTACAGATATGGTGGTTGGCCGGAGTTCGTCCCTTTAGGTCCCTTTGTCCCCGAATAGAGAATTCAATTAGCGCATGGTCGGCCGGACCAGGTGAGTTGGAAGGGGGGCTCACAATGGACCTTGGGAGAATTGGAAGAAATAATGTCGAGTGTGTGGCCCGCTATACGAGTAGGGCCTTCATTGATCTTAGATCAGAGCGCTTGCAGGAGTTTGACTCGTGCCGGAGCGAGCTGGCCCAAGGGAAACTCCCTAGACCAATCAGAACACTTTATTTTTAAACTGCAGCTCCCGCAAGCATCTCTCAAGGCTCTCGAGGACCGAACAGTCCAGATATGCAATTCTTTTTCAGCCTTAAGTTATCTTAAACTACTGAACGGATTAACATCAAATCACAAAAAGCACAATTTGCGGACCAAGGTCTAACTTCCTGACTGGTTTGGTGCAATCCCACTCAGCAATTTTTGCTGTGCCTGTCTTAAAGAAGTCTAGGGTAAATGCATGGGACACCCCCGTTTTTCTCGGCCCCTGCTAGATGGATCACCCCAAAACATTCTATGCGCAAACTAGTCAAAAAGGAGAACCATTTGGAAAGTTTCGTGGAGATTCATCAAACTGTCCCAAAGTTATTAGCAATACAAGAAATGCTTTTCCTATGGAACACCGGATCTAACTAAAATACCTTGTGTCATCCACCACAGGGTAATATATATATATATTTTTCCAATGAAAAAAACAAAGGTTATAGTATTGTTATAGTTCGGTGAAGTGTTCAGTTTTAAACTCTAAAAACTATTGACATTCACCATTAAAGTTATCTCAAGTATCTCTAACTTGCGCCCTAGCCCTAAGGTAACAATAACTCGTGCCCTTGCCATGTACAGTGATATTACCAATGTCAAAGAAGATGTAATATGTGATGTAATACCTAGGGTTGAGGAAAATTGAATTTTACATGGTCCAGGTATGTCCCCTATCGTGTACCCCAACGTTCAATGTATGTGCATGACATCCATGCATTTTCCCTCCATGGCCGAAAATGAAGACGCATATGCATTTGCGTCCAACGTTAACATGTCATCTACCAGATCCACCATGAATGAAACGATAATTCAGTCTTAAAACCTACCATGCCAATGTAATTACATGGTATACGTTTTAACATCGAGAAACACGCGTTTTCTGGCTCAGCCGAGCCAGGCCCTGATTTCTGACTTCGAACCACTTCTGTCTCTGAAAGTTGCAGTTTAGGTATGCATCCCTGACCTCTACCTTACTTCCTGTCCCGGCAAGCGGTGCCCGGCTCAGCCTGGCCTGCCTGCCAAGACAGTATTTTTCCTACAGTTATCTGTTCAGCCTCCGCGAAAACACATTCCAGTCTAGTGAAATAGGTAAACATATTCCCGGCTACAGAGCAAAGGGCCCGGCCTTCCTGTCTCCATGCAAGTAATTTAGTGCTCCCGTTGCCATAGTAGGCCCATGGCCCCGCGCATTGCACCAAGACACGTATGCACCCACTAGCATTCAGTGATGAATAGCCTCTGCCCGAGAGACCTTTTACTTTAGATAATACATCCTCCAAACACTAGATATCAGATATGCTATAGGTGCAGGTCGTTCTGACATCCCAGACTTCAGTCTCCTCTACTAGTGCTAAAGTCAGTCCCCCAGCTCTCCCCAGTTACACATCAATCTCACGTCAATCCTAGTTGCGCGCGCATCTGTGTTAAAGTTCCTGCTGACCCTGCAGATTTTCTCTATGCATCCACCCACCTATGACACTTCTGTGACGTCTACATCACACACCTCCGTGTACGCCTATTACACGCCTTCTTTTACGCCCATATGTTCTTATCTCTTCTTCTTTTCGCTTGTTACGCCTACTGTATTCAATACAACTGTACAGTTTTACTATATATATTGTGTGATGTTAATAAAATGTTGAATATCCCTTCCTGAACCTTAGTGGTGATGGAACCCGATGTCCATTGGCTCGAGCCACTTAATTAAAGCCCGTATGACTCAGATACCACGGACTCTGCCTCTCATTTTGTTGAGCTATCCTTTATTGTCATTTAATGTATAGAAAAATAGTCCTGGTAATTTTATTTACCACAGGGTAACTAGTAGTGCGTGGTGAGGGCGCGAGTTATAGTTGTCTCAGGCCACGAGTTACAGTTACTTGAGATAACTATAGCTGGTGAATTTCAGTAGTTTTTAGAGTTTAAAACTGGACATTTTACCTAACTAAATGATACTTTAACCTTTGTTTTACTGAATTTCTTTTTTTTTTTTCCCTCAACTTAAAGTAACACGGTCAGGATAGGCCACAGGGCCTGGCTCTGGGGACCCCAAGGCCTTTTTTTGTAAAAAGGAGGGGGCTGCGTTCTGTAAAAAGGAGGGGGCTGTTTGCCCTCTTTCCCAGAACTTATTTTGGCCCTGGGAACCCCATCCTTCAGGTCCACTAATTAAAGTTAAGAGGAAGGAGGACATGCAGTCCCCCTCACAGGCCAATTTCGGCCCCAGGGCCCCCCCCCCCCCCCAACCTCCTGGGCCCGGCACATATTTTATGGAGGTATCGGAGCACTTGCATAATCACAAACCACTTAAGGATCAGAGATGCCTTTTGCGACTGGCCCGAGATGGAAGACATGGCGCTTCAAGTCTGCACCTAACTTTGAAACGGCGGACCCTAAGTGTAACGAGTAAAAATGTAAATTGATACTTGTATAGCGCACTACTCACCCACAAGGGTCTCAAGGCGCTTGTACGAATACCGCTGTGGAACCCATCCTGGCTTTCCCTGTGAGGCGTCCACTCCTGGGCACCCCAAAGGTGGAGGCCAGGCATCCTTAGCGTTGTGGGGGCCGTTGTGGAGATTAAGCAAGCTATTGCCCAGAGTTGCAGAGTGGGACTCCATGATTGGAATAGGCACCGAGGCGAGAATTATCAGGTCCGTGGAATTTTGAGCCCAAGACCCGCCGAGGCGGGGAATTGAACCTGGTCCCGGGCTAGACCTCTGCATCAGGGTCTGCCGCTCTAACCATTGAGCCACACTTCTCCACTCGAGGAGGCCACGACCACAAATTCTCTGTTAAGAACGAGCCCAGGCCCGAATCCCTTGGAGGAGGTGCGCAGTCATCCATCAGTTACAGCCCAAGATGTATCAATAAAGGGACCATTACAAGACCAGTTTATGTGAAGGAACGTGCGTTACCACCCAAGAGGATTTGGACATACTTGCCCCGGTGACCGAACAAAGTATCTTGTTTTGAACATCATGGGATTGTGACAAGATTCTCCCTAGTCCAATCACCTGAAAATCAGTTCAAAAGTGTTGTCCTGATGAAGGTGGCAGCTACTTAATTCCACCAAAACATGCGTTGACCAACTTGCCAGGAACATTAACAAAACAACACCAAAGCGGTTGTAAATTGCCATTTACTCAGCCCAATATCCCTGTGTCATTGGTGTATGTTAGAAAAATACTCCGGTTCCCCCATGGTATTTTGATGTGTGAATCTTGAGATGAGTGAGATTGCTTTTCGTTTGTGAGTGTGGTATGAGAGGTGAGTCTGTTTGGATCTGAGGATAGTTGATGGGGGGCGATTTGTTTCTCTGCGAGATTGAATGATGAGGAGCAGATTCATGTGTCTACTGATCTATTTTATTTGTAAATATAATTATTTTTAGATTTGCTCAACATGTTTGTGCTGTTATTTGTACCAACATCTATGCTATGATGATAGTTAATTTGCAACAAAAGATGATGAATAAAATCATATATTTTTGCACATATGACTATGGTGAGATTGATTTGTGGGGACTCCCCGTTTTGAGCCTTTAGCTGGCCACTAGTCAAATTAATATAGGTCTGACAGGAGCATTTGTATATGATTTTTCAAGGCTTTTCTCCCCCTGACTCCTGGACCTCAAAGTATGTTAAGGGGGTAACCTTTTTCAGATAATTCAGGAGTGGGTCACTTGGCCACACTCCCCAAGACACCGGGGACCCCATCCCTCCCATGCCCAGCACATTTTTAGGGGGCAATTGGGGCACAGTGCCCCTCTTCTCAGGCCTTTTTTTGCCACGGGGATCATATTCCCCGGGGTTCTTCAACATTATTTAAAGCAAAGGATGGCACGCGATCCCCCCTCCTTTCCAGGGCCTATTGTATCCCTAGGGTACCGATCCCCTGGGCCTTGCCACATACATGAAGGGTGAGGTGGACATGCAGCCCTCATCTGCGGGCTGATAATGACCCCAGGAATCCCATCTCCCAGGCTCCTTCTAGAAAGGGGAGGCATGCGGTCCCCCTCCCTGGGTTGGTTTCGGCACTGGGAAGCCTATTCCCTGTGGTCCAGCATAACGTTTAGGGGAAGGGGGCACGCAGCCTCCCTTCTCGGACCGCTTTGAGCAACAGAGACCACATCCCTTAGGGCCTCATTCTTTTTTTTTTTTAATCTTTTTATTGAATTTAAGACCAAACAGCGGCAAACAAGGTCACATTTCATTGTTTTTCATGTATACAGCAGATCTTACAGAGGGTCCAATGTTACATCAGCATCGTGGCAAAGGATAAATAAATCATAACCATTAGTCGTCAACCTCAAGTACCTGTCTCCTAGTCTGGGGGGGTTCGCAGATGTTACCTCTGTATTCCTTCCAATTGTCCCATATTTCCCCCCATTTACGGGGGCACCCTTGGGCTACATACACCGTCTTCTCTTGTAACATGCACCAGTCCATATCTCGTTTCCATTCAGAGAAACGTGGTGGCGTGGCTGCCCCCCAGAGTCTTGCAATTTTACGCTTAGCCACCAATTGGCCGAGCGTTACCCAGAGCCTGCCTCTAGCTGGTAAGTCCGTTGGCTCCCATATGTTTAGAATGCATTGTTTCACCTCCGGGCGCAACTCCTTCCCCCAAAGAACCTGCATACAGCGCACCACCTTCACCCAATAGGCCTGCAACACTGGGCACTCCCACAGCATATGGAAGAAAGAGCCAGTCATTTCGCACCCCCTTCTACATTCATCACTCTCGCCTCTGCCCATCCTTTTTAGCCGCGTGTTCGATATGTACACTCTATGCAGAATTTTAAGCTGGATGAGCCGCAGCCTAGACGAAATAGCCACCTCCTTAGGGGAGGCTAGCGCAAATCTCCACTCTCCCTAATTCATTTCTAGCCCATCAGCCTCCCACCGTCTCTTAAGGTCATGAAGCAGATCGGGAAGATTATTTATCAACTTCTTGTAGACGAGTGACTTTGCATGTTCCCGAATGTGCCCATCCAACAACCTATCTTCGAGGGGGGATGCTTGTGGGGGCACGGTGCCATGTGGGATGTTTTTCTGCAGTGAGTGACGGACTTGGAGGTATCAAAAGTACTCAGTGTCTGCTAGCTCATATGTCGTCTGTAGGGAGGGACTTGACTCCGTTAGAGTCCCATAAATCCCCTCTCCGGTAGATACCGATAAGGCCCCAGTTCCGGAACCCCTTCGTACGGCCCAAGAGGCCAAGCCGTTCCGAAACCCAGAGAGGAGTGGCCAGGGTGAGCCTATTGTGCCAACCCATGTGTCGTTGAACGATGTGACACAACTGCACTGTGTGGAGAGTCGGCCCAGTAAGCGCATGCTTGCCTGGACGTGAGTACAGCGCTGCTTCATAGTTTCCCCCCGGCAGGAGCCCCCTATCCATGCCATATCCAGGGTCGTTACCGTCGCAATATGTGCCCTAGTTAATAGCCGATAAGTGTGCGGCCCAATAGTACCTACGTATGTCAGGCAGGGCAATCCCTCCGTTGTACCACCCCAGTGTCAGCTTCTGCAGAGCTATTATGGGTGTGCCGGACCACAGAGGTGTCTCTGCGCCGCTTCAACAGCCTTGAAATATGAGGAGGGAATTAGGTCAGGGTAGTTCTGCAGGGTGTAAAGAAATCGGGGTAGCGCCATCATTTTAAATAGTGCTGCCCGGCCCAACAGGGAGACCGGGTGCTTCTGCCAGGCAGCGGAGTCGCGCTTAAGCCTCGTGAGGGGCGGGAGCAAGTTTTTATCATACATGGCGGTCTTGTCTTTTGATACAAAGATGCCCAAATACATGAAGCCCTCTGTGACCACCCTTATGGGACAGTCATGTGGAAGTATGGGGGTGGCACCACTGAGGACGTATAATAGGGATTTTCTTCAGTTGATGCTGGAGCTGGAGTTCTTGCCAAAGCTTGTAAAAATATCCAAAGCCATGATCAAAGACTTCCGGGGCCTCGAGAGATAGAGGAGGATGTCGTCTGCGTACAGGGAGATCCTGTCCTTCCAGCCTTCAGCCCATCATAGTCCTTTAAGGGAGACATCCTGCCTGATCCAGGTGACCAGAGGCTCAAGGGAAAGGGCAAACAGAAGGGGCGAGAGTGCGCACCCCTGGCGGGTCCCCCTCTCCAAGGTGAAGGCCTCTGAGACCTTGTTGTTCACAACCACAAGGCAAGTGGCTTGGAATAAAGGAGCCGCACCCAAGAGATGAAACTGGGGCCAAAGCCCAGTTTGCGAAGGACCGCCATCATGTAGGCCCATTCGAGGGTATCGAAGGCCATTGTAGTGTCGAGCGACACCACCACTGTAGTAGTAGTACATTTTATTGTATATAGTTAATTAAAACCTTTACAATATTGTTCATATAAAAGAAGCAACTTGTACTTTAAAACTAAAGTATACAAACTAGAGATACATTAAAATAGAGAAATTTTCTAAAATGTCTGTGTACATAGTGATTTTGCAGTTGTACTTGCACTTCTCAAAGTCGAATTCGGACCTTTGCCGTCCTTTACCTCAGTGTTCATGATTAGCTGAAGTGCCTTTTGGCAAAATCCAGCTGTCTGCAGTTTGTAGCTGTTCAGGGCCAGCATGACGGCCGGGCGGCATGATCTAATTTGAGAAAGTCGAAAAACATGAAGTAGGTAATAACGTCTCAAATTTGTTAAAGATGGGCAAATACACAATATGTGCATCAAGGATGCTTCCATTTCCCCACATAGTCTACAAACGGGTGTCGGCCATGTTTGCTTCCATGCAGGTGTGTGATTTTTTAATATGGTGGTTCCCAGCCATAATTTTAAAAGTATTTTTTGAGCAGCTGGGGATATATGATTGACTAAATATGGTTGTGACTCCGGCTTCCCAGATGTGGCCAACACAGTCCATCCATGCTTTTTGTTTGCTGTGGCAGCTTTGTCTGCTGTCCATGATATTTGCTTTGCTGCTGTGTTAGTCTCTTTTTTGAACGCCACAAATGATTGATTTGTGTTCCATGCCTTTTCCATATTAAGGCTCGGGACGGCGTTCTCCCATACCATTTTCCATGAGTTTTTTGTCTTTTTCTGGTTGTTTATCTCAGTCCAACAATGGCCCATAAGGGTGTCCTCTTCAGCAGCTCTTAATTTCCAGTATGTTTTTAATATGGCTGCTTGTCTGATTTGGTGCTGGTTTAGTAGACCGAATTCCAAGCGGATCTGGGATTGAGATACGAACCTCGGAATATGAAAGATGTATTTGAACAACTCTGATTGTTCTGTGTTCAAAAAGTTAGCATCTTTTCCCTTATACAACTCCGATCCATACGTGAGAGATGGGAGAAATTTTGCAGATATTATCTTCAACAAAAGCGAATTGGATGGACAATTCATTTTTCTTTTTAACAAATTTAGGGCGAAGCGTAGTTTGATAGCCTGTGCCTTTCTATAAGACTGATGATCTTTCAGCAACCACCTAGCATCGACTACAACTCCCAAGTATTTGTACGTGGAGGTCTGCCCTAATGTGTTGCCTGCAATTTGCCATTTAAAGGATTTCCTCCCTGGCCGAGTGGCAAAACAGGCAATCTTCATTTTTTTATAATTAATTTGGAGCCCTTGTGCATAGATGTAATCGTTGAGCTTTGTGATGGAACGTTGAAGGCCCAACGGGGTCTGACTACAGAGTACGATGTCATTTGCGTACTGTATGCTCCTGATTTTGTGGTTGGCTAGCTTTGGTGGATCACTTTCTGTTTCAACAATGCACTTGTCCAGGTCCGCTGTGAAAATATTAAATATTAAAGAGTGTTGGTGCCAATACACAGCCCTGTTTGAGGCCAACATGGGTGAAGATTTTACCTGTCGTTCTATCTCCGTTGGCTAGTTTTATTCTAACCCAGGTATTTGAGTATAGGTTTATTATGGCCAACAGCAGCTTTGTTGTTATTCCCCAGTTGGCATTCGTTTGCCATAGTGCCTCCCTCGGAACTGTGTCGAACGCTGCTTTGAGGTCTACAAAGCATGTGTACAGTTTCGCTGAGTTTTCCCTACTTTTTTCCACCATGAGATTTAGCGCCAGCAGGTTGCATGATGTACTGGTTCCTGGCCTGAATCCTGTCTGCGTGATCGGCAGAATCTTATTCGCACGCACCCAATCTTCCAGGTCCCTCAGAAGATTTGAGGCATATATTTTGGCCTCGACATCTATGAGTGCAATAAGGCGGTAATTGCCTGGGTCGGACCTTGAGCCTGCCTTAAAAATAGGATGAAAAATGCTACCTCTCCATGACTCGAGGTAAGAGCTAATGCCATCGGGCTTGAGCTTGTAGAGCTCAATCGGGAGGCCGTTCGGCCGAAGCGCCTTCCCAGGACGGAGATCCCTGATGGCGCGTTCAACCTCTGCTGCAGAGAGCGGCGCTTCCAGGAGATCGCGTTCCACGTCGGTGAGGGCAGGCATCCTAAGGTCAGCTAGTAGTGCGTCTGAGTCTTCTTCCGGCCTGTCAAACCCCCTGCTATAGACAGCCCGATAATGACGAGCAAATTTTGTGAGCACAGAGCCATCCAGTGTACGGATTTCAGTCACTACCTTGCTAGCCTGTTATTTTTTGTCCAGCCATGCCAGGAGCTTACCCGCCTTGTCTCCCTGGTCATATATCTTGCCCTCCCTGGTGGCAGCCATCTTCTTCGCTGTATCCAACACCATCACCTGATACTCCGCTGTTTTGAGGGACAGCTGGTGACGCGTCCCGGGCGCATCCTAGTGGGCTATAAGATCTTTGCTAAGATGCTGGTGGAACGATTGGCGCCGGTTGTCCCTCATTTAATTCACACTGACCAAAACGGGTTTGTACCAGCGAGATCTATGTCCTTGAATCTCAGGAGATACTTCAGAGTGGCAGCTGAGTCAATGAGGGACTGGCCTAGGGCAGGGTGCCTGATATTAGACCTAGAGAAGGCATTCAATTACCTGGAGTGGGGTTACCTATTGACTGTCCTGATGTGCTATGAGCTTGACCCCGAATTTTTACAAATGGTTGATCTTTTATACAAGAACCCCGTAGTACTAGTGCGCCTGGGTCCGTACATCTCGGAGGCGGTGGTGGTGGGCCGGGGCACCCGACAGGGATGTCCCCTGTCCCCGCTGCTGTTTGCGCTGGCTATAGAACCCCTGGCTGCGGCCATCCAGCAGACACTCGGCAATGGCATTCCGCTGTGAGATGTAGTCCATCAGGTATCGCTTTATGCCGACGATCTGCTGGTGTTCGTGAAGGATGTGGGATGCATACCAGACCAACTGGCCCAGCTGCTACGCACGTTTGTGAATGTCACGGGGCTCTGAGAATATGCGGGTAAATCCTGCCTTTACGCATTCAGTGAAGGGTCCGCAGACCCGGGATACCACCTCGACGCATACAAGTCCAATAGAAAGCGGACACCTTCCGGTATCTGGGAATCCAATAACTACACCCGACCGATCCATTTGACGGGAATCTTGGTAGGGCGGTTGCAGCGCTCAGGTCTCAGATGCGCTTTTGGGCCACGCTCCTGCTGACGACAACGGGCAGAGGGGCCCTCGCCAAAATGATCATGCTTCCCCGTCTCCTGTACTACTTTGCCAACTTACCTCTGTTCATCCCCGCTTCCTTTTTTCCATGCTCAACAAGCTGCTGCGGGATTTTATCTGGGGCACCTCCAGGCACAGGCTGGCATTAGCGAAACTCTTCCTCCCAAAAGATAAAGGGGGACTGGCTGCTCCCTGTTTTGAGCACTACTACCTAGCTGTGCAGTTCCAATGGATTGCCCGCTGGTTGGCGGATAGAGGCAGGGAAGACACGGCTACGGCAATGCCGTCATACTCCCTAGCACGCATAACCAGGCTTTTCCACCCGATAGCACCGGTGGAGCACCCTACCCCGCTTCTGCTGGTGGTGGCATATAAGTGCTACTGAAGATCCTTGCGTCTCACACATAGTACGGTTCCATACACGCCTGCTATACCTTTGGAGGGCTCTCCTGGCGGTGAAGGGGTGCTCACATCCCACATGCTTACGGAGTGGCGGGAGACTGACATCCAGAAGCTTGGCGATCTATACAGAGATGGGACACTTGTGGAGTACGAGACGCTGGTGTCGGAGGAGGGGCTACCCATGGGGGGTTCTTAATGCATCGTTCGCTGATAGCGAAACTGTGCAACAGAGCCTGAACAACATTTGACTATGCAGTACTCCATGTCATGGGAAGGGGCAAGCACTTGATTTGCTGGTTTGCAGCATCGCTGTGGACGAATGCAGCGATCAACTTGGGGCGCCTTAGAGGCAAGTGGGAGCTAGATCTGGGACGGCCACTAAGTCAAGTCAAGTCAAGTCAGAGAATTTATATAGCGCACTACATACCCAGAGGGTCTCAAGGCGCTTAGGGAGGGGAGGAGGATTACTTGTCAAATATCCACGTTTTAAGTTGCTTTCTAAAAGCTAGGTGGTTCTGGGTAAGACGAAGGTAGGTGGGGAGTGAATTCCATGTTTTAGCTGCCAGGTATGAGAAGGATCTGCCTCCCATGGTGGTCTTGTTGATGCGGGGTACCGTGGCGAGGGCTTGGCTGGAAGAACGTAGTTGGCGGGAGGGGGTGTAGAATGACAGTCGTGAGTTGAGGCATTCTGGTCCGATGTCGTAGAGTGATTTGTGTGCGTGGGTTAGCAGTCGGAAAGTGATCCTCTTATTGACGGGTAGCCAGTGGAGGTCTTTCAGGTGGCCAGAGATGTGTTCGTTACGCGGGATGTCTAATATGATCCTGGCTGAGGCGTTTTGGATTCGTTGGAGTTTCTTCTGGAGTTTAGCGGTAGTACCTGCATAGAGGGTGTTTCCGTAGTCCAGTCGGCTCGTGACCAGAGCATGGGTGATTGTTTTTCTGGTTTCGGTGGGGATCCAGCGGAATGTTTTTTTGAGCATGCGGAGGATGTTGAAGCAGGATGAGGATACGGCGTTGACTTGTCTGTTCATTGAGAGTGAAGAGTCCAGGATAACGCCTAGGTTCCGTGCGTGGTCCGTCGGGATGGGTGCTTTTCCAAGGGCTTCCGGCCACCAAGAGTCGTCCCATGCAGAGGGGGATGTACCTAAGATGAGGACTTCTGTTTTATCTGAGTTCAGTTTCAGACGGCTTTGTTTCATCCATTCGGCAACTTCTTTCATTCCTTCGTGTAGGTTTGTTTTGGCGGTGCTGGGGTCATTGGTGAGAGAAAGGATCAGTAGGGTGTCATCCGCGTAGGAGATGATGTTGAGGTTGTGTTGTCGAGCGATGGCCGCAAGGGGGCTCATGTATACGTTGAAGAGGGTGGGACTGAGTGAGGATCCTTGTGGTACGCCACAGATGACTTCAGTGGCCTCGGACTTGAATGGTGGAAGGCGGACTCTCTGGGTTCTTCCGGTGAGGAACGAGGTGATCCATTCAAGTGCTTTTCCTTGTATTCCGATGTTTCTGAGGCGTTGTAAAAGGGTGCTGTGGCAGACTGTGTCGAAGGCTGCAGAGAGATCGAGGAGGATGAGGGCGACTGTGTCTCCATTGTCCAGTAGAGTTCGAATGTCGTCTGTTGCTGCGATGAGGGCGGTCTCAGTGCTGTGTTTTGCTCGGAAGCCAGATTGTGAGGGGTCGAGGGATTTGTTGGCTTCGAGGAAAGCGGCGAGTTGGTTGTTGACAGCTTTCTCGATGACTTTGGCTGGGAAAGGAAGGAGCGATATGGGGCGGTAATTTTTGAGTTCGGTTGGGTCCGCTGTGGGTTTTTTCAGAAGGGCGGTGAGTTCAGCGTGTTTCCAGCTATCCGGGAAGGTGGCGGAGTTGAAGGAGCAGTTGATGACGTCTCGGAGGTGCGGTGCTATGACGGAGTCTACTTTGTTGAAGATGTGGTGAGGACATGGGTCTGTGGGGGATCCTGAGTGGATAGAGTTCATCAGGCGGATGGTGTCCTCAGTGGAGATTGGGTTCCAGTCGTTAAGAGTGTTCGAGGGGGGAGAATGTTCAGCGTATGGTTGGGTGGGTTGGTCTCCGGGTTGGTTGTCGAAGCTGTTGTGGATGTCCGCAATTTTGTTGTGGAAGAATAAAGCCAGGGAGTCGCAGAGGGCTTGCGAAGGGGTGATGTCGTTGGAGTTGGCCGAGGGGTTGGTGAATTCCTTGACGATGTTGAAAAGTTCCTTGCTGTTGTGGGCGTTGTTGTCTAGTCGATCCTTGAATGCTGTTTTCTTGGCCTTTCGGATTAGTTGGTGGTGTGTGCGGGTGGCGTTTTTGAAGGCGTCCTTGGTGCTAGTGGTTGGGTCTTTTTTCCAGGCCTTTTCAAGGGAGCGGCAGAGTTTCTTGGACTTCTTAAGATCATCGTTGAACCATGAGGCCTTCTTGCTGCCAGGTTTGCGTTGACGTTTTTTCAGTGGTGCTAGGATGTCGGCGGTGTTGGATAACCATAAGGTGAAGTTGGCGGCGGCTTGATCAGGGTTAGAAGAGTGGGCTGGGGTGTTTAGAAGGAGCGATGAGGAGATCTGGTCGATGGTGATTTTGTTCCAGTTTCTTTGCAGAGTTGGTTGGAGGTGGTTGATGGGTTTCGGCTTGTTGTAGGTGAAGTGAACGCAGCTGTGGTCAGTCCAGAGGAGATCCGTAGTGTGGCTGAAGGAGACATGATTGCTGGAGGTGAAGATGGGGTCGAGTGTGTGACCTGCGATGTGGGTAGGGGAAGTGACCAGTTGTTTAAGTCCAAGGTTGGCGAGGTTGTCCAAGAGGGTGGTGGTGTTGCGGTCGTTGTTCTTTTCAAGGTGAAAGTTGAGGTCTCCCAGAAGGATGTAATCATTGGAGGGGAGCGCGTGTGGCGTGATGAAGTCCTTAAAAGTCCAGTGCGCATTCCCAGAAACATGCAATTCCGCCAGATGAAACATTTCATTGTCCACAGGGCTTACCTGACGCCTGAATTGATCAACAAATACTTCTGCCGCACGGATGCGTTCTGCCCCAGATGTAATGAGATGGGGCGGGATACTTGCACACACTGTGGAGTTGCCCTCGACTGGGCACTTACTGGAGCGCCATTAGCGAGCTGCTAAGAAGATGCACAAACCGCACTATACCCTTTGACTGGCCCGAGTATATTTTGCACCATTTCAGGAGACCCCCCAAAGACAAGGTGTCGTCCTGCTTCCTGGACTTGGGGCTGGTGGTGGCGAAGCGCCTCCTCACGAGGAGGTGGAAGACGCGGGACCCGCCATGTACATGGTCGTGGACTTCCTCCCTCCAGGAGTGGGCCCGGGCAGAGTGGACCGCCATATGTACGGAGGAGACGTTGGGGCTCCGGAAGGAACCTATGGCGGAGCGATGGAAGCTCATGCTTACTACACTGCACCAGTTGGCTGGGGAGGGAGATGCAAGTGGCACGGAGGGGGCAGGGGACGCGCATGAGGATGGGAGCATACCACAGGTCATTCTCCTGCCGAGGTAATTCGCTATGTACAGTTTTTGCTCCTACGAGGCACAAGGACAAACACGCAAGCGCAATCGAGGCCCGAGGACGCACGAATGCTCTGGGGTGGGTGCGGGGGGAGTTGAGGGCCCAGGAGGAGGGAGACCAAGAGGGGGGGTGTGGAAGGAGGATTTGAGTATGAATGTGGTTTTTGCCGCTGCTTTTAAAGTTTTCTCTTTTGTTTCATGAAACGCATCATCTATTTGTAAGCCCAAGCAGGAGGCGTTCTCCTTGAATCATGCAGTTGTGCAAGTATCCAGCGGGCTGGTTATCTGGCACAGTCCCAGAGTATGCATTTGGACAAGAACATCATGGTTCAACCAACTCTGAGCAAATATTCCATGTCTTACTTGTTGCACGCCTTGACCATTGTACACATAGCATGATATCTTGTTGTGCTCTTGTTTGTATGGCTAATATGCCTATACCGTCGTGCCTGCATTGATGATGCCTCTACTGTGATATGTAACGTTATTTTGTGAAAATGCCAATAAAACAGATTTCACAGGAGACCGCTCTTTTTTTTTTTGCTACAGATCCTCCGAGGATTTGGGGTAATTTTTTGTTGTTGACTTTTTTGGCTCCAGGCAGGGTACCTCTGGGACCCAACCACCAGGTTTAGGGTGTGAGGGTATTCCTACCCTGTCCCTTTGTGTCTTTTTTTTCTTCTGACTCAGGACTGAGTCCCAAGAAGTCTGCAGCCACACATCCTGGTTGAGGTGGCAGTCATCAGATATCCGTTTGAGATCTTTTGGGATCTGCGGAGCATTCACTGTTCAAAAACAACACCAAAACACTAAAAGATCTAGATCTAGCTTTTTGCCAAATTTGGTGTAAAACTGTTTAGCGGTTTAGGCTGTAGCTGTATCTAAAGATCCTATGGGAAAATGAATGTGGAAAAATCACTTTGGGACCCCCCCTTGCTTGACGGATCACCCCAAAATTTTCCATGCACAAACTAGGCAACAAAGAGCCTCATCAAACTGCGCCAAACTACCCAGTGGCGACCACAACTGGATAATATATGAATTTTTTTTTTTTTTTACAGTAAACCGGATCCCAGGAAGATCTGCTGTCTGTTAATCAAAAACATAGAATGAGCGGGCCTCATTCAAAAATAAGCCCCATTGAATGGGCCATGCAGGGCAACTGTTTTTCTTTGGGTGGGAGCGGGAAGCTTTGCTCACTCCCACCCATTTTGAGGCCCCGGGCATCTCATCCCTGGGCTAGTATACTTATTTATGGGTTCAAGAGTAGTACGAGAGGGAGCCCCTCAATAATGGTTCAATTAAATCACATCCAGCCACGACAATCTGGAAAATCTCCTTCTAGTGAATGGCAGGTACGCCCAGTACTCTTGAACCTTATTGTGAATACACTAGAGAACTCTTGGACTTTTTTCACCAAGTATACATGGCCCTGATGAAGTTACTCTGAAAGGAACGAAAAGCGTTGGCTGATACCTAATCTCTTTTTTACAAAGAAGAATAAAAGACTTTGACTTCTTTCCTGGTGCACCTTCCATGATCAAAAACTGTTCTTGTCTGGATTCTAGTGGAGCCCAACTGCGGCGGGTTCCGGAAGCGATTTGCACCAGGGGACTCTTTTAATTGTGTAATAGGGATATATATGCTGAACCTGTGGTCAGCCTCGGTTTGGAGTATTTTGACCTTACAGGACTCTTGACGTTCCTCTTACGGCTTGGCAACACACTATTTGGTTTAATGGCGCCCTTCCTAATTCAATGACACCAGTCCATTTAGGCCCTTTATCTATTGAGGGGTCCCGTGGCCCGTTTTGGCTGGGTATACCCCACACACACGTTATCTTAACGCTGCAACACTTGCAGAACTTTGGGCCCAACATACTTCGTTGGTTCGCATACATTGAGCTGTTATACAGTATATAGCTCGCAACTTTCAGGGAGGACCGCCTGGTGTTGCTGCACAACCAGCGGGTGCTGCTGGTGTAACAATCAGTCCCTTGATGGTTAATTCTGTTATGGGCAAACGTCTTCAGAATAAAGATGACTTTCCTTATTGGCTTGCTGAAAAATTAGGACAGCTTGAAGCCGTATTTCCTAGGATTCTATTAGTTTACCAAAATACTCCTGAAGTGGCTGATTGTAACATCTGGGGCAAGTGTGTGCAGTTGTGTATTCGATGTGCTTCGGCACCCCTTCCATGACTGTACTTCCTTCTGCGATCAAGCGTGTTCCAGATGAGCACGGGGCAGAGGCCGCTGTAGAATTAGGGATGCATCTGGTGGGAGTGTTCGACGTGGTTGCCGATATGATTCTTGCCAATGTCCAGGGCGATGCGGTGAGCTTTCTAGTAGCAAATCGCTTGGAGGCTGTACCGAATGCTGATAAACCACGCAAATTACCAAAAATTATTGCAAAGGCTTATAAAACCGTAGGCCGCAATAGTTTGGGAAATAAGCTTTTTACAAAGTCAGAGGCTCTGTCTCTAAATCAACCAAACGCCCAACCTGACAAGGAGGGGCGACCTTTCTTTCCTGAAAAAAATTGAAAAAAGGGACAAAAACAACAGAAGCAGGGTTCACGTGCTAGTTCACCAATCCTGGAATCTTCTGAGCACACTTATGTCTTGCACGATCGCACGAAAATGAAGTCACCTGACAGTTTTCAAGTCCCTGAAAAACAATCTCCTCATTCTTTACAGGGCACTTCAAAATCACACATGTTGAAGGTGGAGAGAGGCAGGATCTGTGCAAAAGCCAACCTACACCCCAGAGTCGTGAGCAACCTCGGCAGTCTGAAGTCAAAAGAAAGCCAGAGGATTTAGCTTGTTTTCGAAAACCCTTTCAAAAGAATAAGGTTGCTGCATTGACTGCACATTATGCCTCAGACGGTGAGAACGTGTCTTCTGAATTGGACTTGGGCAGTGACTCTGCTCGACAGCGCAGCGGAGGTAACGCTAATTCGGGAAGCTCTGTGTCCCAATCTGGATGCAATTGCAACTTAGGATTTTGTGACTATTGAGACAGCTGACACCCAGGTTCCCCCCTCGGTTAGCCTCTATGAGGTGACTTTTCTAATTGAAGGTAATATATGTCGTATAATCTATGCGGTTTTCTGGGAAAATCTAACCTCCACTTATGACATGTGTTAGGGGAGCAGGATTGGCCTCCACCTTTTGTGTTAGCAGCGTCCCGAGGGGAAGATGTGATACTCCCAAGTTTTTCATGTCATGTCTCTGAGAAGGTCGCGAAAGAGTATGCAGCTGACTAGGCTGCTGCCTTAGCCCCAGCTGTGTATCGAATCAGGTGGGATGGGATTCAGATTACCCGCATCATGTAATTCCTTTACGCTTGTTGGACTTGGCCCGTCTGGCAGGTCCACCCCTGAAGTTTTGTGCTTATTATATGTGACCGGGGGATGGTGATCCCCCTCCTGAGTGTGTGTGTGGTGAGAGAGACCTGCTGCCATAGGAATGCATGGGGGGATGTATGTGGCTCTGGTAGTTCCTGATGCGTGGGGCGTGCCGGGCCGTGTTTGGTATGTGTGCGCTCGTGAGGTTGAATGCTACAAGACGATGTATGCGGCATGCGTGTGGCTAGAAGGGAAGTGCCGCTTCTAGACCTTGGTGTGTGTGTGCAGTAGGTGTGCTGGCGCATGATTGGCTGAAGCCGGCTGGGCCTCCCCCACCCGGCTGGCCCCACCCCCCTGGGGTGCGTCCAGTGTCCCTAGCCTGGCCAGCACCAAGAAATTCCTTATAACCAGTTCCAGCTGGTTCTCTCCCTGCCTGCCCCTTTTGGAGACAAAGGGAGCTCCTGTATAAAAGGAGGGTGGGCCCTCTTCTCTCTCTCTTCTTCTTCCTGCTTGGGACCCTGCCAGGGTCGTGCTGCTGCTTGGGCTCAGGGAAGGGCGTGCCTCCCTGGGCCCTGCCCTGCTCCTGAACTGCTGAGGTCCCTTTTTCCCTTCTGAGAGCTGATGTGCTCCCCCTGAACTCCTGGACTTCTTATGGACCCTGCTTGCGATGGCCTTAGTGCCTGGTAGCGCTTTCCCGCTGTCCCGGCGCCTCGGGGCGCGTCATTCCCTCTCCTAGCGCTGGGGAGCGCTCCCTTGCTGTCCTAGCGCCTTGGGGCGCTCATGTGGGTTTCTAGCGCTGAGAGCGCTCTCCTCCACCAGCCGGAGCCCACCTGGCATTTGCCCCATTCGTGTGGGGGGCCCTAGCCCCCAGCGAGTGCCTACCTCGCTTGCCCCGTCCGTGCTACATTGATCGAGGGAGCCTACTCCTCTTATTTCCCCCCCCCCGAGTTCACCGCCGCAGCCCGGGACCCCGCGTGAGGCCCTCCCCTGGGCCGCGCTGGGATTGGCTGCTGGGCTGATGACGTCTCCCCGGGCCGCGCTCTGATTGGCCGGCGGCCCGGGGAGCCTTGAGAGACGACCGGAGAGAGCCGCGAAGGCAGGGGTCGGCGGGAGCCTACTCCGTGCCCCTGCGTCCCGCCAGGACCACTGCCGCTTCCCCCCCGGGGCCCCCCAGGAGCGAGAGGGTGCCCCGGAGAGCGAGAGGGACCGGCGGGCTCGCCGACCGGTGAGTGATGCCGGAGGGGAGGCGGGGCATCGGGCCACATTGCCGGTGGCCGCCCCTCCCCTCCCGCGTGAGCCCACATGTGCATAGAGGCCCGCAGGGCCCCCAGTGATGCCGGGTCCCCCGAGGGGGGCCCCGCCTGCCGCAACTTCCTCCCTGAGCCCCGCGAGGCTCCGTCCCGGCCCCTGGGTCCCCCATTGACGCCGGGCCCCCGAGGGGGATCCCGCTTGGCCATCCCTTGTCCCCTGAGCCCCGAGAGGCTCCATCTATTTTCCCTGAGCCCCGAGGAGGCTCCAACGTGCCCTTGCCCCTGAGCCCCGAGGAGGCTCCACCATGTGTCTCTGGCCCTCCGAGCCCGCGAGGCTCCGCCCGGTGTTCCTGAGCCCGAGAGGCTCCAGCTATAATCCCTGAGCCCCGAGAGGCTCCACCACGTGTCCCTATCCCCCCGAGCCTGCAAGGCGACATCCAAGCACCTCAGCGGCCCAGCACTTCGTGGGCCGCTGCCACGTTTAGGTTTGCCCTGGGCCCCTTTCAGCCCCCTCTGGACATCGAGACTCTAAGGCGCCCTTGCCCCAGGAAGGCCCTCTGGCCTATGGGGTGCTACTGACTAACATCAAAGTGATGCTGAGAATTATTATGTGTGGCCCTGCTGATGGGGGGCCTCCGTTGTGTTATGTACCTTGCCTCATGTATGTCTATGCTGGTTAGAGTGAGTTCTATTGCTAGTCCTATGAGACCCCGGGGTGTGACGTATTCTAATGCTAAGCTCCTGGTGATTATGTGTTCTAGTCCTAGTCCGAGGAAGCTCCCAGTTGTTATATGTTCTGAATGCCAACTCCATCATGTGCACCTACCTGGCAGTGGTCCCTTGGCCCTGCTCTGTACCTTTTCCCTGGTAACCCCTGCCGTGCCTTGAGCACATTGTAAAGTGTATGTTCCTATGTGTCCTTCCTAATACAAAGACTATTTTCATATATACTTTGTGTGGAGTTCTTTTTGTGGGAGGCCTGGGATGTTGCTGTTGGTGGGTGCGTGCGCAAATGCTTCACACATGTCCTCCGAGATAGGCCTGACTGCCCGCGCCGCGTTACCTAGAGGGCGAGCAGGGGTCGACTTTATATAGGGGTGGCGGTCTCTGACTGGCTGTGGCGCAAGCCCTGGCCGGCCGGGGGTCCCATTTCCTACAACGCTCTACACCACAACCACATACCCAATCAGGCGTGAGGCTAAGGCTTCCGTTTGTGATATTCTAACCCAATTGGAGCATCAGGGTGTGATTGAAATGTGTACATCACCGATGAATAATCCTCTCTTTACAGTATCAAAACCTGACGGTACATTTCGTTAGTATTGAGTTACAGAAATTTGAACAGTCACTGCCGCACCTTTGCGTTGCAAAACACACACAGCTCTGCGCTAGTGAACAATTTGGTTTGCAAAAAATACAAAACTACACTTGACAGTGGTAACGGATTCTACAGCCACAATCTGGCTCCTGAAAACTGTGACCTGACAGCATTCTCTCCCGTCGAAAAACAAAATTTTTACAAGAATGCCTAAGGGGTTAAGAATAGTCTGGGTCACTTGCAGCACGTATAGTGTCTTTGTTGAATGAAATAGACCCAGAGGAAATATCGTACGTCGATGATACATATCTGGCAGACGAGCTTCTGCCGTATCTTGAACAAGTCGACAGGATAATCTTGAACCTGACTGACTTCGGTTACAAATTCAATTTTGCAAAGTCAAATATTGCCTGTTTGGCAGTACTCTTTTTGGGCTATGAGCTCAACAATGAGGGCAAAGGCTTAGCTCCTCACTTCTTGGAGAAATGTACACATTTGTAACCCCCTTCCACACTGAAGAAGCTTCAGTCCTTGCTGGGATTCTTAAATTTGAGGAGAACTTACATTCCTGATTATGCCTGGTGTATCAAACCGCTTTATGCATTGAAGCAACCACAGTTCTCTTCTGCCAGCTGGCTTCTGGAACGTACCTCAATCCTACAATATTTGCAACTAACTACTTGTTCACACATGACGACACCACCAACCTGGTGATAGGTATCCTTCTAGGGGCAGTGGATTTCACATACTTGACTTTCAATGAAGGCAACACAATTACAATTGCATACAAATCACATTTACACACTGCAGCTGAAATGCATTTCTCTACGATTGCAAAAATAGTGACGGCAGTGCAAATGGCGATTCTAAAGGAAAGCTCACTGGGGCAAGGCAAACGCATTCTCATGGTCACTCCATTCCCTGCTTTGGAAGCAGTGACTAAGGCTAATGTTCCTAACTCCAAAGCTTTACATCCCCTTTTGATACAATGTGCTACTTCTTTGATGTCTTAGTCATTAGTGCATGGATGGCAAACAACTGCCTCAAATTAAACTCGGACAAGACGGAGGTGATGATATTTGGTAATCTCTCCCCTGGCTGGTCCCCCACTTGGTGGCCAGCTAAGCAGGGCTCACCTCCGTCCCCGCCACAAAGGTCATGAATCTGGGTGTTATGTTCGACAACAAGCTGTCATTTACACACCATGCCAACGCAGTTGTCTCTTCATCCTTCCATGTCATCTGGATGATAAAAAAACTTCTACCTTTTCTCCCAGTCAGGGCCAGCAGGACTCTCATTAGTACATTGGTTATGTCAAAAGGTTGACTATTGTAATGGTCTACTTACCAATTCTCAGGAAAGAGTCCTAAATAAGTTACAACTGGTGCAGAATGTAGCAGCCAAGATTCTGTCAGCACCCCAAGTTCAAACCAATATCCAAGGTAGTTCAACAGCTCCATTGGGTGCCCGTCAAGAGTAGAACCAAGTTCAAGGCCCTAGGCATTGCATATAAGGCAATCCATAACACAGGACCTGGGTTTCTGAAGAAAACTCTACGTTCCTATATGCCCAGCAGACCCTTGCACTCATCAGCAGCTAACCTGCTGATTGTCCCCCTCTTGGGGCGACAGAAGATTTACCTCTGCCACTACCAGACTATGGAACATGCCCCCCCTTCACATTAAGACCAGTCCCACCCTGCTTAATTCCGCAAACAATTAAAGACCTGGCTCTTCAACCAATAAGCCACCCACCCCTGGCCGTATCTCTGCCTTAGTCTGCAGTGCTGAGACACCTAAGGGTATTTGCACACTTTACAAGTTGCTTAAATAAATGTCACCTTTATTTTTGATCCTTCTCTTTAGATATAGGAGTGCTTACAGTATGAATTTGTTCATCCTCCTCCCTTGTCCCTGTTTCCTTTGCAGGACTACGCTTGCATCATTTACACCGCTGTCTCAGCTCAACTGGCCACAGTACCAAGCATGCTTATTCTGCGGCTTGCGCAATTTTTGCTGGTTCTATTGTTAATGGCAAGTTTAAGTCTTCCATAGTGCATACTCAAGCACTTGGTGACTGTACGGCACAATTGGCAGAGCTGCAAGCACTTGTACTTGCTCTCAAGTTTGCTGATCCTAATATAAATACTCTTATTGTATGCGATTCCTATTACTGTGTTCAGTCCTTTAACGACAACTTATTCTTTTGGTCGCAAAACTACTATCGGCATTCTAAAGGCAGCGTAATTAAGCATATAACGCTTCAGGTTCGAGTGGCAGATCTTAAACAACATCTGCTTCTCACACATGTGACACACACTCTTGGTCATCAATGTGTAGGAGCACATACTCTGGGTAATTCCTTGGCTGACGAAGCAGGCACGTCTACGTTAGCTGCTTGTTCAGTAGCAGCAGTTACAAGATTCAAATCAAAAATGGATAATGAGATTCTGGCAGCAGTTGCTGCTACATGGGAGGGAACAGGTTATCCTCAGGGTTTCCCTTCAAAATACTCTTATCACATAAGTCCCGAACAGGTTCCTTATGCTACTATTCCTAAAGTTGGGGATCAGCTGATTTCCAACATGGACCGCAGACCTTCATTGATCAAAGCCACGCATGAGGGCATTGCTTCTGCGCACGCTGGTGTGGCGCCTACAGCCTCTATACTACAGCAACGTTACTGGTGGCGTGGTTTATTTAAACAGACCCACAATTATGTCCTGTGTTGTGACATTTGCCAGCAAATTAAACCTTCCACGGTCACACGTCCACCACCGACGACCTGATTTTAATCAGCCAAACCCCAGTCGGCTTACAACACCTGCTCCATACTACGAACAACCACGCCTCTAAAAACGGGTTAGAAATCAACTTAGAAAAGTCAAAAATAATGGTGCTAAACCAGCGCAACCCAAAAAAGCGACTGAAATGGCAGCTGGGTGAGAGAGAACTTGAAGTCGTCCACGACTATAAATATCTAGGAATTATCTTTGATAAGAATGGGACATATGACCAACAAAAAGAGGTGATTCAGAGACGAGGAACCATCTTAGCAATCACCCTGAAAAATCTTAAAAGCAAAATAGCAGGACCAAACCTGCTCCCGCTGCTTGAAGTGCTTCGCGCAAAGCTGCTGCCCACGCTCACATACGGCAGCGAGGCCTTGCGAGGGTCGGACGAAGAAACCCTCAATAAAACGGTTGCTAAAGCTTTAAGAATAATCTTCAAGCTTCCTAAATACACCTCCCCAGCCCAACTACGCCTCGAATTTGGAATAGTAAACCAGAGAATAAGCAGGAAGGCCGCGTATGTAAAGAGCTGGTATAAAATAAAGAGTGCAGAGGCGGGCTCGCTGAACTCATTCCTATGGAAGGAAATCTCAAGGAAACATGCCTCACCGGCCAAAGACTACCTCCAATCAGGGATCAGCTTGTTAGCCCTGGAGAATATATGGGAGTCAGGACTCCCATTCAGGACCGTAAAAGACCTGGTGAATAAGTCAACAAAGCTCGTCTCCACCGCAAACGATAAAGAATGTCTAAATAAGAGGGCCCATAGCTGGTTCGTGATACAAAGCTATCCAAAATGCTCACCACAACCGTACTTCGGTACCAGCTTTTCCGGGCCTTTAAAAGAAGGCTTCTTGGCCCTGAGGATGGGCATCCTTCCTGTCAAACCACATTTGCCCCCCTGGAAACGTATATTCACATCTACACAATGCAGACTATGTGGCGAAACCAAAGAAGATATGCTGCATCTCCTATGCATATGTAAGTTCCTAGACCGGGAGAGGAGAGAACTGCTAAAACCGCATATAAATGAAATGCATATCCGGACGTGCAGACAGGCAGTGAAGGCGTGCTTCAGCTGGGCCAACGTTAAACTCACCTGCAGCTTCGTCCGCTACATGAAAACTGCCCAAATAATGCTTCTCGCCGCAGCCTGAGCACAGTTGCGCGCACCCAAGCTCTTTTATCCGGCAACTCTCTTTGACTCCCACTACCTTCCGACCCTGAGGCAGTCGTCCACGACCACACAATAGGCTATTAGAACTACGGACACTGGCGTCACCCCCAGACGGGGACTCACCCTTACTTCTTCCTTAAATTTTATACCTTCATCACAAACAAACTGTATGTAATTTTAACCAGAAAATTGGTCGATTTTAATGCATATCCATCACGTTGTTTTTTTAAGACAATATGAAATGATGTCACATATATGTATCCTTTTATACATTTTTTACTGATGTGTGTACTGCTAAGATTTTAATTAATCAAGCAATAAACTTACTTACTTACTTACTTACTTACGTCCACCACAAACACCGCAGTGTATTTCTAATAAACCATTTGGCTGTGTTTATCTTGATCACTGCAGTCCTATTTCTTCAGATTCTGCGTACAAATACATATTTGTTGCAGTAGATTCTTGCACTAGTTTCCTCTGGGTTTGGCCACAATGCAGTGCTGACGCTCGAAATGTCGTTAAGGATTTGCGTGTCTTTGTCGGGATGATTGCCAGTGGTACCTTCCACTCTGACCAAGGTCCAGCCTTCGCCTCTAAGGCGTACAAGGATGCGATGAAGTCAATGGTGGTACAGGTGCAGTTTTCATCCTCATACAGGCCTTAGGGCAATTCAATTGTGGAGCGAATGAACCATGACTTAAAGCAATCATTGACAGCTAGAGTCTTAGGTATTGGCAGGAACTGGCTGACCCATTTGCATGGAGTTTAATGTGCCCTTAATAATCTCCCTAGAAGATCTCTGGGTGGGCAGACCCCTTACGAAATGCTCTTTGGGATTCAGATGTTTGTTCCAGACCTTGATGGTGTAGACGTTGTGGCGGCTGCTGCAACATTTGACATAGATAATCATTCTGCTATGTTACAGGATCTACAAAAGACACGTGATGCCCTAGTGACTGAACAGTTACCATCTTCCGCTGATCGAGCTCTGCTGATTCCAGTCACCGGATTGCTTCCTAAAATTGTCGATCTGGTGCGTGAAAGAATTGAGAACAATAAAGAATTTGGTCCATCTTACAGAGCTCCTGTTTCAGTGCTTGGTTTGCAGGGTACCCGTACTGTCATTTTACCACCTCTTCCTGGTCGCAAAGACAACCACTACATCTCAGAAGACAATGTCAAGTTACACATTGTGGCCGATTCTGAATAGTGTCACGCCTGCTGTTTCCTGCAATGCAATCATATTGTCTCCACGTACATTGTCATCTTCTGTTTCAACTCCTGCAATTAATCAAACAGTGGTCACCATTATAGAGCTTCCCCCAGTTCGTCCATTTTTATCACCCATGGCTGTTTCGTTTGCATCCAATAAGGAGGATTCCACTCTTCCACCTTTGCTTCCATAGCCTACCGAGAGCTACTATGGTGACCATACCAACATCGGTTCTGGCTCTTCATCACCTGTGGCTGCTTCCCCATCCAAATTAGGTACTTGGTTTGCTTCATTTAAAAAGACTTACCCAGTCCCACCGTGGACTTACATCTGGTTGGTTCTCACCCTGATTTTCCTTTTCGTGTCCATTGGATTTATCACAGTTTTCTTTTTACTCATCAACGGCTATTATCTCCCTGAACGCTATGCTGCTAACTTGGTCGATGAAACTTTGGCCCCACACACCTCGCCACACCGCATGAAACGTGTCAAGTCCCTGGTGAACATTACCGCATTTCCCATTGAGGATGGCATTGTTTGGGACAAGGTAGCTTTAGCAGTCCAAGGTCCGACTGAGGTCCTTAAAGTTCTGTACGTGTTTTTGTGTCTCATTAGATGTGGTGACACATGACATTCATTCTGACGATTGGGATGTGCATGCAGTTCATGCATTATTTTCTGATTTAAGATATTATTCTGTATTTGATAAAGATTTGTATACGAATTCTGCCAATTATGGGGATCTTTATTGTTATCAACATTATGGGCATAATTATTTTACACAAAACAAATACACTAAGACCATTTTTAATTATTCACAATGGGAACATTGTCCGACTCCTTTAGAGGGGAGTTCTAAAACATTTAGAAATCAATTCACCTATTTCTCAGATTACAAAATAACTAATCCTAGTTCCTATTTTTTTAATTGCTACGGTCTTTAACTTCTAAATTTATGTTGACCCACACTAAATTACCTTTTTTCTGAGTCATCTAGGTCATGATTGGCTAGCGAGGGTTATGAACATTGGAAAGACACCATTGACTTGAAATCAATCTGGGGTTCTAAACCTTGGCAGGTTACTGGTACTGAAGCTTTGCATCGTTCCTGTCTCATCCCCTCTCAAATTTTGGTTTTAAATGATTCCATATACAGACAACTTGTTTTAAGCTTGCCACTGTAAAAAATGTAAATACACCATCCATTCCGTCTATGGCAGAATGTGGACATTGTCATAACCATGCCAATTGTGCAGTTGCAGCTTTTCAGGCCTTATTGCACAATGACACCTTTAATGTCTCTGATCCTGGTCACTGCGGTTGGTTGGTCTGGCAACAAAATACCAATGCGTGCCAGATGCGTTTCTATAACATTACAACGGGTTTTACACAGGCTAGGCCTGACCCTCGATTTCCCCTTGATTATTCCGTAACCCCCCATTCAGTGGGCAAATTATGCCAACAATGGTTGGGTCATTCCGCATTGTCATCTGTCAAGCAGCATCTTTCACTTTTATCACAAAACCTTGATTTGGATGATTTCATCTCTGGCCCAAGAAATCCAAGAGCCAAGAGATTTATGTATGCTGCTTACAATGAAGTTTGGAAACATTCTCAGATGGAGGCTGCATCACATCTGAGCCAAATTGATCAAGCAAACTTAGAAAAAGTACTTGCAGAAGTAGATAACAGCATTAACACCCTTTCTTCCCGTATTTACACGTTAGACAATATTGTATCATCTGTTTTTGACATTGTTCAAAGTGATGTCTGTGTTTTATCATGGTCAAAATCAACTACGATCAGTAATGCAATTTGCTTGGACTTTGCAAACTTTAAAGATGGGAAAAGTGCCTTGGAATTATTTGAATTCCACTGCTTTATTTTTGCAAACGTTTATGTCCATGAAAGATGCTGTTTACACACTCTTACATATTGAACAATTAGATCCCTTGCCGTTTTCAGTAGCGGAAACTGTTTCAGCTGTTTGGTTAATTCATGGTGTTATATCTTTACCTTTCTCACTTTTTCAATTTAAATTGTGCATGCAACATGTTCTTGTAGGCCGCTATGAACCACTGGGTAGTGGCTACCTACACAAATTATGGCCCCGCGTTTCACTTACCAAGGTCGGCAAGAGTGTAATGACGGATTTCTTAAAGGGGAGGATTGTGATTCTACAATGGGACACTTCTTGGTCTGGAAGCACATTAAATTACACGGCGCTTGTAATGCTTCGGTGCCCAAATTGTCGTGTTTTTAAAAGGCACTCCTGTGCCATCTAGAACTCCAGTTTTCTCTTTGCTTATGAATGGCAGGTATCTTATTTTGAATAGCCAGGATTGCTGTGCTTTGCGGGATGGAATCCCTTATTTAGTTAGTTTCCCAGCGTGTAACTTGCTGTAGCAATGTCCTTTTTCCAACCCCACACAGGAGTTTCAATAGCTCAACCTGGCCTTCCGTTCCCACTTTGAAGACGGAGTTCAACAAGTTGAGCAGGCTCAAAACCCTATTATCCCAAAAGGAGGTGCCCCGACTTCTACTCGCAAGACCTTCGTGTTACAGGTGTCCTGGACCTCAAGTGAGATACATCCCCTTCTAAATACTATCCTCCCACTACATTTTGAGGAGTTAATACACCAACTATTTGATGCATCTGAAACAACCGGCCTTGACAGTGTGGGATCCGGTCTTGTGACCTCATTCCAGACTGTTTTTGGTGTTATACCGGCTTTCATTCATTCTATTTTCTCCAGCACCTTCGGAGGGTTACCCTTAACCTTGGCGCCAGCTGCTGGAATATTGTTTCTTCTACGTAATGGCTGCACAGCTTGTGGCCCTGCAAATGCCAGCCCAGCTGCTGCTGTACCGTGATCGCCTTGCCCAGGCTTTCGGAGGCTTGCCGCTGGCAACTCTTGGCGTCATTTATGGCCTGACTTTTGGTTTTACTTACTTCACATGGGTTCAACCAGTCTTTAACTGTTGGAAATGTCCTTTCTCTTGGGTTATGGATATTTGCCTCTTAAACATGTACTGTACAATCCCTAATTGCGGCCAATTAATGGGTCCCTTAGAGGCGCATGCCGAGGCTTGTTCGGCGGATGGCCAAATGGCAAGTGCAGCGACGCTTGAAATACTGGGTGAATGGGATTTCTGTGCGGCTCCACACGACTTCCTGCAACAAAGTTTCTTCGAATATCATGAAAGCTTGCCAATAACATTGTGGACTGCTTCAGCTTATAACAAAGCGGTACAAAAGGGGGTGGCGATGGACGGAGCATCTGAATCAATCAAACACTCACACCCAGTCAAAAGATCTGGGTTTAATCCATCACTGTTCTTTAGCCCACTCTGCCACCCCAGTTCAGACATGGCTATATGCAAATCAGTCTGACCCTGTGCCTCATGGGAACAGTCCAGCCCGAACTGCCAAGCCATGTCTTCCCTGGACCGGATCTTTTGACTGGGTGTGAGTGTTTGATTGGTTCATATGCTCAGAAACCGGTCCTCGGAAGCTTGTTTCCGGTCCAGGGAAGGCATGGCTTGGCAGTTCGGTCGACATTGCTAAATGTTGCTGCTATGCTGCTGCTATTGCGCATGTTACCATTATTATTTAGTTATTGCAACACTCTGTGCCTCGAATGCAAGGTTAGGTTGTTTTTCTCGTTTTCAGTATTTCTAGAAGTTTAGTATGAACAAGAAATGCAAGGTCGAACAACAGTACATATTGTTTTTCGGTTCTGGTCATTCCATATTACCTAGACATAACATGTGACGCAGCTGCAGAGCTGAGAAATTCATGCTTTGATATCGCAATGTTTCATGTTTTTCTAACACACTTGGAGAGAGCAGTTTCGTGAGGGGAGCTCTGCTGCGCATATGATGTAACCTATACATCAATCCTTTCAGGTAGGGGGTTTGCTGACAAAGCATAGAGAGCTTCCTTTATATGAAAATAAAGTTCTTCTTAGCAAGGGGAGGGTGAATAGGCCTCATTATTCAGCCTTTTACATACAGTCTTTACAAAATGACTACTCCATTTGTATTCTAAGGTATTGTAACAATGCTAACTTTGCTAAGTTTATGCATTTTTCTGCTCGCACTGGCTCGCATCCTGTATTGCAGAGAGCGATAGTTAAAATAAGCATTTTGAACAATTTCAGTAACTCTGACAATTCCCTTGTGTGGACAAGTACGAGTGAGTGAGCAAAAAAGTGTTCTTGCTCCTGCGATTCCTGGGAGAGTCGGGAGTTCTTATGTTCTGGGTATCTCCTTGATATTGGTAGGAGACCGAATGAGACACTATAGCTAGTCAGTTTGTGTCACGGAGCGCCTGAACCTGCCCTTGAAGAGGAAGAAAACTGTGATTTAATACCCCCTTACATCTCCTCTGTTTTCTACTTACAGTCACCGCAGGATCTAGCGAGTCCGGACTGTAGCGGTCCCTTTAATCCAGCACCTTCCCCCGTCCATGTGACTGGATCACAAGACCCAATGGGAAGGCCGGAGGAGGAGGAAGAACGCCGTATAAGCAGCCCGGCAGCCCAGCAGTGTGTCGCTTACTTTTGGAACCAGGACTGCCTAACGTCTAGTGAAGCAAGAACCGGACCGAAGGAAGGAGACCCCGGCACGAGTCCCGAAAGAGAGTCCGACACCGCGGGACCAGCATCCGACGACAGGAGCCATCTTGACACCAGGAGCCATTCCGACACCAAGAACCATCCCGACGCCAGTGGAAGGGAGCCGGACCCCATCCGGTACCGCCAGAACTCCAGCCACACTCCAGGAGGAAGAGTGTGGCTCCCTGAGGTACGGGCCCGAATCAGGGGGTGGTGGAGGAAAGGGGATGCAGGTGCTAGGCCCCCTGAGGAGGAATGGGTTTAAAGATGTGCTAAAGAGCCCCTATGCACGTTTCACTACCCGTGGTGACGGTTCATGTGTCACTCACTCCCACCCTATACCGTTTGAGTTGTGTACCCAGAATCCAAGCGTGACCACCATTTATTTTTTATCTTTTACTCTCCATGACGGCTGTCCTCACCTCACCTTGGGGCAGAAGGAGGGATCCAGGAAGCCCTGTATTATCGCTATCCTGAAGCAAGGCAAAGACTGTCACGCCATAATTTATTGGGTTATGCCCCAAGAGAGTTGGAAATAAAGACCTCTCACTTACCTCTCCTATATTGGCTCCTCGTGGTTTTCTACACGTGGTGTCAGAAGTGGGATAAGGTGTCCATTTGACTACACAACATGGAGAACCTCATCCAACAGCTAATTGCAGGACAAGAAAAGCTCAAGTGTGCCTTGGAGAAGCATATGTCCTCAGCTCAAGCTGACCAGGAACTCTTTAGTACGTCCTTTAATCAGCAATTAGAAAGCCTGTACAAATCTTCTGATAGACAGGATGACTTCGCTAGACAATTACCCCCATGTCCATATCCTCATACCCCTTTCCCCACCGTTGCATTACAGAAGTACACTGAGGGGGAAGACCCAGATTCGTTCTAGCTCAACTATGAACGCGTGGCCAGAGCATCAGGCTGGCCTGAGAATAAATGGCCTTTTTGTTTAGCCCCCTATTGACTGGTGAGGCGCAGGCAGCTTACCAAACGGCTACTCTCCCAGGCACTTCTACGTATACGGAAGTTAAGGAAATTATTTGAGACCACCTGGGGCTTGATGGCGAAGTCTACAGAGCACGCTTCAGGAAGGAAAGGGGCAAACCAGGGGATACGCCAAAGACATTATTCCACAAACTGCAGCCGATAAGTCGTTAAGTGGTGGAGGCCTTACCCTACCATACCCAGAAGTGGCTAAAACAACATACTGGACTCACTGTAGAGCAAACGGTAGAAATGGCTACAACCTATTCCCGGGCTCAACCTAAAACACCTATTTGGGAGGGAGAGCACAAAACTCGTGCTATCACAGGTAAGACCGACAAGAAGGCTGTCAGACCCTTTATGGAAGTCGCCAAAATACGACCCCCTCCTAAACTCAAGACCACTTCAACTACAGAGCCACAATGCTTTGAGTGGGGTACCTGGGGACATCTAGCCCGCCTGTGTGCACAGAAAAAGACTAGCGAAGAACCCATGGACGTCAGCTATTTGCGCCAGCATGTCATGTACACCGAAGAACCAGGCACTGGGTATTATGTAAGTCTTGTTATTGATGGGGTTTATGTAAAAGCACTTCTTGACTCTGGTTGCAGACAATCTGTCATACAAAACTCTCTAGTCAAACCCGAGGACATACTACCTCACCGATAATAGCCATTAGGTGTGTGCATGGGGACATCAAATCGTATTCCGCTGCCCAAGTTAGAGTAAGGCTATCTGATGGAAGAGTCCTAATGATTATCGTGGGGGTATTACCCAACTTACCTGAAAGGCCTATTTTAGGGAAAGACCACCCTGAATTTATGGAGATACTGATGAATCCAGTATTTATCACCCAAGTACCTTGGCAGGGAGATAAACATTTCAGGTATGCCCATAAAACCGACCCTCCTCTCCAAGCAGCCTGGCAACAAGCATCCTTACCCATCACCACCTACCCAGCCTTTATAAAAGAGAATGATCTCCTTTATAGGAAAGGAAACCCTAATGGCCCAAAACAGTTACTCGTACCTCAAACATTCAGGGAACAAGTCATGTTCTTCGCTCATTGCCATCTATTTGCAGGCCACACACGAGCTCAGAAAATAAGTGAAACCTTCCTCAAACACTTTTATTGGCCAGGAATTTACACACACTTCTCTCACTACTGCCAAGAGTGTGAAGTGTGCCAATGTCGGAATCCGTACCAGCCTCCGGCTGTTCCCCTACCACCCTAACCAATCATCAGGAAACCATTCAAGGGTATTGGTATGGACCTTATCGGACCACTACCCCCCTCTTAAAAAGGTAATCAATACACCCTAGTCATTATTGATTACACTACAAGATATCCCGAAGCTTTTCCCCTGAGAATACCAAACACCGCTACCATCAGTGAGAAATTGATGGAACTATTTTCATGTGTAGGTTTGCCCCGTGAGATCCTCATGGATCAGGGCACTCCATTTGTTTCAAGGGTAATGGGGCAAGTGTGTAAAACCTTATTACGATACAATCAAGCTCATGTTAAAGAAAATGATGAAAGCAGAGGGACCAGACTGGGATGCTCTGCTACCCTTGGCCTTGTTCGTTATCCGCTACCAGAAACAGAGCAGTCTGGGTTGTTCTCCGTTTGTACTCTTGTATGGAAGACAGCCCCACACCCTCCTTGAAATGACCAAGGAAGCATGGGAAAAGTAAACACCTGAAGAGAATCAGACTTTCCTTGATTATTTGAGAGGGTTAAAGTCTCAGTTGTCCAAATTAAGAGAGTTCACTCATAGCAACCTTCAGAAAGCCCAGAGACGACAGAAGGTGTTCTACGACAAGGGCAAGAAATGGCGTAATCTCCAGGTACAGGATTGGGTTTTGGTCCTCTTACCATCCTCTCTGCCCAAAGGTTGCGCGGAATGGAAAGGCCCATACGAGGTGATAGAAAAAATAGGTCTAACAACTTGCCGTTTACGCCTCTCCAAAAATAAGACACAGATTTTTCACATTAACCTGCTTAAAAAATGGCTAGGTCCTCCCCCTAAAACCAATATGTTGGTAAAACCGGAACACCAAACATCATCCACCACCTTGCCCCTCCTAGACATAAATGAAACCCTCCAGGAAGGACAGAGAGAGTCACTACAAACCATGCTCTCATCCTTTTCCCACACCTTTTCTGGTCTACCCGGGCATACACACTTGTTCGAACATACCATCCCCTCTACCCCGGGAAATGTCATAAGGCAAAGACCTAACCGTATCCCTGTAGCCCGACAAACTGCCATAGAAGAGGAGATACAAAACATGTTAGCCTCCGGTATCATACGCCACTCCAAAAGCGACTGGTCTTCCCCGGTGGTCCTCGTGCTGAAGCCTGATGGGAGTGTGAGGTTTTGTATAGATTTCAGAGCTGTGAACTCCATCACTCATTTTGACTCCTATCCACTTCCCAGGGTAGATGAGTTGATTGAACAACTAGGGGAAGCCAAATATATCACTACTTTAGATGTGACTAAAGGTTATTGGCAAGTACCTCTGTCCCCTCAAGACCAACACAAAACTGCCTTTTCCACTCTCTCAGGCTTATATGAATTTACAGTTCTCCATTTTGGGCTACACGGGGCACCCACTACTTTCCAGCACTTACTGGATGTGATACTGAGAAAACATCAGGCGTATTCGTCCGCTTATCTCAATGACATCGTCATCTATAGTTCCACCTGGGATAAGTACTTGATCCACTTACAGAACGTCCTCCAGGCTCTCCAGGAAGCAGGGTTACATATCAACTCAAAAAAATCCAAGGTTGCCTACCATAAAGTCCGGTACCTCGGTTACTTTCTGGGTGATGGTGGGATCGAGCCCCAACAGGACAAAGTACAGGCCATCACAAATACCCCATTCCCCACCACAAAAAAAAGGATCAGGGCTTTTCCTGGGCTACTAGGGTATTATCGCAGGTTTATCCCCATTAGTCCAAATTGCCTCTCCCCTGACCGATCTCCTACAAAAGAACGTCAAGGAAAGGGAACTTCTAACACCCTCCCCGAGAGCTCTCCAAGCCTTTCTTGATGATCCCTCCAGACTTCACACATCCATTTAATCTACAAACCGACGCTTCGGACACTCGGTTGGGGGCTGTCCTTTCCCAGGAGATGGAGAAGGGAGTTGGACAACCTGTGGCTTTCATTAGCAGCAAAGTTCTACCCTGGGAAAAGAACTACCCAGTGATCAAGAAAGAATGCCTCGCGGTCAAATGGGCGGTGAAAAAACTACGATATTATCTGGAAGGCACCCCTTTTCTTCTATAGACCGACCATGCTCCCATGTAATGGCTGTGTCGCAACAAGGGGAATAACGCCAGAGTCCTGAGGTGGTTCCTTTCTTTACAGCCCTTCTCCTTTGAAATCCGGCATAGGAAGGGTAGCTGTAATGCAAACGCTGACTTTCTATCCTGTGTCTCTCAGTTCCCCGACGGTGAACTGTCTGGGGAAGGGGTGTGTCACGGAGTGCCTGAACCTGCCCTCGAGGAGGAAAACTGTGATTTAATGCCCCCTTACATCTTCCCTGTTTTCTACTTACAGTCGCCGTGGGATCTAGCGAATCCGGACTGTAGCGGTCCCTTTAATCCAGCAGCTTCCCCGTCCATGTGACTGGATCACATGACCCAATCGGAAGGCCGGAGGAGGAATAATGCCATATAAGCAGCCTGGCGGCCCAGCAGTGTGTTGCTTACTTTTGGAACCAAGGCTGCCTAACGTCTAGTGAAGCCTAAACCGGACCGAAGGAAGGAGACCCCGGCACGAGTCCCGAAAGAGAGTCCGACACCGCAGGACCAGCATCTGACGCCAGGACCCATCCCGACGCCAGGAACCATCCCGACACCAGTGGAAGCGAGCCGGACCCCATCCGGTGCCGCCAGCACTCCAGCCGTACTTCAGGAGGAGGAGTGTGACTCCCTGAGGTACAGGCCCGAATCAGGGAGTGGTGGAGGAAAGGGGAAGCGGGCACAAGGCCCCCTGAGAAGGAGGAACGGGTTTAAAGATGCGCTAAAGAGCCCCACATGCACGTTTCACTGCCCATGGTGTCAGTCTCGGAATCACTCCCTCACACCCTATCCCCTTCGAGTTGTGTACCCAGAATCCAAGCGTGACCACCAATTTTTTCTTTTTTTTCTTCATTGTTTTACTCTCCATGACGGCTGTCCTCACCTGACCTCGGGGAAGAAGGAGGGATCCAGGACGCCCTGCATTATCGCTATCCTGAAGCAAGGAAAAGACTGTCACGCCATAATTTACTGTATTATACCCCAAGAGAGTTGGAAATAAAGACCTCTCACTTACCTCTCCTATACTGGCTCCTCATGGTTTTCTACAGTTTGGCATTTTGGGTGCTAAGGTGGTAGGTTTGTAAACCGGTATTCACTGAGGTCATGGTTTCCTGCACATAGTTCTGTGTAAGTGCAGAATGCCTGCAACAACACCTTGTACGTCAGGTGATAGATTTCCAACCTCCACACTCAACATATTTTTGCTGGAGGATCACCTACCCGGGACAATCTACATCAGACAAATATCATACCTGGAAAGCCCAAAAGGATAAACGTTACCTCATGTCAATGACTTCATCTTCCTAATTTGCCCAACTTTGGAAGTGTAGTTTTAATCTAATTTGTCACTAATTTAAAATAACTTCACAGAGAGCTTGGAGCAAAACTATCAAGAACATTTTGGAAAATCAGTTGCAACCAGTGGGTTTTAAACATTTTAGGCATACAAAAATAGTGAAAATCATGTAGAATTTAGATGTCACTTTATAGAGGACGTTAGGAAGGTCTCACAATCAATTTCACTATAAAGTTGTGGAATAAAATGGATAGTTTAATTACATTTGATCCAAAGCAGCAGTCAAATTGCATGGACTTGAAGCAGGCTCTGAAAATAGCATACATTCCTCATACTTACAGGCAGGCTGTGTGAATGGTGTTGTACAAAAGAAGACCTTCGTTAGACATCGACCAGCAAGATAGGTAGGCATGGTAAAGGATAGGTGATTGAATAAATAACAGAGGGTCCCTGAAGTCTCAATGGGAAGGAAGAGAGCAGGGAAATAACCACAGGAACATTACAAAATCTTCCCCCTAGAACTATAAAGGTTTTGGTGATTCATCCAAGATACAAATATTGTTACTCGACAGACAAATTGTATCAGGTTTTTATTTATCAAAAAATATAAAAATGTTAAATACAGTAAGTTTTGAAGAATAATTTTCTCTTTTAACAAGCATCAAAATACAATCATATAGATATCACCAAGAGGCAAATATCGCAAAAAACAGTCCAGGGCACACGTAATGAGAGTCAATATTGGTTCCGGACGGTACGGTGAACGGAACAGGATTTCAGATCTACACCAGCTGAGTAATTTCACATGTGTTTAATGAGCCAAGCTAAGCGTGAAACCAGCCGACACGTGTTTCGTCACGTATTGGAGTGATCCCGTGACTCTTCAGGGCTGGGGGATGATACAAAATATAAAATAAACTAATGACTAAGGAACAAAAGAGGCGGGGGAGGCCTGGGATAGGCGACTGGCACAGCTCATCATGTGTTAACACAGCACCATCTACAAGCAGAAACCCTAGGTGAGAAGTGCGGCAGCTGTTCAGTGGGTAATTTATTTAAAACATGAAATGGTGACTGTGTGAATTGAGTACGTACTGGCATATTCAACATGAGTAGGCAAATGGGAGAAGAAAAAGGGGGGAGAAAAAACACAATAAATACAACATAAGTGACATGATCCTGGCACATTGTGATGTGTATGTGGTGACAACCAGCAGTTAAATCACCTGGAGGTGAGCATGGACTGATGTCCGTGGGCTGACCTAATGCTATATACCCTATCTCATGCACGGCAATGTCATTCTTAATCATTCGGAATATTAGTAGCTGAAATTCAAATGTGTGTGAACTAATTACATGAGGACCTGGGTGACTGTATCAATGGTTCGTGGGGTCTACCTGTGGGGTGAGAGGGCAATGGTACTACCATGATACTAAGCAACAGTGGAACAAGAACAATAACATTTTATGTTTTGTATCATCCCCCAGCCTTGAAGAGTCACGGGATCACTCCCACATGTGATGAAACACGTGTCGGCAGGTTTCTCGCTTAGCTTGGCTCATTAAACAGATGTGAAATTACTCAGCTGATGTAGATCTGAAATCCTGTTCTGTTCACCGTACCGTCCGGAACCAATATTGACTCTCATTACGTGTGCCCTGGACTGTTTTTTGCTTTAAAATTGTGGGTTTCTGGACTCGCATACATACGGACGTTTCAAGGTGTTTTCCCTTGACCGGCAGGCACGGTACATACCCGCAACTTACCACACAGATGCTAGATCTAGCTTGAGCTCCATTCTTCCTGAACAAAAAACCTTACATTGACAGAATACCAGAGGCGAACATAGGCCCACTAAAAAAATTATCCAACACAAATATGATAAAGAAGAAATAAATACAATACAGTACAAACCAATCGCAAAAATGTTTTACAATAGACAGCAGAAAAAAGACCAAAGCATTGACAATTAACAGAACAATGATACAATAATGTTGTTATAAATAAAAAAACAGAAACACCATAGGACAACACGTCTTGATCAGTGGCGACCAGTGTGTTTTAAACGTTTTAGCCATGCAAAAATAGTGAAAACTATCTAGAATTTAGATGTCACTTTATAGAGGACGCTAGGAAGGTTTCACTATAAACTTGTGACAAAAGATGGATAATTTAATTACATTTGATCAAAAGCAGCAGCCAAAACTGCATGGACTTGAAGCAGGCTCTGAAAATAGCATACACCCCTCATACTTACAGGCAGGTTGAGTGAATGGCGTTGTACAAAATGAGACCTTCGTTAGACATTGACCAGCAAGATAGGTAGGCATGGTAAAGGATAGGTGATTGTGTGAGCCTGTGATGGGTCCATTTGTGGTCTATGGCCTGACTGAGGACACCAGTTCCATCTCCAGTTAGAGGAGTCATAGATGGGCAAGCAGCATCACTGCTTGTAAGGCTCGGTGTGGGGGTTTCATGGTTTGCGTCCAGGATCCTGCTCCGTGATGACATCTCTCTTTGATGCTTGCATGGTATCTCCCATTCGTATGCCACAGAGCCCTCCACTTCAAGAATTATGGACATTCTCCACTCCTCGACATGCAGCAGACTACTTGCATATTATCTTCAAGGGGCCAACCTCCATGTGTGTAAAAGTGCTTGGACCAGCATGCACTTTTCTGAATAGTGAATATAGAACGCATGGAAGAATCCTATGTGTACTAGAAATGGAAAATGTATCTCTGCAGAGGGATTTTTGGCATTACTTCAGATAAAAGTCAAGCTTCAAGTTATGGAACCGGTACGAGACTGACATATTTTAATGCACACTAGAAAACCAAATCACCTCCTTAATAGAACTTGGACTTCTAAGCAAGTAGGCTATACTTTCCAGTGACTATATCAGAAAATGTAGATATGGCTGATATGCATTAAAAGAGAAGGTGTCAGCACTTCTTACCAGAGCATACAGTAGCAAAGCACAAGAGGGTGCCATTGTTAAGCAATTTGCAAAATGCCATGTGGTTCAAGTAACAATGGTTATACCTTATTAAACTTTAAAGACCACTAAGCAAGATGATTCTTGGATCTTACACTAAGCAGACCCTCCAGGATTTTGAGATTTGCCGCAAAATCGGCACTTTTGTAAAAATGCCATGATTTTTACAAATGCGCAGGCAAAATTAGGGAACACCTATCCAAGGCCAGTGAGTTTCATAAAGGAATGAACAGCTACAGCTTTGCAAAAGGTTAGTTACGCTTTTCAAATACTTCGATCCTTTTGGAAACACATGTTACTGCAGCAGAGCCAAGATGCTCTAAGCTAGTCACTCCATCTTTCCCACGGATGCCTGCGCCCTGTCTAGTGCTTGGAACATGGGTTGGATCCAGTCCTATTCCAAGAGTGGTCAGCTAGCAAAATGAACCCCTGGCGCATGTGGCTGGCAGAGGCCCCTCTTGAAGCCTCCACACCAGTGCTGGTTTGTAATTGGACGGCTAGTGGCCCCCACAGTAGCTCAGGTTCTGATAAGCAGCAGCCACGCCCTGGTATAGGCATCCTCTATGTTCTGTTGGTTCCACTCTCCTCGAAGCCTGTCTTGTTCTTTCTGTGGCAGCAAGCCTTCCCTCACATCCCTAGACCCACCCTCCACCTCCCTCTGAAAAGGAAACACTAAGCAGGGCCTCAGGCAGTCACGTGAAAATGCGGTTAAAAATAATTGCATTGAAATCACATTGTTCCAAGTGTATTGGCCTAAACATGTTAAGGTCTAAATTCCACTTAAAATCTCCAATCACCTTTTCTCCACCCGTGTATACCTCTCAATGTAATCCTTTGGGCTCTCTCTTTCTCTATACTCTCCCTATCTCCTAATCTCTGTCGTCTCTGCGTCTTTCAACCTTTTCCCCACAATCCGTTTTTGTTTGCTGCTGCAACTATCTTCCCTCCCTGTCTCTCCTGCTCTCTCTTGCTTATTCTATTTACTCTCCTTTCTTTCCCTCATTACGCTCTCCATTTATGAAACCTGTCCTCTCTATCATCTCTTCCATCTTCTTTGTACTTTTCAATATTTGTTACTTTCTCTCTAGCCCTCTGCTTCATAACCCATGTATGGCAACTGAAACTTTCTCCTGGCTGTGCATAGCCATTAGCAGCACCTACCACCTTTCTTTGACCAGTGTGCGTTTTGCTGTTCCCCATCCCCAGAAGCCTACCATCCTGGAGTCCTCCTGGCGCCGAAGAATAACCCTGCGATCAACGAACAAAGAAGTCAGTGTAGCGTGGCCATCATGTCCCTGCAGCTTGTTGTCAATTCTTGTTGGAGAGGACATTATGCTGCATGAATTTGGTGAGTTTGAACTGTTTTAGGGCAGATGATGACTCGTTGATGCCCACACACTACCTTCATGGTGTGGTGAACTTCAACAGGAGGACCACAGTACCATTACTGCATAATTACAGTGGCCCCAAAGCAGGCAGCACGTGTTAAAAGTGCTTGTGCATGAAACAAAGATGCCTGCAAGTTCCTGAGACCCGCAATCATAAAAAAATAACAATAAACTAAAAAAAAAACCTGAGCCCACTTTTCACGAAGTGCAAATTGCACAGACCTTTCGCAGGCAACGTCCACAAAGTAAGGAACACCCCTCTTTTGTGTGCATCAAATATCTTCTAAACACACTGGTTCAGAAATCCCTTTATGTAGCTGCATAACATCCTTTCCGTCTGACAGCAAAGGAGCCATGGTACTACAATGTTCAAGACGCACCACAGTGTAACTCAACCCAACAATTACCTCATCTGCCTGCACTCACGTGCGCCTCTTGAAATGTATGGGGTTCTTGCTGTGAAACCTGAAACAGAAGAAAACATTGGTAAGTATATATGGTACTACATTGTTCAAGACTCACCACAGTTTAACTCAACCCAACAATTACCTCTTCTGCCTGCACTCACGTCTGCCTGTGCAATTGTCTTTGTAGTACGGTCTCACGAACCTGCAAAAGAAAAAAGGGTGCAGATTTTGAATCTATTTACCCAGCAACCCCCAACCCAACGAGGAACGTAAACAGAATTACCTTGTCTTTGTGGTACTCGCACCTGACCACTGTAATCCAAATACCGTACAGACTGGAAACCTACAAGTGAAGACAAGTAAGTCAGCAAACGCCCGAAGAATTACAAACTGTGCATGGGACCGGTCAAGAGGCCCAAGACAAAAAATGACCAAATAATTACCTGGGATTTCAGCCTAGGACAAACAGGGGTGTGCCCATGTGTTCCATTATTAGCATCCATTATCTTAAACTGGTCTATAAATGTGAATCCCAGGGGGAAAGCGGCATTACAGAAGGTGTAGCACAAAATACAAACCGCAAATGGTTGAGGTGGGTGAACAAGGTAACCCACAGGATGGCTGAGAAGCACACAATCCATCAAAAGATCCCACCTGAAGCTGCTGCAGTGGCGCACCAAAAATATGATTGACTACGTTCAAGCAATTTTCAGGCAACCATAAATATGTCAAGATAACTGAAGAATGATGGACCTGCTGCAGAGAGATCTCAGTTTTGCCTACTGGAAGTTGACTCAATAAGTAGCTGAGGAGGTTAAAATGCCTGATGAAAAGCTGGTGAACCATGCAGGACTGGAAGCAGAACTGGAGTACATCATGTTGGCTTGATGCCAACAAAGTCTGTGTTTTACTCTTAAAGCCAGAACCAGGGGTTCTCTTTTGAATAACTACGCCCTATCGATCACTTCACTCGAAGCTCGAAGAGCCATGAGTTGTTTAGGTATTTTAAGCAACATGTCACCATTCTTGAAGTGGTTCCTTTTACAATCCCTCACTCTCCCTTCTTTCCCCTCCCCTCTCCCATCTCTCCGCAAGGTACACACGATTGTCAATGAGCACTAACACAGCATCATTTATACCATTTCGGCATTAGTCAACACCACTAGTTTTTCCCTGTTGCTCTCATCTCCGTCTGCCCCATGGATACTCCTTTCCCAGGTCTATCTCCATTGCTCTGCCTTCCACCTCTCATGCCTCTCTCCCAAACTCATCTTCTCCCTTTCTATGCTCAACTCTCTCCCTTTCTATACTCTCAGACTCCCTCTCCTGCTTCTCTCTCTTGCTTCGCTCTTGGGCTCCCTGTCCGTACTTCTCGCCCCTGATACACTGTCTCCCTCTCCATGCTTCTGTCCCCTGCTGCACTCTCAGGCTCCCTGTCCGTGCATCTCACCCTTGCTTCACTCTTGGGCTCCCTCTCCGTGCTTCCCTTCCTTGCCGCACTCTGTGCTTCTCTCCCCTGCTGCACGCTCGTGCTCTCTAAAGATGTGGCCTAACGACCAGAGCTGCCATCTAAGTCACGTACATACAAAACATGTTGCACTCCAAATGCTATAGGTGTCACATTCGCGAAAGTTATAGCTATTGGCATTGGAAATGACAAAGCTATCCATTTAGCTATTTTAAAAACCAACACATAAATAAAATATTTGTCATTTACAAGACCAAAAGCTCCAACTTTTCTAATGCGAGACCTATTGCATTTCCAATGCTTGTTGTGCCTTTCTGTCCTGTGTCCAACTCATTTTTGGTGCCCTTCTGCCCCACTCATTTTTTGTGCTTTTGTGCCCTGTGCCTCACTCGTTTTTTGTGCTTTTGTGCCCTGTATCACCAATGATGAATCACCTTTAAAAATGGTATGTAGAATTTAAAGGTATGTGTCTTTGTGCAAAGCCCACTTGTAGGTGGGGTGTTCAGGATGCAGGTGTTTAACGACTAAACCACACACTGGCACTCGGTTTCCTCCCAGCCCTCCCCCCACATACCTTTAAATAGGCAATATTTTTGCGGATTAAGGCTTATGTTGCTAAGCTGGCATCACGTCTTTGACATAACTTGCCCGGGTGGAAAGGTTTTTGGGTTTCAGTGATCTGCTACAGTTTACCTTTATAACATTTATGTACAAGACATTATTGTGTACCAAGTTTCCTGCTTTACACTTTTGTCTAATTGCATGCATTATTACTGTCTTTTTGTCAAGTACCCTTGTTTAGTTTCCAACCTTGTATGTAATCTCTGTTTTTCCCTCTAAGGTCTACTCCTCCCTGCCCCATTCAAAACAATGTCTCTTTATCCATAATTTTGTCCAGAGTAGATCTACCAGGATCACTGCCTTGACTTGTAGTTTGAAAGGTTACAGGCAAACATATGGAAGACAACTACCGCACATATTTCAATCTGCATAAATTTAATCCGCAGACATTCCCAGAGCACATACACATTGACGTGCTACAATGCAGGATTCAAAACCATTATTTAAAATCAAAGCCTCATTTAGAATGGACAGGGCTCCATCTTCCCGTTCTAGTATGTCATCTGCTAACAATCAACCACAATGCTGTCCTCCTCATGGGGCCTGCTGTACCAAAGGGTTTAACCGATTTTAAGTCTATAGGAAATGCGCTCAACATGTGGGCCTAAATGACTTCGATAGCCTGCGTTTTTTCACCTCACTTGATGTTGGGATAGAGAATAGTGGCAGTGACGTAGCAAGGAATCTTTTAGATCTAACAGGAGTTAATGGCACAAGTAAGAATTTGGAGAACCTTGTCAACATTTGCATCCATTCTTTCTTCCCTCTCAGCTCTCTCGCTTTCTCACACACACTCACTCACATTCTGTATATTCACAATCTTTATGCTTGTTTTTTGGTTAGTTTCTTTTTTGCAGTTTTCTAGAGATCCGAATACACCCGATGAATGCCAGAGCGCTTTACTTCAGAACAGTTAAAAATGGATGTACTTTTTTGACGTCGATGCCCCCCCCCCCGCCCCCCGCCAGTTACCCCAGAGTTTTAGTGCCCGGCTTATGATGATGCTCACACAGCTCACACAGTCAGACGGTGCAGCACAATCTTTTCTTTCCCAATCTGCTACCCTCACACATTCTCCAGCAGCTCATAGGATGCTGACTAATGCAAAACCGAATTCTAATGGGTTTTTCCTCTAGAGTGCCTCGCTGTGGCCCTCATACCATTGCTATTCATCAGCTTGTCACCCCACCCTTCATGTTTCCATAAGGGACTCATGCAGAGAAATACCTATGCCGACACCCTCCTTACAGTCCACACTGTTAGTGATCCCTGAACCCTAAGACCATGACACCCTCCACAAATTTCAGACGTAATTTAAGAGGGTGACATTATCAAAAGTCAGGCCTTCATGCTTCGTCATGGTCACCTCAGTCTTAAAAGCAAAAGCATAGCCGAACAGATCAAAACAACACCATAAAACCTGTTAGCGATAGTACCACCTTAGAATGACATTCTTTACAACATGTAATGACTCCCTGCAACCTGGTCATCATGAATAAAACACTCCTTTGACCGTAATATGAAATATTAACTAAATTATTGCCAATTAAGTATTATAAGTTGACTAGAGTGAGTATTTCTTTCACTTTCAGCATGCTGCACGCACAGCTGTAGAACCTGCGAGCAAAAATTCCCGTACCCTAGAGCCTCCAGGCAAAACCCCAAGCTCTGGGAATGGTTGAAATTGTCTCAATTTAACCTCCTGGGAGACGTAAGGCAATTTTGTTAAAAAAAAACAAAAAACTGACCTACTCTGAGCATCTCCACAAGCATCTGTTGGTGGTTCTCACGCCCTTTGCGAGGCACGCACAAATGCCCCCGTTTCATTGCTCTCATTTTTGGGAGTATTTGGTGTATAAAAACGGATGTCCCCCAGGAGCGGGACCCGAGAGGCCAAGAGCACTGGAGGGGTCACCTGGCTGGGGCGCACTCTGGGAATCAGACGCAGTCAGTGGAGCCCAGAGCGCTTCAATCTCCGAGACCAGCTAAAACACAGTTTTACCCGCGCCCCCATAGAGGAACCACCCCATCCATCCCTCACACCAGGGCAGGGGGCGGCACGCACGAGAGGCCGCCTGGGCTACGGTTTCAGTTTATCAGCATATAATTCCCGGTCAGATCAAACATAGCATACGACTTCTCCCGCTCCCACAGCACCATAACCCCCACAATAAGCACCTCGTTCCTCGTTCCTCCCGCCTCCCGCCGCCTCCCGCCTCCCGCCGCCTCCCGCCGCCTCCCGCTTCACGCTTCCCGCTCCTTACCTGCAACTTCGCACGCCCGCACCGCCGCCCACCGCCGCCGCCACCACCACTGGAAACGAGCTGCATGTCATGTTCGCGCCGCTCGCTTTTTAAAAGCGGCGGGCGGCGCGAATCTCTTGCGACGGCCTGTGTGCGCGCTCCACGATAGGTGGTGCGCGCTGACGTCAGAGAAGGTGCGCGCGCACGCGCGCGCGCGCCCTAGAGGGAACAGTGGTCTCGGGGGATCTAGGCGTCACTGCGTAGGACGACCAAGCTCGGGTTGCCGGTTACACTAACGGGGTGGCTGCGCAGGGGACTCGGGGTACAGGCCTACGCTCACAGGGTGTGGAGGGACAGAGGTAAACCACGCCACGAGGCCGGATCCAACACTCAGTGTCAGGGGAGAGATGCTCAGTGTCAGGGGAGAGATACTCAGTGTCAGAGGAGAGATGCTCAGTGTCAGGGGAGAGATGCTCAATGTCAGAGGAAAGATGCTCAGTGTCAGGGGAGAGATGCTCAGTGTCAGGGGAGGGATGCTCAATGTCAGAGGAGAGATGCTCAGTGTCAGGGGAGAGATGCTCAGTGTCAGGGGAGAGATGCTCAGTGTCAGAGGAGAGATGCTCAGTGTCAGGGAGAGATGCTCAGCGTCAGGGGACAGATGCTCAGTGTCAGGGGAGGGACGCTCAGAGTCAGGGGAGAGATGCTCAGTGTCAGAGGAAAGATGCTCAGTGTCAGGGGAGAGATGCTCAGTGTCAGGGGAGAGATGCTCAATGTCAGAGGAGAGATGCTCAGTGTCAGGGGAGAGATGCTCAGTGTCAGAGGACGGATGCTCAGTGTCAGGGGAGGGACGCTCAGTGTCAGGGGAGAGATGCTCAGTGTCAGAGGAGAGATGTTCAGTGTCAGGGGAGAGATGCTCAGTGTCAGAGGAGAGATGTTCAGGGTCAGGGGAGAGATGCTCATAATCAGAGGAGAGATGCTCAGTTTCAGGGTATAAATGCTCAGTGTCAGGGAAGAGATGCTCAGTGTCAGAGGAGAGATGCTCAGTTTCAGGGTATCAATGCTCAGTGTCAGGGGAGAGATGCTCAGTGTCAGGGGAGAGATGCTCAGTGTCAGGGGAGAGATGCTCAGAATCAGAGGAGAGATGTTCAGTGTCAGGGGAGAGATGCTCAGTGTCAGAGGAGAGATGCTCAGTGTCAGGGAGAGATGCTCAGTGTCAGAGGACAGATGCTCAGTGTCAGGGGAGGGACACTCAGTGTCAGAGGAGGGATGCTCAGTTTCGGGGTATAAATGCTCAGTGTCAGGGGAGAGATGCTCAGTGTCAGAGGAGAGATGCTCAGTGTCAGGGGAGAGATGCTCAGTATCAGAGCAGAGATGGTCAGTGTCAGGGGATAGATGCTCAGTGTCAGAGAAAAGATGCTCAGTGTCTGAGGGGAGATGCTCAGTGTCAGGGGGGCCCTGCACCCAGGTGCTTGGGGAGAGATGCTCAGTGTCAGGGCAGAGATGCTCAGTGTCAGAGGAGAGATGCTCAGTTTCAGGGTATACATGCTCAGTGTCAGGGAGAGATGCTCAGTGTCAGACGAGAGAGGCTCAGTATCAGAGCAGAGATGCTCAGTTTCAGAGGAGAGATGCTCAGTGTCAGGGAAGAGATGCTCAGTGTCAGGGGAGAGATGCTGAGTGTCAGGGAAGAGATGCTCAGTGTCAGGGGAGAGATGCTCAGTGTCAGACGAGAGATACTCAGTGTCAGGGGAGAGATGCTCAGTGTCAGAGGAGAGATGCTCAGTATCAGAGCAGAGATGCTCAGTGTCAGGGGATAGATGCTCATTGTCAGAGGAGAGATGCTCAGAATCAGAGGAGAGATGCTCAGTTTCAGGAGGGTATAAATGCTCAGTGTCAGGGGAGAGATGCTCAGTGTCAGAGGAGAGATGCTCAGTTTCAGGGTATAAATGCTCGGTGTCAGGGGAGAGATGCTCAGTGTCAGGGGAGAGATGCTCAGTGTCAGGGGAGAGATGCTCAGAATCAGAGGAGAGATGCTCAGTGTCAGGGGAGAGATGCTCAGTGTCAGGGGAGAGATGCATGCTCAGTGTCAGAGGAGAGATGCTCAGTGTCAGGGAGAGATGCTCAGTGTCAGAGGACAGACGCTCAGTGTCAGGGGAGGGACACTCAGTGTCAGAGGAGCGATGCTCAGTTTCAGGGTATAAATGCTCAGTGTCAGGGGAGAGATGCTCAGTGTCAGAGGAGAGATGCTCAGTTTCCGGGTAGAAATGCTCAATGTCAGGGGACAGAATCTCTGTGTCAGGGGAGAGATCCTCAGTGTCAGAGGAGAGATGCTCAGTGTCAGGGGAGAGATGCTCAGTGTCATAGGAGAGATGCTCAGTGTCAGGGAGAGATGCTCAGTTTCAGGGTATAAATGCTCAGTGTCAGGGGAGAGATGCTCATTGTCAGAGGAGAGATGCTAAGTTTCAGGGTATAAATGCTCAGTGTCAGAGGAGAGATGCTCAGTTTCTGGGTATAAATGCTCAGTGTCAGAGGAGAGATGCTCAGTGTCAGGGAGAGATGCTCAGTTTCAGGGTATAAATTCTCAGTGTCAGAGGAGAGATGCTCAGTGTCAGGGAAGAGATGCTCAGTGTCAGGGGAGAGATGCTCAGTGTCAGGGAAGAGATGCTCAGTGTCAGGGGAGAGATGCTCAGTGTCAGACGAGAGATACTCAGTGTCAGGGGAGAGATGCTCAGTGTCAGAGGAGAGATACTCAGTATCAGAGCAGAGATGCTCAGTGTCAGGGGATAGATGCTCATTGTCAGAGGAGAGATGCTCAGAATCAGAGGAGAGATGCTCAGTTTCAGGGTATAAATGCTCAGTGTCAGGGGAGAGATGCTCAGTGTCAGAGGAGAGATGCTCAGTTTCAGGGTATAAATGCTCGGTGTCAGGGGAGAGATGCTCAGTGTCAGTGGAGAGATGCTCAGTGTCAGGGGAGAGATGCTCAGAATCAGAGGAGAGATGCTCAGTGTCAGGGGAGAGATGCTCAGTGTCAGGGGAGAGATGCATGCTCAGTGTCAGAGGAGAGATGCTCAGTATCAGGGAGAGATGCTCAGTGTCAGAGGACAGACCCTCAGTGTCAGGGGAGGGACACTCAGTGTCAGAGGAGGGATGCTCAGTTTCAGGGTATAAATGCTCAGTGTCAGGGGAGAGATGCTCAGTGTCAGAGGAGAGATGCTCAGTTTCTGGGTAGAAATGCTCAATGTCAGGGGACAGAATCTCAGTGTCAGGGGAGAGATCCTCAGTGTCAGAGGAGAGATGCTCAGTGTCAGGGGAGAGATGCTCAGTGTCATAGGAGAGATGCTCAGTGTCAGGGAGAGATGCTCAGTTTCAGGGTATAAATGCTCAGTGTCAGAGGAGAGATGCTCTGTGTCAGAGGAGAGATGCTCAGTGTCTGGGTATAAATGATCAGTGTCAGAGGAGAGATGCTCAGTGTCAGGGAGAGATGCTCAGTTTCAGTGTATAAATTCTCAGTGTCAGAGGAGAGATGCTCAGTGTCAGGGAGAGATGCTCAGTTACAGGGTATAAATGCTCAGTGTCAGAGGAGAGATGCTAAGTGTCAGGGAGAGATGCTCAGTTTCAGGGTATAAATGCTCAGTGTCAGGGGAGAGATGATCAGTGTCAGAGGAGAGATGCTCACTGTCAGGGGAGAGATGCTCAGTGTCTGGGGAGAGTTGGTCAGTGTCAGAGGAGACATGCTCAGTGTCAGGGAAGAGATGCTCAGTGTCAGAGGAGAGATGCTCAGTGTCAGAGGAGAGATGCTCAGTGTCAGGGAGAGATGCTCAGTGTCAGGCGAGAGATGCTCAGTGTCAGAGGAGAGATGCTCAGTGTCAGGGAGAGATGCTCAGTGTCAGGGGGAGATGCTCAGTGTCAGGGGGGCACTGCACCCAGGTGCTTGGGGAGAGATGCTCAGGGTCAGGGGAGAGATGCACAGTATCAGAGCAGAGATTCTCTGTGTCAGAGGAGAGATGCTCAGTGTCAGGGGAGAGATGCTCAGTGTCAGGGAGAGATGCTCAGTGTCATGAGGTCCCTGTACCCTGCCCTCTCAGCTCAGTACCAGTGTCACGAGTGCTCTGGGGCCCTCTCCTGACCCCCACTGGAGGAGGACGCTAGATGACAGGGTCCCTGTATCCCGGGGTGTCTGGGGCGGACTGCCCTGCACCGCAGCCCTCGGCTCCACAGCGCCGCACATGGCCTCTGGGCGCTTTTTGCTGTAAGCGGGCGTCGCTAAGCGCTGCTGCGAGGAAGCAGTCACGGCGCCTCTCACACCCCGTGTGAGCTGAGTCAAGAGCCCTCATCTCCCGTGCCTTGTTCGGCGTCTGCGGCTTCAAAGCCTCGGCCCTTGTTGGCCTCTTTATCTGAGATTAATATGAGAGTCGCCGCCCTCGAGCCCCGGCCAAGAATGCAAAGTCTGTCAACAAGAAGCGAGCAAAAACCGCACTCAAGCGCTGAGACAACAAGAACAGGCGTTGCGGCACTTAATGGCCCGCGCAGCGTTTACACTGGCATTACCGAGCCCCAGGCTGAGCACAGAGGAGTCCAGGGGGCCAGAGGCGGGGCTTCGGTGGTCGGAGCATGAAAGACCCTCTCCCACCCGACTGGTGGCATGCTTCATGCCACCCTCACCCACCCGACTGGTGGCATGCTTCATGCCACCCTCACCCACCCGACAGGTGGCATTCTTCATGCAGCCCTCTCCCACCCGACGGGTGGCATGCTTCATGCCGCCCTCACGCACCCAATGGGTGGCATGCTTCATGCCACCCTCACCCACCCGATGGGTGGCATGCTTCATGCAGCCCTCACCCACCCACAGGTGGCATGCATCATGCAGCCCTCACCCACCCACGGGTGGCATGCTTCATGCAGCAACAGCACCTTGTAGCCCTCCTGTAATAGCGCGCTCCACAGTTCTGCATGGAGCTCACGAGGTGTTTGGGGGTTGAGTCCAGGGATGAGGTTATGATGAGCCTGACATTTCCAGGGAGAGAACCAAGTTGCGGCTTGGAGTAGAAAGCAAATAGACATAAACTAAAACCACCTAATGGTGGGATGAATGACGTTTTATTGGGTCCCCGAAGATAGGTTATAAAAGAGCACCGGGATTAATCCAACCCGCTGCCAAGAGTCGACATGTTTCTGCCCGAGTGGCATCCTCGAGTGAGGTGTAGGGGCCTTCATCAGGACGCGGGCACCCTCTCGGCTTTAGAATATTCAGTAATTCATTTATAAAATGTTAAACAGCCCAGTGGGGGGTCAGCCAATCCAGAAGAAATGGGCCTTGGGTTTCATGGATCAAATAATCTGTGTGGGGTCAAGGGTGAAGATGATTCTTGGTGAACAGATACACGCGTTTGTACAAACACTTATGATAGTGTTCACACTGGTGCCACACACAAGGTGATAGTGATCTGGGGACACCTCACTAAATAAATCGTTGTCCTGTTTTCCTCCCATAAATAGAGAAAATGCTAATGTCCCATCTCAGTGGTGGAGACAAATTATTGGGATCTGTAATGTAATCAATAGACATGTGTCAGTCATACATGATGGCAGTACAAGGTTCACCATCACTCAGAAACCATCTGTACTTTAATTGGTAAATATATGCTAGTCAGAGTGTAAACATTTCAACATCAGCTGCAGATAATCATAAATGTAACATGCGTGTGTTTCGTGAAGTTTCAATCAATCAGTCAATCATTCAGGGTCCTTGTAGAGCACGACTAATCACCCATACGGGTCTAAAGGCTCTGGGGGCAGGGGGGTTCTGCAGTTCAGTCGAAAAGGCAGTTCTTGAGGTCTTTTCTAAATTGAGGCAGTGACGGTGATTGCCTGAGGTGCAGAGGAAGGGAGTTCCAGGTCTTTGCAGCGAGGTAGGAGAAGGATCTTCCTCCAGCCGAGGTTCTGCGGGTCTGTGGGATAGTGGCCAGGGCCAGTTGGGCAGAGCAGAGATGTCTGGTCGGTGTGTAGAAGAAGAGGCAGTGGTTGAGGTATTCGGGTCCAGTGTTGTGTAGGGCTATGTAGGCATGCGTGAGGAGCTTGAAGGTGATTCTTTTATTGATCAGAAGCCAGTGGAGGTCTCTTAGGTGACCGGAGATGAGGCTTCAGCGGGGGGTGTCCAGGATAAGTCTGGTGGAAGCGTTCTGAATGCATTGCAATTTCTTTTCAAGCTTTTGAGTTGTGCCGGCCTAGAGTGTGTTGCCGTAGTCGAGCTTGCTGCTGACGAGTGCCTGGGTGACCATTCTCCTGGATTCGGTGGTGATCCAATTGAAGATTTTCCGGAGAAGGTGGAACATGTTGAAGCAAGAGGCCGATACGGCATTGATATGGCAGTTCTGAGAGAGCGAGGACTCGAGGATGATGCCGAGGTTGAGTGCATGGATGTGGGGGGGTTTTGAGTGCTGCTGGCGACTAGGAGTCATTCCAAGTGGAGTGAGTGTAACCGAGTGTTGGAAGGGGCAATCTCCGAGGGCCAGGTTGTGCTCACCCAGACACCCCAAGATCCACCTCTCCCACAGAACTTGCCGAGTCTTGATTGTGAGGTCCTCGCCGGGGAGGCCTTTGGGTTTGGGATCGTACACACTGAGCTCACACCACACTTTGAACAGACACCACACCGTTGGGTTTTAGGAACAAGTTCTTTATATAAGCAAGTAATGAAGGAAGCACTCTTATATACACAGTGGCAACAGGACCACAAAGTCTCTGAGGATTCGGGAAGGGGGAAGCGGGACAGTCTTTTAGTCTCTGGGTCCGTACGAGGCGTACCCCACGCACAGCTCTCAATCCTCGAGCCGGGGGGTACGGGATGGTGGTCGTACTGGCTGCCTCACCTTCGTCGAGTCGGCCCGGTCGTGATGGTGGTCTCGATGGTCCAGCCGGACCAGAGTACTACTCGAGCCGCGACGAGGTCAGCAGGGCTCGATCGGCAGAGGTTCGTGAGAGCCGCGACAGCGTCAGCAGGGCTCGGATGGTCTTAGAGGTCGAGCCACGACAGCGTCAGCAGGGCTCCGGTGGTCTTGAGAGATCGAGCCGCGACAGCGGCAGCAGGGCTCCGGTGGTTCAGTTCCTTAAGGCGAAGAAGGAGCCGCAACAGCGTCAGCAGGGCTCAGAGGTTCCAGGTGAGTCTTCTTAGGGTCAGCCGCGATCAGATCAGCAGGCTTCAGGTCCAAGATACAACTGCCCGCTAGTTGTCAGGCGGGCCCAGTTATAGTCCTTTGGCTCTTTGATCTCCGGACCCTCGCAGGCAGAGGTCTCCGGCCCTGGGGGCTGGTCGTTGGCGAGGTCCGGCGGTTGGCTCTTTGATCCCTTTGAAAGATGGGTCCGGGAATTCCCAGACGCCCAGCGGGTCTGGAGCCAGCCCTCGGGGAGGCCAGAGGGGTGATCGAAACTGGCCCACAGGGGAGGGCCAAAGGTGTGACAGAAACCAGCCCCTCAGGGGAGGCCGGAGGTGCCGTCGAAACTCCCTGGCTTATCTCACTCGGGGAGCCCTTTACCCCCCAGCCGGGACTGGCGCGCCTTTGGAGTCTGGGTTTCGCTGGGGCCGGGGTCACGCTAGGCCCAGGGAGACAGGGCAGTCAGGAAGGGAAGATGGCGTCCGGGCCTTGTGGGGCATGCAAGGTTAGGCGCTCGGAGCCGGGAGTGGAGCGGGGAAGGCAGGCCTGGTCGAGGTTCCAGGGGGATCTAGGCTTAACTGGGGTAGGACGACCAGGCTCGGGTTGCAGGCTACACTAATGGGGAGGCTGCGCAGGGGACTCGGGGGACAGGCCTACGCTCACAGGGTGTGGAGGGACAGAGGTGAACCACGCCACGAGGCCGGGTCCAACACGCGTCCCCCCAGCTGAAGGCGGGGAGAACTACCCATCCTCTTGGGGGTTCTCTTCGCTGAGGCGGAAGAATCGGGACAGGCCGTCAGCGTTGGCGTGGTCAGAGCCTGGCTGGTGTTCGACAGTGAAGTCCATCCCCTGGAGGGAGATGGACCAGCGCAGCAATTTGGGATTCTCCCCTCTCATCTGCATTAGCCACCGGAGAGGTCGGTGGTCGGTCTGGACCCGGAAGTGAGTACCGAACAGGTAGGGCCTCAGCTTCTTCAGGGCCCAAACTACCGCGAAGGCCTCCCGCTCAATGGTGCTCCACCTGTCCGGGCTGAAACTCGACCAGAGTGGCATTTTGGTCATACCATCGTTTCATTTCTTCTTGGCTGGCTTCAAGGTTTGCCTCGGCCAGCTCTCGGAACTTCCTCGTCTGGTTCCGGAGGGCCAAAATGTATCGAAACACATCGGGAGGGGGCTCTGGGGCCGCCGTCTCCCACCCTTCCTTGACCAGGGTGAGGGGTCCCCGGACGGGGTGCCCGTAGAGCAGTTCGAAGGGGCTGAACCCCAGGGATTTCTGGGGAACTTCGCGGTACGCGAAGAGGAGACAGGGAAGGAGGACGTCCCACTTACGCCTCAGGGGCTCTTCGAGTCCCATGATCATTCCCTTGAGGGTCCGGTTGAAGCGTTCCACCAGGCCGTTACCCTGGGGGTGGTATGGGGTGGTGAACTTGTACGTCACCCCACATTGTCGCCAAAGGGACTTCATGTATTTCGAGATGAAGTTGGTCCCTCGGTCACTGACGACCTCTCGAGGGAATCCCACCCCGGAGAAGATGGCCATGAGGGCCCGCCCCACTACGGGGGCGGTCACCGTTCGGAGGGGAACGGCTTCGGGGTATCGGGTGGCATGGTCTACCTGCACCAGGATAAAGCGGTGCCCCAAGGAGGTTCGGGGGTCGAGTGGGCCCACAATGTCGATTCCCACCCTCTCAAAGGGGGTACTGACCACGGGGAAGGGTTGGAGAGGAGCCTTGCGCTTCCCTCCGCTCTTTCCGCTGGACTGACAAGTGGGGCAGGATTTACAGTGGGCCTCCACATCGGAGCGCATGCCCGGCCAGTAGAAGTGGGTGACCAGGTGCTGGTACGTTTTGTCTTGTCCCAGGTGTCCCGCCAGGGGCACGTCATGGGCCAGGTTCAGGAGAAAGCCGCGGAAGCGTAGGGGGACCACCAGCACTCGGCCGGACCCTAGCTCGGCGGACTTTTGCTCGCTGTATAATAGGCCATTTTCCCAATAGATAAAGTGGGAGCCGGACTGGTCACCGGCGGCCTGGGCGGCGGCCTGCTACCGCGGCCCCACCAGGGATGGGCAGGATGTCTGCTCTAGGCAGAACTCTTCTCGGGACGGTTCCCCTTCCTGGCGCCATTGGGCCAGCTCAGGAAGGTCGTCCAAGCTCAGGGTCAGTTCGACGTCGGGGCCGATGGGCCCTGCGTCGAGGGGGAAGCTCTCCCCGGGGAATAGCTCAGGGGTCTCAAAGGGTTCAGGGACCTCGGGGTCCTCGGGGGTCGCCGGGGCCGCCTCTAAGGTCACCCCTTCGGGGGCGGTCCTTCGGGCGGTCATCGACCGGGTACTCACACAGGCCCACTCGGGTAGGCCCACCATCTCTAAGTGGGTCCTTTTCTCAACCCGCTGCCATGGGGAGCTCTCTAGATCGTTGCCGAGCAGGCAGTCCACCGGCATGTCGGAGCGGACCGCCACCCGGAACTCTCCAGAGACGCCCCCCCACTCGAACGGGACTTGAGCTATCCGGCAGGTGCGGACGGAGTTATCGGCTGCGATCACCCTGCAGGAGATGTGGGGAACAATCTGGGCTTCGGTGACGAGGTGCCGTTTGACGGCGGTGATACTGGCCCCAGTGTCTCGGAGCGCCCCTATGTGATGGCCGTTGATAGTCACCTGCTGCCGGTATTTCTCTGTGTTGTCGGGTAGGGGAGCTCCGGGGACCATCTCCCTATCACCCAAGGAGACTAACATCATAGCTGCGGGTTCAGCTCCCTCGAACTCTTCCTCCCCCTCCTCTTCTAGGGCTACGGAGGTGATGTGGCGCACTGGGGGCCCTGCAGCGGCAGGCTTCTGGAACAAGGGGCAGCGGGGGTCATTGGCATAGTGCCCGGGTTTCTGGCAATGGTAGCAGGCTTGGCTGACCCGGGGCCCTGGCCTAGCTGGGGGAAACCCTGCGCACGCTGTGGGAGGCGAGGTACCTGGCTGGTTTCTGGGGGGACTGCGCGGGGACCCTACCTGGGAACCCCTCTGTCTATTCTGACCCCCTCCTCCCCTCGGGCGGGATGGTCCTTGTTCGTTTCGGCCAGTGTCCCCCCCGGGCCCCCGGGGTACTCTGGTGCTCACCCAGCGAACGGCCTCGACGGCCAGCTTCCGGGGGTCGGCCAACTTGCTGTCCAGGAGGTGCTGTCGGAGTTCCACAAAGCAATTCAGGGACAAGTGCTCATACGCAATGAGGTCGATGAGCCCCTCGAAGGTGGATACTTTGCTGCCCTTGATCCACCCTTCCAGGGCCCGGCTGTAGAAATTGACATATTCTACCCACGTGGTGCCGGGGATCTTCTTGCATTCTCGGAAGCGTTGGCGGTACATTTCTGGAGTGAGCCCGTACCTTGTGAGGAGGGCCTCTTTCATGTGGCTGTAGGAGGTCTGTTCGGCAGACGGTAGGTCGAGTAGGGTGTCTCTCCCCTCACTCAGGAATCGACCCCACAGCCCGGCTCCCCAATCTTTCTGTGGAACTCGGTGTGAGGTCATAGCTACCTCGTAGGCCTTAAACCATTGCTGGATGTCATCGTTTTTATAATATTCTTTGACCACATCCTTGGGGATGTGGACCTTGGGTTCCACTTGGGGACCAGACTCTCGGGTCGCTGCTGTTTGGTTGCCTTCGTTCCGGGCCTTTAGTTCGATTTCCAATATGCTGCGCTCGTGCTCCAGCTGGAGCTTCTTTCCGTCGTGTTCTCGCTGGAGCTTCTTCTCCTCCAGTTCTCCTTGCAGCCGCAGCTGCTCGATGGCTAGCTTCTTCTCGGCCAGCTTGAGTTCTCCTTCCATTTTCAAACGGGCTAGTTCTAGCTCGTGGTTTCGGTTGCGTTCTCGGTCGGTCATCTCTTCTCGAGACAGACCTCTCTCGGGGCTGTAAGTCCGCGTCGGGGACTCTGCTCTTTCTTGCTCTGGGGCGTGGGTTTCGATCAGGGGTGCTCCCCCTCCATCGGCTTCCGTTGGTGCTGGAGGTTGGGCTCCGGTCTCCACCCAGGCTGTTAGAGCTTGTTGGAAGTCCTCTTTGGTGTTTAATCCCGTTGACGGGATATGGAGATCTTTGCAGAATTGCTTGAGCTCACGGTGCGAATAGTCTCCCAGAAGCTCCATCTGGAAGGTGGTCTTGTCGGTAGTGACGCTCATGGCTGCTCTTTGTTCGGGTAGTGTGTCAGTACTGTACGATCCCTAGACGTAGGTTCTTATCGCGACGCTGCCACCAATGTTGGAAGGGGCAATCTCCGAGGGCCAGGTTGTGCTCACCCAGACACCCCAAGATCCACCTCTCCTACAGAACTTGCCGAGTCTTGATTGTGAGGTCCTCGCCGGGGAGGCCTTTGGGTTTGGGATCGTACACACTGAGCTCACACCACACTACGAACAGACACCACACCGTTGGGTTTTAGGAACAAGTTCTTTATATAAGCAAGTAATGAAGGAAGCACTCTTATATACACAGTGGCAACAGGACCCCAAAGTCTCTGAGGATTCGGGAAGGGGGAAGCGGGACAGTCTTTTAGTCTCTGGGTCCGTACGAGGCGTACCCCACGCACAGCTCTCAATCCTCGAGCCGGGGGGTACGGGATGGTGGTCGTACTGGCTGCCTCACCTTCGTTGAGTCGGCCCGGTCGTGATGGTGGTCTCGATGGTCCAGCCGGACCAGAGTACTACTCGAGCCGCGACGAGGTCAGCAGGGCTCGATCGGGAGAGGTTCGTGAGAGCCGCGACAGCGTCAGCAGGGCTCGGATGGTCTTAGAGGTCGAGCCGCAACAGCGTCAGCAGGGCTCCGGTGGTCTTTAGAGATCGAGCCGCGACAGCGTCAGCAGGGCTCCGGTGGTTCAGTTCCTTAAGGCGAAGAAGGAGCCGCGACAGCGTCAGCAGGGCTCAGAGGTTCCAGGTGAGTCTTCTTAGGGTCAGCCGCGATCAGATCAGCAGGCTTCAGGTCCAAGATACAACTGCCCGCTAGTTGTCAGGCGGGACCAGTTATAGTCCTTTGGCTCTTTGATCTCCGGACCCTCGCAGGCAGAGGTCTCCGGCCCTGGGGGCTGGTCGTTGGCGAGGTCCGGCGGTTGGTTCTTTGATCCCTTTGAAAGATGGGTCCGGGAATTCCCAGACGCCCAGCGGGTCTGGAGCCAGCCCTCGGGGAGGCCAGAGGGGTGATCGAAACTGGCCCACAGGGGAGGGCCAAAGGTGTGACAGAAACCAGCCCCTCAGGGGAGGCCGGAGGTGCCATCGAAACTCCCTGGCTTATCTCACTCGGGGAGCCCTTTACCCCCCAGCCGGGACTGGCGCGCCTTTGGAGGCTGGGTTTCGCTGGGGCCGGGGTCACGCTAGGCCCAGGGAGACAGGGCAGTCAGGAAGGGAAGATGGTGTCCGGGCCTTGTGGGGCATGCAAGGTTAGGCGCTCGGAGCCGGGAGTGGAGCGGGGAAGGCAGGCCTGGTCGAGGTTCCAGGGGGATCTAGGCTTAACTGGGGTAGGACGACCAGGCTCGGGTTGCAGGCTACACTAATGGGGAGGCTGCGCAGGGGACTCGGGGGACAGGCCTACGCTCACAGGGTGTGGAGGGACAGTGGTGAATCACGCCACGAGGCCGGGTCCAACACCGAGAATGAGGACTTTGGTTTTTTGGGAGTTGAGTTTGAGATAGGTCTTCTTCATCCAGACGGCTACTCCCTTCATGCTGTCATGGAATTTGCTCTTAGAGGCTGTAGGTTCATTTGTGAGGGAGAGAATCAGCTGTGTGCTGTTGGTGTTAGAGACAATGTTGAGTCCACGGTTTCTGACGATGGGTGCAAGCGGGGCAATGTAGATGTTGAAGAGGGTGGGGCTCAGGGAGGAGCCCTGGGGGCACTGGCATAAGGAAACTTGAGGGGGCACCCCTACAAGGCACGTGGAGCGCCCCCCTCCAGAATCAATTGGGCGCTCTCAGCTGGAGTACTGTGCTGAGGGGGCCCCCTGGAGCTTGGGGCCCCTCTCAGCGCGGAGGCTGCGGGGGCCTCTGTTATGCCACTGCCTGGGGGACTCCACAGCTGATCTCTGTAGGTTCTAAAGAGAACTGTGGGAGCCTGACTCTATGATTCGGCAATTAAGGAAGGAGCGGTTCCAATCTATCGCTTTGGCGCGGATATCGAAATTGTAGAGTCTTGTGCAGAGGGTATGTGGGAGACCATGTTGAAGGCAGCAGAGAGGTAGTGGAGGATTAGGCCTGAGGTTTTGCAACGGTCAAGGAGAGTGCGTATGTTGTTAGTTGCAGAGGAGAGTTGGGCATTGATGGCCTTCTCGATGACCCAGACTGGGAAGGAGAGCAGAGAGATGGGTCTGCAGTTCTCGAGGTCTGTCGGGTCGGCAGAGGGTTTCTTCAGCAGTGGGTTGATCTCTGCGTGTTTCCAGTCTTTAGGGAAGGTGGTGGCCTCGATGAAGCAGTTGATGGTGCAGCAGAGTTTGGGGGTGATGGCGGCGCCTGCTAGATTGAAAAAGTGGTGGAGGCATGGGTCCAAGGGGCCCCCAGTGTGGATGGTTTTCATGATCCTTATGGTGTCGTCAGCGGTGAGGGTGGTCCAGTAGAGCAGCGTCGGCTGGGATCTAGAACATCCAGGTGTTGTGGTTGCTGTTGGGGTGAGTGGGTCCTGGATTGCAATGCTGTCGTAGATATCTAAGATCTTGCAGTGGAAAAAGGTGGCGAGGTTGTCACAGAGATCTTGGGAGGTGGGATGTCTGTTGTGTCTGTGCAGAGTTTGGGAAATTCTTTGCTGTTGTGTGCATTGGGGTTGATACGATCCTGTATGTTAGTTTTCTTGGTGGGTCTGATGAGGTAGTGGCGTGCGGCGATGGCAGTATTGCTGCTCCTCCATCTTCTTTCCAGCCATCTGCAGGTGTGCATGGACTCTTGCAAGGCGGAGGAAACCAGCTGGCTCTTCCAGAGCACTGCTTGCTGGAGGATTTCCTAAGGGGGGGCCAGTGTGCCAGGCAGTCGGAGATCCACTGGTGGAGGTTACATGCTGAGGCGTTGGCGTTTGTGTTGGTCAGCGGTGGGACTTTGCTGAGAGAGGTGGCGAGTTGGTCTTCGGAGACATTGTTCCGGCTTCTGCGTGGGTCGCAGTGTGCACGGTGGTGTTCGGTGAGTTTGAAGAAGGAGAAGTGGGCCCAGTGGTTGTCTGTCCAATGTTGTTTAGAGGTGTGGCTGACAGGTGTTGTTGCCTGTGGAGAACATGGAGTCAAACATGTATCCTACTTAGTGGGTTGGGGAGGAGACCAGTTATTTCAGTCCGATGGTGGAAAGGTTTTCTCATGGGGATGAGGTGTTGTCGTTGTAAAGGTTGTCCAGGTGGAAATTGAGGTCGATGAGGACGATGTAGTCCATTGAGGCGAGAGCGTGGTGAGCAATGAAGTCGGCTTTGAAATTGCTCAATGGGGGATGGGGTCCGGGAGGTCTGTAGACGAGGGTGCCCCATAGGGAGTCACTCGGGTTAGTCTTAATCTGAAGTGGTCGCTAATTACCTTGAGAAAGGGAGACCCTGTAAGCAGTATATAGTTATAATGTCAGTCCCAGCAGGTTCTTTCGGGAAGTGGCATGGCAAGTAAATATAAGTGGCAGTCAGTAATTAGAACATCACTTACGTCTTTTTGATCTTATGCGACAACAAGGCAGCATCGTGAGGTGGAGGATGCACTAGGAGTCTAAGTGGGGATCCCATGACGTCCACGTCTAATCATCAGGGCAGCGGGTGCATGGGATAGATGTGTACTGTAGTTTATGCAGGTGACTTGAGGTTGAGTATCCTGGTGATAACACTGGCTTTAATTAGTGTAAGAAGGGGCGATCCCCGAGGGTCAGGTTGTGCTCACCCGACCACACCCGGACCCACCTCTCCCACAGAACTTGCCGAGTCTTGATTGTGAGGTCCTCACCGGGGAGGACTTTGGGTCTAGGATCGTACACACTGAGCTCACACCACACTACGAACAGACACTACACCGTTGGGTTAAAGTAACAAGTTCTTTATATAGCAATGAAACGAAGAAAGCACTCTTATGTACAACGTGGTCGTGGGACCACAAAGTCTTTGAGGATTCGGGAAGGGGGGAAGCGGGACAGTCTTTGAGTCTCTGGGACAGTACGGGGCGTACCCTACGCACAGCTCTCAATCCTCGAGCCGGGGGGTACGGGATGATGGTCGTACTGGCTGCTTCACTCACGTCGAGTCGGCTCGGTCGTGATGGTGCTCTCGATGGTCCAGCCGGACCAGAGTATTCCTCGAGCCGCGACGAGGTCAGCAGGGCTCGGTCTGGAGAGGTTCGGGAGGAGCCGCGACAGCGTCAGCAGGGCTCGGAGGGTTCAGTTCAGCTTGAGCCGCGACAGCGTCAGCAGGGCTCCGATGGTTCAGTTCAGCTTGAGCCGCGACAGCGTCAGCAGGGCTCCGATGGTTACAAGTTCAGCTTGAGCCGCGACAGCGTCAGCAGGGCTCCGATGGTTCAGTTCAGCTTGAGCCGCGACAGCGTCAGCAGGGCTCCGATGGTTACAAGTTCAGCTTGAGCCGCGACAGCGTCAGCAGGGCTCCGAGGGTTCAGTTCAGCTTGAGCCGCGACAGCGTCAGCAGGGCTCCGAGGTTCCAGATGAGTTTGTCTTAGGGTTAGCCGCGATCAGATCAGCAGGGCTTCAGGTGCAAGATACAACTGCCCGCTAGTTGTCGGGCGGGCCCAGTTATAGTTCTTCTGCTCTTTGATCTCCGGCCCTCGCAGACGGAGGTCTCAAGCCCTGGGGCTGGTTGTTGGCGAGGTCCGGCGGTTGGCTCTTTGATCCCTTTGAACAGATGGGTCCGGGAATTCCCAGAAGCCCAGCGGGTCTGGAGCCAGCCCTCGGGGAGGCCGGAGGGGTGATCGAAACTGGCCCACCGGGGGGCCCAAGGTGTGACAGATACACGCCCTCAGGGGAGGCCGGAGGTGCCATCGAAACTCCCTGGCTTATCTCACTCGGGAGCCCTTTACCCCCCAGCCGGGACTGGCGCGCCTATGGAGACTGGGTTTCGCTGGGGCCGGGGTCACGCTAGGCCCAGGGAGACAGGGATGTCGGGAAGGGAAGATGGCGTCCGGGCCTTGTGGGGCATGCAATTTTAGGAGCTCGGAGCCGGGAGCGGGACGGGGACATGCGGCCTGGTCGTGGGTTTACGGGGGTTCGGGCTCATCGGGGGTGAGACGACCAGGCTGCGGGGTGCAGGCTATTCTTGCGGGGACGCTGCGCAGGGGCTTAGGGTGCAGGCCTACGCTCGCAGGGTTCTGAGGGACAGAGACGGGCCACGCCACGAGGCCGGGTCCAACACGCGTCCCCCCCAGCTGAAGGCGGGGAGAACTACCCATCCTCTTGGGGGTTCTCTTCGCTGAGGCGGAAGAATCGGGACAGGCCGTCTGCGTTGGCGTGGTCAGAGCCAGGCCGGTGTTCAACAGTGAAGTCCATCCCCTGGAGTGAGATGGACCAGCGCAGCAATTTGGGATTCTCCCCTCTCATCTGCAGTAGCCACCGGAGGGGTCGGTGGTCGGTCTGGACCCGGAAGTGAGAACCGAACAGGTAGGGCCTCAGCTTCTTCAGGGCCCAAACCACCGTGAAGGCCTCCCGCTCGATGGTGCTCCACCTTTGTTCTCGAGGGAGTAGCCTCCGGCTAATGAATGCTACGGGTTGGTCTAGGCCGCTCTCGTTCACCTGGGACAGGACCGCTCCGATGCCCTGCTCGGACGCGTCCGTCTGGACTACAAACTCTCGTGAGTAGTCGGGGGCCTGTAGAATGGGGGCGGTGCACATGGCGTCCTTCAGCGTTTCGAACGCCTCCTGGCAGGCGGAGGTCCAGCTGACTTTCTTCGGCTTGTTCTTGGATGTTAGCTCCGTGAGGGGGGCTACGAGGCTGCCGTAGCTCTTGATGAACCGGCGGTAGTACCCCGTGAGCCCTAGAAATGCCCGCACTTCCGTCTGGGTCGTGGGGGCCTCCCAGGCCACGATGGCATCGATCTTGGGCTGGAGGGGGGCCACGAGGCCGCTTCCGACCTGGTGCCCAAGGTAGGTTACGGACCCTTGTCCGACCTGGCACTTGCTTGCCTTAATGGTGAGACCTGCCCTCCTCAGGGCGGTCAGCACCGCCCAGAGGTGCTGGAGGTGCTCGGGCCAGTGGGAACTGTACACCGCGATATCGTCCAGATACGCAGCGCTGAACTCCTCCAACCCAGCCAGTACCTGGTTCACCAGCCTCTGGAAGGTGGCGGGGGCGTTCTTCATCCCGAAGGGCATCACCCGGAAATGGTAGTGGCCATCCGGGGTGGAAAAAGCGGACCTTTCCTTGGCCCCCTCGGTGAGGGCGATCTGCCAGTATCCACTGGTCAGGTCGAAGGTGCTAAGGAAGCGAGCAGCCCCGAGGCGATCGATAAGCTCGTCGGCTCGGGGGATGGGATGAGCATCGGTTCTGGTGACTGCGTTGAGCCCGCGGTAGTCAACGCAGAACCTCAGCTCAGGAACAGCACCGGGGGCGGCTGCCTTTGGAACCAGGACCACGGGGCTAGCCCATGGGCTGTCAGAGGCTTCGACCACCCCGAGGGCCAACATCTTCGATACCTCGGCCTTGATACAGGCCCGGACTCGGTCAGGGACGCGGTAGGCTCTGTGCCGTACCGGAGGGCTGTCCCCGGTGTCCACGTCGTGGACGCACCAGTTGGTGACGCCGGGGGTGAGGGAGAAGAGGTCTGAGAACTGTCCCAACAACTGGCGACAGTCCTCACGCTGCTCTGAAGAGAGGGAGGGGGAGAGATTCACTCCCTCTACGGAGCCATCTTTCTCTTTCGCGGACAGGAGATCGGGGAGAGGCTCCGTTTCTTCTTCTTCCCCATCGTCCGTGGCGAGGAGCAAGCTCAACTCGGACCGGGCGAAGTGGGGCTTGAGGCGGTTCACGTGAAGGACCCGCAAGGGGTTCCTGGGGGACTCTACATCAATGAGGTAGGTCACCTGGCTCTTGCGCTCCACCACCTTGAAGGGCCCTGTCCACTTGTCTTGCAGGGCACAGGGCTCTACGGGGGCCATCACCCAGACCCGCTGTCCGGGCTGGAACTCGACCAGAGTGGAATTCTGGTCATACCACCGTTTCATTTCTTCTTGACTGGCCTCGAGGTTGGCCTCGGCCAGCTCTCGGAACTTCCTCGTCTGGTTCCGGAGGGCCAAGATGTATCAAAACACATCGGGAGGGGGCTCTGGGGCCGCCGCCTCCCATCCCTCCTTGACCAGGGTGAGGGGTCCCCGGACGGGGTGCCCGTAGAGCAGCTCGAAGGGGCTGAACCCCAGGGACTTCTGGGGGACTTCGCGGTACGCAAAGAGGAGACAGTGGAGGAGGACGTCCCACTTACGCCTCAGGGGCTCTTCGAGACCCATGATCATCCCTTTGAGGGTCCGGTTGAAGCGTTCCACCAGACCGTTCCCCTGGGGGTGATATGGGGTGGTGAACTTGTAGGTCACCCCACATTGCTGCCAGAGGGACTTCATGTATTTTGAGATGAAGTTGGTCCCTCGGTCGCTGACGACTTCCCGGGGGAATCCCACCCGGGAGAAGATGGCCATGAGGGCCCGCCCCACCACGGGGGCCGTCACCGTCCGGAGGGGAATGGCTTCGGGGTAGCGGGTGGCATGGTCCACCAGTACTAGGATAAAGCGGTGCCCCAAGGAGGTCTGGGGGTCAAGGGGGCCCACGATGTCGATTCCCACCCTCTCAAAGGGGGTACTGACCACGGGGAAGGGTTGGAGAGGAGCCTTGCGCTTCCCTCCGCTCTTTCCGCTGGACTGACACGTGGGGCAGGACTTGCAGTGGCCTTCTACATCGGAGCGCATGCCGGGCCAGTAGAAGTCGGTGACCAGGCGATGGTATGTCTTGTCTTGTCCCAAGTGTCCCGCCAGGGGTACGTCATGGGCCAGGTTCAGGAGAAAGCCGCGGAAGCGTAGGGGGACCACCAGCACTCGGCCGGACCCTAGTTCGCCGGACTTTTGTTCGCTATACAATAGGCCGTTTTCCCAATAGACAAAGTGGGAGCCGGACTGGTCACCGGCGGCCTGGGCGGCGGCCTGCTGCCGCGGCCCAACCAAGGATGGACAGGAGGTCTGTTCTAGGCAGAATTCTTCACGGGACGGTCCCCCTTCCTGGCACCACTGGGCCAGCTCAGGAAGGTCGTCCAGACTCGGGGTCGACTCGACGCTAGGGCCGAGGGGGCCTGCGTCGGAGGGGAAGCTCTCCCCGGGGAACAGTTCAGGGGCTTCGGAAGGTTCCGGGACCTCGGGGTCCTCAGGGGTCGTTGGGGCCGCCTCTAAGGTCGCCCCTACGGGGGTGATTCTTCGGGCGGTCATCGACCGGGTACTTACACAGGCCCATTCGGGCAGGCCCACCATCTCCAGGTGGGTCCTTTTCTCAACCCGCTGCCATGGGGAGCTCTCTAGGTCGTTGCCGAGCAGGCAGTCCACGGGCATGTCGGAGCGGACTGCCACTCGTAACTCCCCAGAGACGCCCCCCCACTCGAACGGGACTTGAGCTATCCGGCAGGTGCGGACGGAGTTATCGGCTGCGATCACTCTGCAGGAGATGTGGGGGACAATCTGGGCTTCGGTGACTAGGTGCCGCTTGACGGCGGTGATACTGGCCCCCGTGTCTCGGAGCGCCCCTATGTGATGGCCGTTGACCGTCACCTGCTGTCGGTACTTCTCGGTATTGTCGGGTAGGGGGGCTCCTGGGACCATCTCTCTATCGCCCAGGGAGACTAACATCATGGCTGCGGGGTCAGCTCCCTCGAACTCCTCTTCTCCCTCCTCTTCTTCTAGGGCTACTGCGGTGATGTGGCGCGCTGGGGACCCTGCAGCGGCAGGCTTCTTGAACAAAAGGCAGCGGGGGTCATTGGCATAGTGCCCTGGTTGCTGGCAATGGTAGCAGGCTTGGCTGGCTCGGGGCCCTGGCTTAGCTGGGGGAAACCCTGCACGCGCTGCGGGAGGCGAGGTGCCGGGCTGGTTTCTGGGGGGACTACACGGGGACCCTACCTGGGAACCCCTCTGTCTATTCTGGTTCCCTCCTCCCCTCTGGCGGGAGGACCCCTGTTCATTTCGGCCAGAGTCTCCCCCGGGCCCCCGGGGTACTCTGGTGCTCACCCAGCGATCGGCCTCGACGGCCAG